>NC_141759.1:7534743-8734743 GCF_982258835.1 Parasteatoda tepidariorum
GATTCATTCAATAAACCTGACGCCGTTGATATGCGATTCTTATTTTGTTTATTCAAATTCTCGCCTCCACTGTTACGCTTTGAGGAGAGGAAGGGGGAACATTCTGAAACTCGTGTTATAGACGAACTCAAGGCCGTGGCTTTTTCTCGGCTAATTACTTCTGTTTTTAAAATATCTAGGATCTCTGATACTTTCCACTCATCATCATTGCTATATTTTTTAGTTATTTCTAACACTATATCTGAGGGAAGTAATTTAATAAGTATAGGACAGAGTAAAGCCCCGTAATTTTCCTGATTAATTCCCAAAGAATCTAAATTTCTTATTTCAGTTTGACAAGAATCAAAAAGTTTTCTTAATGAAAAAATATCTGTTGATTTTTCTACTGGGGTTAAACTCAACAATTTATTCAAATGAGAGTTAATTATCAACGTTTTCTTGCCAAAGCGTTCTTTTAAAGTTTCAATTGCTGATACATAATTATTATCTGTTAAACTGAATCCTTTAATCGCATCTGAAGCTGATCCCACTAAATATGTTTTCAAGTAATTAAACTTTTCAACATTCGACAAATCAGTGTTTTTATCTTTGGCAGATTCGAACTGATCGTAAAATCTTTGCCAGTCTGAAGGATCGCCAGAAAATTTCTCCATAGTTAAAAGAGGCAGTTTCACAAATGAAGTTTCATTTATTCTTATATTAGTGTTTATCTTCGGTTCGGAAATGTTCGAATTTAACTCAGGAGACACTACCGAAGTCGAAAGTTTTTCTATTTTTCTTTTTAATCTGCTTCTACTTCGTATAATATTTGTCAAATATTCATCACACTTTATAATTTCTGTATCGATTTCATTTACATCCGTAATACCCATCTGAATTTCGAGATCAATTTCTTTCAATTGTTCTTGTTTTAACATTAATTCAGACACTAACTCATGCAATTCATCTATTGTCACCTTATCATCTTGATATATGTTTTCGATTTTGGTCCATAACTTAGTTGTTAATGACCTTATCGTAGTACGGTTTTGTTTGGATTTCTCCATCTTTATATATAAACGAACTACTTATACACTTAAAGTCACTATTCTATGAAATTAAATTTCTAATCGAAAATAAGCAAGAAATCTCTTAATGGCGGTCCCTGTTCGGGCGCCAGAAAGTGTTCAATCTAAAATGAATTTTTGCTTTCTATATGAATAGTGGAAAATGTTCCACTTTCCTTTAGACCGCCAATTTGATTATTCATAAACCGTTATTGGTTTTAATTGCAAATAGATGAAAATGAATTTACATTGAATGGTAAATGATGATTATAAAGTGATGAAAATATTGAGTTAGGTAATAGCGCTCCATAGCGCGTCTCTTATTACATTACTTCTACGGTTTTCAAGTTTTTGAAAAATAAAAAGTTATTACTTCTGTTCCGTTGTCTGTCTGCTTATTTATATGCATCTGTGGGTTTCTTTGTAATTACGAAGCTACTGTTGCACAATTATGGTTACGCTTTGATTCGAACCCGTTCCCTCTATTTTAAATAGAATTAGACTGAAAAACAAGACGAGACAGCGGTAAAAAATTATAAAATACTACTGGGCTGCGCCCCCTGCTCGCTAACGCTCGCCAACTCGGGGAGTTGTAATGAGGCTTTTTTTTGTCGCCGTATAAGAGAAATATATATATAGATAACGTGCCGAATATGTCTTCCCACAAGTAAACAGTTAATAAAAAATTTTCTTTGTTTGAAATACGAAAGTTTTTTTTTAATCATTTAACACAGTGAAGTATAGCTTTGTTTTGCATGGAAAAAACAAGTTCTGGTAAAATCATCGTACTTGGCGGTAGTGATATTTCCAGTAAAAAAAAATCCATAATGTTGGTAATAGGATCAAAATATACGGTATTTAAGCATTCATTCAGTAATTTTTCCATTCGGATCGTAACAAAAAATTCTGGTTTTAAAAAATAAAGCTCTTATTGCTACACATTTAGTAAAAATACAAAACTGAAAATTAAGTTTAACCAAATAAATATTCTTTATGCTGCGACCTAATGAATCATGATAAAATCAAACAGCAAATCATAAACCGTATTTTTTAGTTAATTTTCCCAAAAGTTATTACACGAGAGCTTCGGTAAAAATTACCGTGCTTTTTGACGATCCCATAGAGCCAAAAATATGGTAAATATTACCAAATTCTGATAGTTTTGACCATACTTTTTTTTTTCAGTGTAATATCCAAAAATAAGATATTTTTAAAACCAGAAGATTAACCTTTTAATGGGCCATTTATTTCTAGTAAAGGTAAATTAAAAAATTTTTGGAATTGGAATAGTTATAAGAATAGTAATTGATATAAGAAAGAAGAACTAATTTAGTTTATAAAAATGCCATTTTTTTGGTTGTAAGTATATTTAACACGACCTATTAGGAACTTATTGCCTTTTATTTTTCTTTATTTATAAAATAAATTTAAAAATGCTACAATCTTCAAAAGTAATAATGCATTTTATAACTTTTATACATTTTCTTAAACTAACAAATGGTTGTCAATGTTATTCAAACGCACTTCAAGAAAGCTGAAGTTATTGACAAATGGAAACGTAAATTTAAAGTGGTAAAAAAGTTTCCCATAGACTTTAAAAATTGGTGGTAAGTATACTTACCACGGCTTTAGAAAGGGTTAAATATTATCAAAATATTCAGTTTCGTGTTTTTCTTTTATAAATTCTCTGATATCTGTAAAAGGACTTACTCCATGCAATAAAACACTATGAAATTAGACTCCATACATGAAAAAAAAAATTAAAACTGGAATTCGAGTTATTTATCAAGAATGGAGGAACAAAAGACAATAATAATGTAAACATTACATGTTTAGAAGACAATTTCGAAACAAAAGCAATTTATCATCATCTGATGTCTCTAACTTGATTTATGTTTGTATAAGACAACTGCATTTTGGTTAATTAACCAATAAAAGGTAAGTTGAATGTCTTTTGCGATTCTGTTTTCTTTAATAAAACGAAATAGGACATTACAATAAAGCTGAGCCGATACGTCTCAAAATATCTATATTCTTTAATGATCGTGATAATCGTGACTGGGTTTCTTTGTAATTACGAAGCTACTGTTGCACAATTATGGTTACGCTTTGATTCGAACCCGTTCCCTCTATTTTAAATAGAATTAGACTGAAAAACAAGACGAGACAGCGGTAAAAAATTATAAAATACTACTGGGCTGCGCCCCCTGCTCGCTAACGCTCGCCAACTCGGGGAGTTGTAATGAGGCTTTTTTTTGTCGCCGTATAAGAGAAATATATATATAGATAACGTGCCGAATATGTCTTCCCACAAGTAAACAGTTAATAAAAAATTTTCTTTGTTTGAAATACGAAAGTTTTTTTTTTAATCATTTAACACAGTGAAGTATAGCTTTGTTTTGCATGGAAAAAACAAGTTCTGGTAAAATCATCGTACTTGGCGGTAGTGATATTTCCAGTAAAAAAAATCCATAATGTTGGTAATAGGATCAAAATATACGGTATTTAAGCATTCATTCAGTAATTTTTCCATTCGGATCGTAACAAAAAATTCTGGTTTTAAAAAATAAAGCTCTTATTGCTACACATTTAGTAAAAATACAAAACTGAAAATTAAGTTTAACCAAATAAATATTCTTTATGCTGCGACCTAATGAATCATGATAAAATCAAACAGCAAATCATAAACCGTATTTTTTAGTTAATTTTCCCAAAAGTTATTACACGAGAGCTTCGGTAAAAATTACCGTGCTTTTTGACGATCCCATAGAGCCAAAAATATGGTAAATATTACCAAATTCTGATAGTTTTGACCATACTTTTTTTCTCAGTGTAATATCCAAAAATAAGATATTTTTAAAACCAGAAGATTAACCTTTTAATGGGCCATTTATTTCTAGTAAAGGTAAATTAAAAAAATTTTTGGAATTGGAATAGTTATAGGAATAGTAATTGATATAAGAAAGAAGAACTAATTTAGTTTATAAAAATGCCATTTTTTTGGTTGTAAGTATATTTAACACGACCTATTAGGAACTTATTGCCTTTTATTTTTCTTTATTTATAAAATAAATTTTAAAAATGCTACAATCTTCAAAAGTAATAATGCATTTTATAACTTTTATACATTTTCTTAAACTAACAAATGGTTGTCAATGTTATTCAAACGCACTTCAAGAAAGCTGAAGTTATTGACAAATGGAAACGTAAATTTAAAGTGGTAAAAAAGTTTCCCATAGACTTTAAAAATTGGTGGTAAGTATACTTACCACGGCTTTAGAAAGGGTTAAATATTATCAAAATATTCAGTTTCGTGTTTTTCTTTTATAAATTCTCTGATATCTGTAAAAGGACTTACTCCATGCAATAAAACACTATGAAATTAGACTCCATACATGAAAAAAAAAATTAAAACTGGAATTCGAGTTATTTATCAGGAATGGAGGAACAAAAGACAATAATAATGTAAACATTACATGTTTAGAAGACAATTTCGAAACAAAAGCAATTTATCATCATCTGATGTCTCTAACTTGATTTATGTTTGTATAAGACAACTGCATTTCGGTTAATTAACCAATAAAAGGTAAGTTGAATGTCTTTTGCGATTCTGTTTTCTTTAATAAAACGAAATAGGACATTACAATAAAGCTGAGCCGATACGTCTCAAAATATCTATATTCTTTAATGATCGTGATAATCGTGACTGTATTTAAAATATATATTTTACGATGTATCGTAAACACTATAAATCCGTGGTAATTCTGTTTATCAGGATGAGAGTTCGTATTACCACGCATTTAATATAGAAAACAGAACTGAAAATTAAATTTAACGGAATAAATGTTTCTATGTTTCAAGGCATTGTGATGGGAGCTTTGTCACATTCAATAATAAAATAGATGAGTTCTGATTTGTTCAAAAATTAATAAATATTACTTTGAGAGAATTCTTATTCAAATTCTGAACATTAAATATAACACATTTTTTGTCAAAAAATTTTACTATAATGTATGAAATATTTAAAATAATAAAAATGAAACTAAAAATTCAAATGGGAATAACATCATCTTATTAAAACGTAGAAATTCTGATTCTTTCATTCTTTTGAAAAGCATTTAATATGTTACACTAGTTTACTTTTATTTCTATCAACAAAACATTCAAATATTTAAATGCTATTCCTCATTCGCTGAGAATGATGATTTCGCGCGCAAAAAGGAAGGACCTAACAAATGTAAACTTATTTCTCATGGGCTAAGAAGGATGATTTCGCGCGCAAAGGGGAAAAGCTATCGCTATGACGTAAAATGGGTGGGGCGAGAGGACTTTTTATCATATTTTTTAACGACGACGACCTACTAATATCTTTCTCAGACAAAGTTAGATGTAGGTTGTGACGTAATCAGAGGCGAAAATTTTTTTTAGCGTTGCTGTGGAGGCTTTTCGAGTTAGATTCTGAAATGCAATTATAAAAATAATCCTCTAACGGTTTTTTTTTCACCCTCAGATTTTTATATAAATAGAGGGAAATTTAAATATCATTTTATTTCTATGTGCTCTTGGCAGTTGCTCATGAAATTATTCTTTTTCTAATAAGTATTTCTTAAAAAAACATTAAATAAAATATCTAATTTAATTTATTCTTCATTTTGGTTAATTTTTAAGTAACAGATTTTGCTAATTTAATTTTATTTTATTTTATTTATTATTTTCGTTATGGAACACCCAAGTTCTCCTCAACCCTCAACATCGGCTGCTACTGACGTGAATTCTGGTATTGAGGTAAATTCTCGAACTAATTCCTCACATTCACCTAGACGTTTAGAAATTGAACTGCCGCTTTTTGTCCAGCCCTTCCTTCGTTCAGGTATGAACCAGAGGGCTTGTCGCTGGTTTTTTTTGTCATTTTTATTACCAAAGCTCGAAATTCTTATCGAATTCTTTACTCCTCGGAGTAAAAGAATTGCTTCTGGCTCATATAATCGTAATGATATTGATATCGGCTTCATTGTTGTAGAATTAACTGTACCGATGAAGAATCTCGAACTGAAAAAAAAACTTGAGGATGATTTAATTATTGTGAGCTCACCATGCATATGTGAGTATATTAAGAATTTCAATGCTTTGTATGCTTATGTATCTAATGCTAGTAGAGGAGTACCACTTAATCACTTTACTCCATATATGGTTGCTGAGAAACTAACCTTTAGCTTTAAAATGTTCACTGACTTTGCTCTTGCTCGTAATATTACTAACCCGATGACTTTAACTTATGAATATTCAGAAATATGTAATGAAACCACCACATTTCATGATGAGTTCACACAACATTTTGAAAATTCAAAATTATTTGTCGCGATGGCCGATCGTTTGAAGCATGCGGGGGCTGCGACGAAAGTTGTTCTTTCGTATGCTACAGAAATGATTTCACGGATCTCAAATGTTAATTATTTAATGAAAGAGATGAATGAAATAATTTCAAATTATTCTCAATTGGACATAGAGATTAGAGTTCAACATTATGCCTATGCAACATTATTAATTAAATTATATGGTCGTGTGAATTTGATGAAATTAGTCATAAACGCGTTAAATTGTTTTCAAAATGCTAAACCTAAAAATAGATGGCTTGCTTTGGTTGGGGATTTCGACGCGGGTAAATCAACATTAGCGGGAGGATTTAAAGATTTGTTTGGGGGTGTCACTATCAATATTAATTTAAAAGATGATACCCGCAGGATGTTCCAATTGGGAATGGCGATTGGCCACCGATTTGTAATTTTTGATGATGTCCGTGATATTGGCATTAAAAATTTAGATGATAATATGAGGGACTATTTGGACGGACATCACGAAATTATTTTGGAGCGAAAAAACCGGGATCCCGTCACACAATATTTTCCTCCGGGAATGATAACATCTAATTACTTATCTTTTCCGGAGGCACTGATGAGAAGAATTAGAATTATAAAATTAATCGCCCAACCGTCATTCTACAAAGCACATAAAGATTATTTTGAGGCCATCCGGTTCAATAAAACTACTCTTGTTGTCCGTAAGTATATATTAATTCCCTTGAATCAGTTACTTAAATATTTATTTGGTTAATAATTTTTTTTTTTTTTAAAGTGATACATGAGCTGAACTTATTAACATTGGAAGGTGTGGATAAAGAGAAACTTGACACAGCTCTTTGGTATAACACTCGAGAATGGTTTAATGCTGAACATGAGAGTTGTACATATTGTAATGAAAACGATGTTGAAAATTTTGAAGGTAACAAAATATTTATTTATTTATATACTTAATATATATATATAGTTTTATTTCAGTTCCGAATTTAATATATAATTGCCGGTTTTCGTCATACTCTTGTTCTTGATTGTGTCTCATTTTTGTTTTAATATTTTCTATTTAATATTATAAATTTATTTTAGTGCCGAACACCTCCACACAGCCAGGGCAGGTGTCCATCTGCCCCGGGGAGACTCAAAATAACATCATAGAGACCGAGACGAGTCCTGTGGCATCAAATGTTTCTAGTTAACCACCCTTAAAGATGTCTGCCATTAGAGTAGTGGCACATTTCTGCAAAAGCAGTTGCGTAATTAGTTCAATCAAATTAACTGTGAAAGAAGCTAATAAACAAATCAACTCCATTATACCAAAGGTCAGCACAACAATCAGTGTTTACGGCTAGTAAAATCTACATATATATTCCCACTTTGGTTTTTGGATATTGTTTTAATATTACTGAGACTCAGATTTTAATATTTCAGAATGCTCTCAGCAGAAGAAAATGTAATGTTTTTTTTTTTTTATTAAAGTCTTTAACATAGTTAATATTTTATTCTTTAGCATGCTTTTGTTTCACGAGTATCTTTATATGAGTATTTTCTTTTTAAAATTCTTTTGTTATGCTGGCATTCCTAAATTAAATTCTTGAATTAATTTAGTATTAAAATAATTTATCGTTTTATTTCATATTTTTATTTTAATTTATTTAATATTTATTTTTCAATCATTTTTTTTTAAATATTTTTATCTGAATGTTTCCTCTCCCGTAAGAGATGAGAAATACCAGTCGTTTTTGTGTTAAGCAGCTTTAGGGTGCTGGCGTCTATGTGTGAATGGAGTATTATATTACAATAGTCCAGGGCTACAAATTGGAAAGTGCAGGGCACTCTTCAAGTGTTGAAGAGAATGGAAAAATATATAGTGGAGTCAACGCTGGGACTGGAACCCGGTTGTAATATGTACCCAGCTGCAAAAGAACTAATCGGCTTCATTAGGTGGACTGAGCTGTTATGATGGTTATTTAACTGTATAAGGTGAAAGGCTGATATTGGTTTTAAAGTGACTGTAAAATATAAGGAAAATCGGATAGTTCTAAATAGGAAATATAGGCCAATATGCCTATAGGAAATATTGGTCTATTTCGTATAGATAGAAAAATATCAGAAAATAGCGGCAATTTGAAACACTGTTGCTAGGGCGGTTTGAGCTTGTCATTTCGCCTTTTGTTGTGGTTAGAAGAAAAGTACGATTTTTTTTAATATTTTTGATAAATATTCTGATTTTTTTTTGTCTAATAAACGCTAATAAATGGAAAAATGTTTTTTTTTGTGTTTACGATACTTACTGCGCAATTTACATCAAATACCTAAATAATCTTTTCAAAACCGTGAGACAGAAATATACAGAGACAGAAATTTATGAGACAGAAATTTACATTACCATGTTTTACTTCGAATGTATGACGGAAATGTTTTTTACTATATATTTATTTTTATACTATTTTTGTGAAGAGATTCAGATTTAAAATCAAAGACTACTTGGACCATTTAAAAAGTGGTTGTCTAACAGAAAATAGGCTTGATGACGAAAATTCTGAAGAGAAGTGCCGCGATGTAGCTGAAATTATACGAGTGTTGCAAGAGAATAATAATTTTTTTTAATTATCATCAGAAGAAAAAGATGTACAAAGATATTATTATTTTTTATATACTTTGCATAGTTATTGATATTTTCACCTTGCTGTTTTTGATTTATTTTACATTATATTTTTATGCTATGATTTTTTAAAAACATTTTTCCTTTAATCCATTAGAGCAGTGATTCTCAACCAATGTGCCGCGGAACTTTTGTGTGACGCCAAATTCTTAAAATGTGCCGCCAAATATTAGAAATGATACAATAAAAATTATAATGCCTTTTTTTACTATGAGTAAAGTTTAAATTAAAGAAAAGTGTATACAATATTATATATATATATATATATATATATATATATATATATATATATATATATATATATATATATATATATATATATATATATATATATATATATATATATATATATATATATATATACTTTTTGTAATTTTTCCGCGCTTTAACCGCGTGAACATCTTTGTCGGCGATTGTGTTGTCTCTGACAATCTTAAAATAAGATGGAAGTGTTTAAATAGTATATGGCACACAATTTTAAAAAATGTTGTAAGAGCTAATCATTAAAGTAAGCTATGCAATTAATAAACAAATTAACAAAGGAAAACTAAAAAAAACAAATATATAAAAAACAATTTAACAAAGGATAACTAACAAAAATTAAGCTAACAATTAATAAGTAGCAAAAAGACTAGTTAACAAGAAATCACAAAAAAATAACAGTTAATAATTATAGAAAACAAGCTAACAATTAATAACTAGCAAAAAAATAAATAACTGTTACTAACTAATTAAAAATTGACCGAAAGAAATAATTAATCCCTTAATAAATGCGCTTTTGTAATACATATTATTTTATTTCACATTCGAAATTGATATCACAAACTATTTAACACAGTGTAAAATAGGTAATTAAACAACTTCTAATCTAATTTTTTTCGCTGTGTGCCGTCAAATCGTTAAAAGTTAATCGTAAAAATCGTTAAAAGCGTGCCGCAACAAAAAAAAGGTTGAGAATCACTGTATTAGAGCATGAATTAGATCAATTTGTTTTATTTCACAAAAAAAAAAAAAAAAAAAAAAATACAAAGAAGGGTTAATAATTAACCTCCGCAAATAAGTTCAGATATTTTTTTTATTACTTTTTATAATTTTTCCAATTCTTTCGTGTAGTTTTTTTGCAAGCTGAAGGGATAACTTAGATAATTTTTTTGTTTAAATTGCTTCAATAATAATTATTGTCATTCCTTATAATGAATTGACATTACTAAGTCGATTATGCTAGATACCTGTTTTTCGTCATTCATGGCACACAAATCTTGAAAAAATGCTTCCCTCTCTTCCCAGTTCCAGTCCATTGATGAAAAATCTGCGAAATGCTTCACTGCGTTCACACCATACTTTTAAAAAAAATAAGAAAAATAAAGCTATTGCGAATTTTTGCATTTTCAGTAATGGTACATTGAAAGAGAAAAGACATGATCTTAAATATTTATTATTTATCTGACCAATGCGACTAAATTTTCATGTGCAGCGCGCAAAGAAAAAAAAACGGACGAACCTGAATAACTTTTTATTTTATGATGGGAACTTTCACGTTCTTGGACTCAATCTTAAGAGGTCAAAGCATTGACCTCAAACATGCTGATTAATTAGTGTAGACGATATTTTATGTGACGGAATGAGAAACACAAACTTACATCCTCTGTAAGATAAATATACATTTCATTTGACGAACTCAGATTTCTTACCTCCGAAGTGCAGAGGGGTTGCTGCAATCTAGAAAATATGGTCCTCACAGTTTGGTCAGGAGAGCAGACAGAACGTTTTACTCCTTAATCATAATATTTATTTTTGTGTTTTTAGCTGTAGCTCGAGAACAATTATAAAGATCGTTTATCCAGAGATAATTCAATGCAAATGAATTCTACACCAGCATTTTGGTCTGTGTGAGTCAGCTGCTGAATTCGTATCGACCAGCCATTTGAGGGATTCGAACGTGGTTTATCTATATACCTTATTGGGAGACTAACGCTTTAACTTCTGAAACATCACGGCTCTCACAACCATGTTTTTTTTTATAACCATCGTTGAATGGTCGACAAAATTTCCTGGTTTACGACTATTAATGCTGAACTCCATAGTCTTGTAATTTTGAACCCAATCCACAAGACAAGCCTGGATCAAGTATTGGGAGAAGTTTACCTTTGTGGAGGTCTTTTTAATGGAAGTAACCGGTATTTGCGTTAGATGGAGTGGAAAAACCACGAAAACCTGCCATGAAAAACTTGACGACAATGGAACTCTAACACATGATCCGTCTACCACTGAGAATATTTTACATCAGGACTGTGGTCGGTGCGAACCGGGTGCCAAATTCTAATCGACCAGCCTGTCAGACTTCAAAGAACAAGGTTCGAGTAAGAAGAACGGAGAGTCGGAAATCACATGTTCGAAAAACCAATGATAGAGGGAGAAAGGCTAAATTGATTCAGAAGAGTGTTTTTTCTCTCTTGATTTTTTATTTCTCATAAAGTTTTATTTCGAACATTTAAAAATAATTAAGACAAAAATTTAAATATTATTTTTAGGTGTGTTAAGTTTTCTTTCATCCTCATTATGCAAATGTTGTGTTTTGAATGAATGTTAAATATGCTTGTATATATATATATAAGAAAAATTAAGATTGGGAGAGAGTTTTAGATGACTGTATGGAGTCACTTTTACCTTACGTTATGGTGAGTAAATAACTTTCAAGGAGTTTTTTCTCTTATTAAGTTATGCGATGTCTAAGTTAAGTTATAATTTTTCTTCCTTAATAAAAATTCTTGTAAGTTCAAAGATTATTTTTTTATTATGCTTGCTTAGCATTTTCCACTCTGTACTCAACTATTCCAGCACAGCCATCACTGGGATTCGAACTCGGCACACTAGTGCGAAGGCGAATGCTCTACACCCTGAGTTACCACTGCTCTTTACAATACAATAATGCTTGGAAAATAATTTATTTGATTCAAATGTTTTAGATATACATCGAAAAACAAAATAATTTGATCATTTTTTTAACAGAACTATAGTCGCCATATTTGTCAAATAGAAACACTTTAGAGTTTACTGATGTATATGTTGTTTATGAACGAAAATTGTTTGTATCGGCTATGGCGTGAGACATTTCTAAACAATTATGTTTATCCCGCTGTGGACTGATCTTTAAGACATGGCTCCCAGCAGATCACCGAGGTAAAACATCACTGTTTTCGGCTATTGTGCGGTAGGAAGACCACTTGGATCAGTCTGCGTAGGGACCGAGGGTGTGCGGTATTAGTCTTCGTTAAACTGTTTCCCTGTAAAGTGCCCGACTTCACTTGCAGGCCGTCGGCTTACCAGTGAGGGGGCCATCCCTTCTGCACAGGATCTATATTGTTATTTCATGTCTTCGGATCATCCTCAGGAATGTTTCCCAGACCGTCGCCGATAGCCCATTGTACAGCTCTAGTGAGACGTAAATGCACAACTACTAATACGTAACATTACGTTTTAGTTTCTCACGATTTTTATGAACATTTAACTAAGAAACACCAATATATTGAAAATTTGATCATAAAGTACTATATATCATATATTTTAAATTTGCTTTAATAATTATTGTAACACGAAATAAATAATCATACCTCTTCCGGTACCATAATGATGCATGAATCCAATTTATCATTCATGTCTTGATCTGAAATAAAAATGTCTTCTGATAAAAATAATAAAAAATTAAAATAGCAAGTATATTTTTCAAAAATTAAAAATTTTTTGTGATTTTATATGAAACAGAAAATATAAAAAGGTTAAAAGTATTTTGTTCACTGAATTGAAAACGTATTGGTTATATTAAGCTTATCAAAAAAATATAAGGACAGTGTGGCTGAATGCGACACGATTTTATCTATTGTCATTTAGTTCCAACTTGGTTTTTTATGGGATGTATTCACTGAAAATAACTGACGATTTCTGTTCGAAAAGGAAGACGATTTCTGTTCGAAAAGAATTTTTCTTGATAAAATTAAATTACACACTACAGGCCAATAAAATTGTTGCACCAGAAAGGAATGCGAATAACAGAATGATATTTATTGGACACATACATTTCAGTTGGAAGAACAAGGGATTAAAGTTTCAGGATATTTGGATGTATAGAACCTGAGGAATCAGTACTCATAGCAGCCTCCCCTCGCAGCAATAACAACAGTTATTCTCTTGGGCTTCGAGTCGAACAGAGAGTGCATATCATGGACGGGTACAGTATTTCATACAGCTTCAACATGATGCCATAATTAATCGATCGTAGTGACTGACGAGTAATGGCGTGTCAGTCGTTCTGAAACCATTGACCAGACGTTTTAAATTGGTGAGAGCTCAGGAGAAAGTGATGGCTGGGGCAACAGGCGCACATGATCTGTGTCAAGATATGTAGATCAGGACAGTGCGAGCAACATGCGGTCGTACCTTGTCCTGCTGAAACGTAGCGTTATGGAGGCCTCAAAGAAAAGGCAGAGCAACTGGCCCTAACACATCTGAAATGTAACGGCTGCTGTTCAAGGTGCCGGCAATGTTGATCGAGACGTGTATCTAATGGCACATCATGCCATTACTCCAGGTGATGGGCCAGTATGACGATGTCGAATGCAAGCCGCCAATGGGCGTTCTAAACAACACGGATTCCAACACACGGATGCGGGCATCATGATGCTGTATACTGAAGCTAGATTCGTCTGAAAAGACGACGCCAAGCCATTCCTGTGTCCTGGTTTGTCGTTGATCAATACCACTGGAGGCGTTCCTGCCTTTGATGCTGCGTCAAGGGTGGTCGAAGCCATGGTCGCCGTGCTGACTGTCCATGCTGCTACAAACGTTGTCAAACTGTTCGTGCAGACACTTGTTGTCTTGCAAATGACTCAATTTGATGACTCAGGTTTCGTGACGTAGCTGTGTCATCCCTTAGGGCCAAGTGGCTGACATGTGTATCTTCTCAGCTGTTAGTAATAGGGGGCAGCTGAGATCCTGCACGGTATTCCATATGACTGCCATGAACCCATCGATTCCATATTCTACTACCAGTCATGGGATCTCGGCCAACGCGAGCAGCAATACTGCGGTATGATAAACCGCAATCCCGGTAGGCCACAATTTAACCTCGATGAAACTCAGACACGTGCTGGTAGGCATTTCCCCTTCTTACACGAGTCATAAGAAAAACTTTTTTATCCAAGAGCAACGCTCAAATTCAATTTCTGTATGAAAAACTTACTGCCAAATCTCTTTTTTTAGAGACATTGTAGGCGTTGCACCACCGCCTGCTATGCATGAAAGCGATGATAAATTAATCACTTGCATACCACAACATACTTTTTCCGTCAGGCAAATTTCACTGTCGTGGTGTGCCACCTTCCTGGTGTAGCAACTTTAATGGTCAATAGTTTATTGTCTGCAATTTAACCCTTTCGCTCCGGACGGGACATGTGCTGTCCCAGTCTGGTAAATTTTTGATATTACGGCTGGGACAACATATGTTCAAGTTACTGAAAAATATCTAGGACAGAAAATAACGCCCACTTTTGTCTTCAAACCGATATTAAGGCCGTCTCATCGTTCTGCGTCCTTAAATTTCTCACGTCATTCTCTTTCTCTTTATTTAACTAAAACTGGGTGCCTGGGCCGCGCAGCGGCCCCTAACCCATTCATCATGAAGTATTTACAAGTTGAATTAAAAAACATTTTGAATTATGCAGCATTTAGGTAGCATTACAGAAGATCAAGCATATTTGCTTGATTAATTAAACATGATTTGATATTTAATATAAGTCATGATTTATGCAATAATCAGAAATTTTCGTGAATATAAAAAGTACAATTGATATTTAAGCATTGATTGGTATTAAATTTGATGCAATCATACGTTGTGATTAAAATATGAATTAAATTAATGTATAAACAATTACAATTGATATTTTAGCATTGAATGGAATTTAAATTTGATGCATTCATAAGTTATGATAAATTATGAGTAAAATTAGAATATATGCAAATGCGATTGACAATTTAGCATTGAATAAAGTTAGAATTGTGTAATTTTAAGTTGTAAAACAAATATAACATGATATATGATAAATTTACAGAAGTTTTGTTTAATATTGGTGTCGCCATCTATCGGACACAGTTTGCAATTTAATTGAGCTGTTTTACTTTTTTCATTGAAGAAGAGTTTGATAATCTACATGTTACACTAATGCAAGAGTTCAGAATGAATAGTCCGGAATTGGGCATGACTATGACATTATGGAGCATTATCTCTAATGATTCTTTGCAGTAATTGGAGTACCTCTTCATTCTTTATGAGTTCCTGCAGTTCTTTTATTATTATGACAAGTCTGCGAGCCATACCGGCTGTTGTTGTGGGAATCAACATATGTTCAAGTTACTGAAAAATATCTAGGACAGAAAATAACGCCCACTTTTGTCTTCAAACCGATATTAAGGCCGTCTCATCGTTCTGCGTCCTTAAATTTCTCACGTCATTCTCTTTCTCTTTATTTAACTAAAACTGGGTGCCTGGGCCGCGCAGCGGCCCCTAACCCATTCATCATGAAGTATTTACAAGTTGAATTAAAAAACATTTTGAATTATGCAGCATTTAGGTAGCATTACAGAAGATCAAGCATATTTGCTTGATTAATTAAACATGATTTGATATTTAATATAAGTCATGATTTATGCAATAATCAGAAATTTTCGTGAATATAAAAAGTACAATTGATATTTAAGCATTGATTGGTATTAAATTTGATGCAATCATACGTTGTGATTAAAATATGAATTAAATTAATGTATAAACAATTACAATTGATATTTTAGCATTGAATGGAATTTAAATTTGATGCATTCATAAGTTATGATAAATTATGAGTAAAATTAGAATATATGCAAATGCGATTGACAATTTAGCATTGAATAAAGTTAGAATTGTGTAATTTTAAGTTGTAAAACAAATATAACATGATATATGATAAATTTACAGAAGTTTTGTTTAATATTGGTGTCGCCATCTATCGGACACAGTTTGCAATTTAATTGAGCTGTTTTACTTTTTTCATTGAAGAAGAGTTTGATAATCTACATGTTACACTAATGCAAGAGTTCAGAATGAATAGTCCGGAATTGGGCATGACTATGACATTATGGAGCATTATCTCTAATGATTCTTTGCAGTAATTGGAGTACCTCTTCATTCTTTATGAGTTCCTGCAGTTCTTTTATTATTATGACAAGTCTGCGAGCCATACCGGCTGTTGTTGTGGGAATCAACATATGTTCAAGTTACTGAAAAATATCTAGGACAGAAAATAACGCCCACTTTTGTCTTCAAACCGATATTAAGGCCGTCTCATCGTTCTGCGTCCTTAAATTTCTCACGTCATTCTCTTTCTCTTTATTTAACTAAAACTGGGTGCCTGGGCCGCGCAGCGGCCCCTAACCCATTCATCATGAAGTATTTACAAGTTGAATTAAAAAACATTTTGAATTATGCAGCATTTAGGTAGCATTACAGAAGATCAAGCATATTTGCTTGATTAATTAAACATGATTTGATATTTAATATAAGTCATGATTTATGCAATAATCAGAAATTTTCGTGAATATAAAAAGTACAATTGATATTTAAGCATTGATTGGTATTAAATTTGATGCAATCATACGTTGTGATTAAAATATGAATTAAATTAATGTATAAACAATTACAATTGATATTTTAGCATTGAATGGAATTTAAATTTGATGCATTCATAAGTTATGATAAATTATGAGTAAAATTAGAATATATGCAAATGCGATTGACAATTTAGCATGGACAACAATTTAGCACATGAACTCAGGGCCCTACCAACCAGACTATGCCGGCCGCTTTATTTTCGCCAAATTACAGTCCCTGGCCATATTATTAGACGCACTGTAGGATTTTATGTCAAATTATAATGATCGGTCGATGTTATACGGCTGTATAATCTTTACACGAATGAAACTGGTTTAAATATGGAGGACTTTGTGACTCGACCGATATAACGTGATGCAGTCACCATTTACCTCAAGGGGAGCCTTCAGTTGGTGGGAATCGAATCCAACACCTGTTGCACATGGACTCAGTGCCCTACCAACCAGACTATCCCTGCCGATACAATGAACAATACAATATGCTAAAATATATGCACTCATTTTGAACACACGTCCATGTCTCCACTGCATGCACATGTATTAGCCCTCGTACATTTATTTCAGTTACATTCAAACGTGCATACGTTGCATGTAAATGCGTATTAAATGTATGATTATAGGATACATTATACTATCTGTACTGAATAAAATAATCATGTATGCGGTATACAATCGTCTTTACTTGTAATCGTAAATTTAGATTACTTGTAATCATAATTGCATGCAATCTAGATCAGATGTCATATATTTCGATTACTTGTAATTACGATTGCAAGTAATTGATTATTTTAATCCCGATTACAGTGGTAATCAAAATCATGAATGTAAGTAACCATGATTACAAGTAATTGATTACTGTAATTGATTATTGGAATCACAATTACAGTTGTAATAAAAATTTGTAATCATGCTTACTAGTAATCGAAATATATAATCGATAAAATTTTTCCTGACTCTGAGGTAATCAGAGATTCTGATTACTCGTAATCGCAATTATTTGTAATCGTGATTACAAGTAATTGATTATATAGTGGTAAGTATCTATAGTCAATTAAAGTTATTGTAATTGATTACTTTATGTGAAGCCCGACTCCGTTATGTAATTCCAGCTCAAAAGTTTCTTCGAACAATTTTTTTAATTTTAAGGCGATAAAACAATGTGAATTTTGTAAGAATGTAATCCTTATAGATAGAAAGTTTTTTTAGAAAAAATTATTTAAAATTATGAATACATTTTTTTTGACATTAAAATATTGCTATCTATTTAAACAATACTAGTTCAAAATTTGCTTTGAACAGTTTATTTATTTTATCTTTATTATTAGAATGATATAAAGCGATATAAATATTATGTTGTATTTTCTTATTAGATGAAATTTTTTCTTGACTTTTTTTAAACGATATATTTATACATTGGCGTGCAAAAGATTTTTGTCACCCTGTGAAAAGCCTTTTGGTTTTTGTGTTTTTCTTTCAGTGTTTTTTTTCCATTGTTTTTAATTCAGTCAATGTATGTGTTATACTTGGTTACAGAATTTTTTATCTTATTTCTATTTAGTCGTAAAAGTTCTGACAAAATTTCAGTCTTTGCACGCAGCTCAGCTGAGTATTCCTTTTTTATATTAAGAACAAATTCTACGAAAACAAACGTTAATATTTAATTAATAGCATATACATATAAAATTACGATTTAGGCTCAGTAAATAATTATGCAAAACTTGTTTATTAAACTCAAAATAGTATTATTATAAACAATAAAATGTATCGAATACTTAGTTTGATGTACGAAATATGCTAATATTGTTCATTCAATACCTGTCAGTCATAAAAATTGTATTCGATCTAAAGTAGCTTTCAAAGCACTAACTTTGATACATTTTATTTTTAATAAGCATTCTAGGTAAGTATAAAAATATAATTAAACTACTTTATCACGTTTCGAAATGGTCTTCGGTAGCTTTTGCAATTTCTTCTCTTGATTCTTTTTCACATGGGTCTAATATTCCTAACGTATCTAGTTTCCAGAGATCCGAAATTTTAGCCTGAGCCACATGAAGGGACAAAACTGTGTTGGTACTATTACTGTTTTCAGGATCACGAGTTTTACCCATAAGTGTCCAACTTAATCGCGTTTCGATTGCAATTAAATTTTCTGAAACCGATTTAATAATACCTGTGAAAAGTTTACCGCAAACGTCGGCTCCGATAAGCAAATCAATTTCTTTAGTTTCTGAATTCGACCCTTTCATGTTTTTATAATCTCAAAATTTAATTCCTATCTTATTCGCTTCTTTTTTCCACGAGCCATCTCTTATTTTAGGAATTTCTGTACAAATTTTTTCCTGATCATAAACTTCAATGTTAGAAAAATAATCCCGATTTAAATTGCTCAAAAAAATTCTGTGTTTATTATGCTGATTAGTTCTTTGCAATCCACCAAAAAGACTATGATTTAGGCTTTTTTCCCTTACTGGTTTGTGACCTATTTTATTTATTGTTTCTTTTAAAAGATACGACTTTTGGGATCCCGTGTCTATCAATCCGCGTATAATTATTTCTTTTTTTTCCCGTTTTTTAAGCGAATTGTTAACGTTTGCATTAATACTTCCGGATTACAAGTTTCATTCGATATAACCATACTTTCCACTCTACCATCTATTTTCTTTTCCGGAGACATAAATGTATAATGACAAATATCGCATTTTACAAAACTCCTGCATTTTTTAGCCGTATGGCCAAACGAAAACAAATAAAGCAACAGCCGCTCCTCTTTAAAATATCCCATTTCTCATTTATTTATTTCAGTTTAAATTCATTACAACTCCATAAATTATGTCTATCGTTACCGCAAGAAATACATTTATTTTTCTTATTACACGATTCATTCAATAAACCTGACGCCGTTGATATGCGATTCTTATTTTGTTTATTCAAATTCTCGCCTCCACTGTTACGCTTTGAGGAGAGGAAGGGGGAACATTCTGAAACTCGTGTTATAGACGAACTCAAGGCCGTGGCTTTTTCTCGGCTAATTACTTCTGTTTTTAAAATATCTAGGATCTCTGATACTTTCCACTCATCATCATTGCTATATTTTTTAGTTATTTCTAACACTATATCTGAGGGAAGTAATTTAATAAGTATAGGACAGAGTAAAGCCCCGTAATTTTCCTGATTAATTCCCAAAGAATCTAAATTTCTTATTTCAGTTTGACAAGAATCAAAAAGTTTTCTTAATGAAAAAATATCTGTTGATTTTTCTACTGGGGTTAAACTCAACAATTTATTCAAATGAGAGTTAATTATCAACGTTTTCTTGCCAAAGCGTTCTTTTAAAGTTTCAATTGCTGATACATAATTATTATCTGTTAAACTGAATCCTTTAATCGCATCTGAAGCTGATCCCACTAAATATGTTTTCAAGTAATTAAACTTTTCAACATTCGACAAATCAGTGTTTTTATCTTTGGCAGATTCGAACTGATCGTAAAATCTTTGCCAGTCTGAAGGATCGCCAGAAAATTTCTCCATAGTTAAAAGAGGCAGTTTCACAAATGAAGTTTCATTTATTCTTATATTAGTGTTTATCTTCGGTTCGGAAATGTTCGAATTTAACTCAGGAGACACTACCGAAGTCGAAAGTTTTTCTATTTTTCTTTTTAATCTGCTTCTACTTCGTATAATATTTGTCAAATATTCATCACACTTTATAATTTCTGTATCGATTTCATTTACATCCGTAATACCCATCTGAATTTCGAGATCAATTTCTTTCAATTGTTCTTGTTTTAACATTAATTCAGACACTAACTCATGCAATTCATCTATTGTCACCTTATCATCTTGATATATGTTTTCGATTTTGGTCCATAACTTAGTTGTTAATGACCTTATCGTAGTACGGTTTTGTTTGGATTTCTCCATCTTTATATATAAACGAACTACTTATACACTTAAAGTCACTATTCTATGAAATTAAATTTCTAATCGAAAATAAGCAAGAAATCTCTTAATGGCGGTCCCTGTTCGGGCGCCAGAAAGTGTTCAATCTAAAATGAATTTTTGCTTTCTATATGAATAGTGGAAAATGTTCCACTTTCCTTTAGACCGCCAATTTGATTATTCATAAACCGTTATTGGTTTTAATTGCAAATAGATGAAAATGAATTTACATTGAATGGTAAATGATGATTATAAAGTGATGAAAATATTGAGTTAGGTAATAGCGCTCCATAGCGCGTCTCTTATTACATTACTTCTACGGTTTTCAAGTTTTTGAAAAATAAAAAGTTATTACTTCTGTTCCGTTGTCTGTCTGCTTATTTATATGCATCTGTGGGTTTCTTTGTAATTACGAAGCTACTGTTGCACAATTATGGTTACGCTTTGATTCGAACCCGTTCCCTCTATTTTAAATAGAATTAGACTGAAAAACAAGACGAGACAGCGGTAAAAAATTATAAAATACTACTGGGCTGCGCCCCCTGCTCGCTAACGCTCGCCAACTCGGGGAGTTGTAATGAGGCTTTTTTTTGTCGCCGTATAAGAGAAATATATATATAGATAACGTGCCGAATATGTCTTCCCACAAGTAAACAGTTAATAAAAAATTTTCTTTGTTTGAAATACGAAAGTTTTTTTTTAATCATTTAACACAGTGAAGTATAGCTTTGTTTTGCATGGAAAAAACAAGTTCTGGTAAAATCATCGTACTTGGCGGTAGTGATATTTCCAGTAAAAAAAAATCCATAATGTTGGTAATAGGATCAAAATATACGGTATTTAAGCATTCATTCAGTAATTTTTCCATTCGGATCGTAACAAAAAATTCTGGTTTTAAAAAATAAAGCTCTTATTGCTACACATTTAGTAAAAATACAAAACTGAAAATTAAGTTTAACCAAATAAATATTCTTTATGCTGCGACCTAATGAATCATGATAAAATCAAACAGCAAATCATAAACCGTATTTTTTAGTTAATTTTCCCAAAAGTTATTACACGAGAGCTTCGGTAAAAATTACCGTGCTTTTTGACGATCCCATAGAGCCAAAAATATGGTAAATATTACCAAATTCTGATAGTTTTGACCATACTTTTTTTTTTCAGTGTAATATCCAAAAATAAGATATTTTTAAAACCAGAAGATTAACCTTTTAATGGGCCATTTATTTCTAGTAAAGGTAAATTAAAAAATTTTTGGAATTGGAATAGTTATAAGAATAGTAATTGATATAAGAAAGAAGAACTAATTTAGTTTATAAAAATGCCATTTTTTTGGTTGTAAGTATATTTAACACGACCTATTAGGAACTTATTGCCTTTTATTTTTCTTTATTTATAAAATAAATTTTAAAAATGCTACAATCTTCAAAAGTAATAATGCATTTTATAACTTTTATACATTTTCTTAAACTAACAAATGGTTGTCAATGTTATTCAAACGCACTTCAAGAAAGCTGAAGTTATTGACAAATGGAAACGTAAATTTAAAGTGGTAAAAAAGTTTCCCATAGACTTTAAAAATTGGTGGTAAGTATACTTACCACGGCTTTAGAAAGGGTTAAATATTATCAAAATATTCAGTTTCGTGTTTTTCTTTTATAAATTCTCTGATATCTGTAAAAGGACTTACTCCATGCAATAAAACACTATGAAATTAGACTCCATACATGAAAAAAAAAATTAAAACTGGAATTCGAGTTATTTATCAAGAATGGAGGAACAAAAGACAATAATAATGTAAACATTACATGTTTAGAAGACAATTTCGAAACAAAAGCAATTTATCATCATCTGATGTCTCTAACTTGATTTATGTTTGTATAAGACAACTGCATTTTGGTTAATTAACCAATAAAAGGTAAGTTGAATGTCTTTTGCGATTCTGTTTTCTTTAATAAAACGAAATAGGACATTACAATAAAGCTGAGCCGATACGTCTCAAAATATCTATATTCTTTAATGATCGTGATAATCGTGACTGTATTTAAAATATATATTTTCGATGTATCGTAAACACTATAAATCCGTGGTAATTCTGTTTATCAGGATGAGAGTTCGTATTACCACGCATTTAATATAGAAAACAAAACTGAAAATTAAATTTAACGGAATAAATGTTTCTATGTTTCAAGGCATTGTGATGGGAGCTTTGTCACATTCAATAATAAAATAGATGAGTTCTGATTTGTTCAAAAATTAATAAATATTACTTTGAGAGAATTCTTATTCAAATTCTGAACATTAAATATAACACATTTTTTGTCAAAAAATTTTACTATAATGTATGAAATATTTAAAATAATAAAAATGAAACTAAAAATTCAAATGGGAATAACATCATCTTATTAAAACGTAGAAATTCTGATTCTTTCATTCTTTTGAAAAGCATTTAATATGTTACACTAGTTTACTTTTATTTCTATCAACAAAACATTCAAATATTTAAATGCTATTCCTCATTCGCTGAGAATGATGATTTCGCGCGCAAAAAGGAAGGACCTAACAAATGTAAACTTATTTCTCATGGGCTAAGAAGGATGATTTCGCGCGCAAAGGGGAAAAGCTATCGCTATGACGTAAAATGGGTGGGGCGAGAGGACTTTTTATCATATTTTTTAACGACGACGACCTACTAATATCTTTCTCAGACAAAGTTAGATGTAGGTTGTGACGTAATCAAAGGCGAAAATTTTTTTTAGCGTTGCTGTGGAGGCTTTTCGAGTTAGATTCTGAAATGCAATTATAAAAATAATCCTCTAACGGTTTTTTTTTCACCCTCAGATTTTTATATAAATAGAGGGAAATTTAAATATCATTTTATTTCTATGTGCTCTTGGCAGTTGCTCATGAAATTATTCTTTTTCTAATAAGTATTTCTTAAAAAAACATTAAATAAAATATCTAATTTAATTTATTCTTCATTTTGGTTAATTTTTAAGTAACAGATTTTGCTAATTTAATTTTATTTTATTTTATTTATTATTTTCGTTATGGAACACCCAAGTTCTCCTCAACCCTCAACATCGGCTGCTACTGACGTGGATTCTGGTATTGAGGTAAATTCTCGAACTAATTCCTCACATTCACCTAGACGTTTAGAAATTGAACTGCCGCTTTTTGTCCAGCCCTTCCTTCGTTCAGGTATGAACCAGAGGGCTTGTCGCTGGTTTTTTTTGTCATTTTTATTACCAAAGCTCGAAATTCTTATCGAATTCTTTACTCCTCGGAGTAAAAGAATTGCTTCTGGCTCATATAATCGTAATGATATTGATATCGGCTTCATTGTTGTAGAATTAACTGTACCGATGAAGAATCTCGAACTGAAAAAAAAACTTGAGGATGATTTAATTATTGTGAGCTCACCATGCATATGTGAGTATATTAAGAATTTCAATGCTTTGTATGCTTATGTATCTAATGCTAGTAGAGGAGTACCACTTAATCACTTTACTCCATATATGGTTGCTGAGAAACTAACCTTTAGCTTTAAAATGTTCACTGACTTTGCTCTTGCTCGTAATATTACTAACCCGATGACTTTAACTTATGAATATTCAGAAATATGTAATGAAACCACCACATTTCATGATGAGTTCACACAACATTTTGAAAATTCAAAATTATTTGTCGCGATGGCCGATCGTTTGAAGCATGCGGGGGCTGCGACGAAAGTTGTTCTTTCGTATGCTACAGAAATGATTTCACGGATCTCAAATGTTAATTATTTAATGAAAGAGATGAATGAAATAATTTCAAATTATTCTCAATTGGACATAGAGATTAGAGTTCAACATTATGCCTATGCAACATTATTAATTAAATTATATGGTCGTGTGAATTTGATGAAATTAGTCATAAACGCGTTAAATTGTTTTCAAAATGCTAAACCTAAAAATAGATGGCTTGCTTTGGTTGGGGATTTCGACGCGGGTAAATCAACATTAGCGGGAGGATTTAAAGATTTGTTTGGGGGTGTCACTATCAATATTAATTTAAAAGATGATACCCGCAGGATGTTCCAATTGGGAATGGCGATTGGCCACCGATTTGTAATTTTTGATGATGTCCGTGATATTGGCATTAAAAATTTAGATGATAATATGAGGGACTATTTGGACGGACATCACGAAATTATTTTGGAGCGAAAAAACCGGGATCCCGTCACACAATATTTTCCTCCGGGAATGATAACATCTAATTACTTATCTTTTCCGGAGGCACTGATGAGAAGAATTAGAATTATAAAATTAATCGCCCAACCGTCATTCTACAAAGCACATAAAGATTATTTTGAGGCCATCCGGTTCAATAAAACTACTCTTGTTGTCCGTAAGTATATATTAATTCCCTTGAATCAGTTACTTAAATATTTATTTGGTTAATAATTATTTTTTTTTAAAGTGATACATGAGCTGAACTTATTAACATTGGAAGGTGTGGATAAAGAGAAACTTGACACAGCTCTTTGGTATAACACTCGAGAATGGTTTAATGCTGAACATGAGAGTTGTACATATTGTAATGAAAACGATGTTGAAAATTTTGAAGGTAACAAAATATTTATTTATTTATATACTTAATATATATATATAGTTTTATTTCAGTTCCGAATTTAATATATAATTGCCGGTTTTCGTCATACTCTTGTTCTTGATTGTGTCTCATTTTTGTTTTAATATTTTCTATTTAATATTATAAATTTATTTTAGTGCCGAACACCTCCACACAGTCCGGGCAGGTGTCCATCTGCCCCGGGGAGACTCAAAATAACATCTTAGAGACCGAGACGAGTCCTGTGGCATCAAATGTTTCTAGTTAACCACCCTTAAAGATGTCTGCCATTAGAGTAGTGGCACATTTCTGCAAAAGCAGTTGCGTAATTAGTTCAATCAAATTAACTGTGAAAGAAGCTAATAAACAAATCAACTCCATTATACCAAAGGTCAGCACAACAATCAGTGTTTACGGCTAGTAAAATCTACATATATATTCCCACTTTGGTTTTTGGATATTGTTTTAATATTACTGAGACTCAGATTTTAATATTTCAGAATGCTCTCAGCAGAAGAAAATGTAATGTTTTTTTTTTTTTTTTATTAAAGTCTTTAACATAGTTAATATTTTATTCTTTAGCATGCTTTTGTTTCACGAGTATCTTTATATGAGTATTTTCTTTTTAAAATTCTTTTGTTATGCTGGCATTCCTAAATTAAATTCTTGAATTAATTTAGTATTAAAATAATTTATCGTTTTATTTCATATTTTTATTTTAATTTATTTAATATTTATTTTTCAATCATTTTTTTTTTAAATATTTTTATCTGAATGTTTCCTCTCCCGTAAGAGATGAGAAATACCAGTCGTTTTTGTGTTAAGCAGCTTTAGGGTGCTGGCGTCTATGTGTGAATGGAGTATTATATTACAATAGTCCAGGGCTACAAATTGGAAAGTGCAGGGCACTCTTCAAGTGTTGAAGAGAATGGAAAAATATATAGTGGAGTCAACGCTGGGACTGGAACCCGGTTGTAATATGTACCCAGCTGCAAATGAACTAATCGACTTCATTAGGTGGGCTGAGCTGTTGCGAAGGTTATTTAACTGTATTGGGTGAAAGGCCGATATTGGTTTTAAAGTGACTGTAAAATATAATCAAAATCGGATAATTCTAAATAGGAAATATAGGCCAATTTGCCTGTAGGAAATATTGGTCTATTTCATATATATAGAAAAATATCGGAAAATAGCCGCAATTTGTAACACTAGTGAACTAAGATTCGTGAATATTGGTCCGATGGGGGCACTAATTATTTTGCTGCTAGGGCGGTTTGAGCTTGTCATTCCGCCTTTTGTTGTGGTTAGAAGAAACGTACGATTTTTTGAATATTTTTGATAAATATTCTGACTTTTTTTTTTCTAACAAACGCTAATAAATGGAAAAATGGTTGTTTTTTTTGTGTCTACGATACTTACTGCGCAATTTACATCAAATACCTAAATAATCTTTTCAAAACCATGAGGCAGAAATATACAGAGACAGAAATTTATGAGACAGAAATTTACATTAATATTTTTTACTTCGAATGTATGACGAAAATGATTTTTTCCATGTATTTATTTTTATACTATTTTTGAGAAGAGATTCAGATTTAAAATCGAAGAATACTTGGACCATTTAAAACGTGGTTGTCTATCAGAAAATAAACTTGACGACAAAAATTCTGAAGACAAGCGCCGCGTGGTAGCTAAAATTATATGAGTGTTGCAAGAGAATAATAATAATAATATATTTTTTTAAATTATCATCAGAAAAAAAAGATGTTCAAAGATATATTATTTTTTATATACTTTGCATAGTTATTGATATTTTCACCATGCTGTTTTTGATTTATTTTATATTATATATTTATGCTATTATTTTTTTATAAAATTTTTCCTTTAATGTATTAGAGCATGAATTAGATCAATTTGTTTTATTTCGCAAAAAATATTTAAAAAAAAACATACAAAGAAGGGTTAATAATTAACCTAGAAACAATTTTACCTAGGCACCAATTGGGTTCAAAATTGCATCCACCTGAGTCCTATAACAACATACACTGAGGGACCAATATTGGGATGTTTAGACTTTTTTAAAATAGCTCCTATAATGGCCAATATCGGGCGTAAGTTGACTTTATTTTCTAAAAATGGATATAAAATATCGGGATAATCTGATAATTTTACATAGGACCGATAATGGTTGTAAAGTGGCTGTAAAATATCGAGTGATTTGGAAAATTCTATCTACTGTCAATATCGGAAAAATAACGGCTCTTTAAACCCTAATTGAGACAAGATTCATGAATGTTGGCCCATTGATGGTTCAAGTCATTTTGCTGCTATTGTAAAATATGTTTAACTCATTGAATAAATAACTCATTGAATGTTTAACTCATATAGTTTTACGTAGGATTTATAATAAATCATTGTGTAATTTTGTTACTTTTAAATCACTGTCAATTTGAGTTTCCATGGCCATTTTTACAATTCGAGAACAAATTTCGTGTTTATTTCAATTAGTTTCAGAGATGGAATAATTATTAGACTTGTTTACGAGCTTAAATAATTTATATATTTCTCTTGCTTCCTCCTAAAGTAAAAGTTCTAAAACATAGAGATGGAAGTTAGCATAGTGGGGTCTCTTTTGTTACCAGGACAGTTTCCTATGAAAAACTGACTCTAATTATATGAATAATCCATTCTTCTCCCTGGGTACTCATTTTGAAATTTTAGTCTAGTACTCCATTTTTTTTTAGTACTGTAATTTCATGTGATTTGAAAGAAAATCTTCAAAAATATTTCCTTGAATCATCTACGCTTTCAGGATAATTGAAAAACCTTCGTCTTTGTGTACCAAATCAATTATAAATGTTGAAAATGTTTGTAAAGCAATATTTTTTAATTTTTCCCATGAAATTTCTCTGATACAAAATTTCCTGCTAAGAAGTTCCGATATCCTTCATCAGTTTTAACATTTAGTTCCTATTACAACCCTGCAGCTTTTGTGCAAACTGATGTCAAAACATTCAGTAATTTTTTCAAACTACTTTAATAATGGACATTCCTACAACTACACTACTTTAATAATGGCTATTTCATGAATTGTCATTGCTTACTCATTAGTGCAATAGACCTACTTTTTTTATTCATGGGGCATTGATCTTGAATTGCTGTTTCTCTGTCTAACCTGGACCAGTGCAATATTTTAATGTTTTTATTCAGTGAAATTTCTTACGAAAAAATTTTCCGCAAATTTGTTCAGATATTTTTTTATTAATTTTTATAATTTTTCCAATTCTCTCGTGTAACTTTTTTGCAAGCTGCAGCGATAACTTAAATAATTTTTTTGTTCAAATTGCTTCAATAATAATTATTGTCATTCCTTATCTATTTATATTTTATGAATTGACATTACTAAGTCGATTATGCAAGTTTGTATACCTGTTTGTATACTATGGTGCATACCTGCTTTTCATCATCCATGGCACAAAAATCTTGATAAAATGCTTCCCTGTTTTCCCAGGACCAGTCCATTGAGGAAAAATCTGCGAAATGCTTTACTGCGTTCACACCATACTTTAAAAAAAAAAAAGAAAAAGAAAGCTATTGCGAATTTTTACATTTTCAGTAATGGTGCATTGAAAGAGAAAAGACATAATCTTAAATATTTATTATTTATCTGACCAATAAGACTAAATTTTCATGCAGTGCGCAAAGAAAGAAAAAACGGACAAACCTGAATACCTTTTTATTTTATGATGGGAACTTTCACGTTCTTGGACTCACTCTTAAGAGGTCAAAGCATTGACCTCAAACATGGTAATTAATTAGTGTAGACGATATTTAATGTAAGGGAATGAGAAACACAAACTTGCATCCTCCTGTCAGATAAATAAACGTTTCATTTGAAGAACTCTGACTTCTTACCTCCAAAGTGCAGAGGGGTTGCTGCAATCTAGAAAATATGGTCCTCACAGTTTGGTCAGGAGAGCAATCCGAACGTTTTACTCCTAATGCATAATATTACTTTTTAGTGTTTTTTGCTGTAGCTCGACAACAATTATAAAGATCGCTTATCCAGAGATAATTCAATGCAAATGAATTCTACGCCAGCATTTTGGTCGGTGTGAGCCATCTGCTGAATTCGTATCGACCAGCCATTTCAGGGATTCAAACGTGGTTTACCTTATACCTTATTGGGAGGCTAGCGCTGTAACTTCTGAAACACCACGGCTCTCACAAACCTGTTTTTTTTTTATTTTATAACCGTTGAATAGTGGACAAAATTTTCGGGTTAACGACTGTTAATGCTGAACTCCATAGTCTTGTAATTTTGAACCCAATCCAAAAGACAATTCTGATCAGATTCTGGATCAAGTATTAGGAGAAGTTTACCTTTGTGGAGGTCTTTTTAACGGAAGTAACCGGTATTTGCGTTAGATGAAGTGGAAAAACCACGAAAACCTCCCATGAAAAACTTGACGACAATGGAACTCTAACACATAATCTGCCTATCATTGAGAATATTTTACATCATTACTGTGGTCAGTGCGAACCGGGAGCCGAATTCTAATCGACCAGCCTGCCAGACTATGAATTTCAAAGAACAAGGTTCGAGTAAGAAGAACTGAGTGTCAGAAATCACATGTTCGAAAAACCACTGAAAGAGGGAGAAAGGCTAAATTAATTCAGGAGAGTGTTTTTTTTTCTTTCTAGATTTTTTATTTCTCTTAAAGTTTTATTTCGAACTTTTAAAAATAATTAAGACAAAAATTTACATATTATTTTTAGGAGTGTTAAGTTTTCTTTCACCCTCATTATACAAATGTTGTGTTTTGAATGAATGTTAAATATGCTTGTATATATATATATATATATATATATATATATATATGCTTGTATATATATATATATATATATGTATATATATATATATATATATATATATATATATATATATATATATATATATATATATATATATATATATATATATATATATATATATATATATATATATATATAAGAAAAATCAAGATTGGGAGAGAATTTTAGATGACTGTATGGAGTCACTTTAGTTGCATTACGTTATGGAGAGTAAATAACTTTCAAGGAGTTTTTTCTCTTATAAAGTTATGTTAGGCTTAGGTTGAGATGTAGTACGAAGTACCTGCCTGCAGAGCGGGCACTCCACTTTTTCGTCTCAATTGATGCCCTTGGGTGACTAGAGTACTGTGTGACTAGACTAGACTAGAGTAGAGACTCAGCCTTGCCAAACATTTTGGCTATCCGTGGAAAAACAATATCCCGTTTTATGCAAGAATGCCATCAGAGTGTTAATACAATTTGCATCAACGTATTTATGTGAAACTGGATTTAGCAAACTAGTTTCAATAAAAACTAAATACCACTCGCGTTTAAAACCTAAAGATGATATGCGAATTGCAATTAGCAACATACATCCAAACATCGATGAGATAATTAGAAACTTGCAGCCACATACATCTCATTAAAGGGTAATTTACTGATTTTTGTGTTATACAAAAAGTATTTTCTTAAAATTATAAATAAAATTAATATGAGTCAAATATGATGATGTTTTTATTCGATGAAACGAAAGAAATGCTCGAAATATACATTATATTTGTGAACATTTATCTCTAGGGGTCGCCAAAAATTTTCTCTTTACAAAAGGGGTCGCGGTCGAAAAAAGTTTGCGCACCACTGGCTTAGAGGATTGAGCGCTCATTCTCAATGAGGTTTTCAGGCTAGAACCTCACCAATGACGAACGAATTCAGTACCCGCCTCGCACTGAACACAGTACTGACGTTAAATATCCTCAGTGCTAGAAAGATTATGGGTTAAAGTTCCCTTGCCGCCAGGCTAACCATGGGAAGTTTCCGTGGTTTTTCACTCCATCGCAAATGCGGGTTAGTTCCATCAAAAAGTCCTACACGGAGGTATTTCTCCCAATACTTGATGCAGGAGCTCCCTTGTCTTCTAGATAGGGTCAAAAATTACACGACTACATAGTGTGACAATGGTAGTCGTAAACTCCATTGGAGTCGGCTGTTCAACGACAGTTAAGAATAGAGGTTAAGAAAAATAGATGATCCTTGATTAACCGTATTATATTATTTGTGTTAATCCTTACAAATTACTGAAGTAGATTACATTTCTATCAAGGCACACAAAGCTTGTATTTCAAATTACACGAACCTTAAATACATAATTTCAAACAATTATGCTGGTAACAAAGGTATAAACAAATGAAATATTATCTCCTAGTTCATAGAATGCAGCAAATATACTGAAAATTTTTAAATCGGCTGCCTTATCTGAAAATAGTACAATCACAGAGAGTCATGAAATGAGAGTCATTTGCCAAATTATTTAAAGCAATAATCGCAATGATAGTTAGCACTACATTATTAGCATATTTAAGATCACCCGCAGGAACGTGAAAATTCGATCATCAGAGCAAAAGTTATTTAAGGTGATATTTTTTTTCTCCCTGTACAGTTTAAAATTATGGCTTTGTTTCAAGTGTAAGGCACTTTAACTATGGCTTTTGTATTTTTCTTGGTGAAACAGCTTTGAAAAACCTTGTTACACACGTGGCTGACAATGACACAGATATCGTCCGACTTTTGGTCCCAATCCAGAAGACAAGGGAACTCTTGGATCGAGTATTGGGAGAAATTTGTCTTCTTGGAGGACTTTTTGATTGAACTGACCCGCATCTGCATTACATGGAGAGTAAGACCACGAGAACCTCCCACGGTTAGCCCAACTGCAAGGGAACTCTGATCAGTCTAACACTGAGGATATTTTACGCCAGCACTGTGATCCGTGCAAGCCGGATGCGTAATTTGTATTGATCAGCCATCGCTGGAATTCGAACCCGGTTCAGCCTGAGCCATTGTGGCTCATTATATATACATATTAGTATTTTTGATATCTATTAAAACAGTCGCAATCACCAAAATACCAGCAACCGAATAAAGAAACTAAGAATAGTAAGAAATTTGATCTAAATGTAGGTGATTAATAGACAAAAATGAAGTTTACTGACTTAAAGATGATCCTAACAAAATATTTTAATCCTCAATCATGAGGATATCAGAATAGCAATGTTTGACACACTGTTGCCACTCAACAGAAACAAACTTCTTAAAACTACTTAAATTTCAGCATTTAACTGTTTAACATTATAGGACTCAGTATCAGAGAAAAAGATTTTTTTAAATCTTTTCTTTATGGCTAAATTATGATAAATAGTTCAAAACTCGGAATAGTAAAAAGTTATTTCAACCCATTCAAAAACGACCTTTTAATTATATAGTTCCCCATGTTTTTCTCCAGATTATTTCTATTTTTATCTTTTTCGTCTTAATTTCAGCTCTGGATTCACATATACTAAAATTTTTATTAATATTATTTATGTAAATATCTGAAACTACTTAAAGGCAGTGTTTCCCTAAGTGTGGTACGCGCACCCTCAGAGGTTCGGGGACAGTTTAGGGGGGTACGCGTTCTTATGCGAAATATCTTGCAACAAACGAAAAATCATAAAATTTTATTTAAAAACAAAGCTAGCTATGAAAATTTACGATTACGTATTTCTCTATTGGCTATTATTTGCAGAGTTAAAAGTTAATAATCAGTGGTGTCAACAGCCAGTTGTGATTTTTAACTTTTGTGCAATTTTTTTTATCACAGCAAAAACAATATCATCCATCTCACTGATGCAAATAAACTTATTAACAAAACTTGCACCAAAAAAGAAAAATAAACATATTTTTAAAAACATACATTCATTTTTTTATTAGTGGTACACTGCATTACGAAAAATTTAGAAAGGGTAAACAAAAAGGCATAAGTTTGAGAAACACTGCTTTAAGGTGCACCTTATCCTATCTCGCTAATTTACTAACTCAAAAAAGGTTACTAACCACTAGAAATGTAAAAATTATTGCGTTTTTACGTTTTGCAACCGGTTATATTATGGAACACAAAACTATCTTCGCTTCGTTAATGTAAATATAAATAAAAATTTTAAATACATTTTCTTCTCCTTTTAGAGAAGGAAACGCTCTTTGAGAAGAACTGTAGATAGAACTAAATTATTTTGGTAGACAACTAAATTTCTAAACCCTTTCTGTAACAAGAAATTTAGATTGAAAATTTTAGTCACACAAGACGTATGCAAGTTTGATTTCTAAGTGAAGCTGCATTCTTTATCTCTTTGTTGTTTTAAAAAATAGTGGCTGCTTACGTTTTAAAGCAATTAGCTTTACATTTCTAGTGGTTTGTAACATTTGTTGAATTAGTGTTGCCAGTTTGTCTACACTGCTCGGAAAAGGGTTAAGGCATGCATAATTCTAACAAAGCTGAAACATTCTACACTAAATCACTCACATAGTTAATAAAAAGAATGAAGACAATTTTATGCATGAAAATTTTAATAGATAAAATAAAATCAATAAATATAAATTAAAATCATGCTTTTATGTTGGTTTTCTAATTTCTAAATAAATCCTGCATCTTTACACATTTCATGAAATCTTGATCCGTTGTCTTGAAGTAAAATTGAAGGATTTCCCACTTCTAGAACTGTTCCATTTTCCATAACAACAATTCTGGAATAAAACTGAATATTAAATGAGAAAAAATTAATCTTTCAAAAGAAATTGTTTTAACTCTCCTAAGGAAAGCTGACAAAAAATGGCAATTTTGAATTAAAACGGTTGAATCAAAAACAGAAATCCTAAAGGAACGTGGGAACGGAAAGTAAGAGCTCTTTCTTTTACGATTTTATAATTCTAACTCAAATTTTTTACTGCTTTTTAATTGTATATTTTTCGTGCATTTCTTATGAAATAGCGCTTTTTTTAAAAAAAAATTCAGAAAAACATTTTCTGATTTTTAGTTTTCGTATTATTTCAAAAGCACAAAAAATCGTGTGATTCTTTAAGGACAAAATTAATAACACTATTTAACGCCTGGAAAGCTTAAAGACTGAGACTAGAATAAAAACATGTGTTTAACGATAAATAGTTTTAAAAATATAAAAAACCTTATACAATAAATAAACACTATATTCTTCGTAATTTTTTCATCGTTTCATTTGCTTTTGACAGGTGCGGAGATAAGTACCTTAATGCTGCATAATTCAAAATGTTTTTAATTCAACTTGTAAATATATCATGATGTATGGGTTAGGGGCCGCTGCGCGGCCCAGGCACCCAATTTTTGTTAAATAAAGAAAGAAAAAGGTGTGGAGATAAAATCCTAAAAATTGAATTTTTAGTAATTAAAAATGCAAGAAAAATTACTTCTACATTGAAAAATTTGCTTTTTTAGTTAGATAGTCAATGGACCAAGTGGAACCCTTTTTGCCGGAAGCTGTCACTTTTTTAAATTTGTTAATCATTTCTGCTATAAACAAAAATATATTAGTTTAACTCTTTCCTGTATTGAAATTTTTGTTCTAGTACATTTCCAGAGCTAAACAGATAAGTGTTTGGTATGTTTTCAATTATATTTATTTGTTACTTTTTTAATGAATCAGTAATTACATAAAAAGAATTTGGGTAGCTTGCAAATTTAATAAATATATGTTATTAACATTTTCTAAAGAAAAAAGGTTTAAAATTGTATCTTTAACAAAAAAGATGAAATAAAATAATAGAATTATTATATATTTCGCTGAATACATGAAAACTTCCGAAGCGTCTTATGTACTTGCAAACATATTGATGTATAAACAAAAGGTTAGTAAAAATGCACCAACGCATCAGCAATATATCATTAATGCATCAGCTGGTTGTTTAAATCGTTTGATGGACTTTTGTTTTCATAAAATTTAATTCATATCAATAAAAAAAAAATTTGAAAATTTTAGGAATTTAAAAATGAACTATTTAAAAGTTTTTTGAAATTGTTAAAAATTATTAAATTGATTTAATTGTAATCAGCCTTCTTATCAATACTTTAAAATCTTAAGGACCATTTTAGCGAAAGGGCTTTTCGCTTAGTACTTGCATAAAAGATAATATCGTTACAAAATAAGAAAGGAGATTTAATAATTGTGAAGCTTGGTAATCTTATGTCTGATTCCAAAAGGGGAAAGTCCCATTTTTTGGGGGTGAAGCTGCTTTATTTTCTGAAAATTGGTCCTACTCTAAGTGTAATTTTACTACAAGGTTTTTGAAATCTTTCCCAGTAAGCAACGAGTTAGCAGCTGTGGTAGTTATTTAGTGGACAACGGATGCGATTTTCTTTTCTACAATGAGCAGTAATAAAGTATACCTACTTGTCATAGTCGAGTACTGTGTTCAGCCTATGGGCTATTGTAATGACTGTATTCTTTGCAAATGCAGTACGTATTGTATTTTGAATGAGATTGTCTGTTTCTATGTCAACAGAGGCCGTCGCTTCATCCAGCACCAAGATCTTCGTATTCTTCAAAAGTGCTCGAGCTAAACACACCAATTGCTTTTGTCCAGCACTGAAAAATATTTTGCATATAGATTAAACATTTATTTAAAAAAACAGAACTCATTATGAGATACTTTTTTTAATTTTATTTTATAGCTGGCGTTGAACAGCAGACCAAATTCTGAGTTTGAGGCTATCGATGTTCTGTATATTTGAACCGAATGAAGAAAACAAAGGAACTTCAAGATCAAACACAGAAGTGAAATAACCTTTGTGAAGAACATTATGATAGAGCCAACCTTTATTTGCGTTACTAGGAAAGGAAAGTCAGAAAACATCCCAAGATTAGCTGAACAAGAAGTGGATCCTAACTAATAATCCATCAACAACCAAGAATATTTTTCTTCGATATTGATGTTGGTGCGAGCCGGGGTCAGAATTCAATTCGAGCTGTCACTGCTGGGATTTGAACCTGGAACGCTTCGTGAGAGTTGTAATCCATAAAAGCCATTGCGGTTCAAGATGGAAATATCGATAATATCACCCGATTTATCATTCATCAATCAGTCAATCGACTGAAATTATTATTATAAATCATATTTATAAATTATATTTATAAAATCAAAACATGATTAAGTTAATGGGATTAATTTATAAAGTCTTTGATAAACTAAATGTTGAAATCAAGATTTTTAGGAAATCTTTAAATTGTGGAGTAAATGAATTATTTTATGAAAATAACGTAAACAATTGGAAAAAAGTAGTATGATAAAGTTGTATGCTTTAAAGCTTTAAGTAAAGCAGTTTAATTGTTTAAAGCAATTTAGAGGTATAAGTTCTAAAATTGATTTTTTCTTTTTTTTTTTAAAAAAAAACACTTTTTAAAATTTTTGAAAGGTACTTTTATCTGTTATCACATAACTCTAAGAGCGCTTTATTTTTCTCATTTATGAAAAATTCAACTCAGACAATGGTCAATTTCCTCTCAGATAAAAAATGTAAAAAATGATGAGAAACATGCCCCTACTTATTCTTAATTTTCACTTACAGATTAAGTAAATTAGGAAATTCGTGAAATTTTTCACTTTTATTTGACATATAAATTTTTATTTCAACTATTTTAGACTAGTATGAACTTGATCTTTTAAATATTTTCCCTTAAATAATAAACAGTTGAATATTTAAATAACCTTTTGCACTCAGGGTACTTTCAACGGTAAACCCATTTAAGGAAACTATTGCGAAAACGCAACATTTTGTTCCGATGCACAAAGTAATAGACTAGACATTTATGCTCTTAAGTGTTTTTTAAGTTTTTAGCGTAGCGAACACATGCTGGACATTGGGGCGAGTCGATTCATCTATACTTGGTTATCATGTGCTAACAAGTCATGAATATAAACTTATGCTGAGTCGTGGCATGATCTCCTACATCAGATAGCCACCACACGGTTTTCTATAAGTAGTCTGCGCAGACTACTTTAAAAGAGAACCGGTGGTGCGCATGAAACTAAATTCTATTGTAAAAGTAATTGAGAGAAAATTATATATATTTAAGAATTAAATCTGTACTGGCTGACAAGTGAATAAAGCAAACCAATCACGTTCATAAATTTAAAAAAAATTTCTGTCGTTTGCTATCACTTTTTTTATTTTTTCTGGATATTCTATTAAATGGCTCTTTCGTAAAATAGTTCACCATCATTGTGGTATTGTCAAGCAACCTATAAGAAACCGTGTGGAGGCTTTCGATATAACAAATTTTAATATTTAGATTGGTAGATTATTTATAGACTACAATAATGCCTGATAGACGCTGTTCTTCTAAAAGGAGTTAATATTTTCAATAATTTTTAATGGAATTGAGTTTATTATTTATTTTTCCATACTTAATTAAAGCTCAATGTAAAGAGACTCAGTGATTTCATTCAAAAAAACCCTCCACTCAGAATAAATTAAAATGTTATATGTTTTTATAAATGTGACAAAAATTCAAATTTATATTAATGCGGTGCAACTGTTATGGCTCACAATTTAAAAGTGAAAAAAATTAAAATCAAAATGTTATTTTCGAAACTCGAGAAATTTATTTCAAGAGCCTACATACCTTAGATTTCCACCATTCTCTTCAATGTTATGCTCTAAACCCACATCCAGAGAAGTCACAAAGGATTTTAAGTGAGATCGTTCCAAGCTCTGCCAAACAGCATCATCGCTGTATTCATTATTGGGATCTAAATTGGATCTTAATGTACCCGTAAAGAGAACTGGATCCTATTTAATAAAAACGAAACTAATAAATTATTTCACATTAAAAAATATTCAACTTTAACAGATGTTATTGTCAATTTTTATATACTGTCGATTTTTTTAAGGCTGTGAAACTTTTGACAGCTATATAAAAAAATAATTATAAAAGTTCAGTGTAAAAAAGCTAAATATAAAAAATGTTCTTTACAAATTGTCTTACTGATATCAAAATTAAAAATTTTGAAATCAAAGTGCGATAGAGGAGTTAAGCGAACGGTAAGTATTTCATGAAAGCTGTAAAAAATTTGTATAGATATTATTGAGCTTATTTACACAAATTACTAGCAGATGGCGCTGCAATCAATCGAAGAAAAGAATGATTAGTTCGAACGTGTTGAAGGTTGTTGTACCAAATTTGTGGTAACAACATGGTTTTCTAGTAATGGAATACTATAGGTTAGATTACTGTCTTACGACATCTGTGTTTGCAAGAACACTCCATACTGACCAGCACCATCTGTAGGCCACTTGTGTAACTAAATTCCAAATATTCTGTGTAAAATGGAAACAGCTTTCAAAACTTTCAAAATTTGTTTCATTCCTCTATCATACTTAATTTTAGAGATTTTTAATTTTGAAATCAGTGAGTCATCCGCCTGAGATCCTGTATATAACAAAATCTCTTAATTATACATATTTTTTTAAATCTAATAATGACGTATCACTGTTGCCTGCCAGAGTATACGGAGACCAACAATATTGATTTTTTAATTACTGATTTTTGATTACTGATTATTGATTTACTGATTTTTATTGCAAATAGTGTGTTTGTACTAAAACTCTCGACTGTTAAACATTTATATTTTAACACTAAGTGGAATAATGGCACAGTTTCATTTTTCGATTATTCAGTTTTGTAGAGTTATCTTCTATTCTGTTTTTTGTACCCACATCATTTTATTTTATTTATTTTTCAATATTCTTCTGAATTATATTCTGCAATTAACCATCGCAGCGAGGAGATTCTCAGATCCAGTGATTGGTTAATCGCAGGACATTTTAGAAAAATCAAAACATTTTCCCACACAAATCCAAGCACAAGGAAGATTTCAAAACTAGATTTCTGCAATATCCGCTGAGAAAATATTCCTTTTTTTAACTGAAATTTCTTCCACTAATCTTTCAAGAGTTTATTATATTGACGAAGTAGGATGCTACCAAGATATGACTATGTTAATTATATTATTAAAACTAAAACTAATAATTTTTATTAGGAAACCCTAGATTGTTACAAACAAAAGAAACAAACTTCGAACTTACCTGAGGAATTATAGTCAATTTTGATCTTAGTTTATGCAAGCCTAGTTTAGAGATATCTACGTCGTCTATAAATATTGTTCCTGTCACTGGTTCTATAATCCTGAACAAAGCCATGGTGATCGATGACTTTCCAGCACCAGTACGTCCTATAATGCCAACCTAAATTAAAATTAATTTCTTAATACAGTTTTAAAAAGATAGTATTTCAAGGATTTATATTTAAATCAAATTTGACTGGGTTATTTTAGAATAGCCCTGACCAAAGATGCAAGTTAAAATTCTCTAAAATGGAAAAAACGAAAACAGTCTCATACTTTTTCACTTCCGTTTATAGATAGATTAAGGTTTCTCAATACTAAGTCCAGATTCTCTCTGTACCTCGTGCTGTAGTTGCTGAACGAAATCTGACCAATGGATGGCCAATCATTGTTTTGACAGTCGGAATTCGTATCCCACGCGGCCTAGATTTCCACAAAATATATGAATTAAAAAGAAAAATCTAAAACATTTCAGGACTTAAAATAACGAGATTTTGTTTCAATGCATTAAAAAGGAAGAAAGAATAAGAAAAAAATAGAAAGAAGGAGAATGTCATACCTCAGAATCAAGTTTGCAGTATTCGTTTACTCTCTCAACAGAAATAGATTTATCTTCTAGAAAACAACTTAGTCTTACAAACCATTTAATAGCACCTGTAACCTACGGGAAAAATAATTTTAATTCAATGAAATCTTAATTATCACGGATCAGGGGTTAAGAAACAATACCTTAGATCAGGGATGGGCAAACTTTTTTGATCGAGGGCAAAAAAATCGAGAAAAAAAGTTAGGTGAGCAGAGTAAAAACTTCTAAAAAAAAGAAGAAAAAAAATGATATACAAATTTTAATGAATGTATTTAATGAAATGAATGAAATTGCGATTTCATTTCTAAAAGTTCCATAAAAGTTCTTTTAAAGTTCCTTACATTTCATTTTTAAAAGTTTCATAAAAGTTCTTTTAAAGTTCCTTACACTTCATTTTTAAAAGTTCCTTATATTAGGTTCGAAGTGAGATGTACTTATTTTAAGGAAAGAGGCTAAATGCTTGTCTGTTAGTCTGTTTCTGAAATGATTTTTTCTAGGATTCATAGTTGAAAACACTTGTTCACATATATAAGATGAAGCAAACATAGCACTGATTTTCTGGGTGTGAGATATTAAATTTTGGAAACTAGCTAATTGTAATGATTAGTAAAACTCAAACCTCGGCATATTCAGAAACAACTACTTCAGATGATTGTTAAATTGCAACTCAATTAATTCAAGCTGCAAATTCGACCTCACTGTTTCACAATTTATATCGAAAGGAATGGTAAAAATATCTAATTCTGTTTGAGTAGCACTGAAATCTTGAAATCTGCTTTCAAATTCAAATTGTAGTTTTTTCAAGCAATCTTAATAATTCTTAAGCTTTTTCTTATTTATTGGGGTATTGAATTTAACCTCGAGAATTGCGACAAGTCGTTCTTAGCTAGCTGCCCAGAAAACAGATTAAGCTTTGAGATGGGCCCAGATATCATAGATGAATTGATTTTTCCTTGCAGCTTAACATTCATGTTGTTCATATGACAAAGAAAATCTGTGAAAAATGCAAAGTCTGAAAGCCTATCTGTATCTTCTAATATTTCGCACTCTACTGAAGACTATTTCCTATGGAAGAACTACACTATGTCTGCTTTTAGCTTCCAAACTCGCTCGAAGACACGTCCTGCTCTAAGCCACCTTACTTTCGTGTAATACATCAGAGTATTCAGATTGCACGGACTGAAGAAAATCTCGGAATTGCTTGTGAGTAAACCGACGAAATCGAATAGTATTTACAAGGTTTACTACTACGTCAAACACAGGTTTCATATTCAATGCAGAGTTTTACAGAGCATCTTGGTGTATAACACAATGGAGAAAACTAACGTTATTCCCGGGATAGTTCTGATTAAGGGGTCTAAGGAATCCGGATTTTTTCCTTTCATAATTTGTGCCCCATCAGTCGAAATATTACATATTTTTGTTATAGCCACTTTCATAGTTGAAACTCACGAAAAATATCCCATCCCGTGGTAGTTCCCTTTAAAGAACGCATGCGCGCCTGCTCCTCGGTAATTTCAAAGTTCTCATCAACAGCTTTTATAAATAACACTAATTGAGCAGTATCATTTATATCAGTGCTTTTATCCATAGCTATTGAGCAAAATATAAATTGTACAATTCTTGACTCTAATTGTGATGTCAAATTTCAATCGATGGCTTCGATTCTAGAAGTTACTGCTTTTCCCGATTAGCTTACAGACTCAAAATTATTTTTTATGTCTGGATATAAAACATCACTAACTTGTAGCATATATTGTTTAACAAACCTCCCACCCCACAGAGTGGGAGAGAAAGAGATTTATTATTTTTAGCAATATTGTATGCTACAATGTAGCTTGCATGCGTAGCTGCTTCTTGGGCACTGTTCATCTTCTTAAAAAAATTTTTTTGCCCTGATAATTTCTTTTAGAAAACTTTCTGCATTTTGTCTTCTTTCACATTCAGACATTGCTTTGTAGTTGGCAGACTTATGCTTGACTGTAAAATGTCGGTTAATGTTGCATTCTTTAAAAGCTGCTGCAGCTTCATTGCAGATAAGACATACTGTTTAATCTTTTTTAACAGTAAAAATGTCTCCAAGTCCATTCATTATTGAACACATGGCACTCTGAATCAACTTTACGTTTTTAGCAGCTATTTTGGATTTACAAAATTTTACAAATAACTCCAAAAAGCACTAGCCATTTAATAATTTCAACACCATTTAAAATGACGTTTTATGTGTTTTTTAATCTTTCCATGCACAATAAATAATGTTAGAACTCACGCCGCCGGCAGAAAAATCAGCTCTTTGGGGTTCTCTTAAGTGCGCAGTCAGCCACATGTAAAGTACAATTTACATATATTAGATTCCATATGTCTGTACCTCGAGAAAGATACACGCTCACTGGATCCAGTCTACTGCTATTTTATAAAGATCTTCCTGTTTTCAATATTTTACCAATTGAAGCTGGCTGTGCTAACTATTTTCATCTATGTATGTTTTGTAGAACAAAAATAGAGAAAGTAAAAAGATCATTAGTACTTGGTTAAAAAAGAAAGAACAAAACAACTGTAGACAAGAAAATGGATGCACTAAGTCTATATACGCCACGGATCGGCAAGTTAAAATTCTATCCGCGGGCCGGATAAAACCTTCCGACGGGCCACAGTTTGCCTATCCCTGTCTTAGACCATGTCTTTCAACCACTACGGATTTCACATAATTTTTACGTGATTATTATTTATTGTGGTAGAAAAGGTAATACTTTGATTAATTAGAGGTAAAGGGATCAAATCTATCACTACATCTACATATATAAAAGTATACATATTCCATATAAGCAATAGAATCAAGTTGAAGACTGATAGTTTTTAAAGAACTCCTACAGCTTCGTAATCCCTCGTGTTATGAAACAAAGTCTTCCACAACTGAAAGCCTGCTCTCGATTTCCCATAGTCTGATTAGACAACTATATAAGATATACCCAGCTTCCGAAAGAACCAACTAAAAAAAAATCTAATAAAAATAAGAAAGTGGTAGAAAATACATCTTTAAAATTTATTTAATTTATGAATATGGTAGGTTTGTCTTAATCGAATGTTGAAATTATTTATGAGTAGAGGTAAGCAAAATCAGTTTTTTTTCTCTTTTTAATTAAATAAATACTCATATATTTAAGCATAGATTTTACTGCCAGTGGGAAAATGCATTTGATAGAACGTAACAAATTGGCATCTCTGTTATTAGGTAAATAATCTGCTTAAAACTATTTAAATGTTTTGTTTTTTTCCATAATCAATGTTGCATTGAATTCATATTACTCCCCCTATTCATCTTTTTTATAAAAAAATAACCCATTCTCAAATGATGAAATGTGCTTAGCCCAAATTATAAACCCTTTTTTTTCGGTGGTTGTTGAATTCCACCTTTGAATGGCAATCACAAAGTCACTTTGGTAAATGCCCGAAATATATACTAAGTCTAGTTAAGTGCAACAGCCCTGTATACATTTGTCTGGTATACCATTCACTGGTGTTTTTTAAGGCCCAGTACCACTGTCCGTCATACATTTGAACGGTATAGCCTACACTAACGTTTTTTTAAAGTTTAGTGCCATTGCCCGGTATTCCGAACACTGATGTTTCTCATAATCTATCCTAAGCATATATTAAAATATAGAAAAAATATAACATCAACCAGTAAATCAATATCATATCTTATGTAACAAATATTTCGCACTTTCACCAAAGCGACTATGTGACTGTTGACATTAGCCGGTAAAAATCGACATTCTCTTCACTTCGTTATTTATATATATACGTATTTGCATATTAACCTTTTCAGACCCTAGGTTTTACACACTTGTGCACCCACCAAATACAAGGTGCCTACAACTTGGACAATTTAGAGAATGGTGATTAACTTTTTTCAAGACTGCAATTAGAAATTAAAAGGCTTTGCTTACATTTAAAGTATAAGTTATCATTAAGGCAACATCAGCAGGAGTCAAGTTATGCCGATTATGCACAGCAAGGAAAGCTGATATGAACACAATGATACTGCCCAGCATATCAAGCCAAAATCTAAACCACCTGTGAAAGAAAAAAATGGAAAGAAATAATTGATAAATTAAAATTATAGAAAATTTTATAAAAAAGGATAATGAAAGAATAAAAGTCATTAAATTAACAGTGGGAAAAAAATTTCATTTATACAAGCACTTGTTTTTACCTAATTCGGTTATGGGGATGTAAAATTTGTAATCAGTTAGGTTCGGAAAGATAAAGACATTTTTTTTTCAAAATGATAGTTTTAGTAAAGTGTATTTTTTGACTGAATGTACAAGATTTTAAAGAACGTACAGGTTTTTTTTTATTTATGTTACCGTTAAATTGGTATTCAGTTATTTCATAGAATAACTAGGTATTTCATGAAATAACTAGACAAGTCACTTGAAATATATAATTCATGAAAAATTTCATTCTTTATCTAGTTATTCCATTAAATACCTAGTTATTCTATGAAATAATAAATGATAGTCCGTTAAAATGTAATATGTATATATATATATATATATATATATATATATATATATATATATATATATATATATATATATATATATATATATATATATATATATATATAGTGTATAAACGGCTTTCTATTCATGATTGTAGGCTCTGACTTATAATCAGTCACTCTTTGAGAGTAGGAAAACTAATAAAATAGTTAATTCCTATTTCACGTTTGTAAGTTAAGGTCCAAACATTACTTTTTTAAATGGTTTTTTAATGATTTTAGAATTAAAATATACTTTATACAGTTTTTATTAACTTTTCATTCCTGTATGGGTTTTGTTGCATACATTTTCGAATTAATATAAATAAAATGTTTATTTCGTAAGTGACAGCACTGAAACATATTAACTTCATATTCTTACTAAATATATGTTTAATAATTATTTAATTCGATATAAGATGTAAACACATTTTTATTTTTTCTTCTTAGCAAGTTTTGTTAATTGTTAGATCAGTATATCTATTTTTTTGGTATTTATAATTTCTTACTTTATATCTGTCAGTTTGTTTTCTGTTTTTTTCTTTCATCTGAAACTCATTTTCAATTGCATGTTTACTTTTTAGTGATATAGACTCATTATAAAGAATAATTTTTATCTTAGAAAAATTATTTTTTATTTCGAAATATAACGACGTAAAAAAATGTATCCTGCAGAGAATCTTTAGGTTTTCCCAATTTATTTTATTTTCTTATTCTATTATAGTATATATATATATATATATATATATATATATATATATATATATATATATATATATATATATATATATATATATATATATATATATATATATATATATATATATATATATATATATATATATATATATATATATATATATATATATATATATATATATAGTTATTCAATCACAGCTGTTCCTCGCAATGCACTTCTTAGGCATATTCGCATTCAAATGGATAAAATAATTATGATTTAGAAACTTTTGCTTAAATATTTAAGAAATAGACAATTACCTATTACTTCCTACGGTGGATGAAAAGCAAACTATATGATTGTTCAGTTTATTTTCAAAACTTTCAATAAACTCCTCTTGCACCTTGTAAGCACCAATTGAAGACACTCCTTGAATCGATTCCAACAACTGACTGTAGATGGGTGATTTTGTTGTAGATTCTAGTCTTCTGATTTGCCGATAAGTGTTCAGATGCAGTTTCTGAAAAGTTGATTCTTTCGTTTTAAAGTAATTTAGTAGAATCGCAATTAAATAACTTTAGTGTTTTAAAAAGGGACTTACTAGAAAAATATAGTAAAGGACGCCAAGAGGAAGAAGTGAAGCCAGAAAAATGGGAGCATTTCTTCCAATAATGTAAAAGGATGCTAGAACGTAAAGGATGCAGTTTAACCATCCGTCAATTTGACCATAGAGTTCTGTATCTATAATATCCAAATCAGAGCTGAACCTGTGGAGAAAAATATTGAGTAATTTGTAAACTCTCATTAGGGTAATTCAAACTCCTTGACTGTTTAATATCGCAAATCAATTGAATCTATTTCATCCTGATACTGGAAAAATATTATATATGGTATCTACAAGGGGAAAAAATTACTTTAAAACAATGCACGGTTCAGTTTTGTTCAAAATACATTTGTTAGATCTTTGTAACTGTGGAAATTCTAAAAAGATAATGGATAAAAATACATTTAAACATTTTCATCATAAAAATATATATAAAAATAATTGTTGTTCTAAATACACTTCTGAATACATTGTTCTAAATACAATGTTAGATCTTCGTTACTGTGTAAATTCTAAAAAGATAATAGATAAAAATATATTTAAACATCACATTCTATAGGTGTCTCAAAAATAGCACTTTAATGAGTAACATCAAATTAATTCAAAGTTTTCCTAATTTCGCAATTTATATAGATAATATTCATCTAACTTGTATCAGTCTTCTATCAATGCAATACGCTTACTAAACTTATTGGTGATTGCAAAAAGTTTTATGATTAATATTTAAAAATAAGAAATGTATTTTGGAGTATGATTTTTGCTACCAGTTAAAAAGTTTAGGCGGAAGTTTGGCAATCTTGATCATACAGAATTTCTTTGCTAGTATGAGATTAGTATTTTTCAGTGTATGTTTACTTCATAACTTGTAATAAATTGCTAGCAAATTTTGAGTCTACCATTTGAACCATTACAATTGAATCATAATTCCTGAAAAAATAGATTTTTATATAAAAAGTTGCTCTGGTGGGTGATTTGTTTTGCTTAATATATGATTTAAATTCCCAACCAATGAATTTTATAAGTTTTGTTCTTGCTTTCACAAATTTATTGCTTTTGAATAATTTCTTAATCGTTATATAAGTTGATCACTCTTAAAATATATATAACCGCAAGCATTGTATAATGCTTTCTAGGGTGCAAAAATCTAAATCCGGAAACAGAAAAACGATGCATAAATTTAGAGAATGTCCAATTTTCGCAAAAAATCCAAACAAACAATTCTAAATGAACGTTACACTAAATAATATCATAATAGTTTGTATATAGTTATAGTCATAATAATATGTATAATAGTTGTAATAATATAGTAATAGTTTGTTTTAATGCGTGGAACTTAGTAAAATCGGAAAGCTGAAATTTTTAAAATTCGGAAAAAAATCATATGGTTAATGCATTGTGAAAAAATGATAACAAAAATTGATATTAATTTGATTGATTTTCATTGTCGAAACTTTAGTTTAGTTAAATTTATCGTCTCGTAAAATGTAGTTGAAATTTAATACGAAGAAAGCAAATAGTTTTCTCTCGTTAATGATAATTGATTTCATCTGCCCTTTAATTTATTCAAACAATATTAGTTATATATATATAAGTACAATATAATTTGCAAATAAATTATAATGAATTAATAATTTTAATGATTTTTTTCTTATATGTACTGTTTGTATCAAAGATTGAAAACTTTCACCCTTTTGATATTTTTATAATACTAAACGGTACTATTTTGAAAGTTAATAAACTGGTTGCCATTCCATTCCAAAAATAACAAATCTGTTCTTACACTTGACTTGAGAGTTTCCTTGAATAAGGAAGACTGCGTTATTTTAATTTTAAAAACACAGCAGGGTGAAGACTTCCTGACTAGAAAGCGATTTTCCATTCCAGCGGCTTTTAACAACCCTGTCTCCCGTTGAACATTTTCTTAAATAAAAAAAAACTTGATTCCTGTCCTTTTTTTCTAGCTCAGGTAACAAATTTTAAAAGAAAAAAAAAGCTTGAATTATAACTGCGACCAACTACAGCCAATAGGAATATCTTCAAAAACTACATCTAGTCATTAGATCAAGTCCGCCAGACTATAAATTAGTGACCAGGAATTCACCTTGATTTCTAACTATTCTTTTGACTTCTGATCTACTCAACTTCTGACAATTTAACTTTAAAGAGACTGAAAAAGGCAAATTTGGTCAATTGCATATTTTTGTGTGTAGATCAATTAGATATTTAACATTTTTAAATGTAATCATAATAAAGTAAATAAAACAAATTATAGACTTTATCATCGGAATTCTATGGTTTTTTATTCGATTTGGTTAACAAAAATATTTGATTAAAGAGATCATCGGGATTCCTATTCTCTATAAATAATAATTATAGATATGTTGAAATAAAACTGCTTTTCTTTAAAGAAATTTTGTTTTAATGAAACTGGGATGCTGGTCTCTCGTACTAGCGGTACCATACATCGGTCACTATTAATCTTATGAAACTGGGATACCTTGAACCCAAAATTACTTAGGGTTATGGAATACAGACTAAAACACCTACGAGGCAACTCTGGTCTTTCCCGTTATTCTAGGTTTAACGTTTTATACATACGTTTTTACAAGGCTCACACGTGAATGATTAAATAAGTACTTAAATTGAATCTAATTATGAAAAATCAGAAGTACTCAACACTTTCAGTAAGTTATTTCTCAAATTACAGATCAATAAGAAAAAGGGACCAATATGGCCGTCTTTCTAATATTAACTTCCTTTACAAAATGTTGAACTAATAAATTTCTTTGACTTCAAACAGGAAAATTCTCTCCACTTGGGGACAAGGAGGTTTTGTTGAATTCCGACAAGGAAGTAACCTTTACCTCAAACTAAGAGGTTATTGATAAAAGTTTCAAAACAAAACCACCTTTAATACATATCGCTGGTTCAAAACTAAAACAACACATCTGCAAACTTAGTATTATGCCTGCAGATGTGTCGTTCTAGTTTTGAAGCAGCGATATGTTGTCTTCGGCTTAAAAAAAGAAACAGGAAATGGACAACAAATTTTTGTGCTTAAATAAGTAATAGAAAAAATGCAATAGAAAATTAAACCTGTTTGTAATTCTTCCCATCGGTGTGCTATCGAAGAAAGACATCGGAGATTTTATAAGACTGTTCAGCATTTTGTTGTGAAACCGAGCGGCTGCGGTAATCACTCCATGTGCTAAAGACAAACTTCCTATGATGACGAAAATCGCTAAAACAAAAATTAAAAGAGTGGTACTTCATTTCTTTTTCTCCAATTATGTGGAAAAGAATTCAAATATGAGATTATAAAGTCGCTAAATATTAATGTTATTTTAAATGAAGGAATGTGGTGAATATAGTGATGAGACACGTTTTCCAAGGAGCGATATTTCGTCATCATACTGGTGCTTCGTACTGTTTCCACGTAGGTACTTAAAAAGCGTAGAAAAAAGTAACTACATGATGACAAAATATACAATAGCAACGCTTTGCGTGCATGGAAATCGTTGTGTTTTGGGACGTTCATAAAAAATGCTCTCTTGTACAATTTGAAAATGTGACTCATCATTGTATTGACCTTTAACTGTTCATATCACAGTTGTTTACCAAATATAAATATTTTTAATGCTTATTTAAAAACGCATAGCTTTCGAGTCTCTTGATTTTTGAGGGAGATTTGTTTCTTATATTGAAAATGGTAACAAAATGTTCGCGTTAAAAGCTATTTCTTTGCTTCACCAAGTTGATATGCAATGATTTTTATCACCGTTCCAGATACAGGGCTGCCAACTTCCCATGCCGTTTGGAAAAATTTCTTCGAGTGGCAGTTATAACCTTCGATGAGCAGCCAACTCAATTTGGGTTTATGACTACTTATGCTTAACTCCTTAGCCTTGAAATTTTGAACCCAATTCGGAAGACAATGGCATACCTGCCAACCCATATTCCTTTCGAGGAAGATTTTCCCCAGTGGTAGTAAAATGGAATTTAATTTACAATATTAGGCAGAAACATACATTGAATTTTGAAAAAGCTTATGTGGAATAACACGTTAGTATTTAATTATTTTAAAAATTGTGGTGGTCAAAAAGATTATATAATAAATTTATAAATACAAGGAATATATAAAAGGCATACATTTTACAACCTCTTTAAAAATAGAAATAAAATTTTACGCTAAATGCGTAAAAGTTGGCAGGTATGCAATGGATCTCCTGGATCAAGCATAGGGAGAAATTAGCCTCCCTGGAGGACTTTTTGATGCAGCTAACCCGCATTTGCTGTACATGGAGATGAAAACCACGAGAACCTGCCACGGATAGACTGACGGCAAGGGGACTGTATCAGCAGTCGCTGAGATTCAATCCCCTTCACCTCATTTGAATGCGAAATCTCTATCTCTTGATCCGCCAGAGCTGTCTTAGAGTGGAAGTTAAATTTATGTTTTTATATATGTTTCTTGTAAGGCTACTCTTTACACCAATATACGTAAATGACACGAAAGTTCGTACGAGACACCACTCTATTGCTCTCTCATGGGAAACTTTTAAAATGTCCCCGAAATTTCCAAAATTTCTGCAAGATGCACTTTTCGCACATCAGAAATGCTTCCGTGGCTCTCACACCACCTCAATCACAGTACCTTTATAACTAGTAAAATGGGTTATCTGAAGGGGAGAAGCATGGATGCACAATTGGTACTTTTTCAGATTGGCTGTAATCGTCGTCTTTTACAGTCGAATATTTAGTTCCGTCAAAATAAATAGTGAAGATATTTCGAATATCGAAAAACTCGCAGAATGCACGACGATACGGCTTGCAGTGAGCACACGGAAAATTTGCATTTTTTGTCCTTTTGAGAAACGCAGAATGACAAAACTATTGCAACAAGGCTATTTATGGAAGAGCACATTTCTAACATGTACCGTGAGTGCAAACAATAATTTTTGGCATATTTCCATTTTTCAATTGAAATGTTATCACACTCTTCTCAGGTTACTCTAATTTGTTTGAAGTAATTGAAAGAAATATAAAAATATGAATGTTTTTAATTCTATCAATTTATTGATGAGTTGCAAATTAAAACAGATTTAAATTTAGTTATCTAGGGTTAATATTGAAAAATATTATCTCATTACCTTGTCCTAAGCCTAACGCGCTATAAATTTCCAATCGATAAGTAGTGGAAGAACTATGTGTTCCGTTTACTACAGGATCTGTGGTCCATTTTCCTAACCAAATATTGGCATAGGTCTAAAAAGAAAAGCAATCACTTAGAAAATAGCCATTTTATATAATGTTTTTTATAACTCTTAGGTACTATCCTTTCTTGTTGAGTAATTTTGTGGTCTGCAAATAGCCTCAGTCATTTTGCACTGTAGCAAGCTAATTAGGAAGTTTCAGGCTGATTGCAGTGAGCCCGAATATCTATATGCTAATTTGAAAGTACATCTTAGATAACCTGATTTATTCCAGGCTGTGTGCAATAAGCTAAGAATATAGTAAAGACTTATTGTAAATAGCTTCACAAAAAGTTTTTTTAAAGAAGGCATTTTAAACTCAGTCCCTGATTGAGTTATTATTCGCTTATTTCTAATTTGCTTATATTCTTATAAGATAATTGTAATCAGTTTGATAAATATCAGGGAGATTAGAAATTAGTGAAGATTTTTCCAATTAGCCTGAAGTATTGTTGACGGACAGCGGTATTTACAATGAGCTGGAGTTATCAGTTCGACATCACATCTTAAAAACATTCAAAGTGAAAAGAATTTTATTTCAGGATTTTCAATTCTGAACAAACATTAAATAATTTGATTTTATTAAATATTACGAAATCTTAATTCCTGTATGTCGAAAAACCTGACATCATAATGAAAATTTAAAGGTTTTACAGAAAATAAAACAAGTTTAAGAAAGCGCATTAAAATTATGTATTAAATTTTAAAACTAAAAAATGCACAAATAAAATTAATTAGCTTTTAAGTTCTTTTGCTAGCTTACGTATTTTCCACAAGAGCACTTAATACTTTTTATACAGTTTTTGTTCAAATTACGCCTAAATTTTCCACGTGATAGTGTTGGTAAGTTAGGTTGACTTTGCCACACAAACACTATGAAAGATGGTCGTTGATTTGGGCAGCAAAAAACTACCAAAAAGCTTCACATTTACATAAAACATCTACAAAAGACATATAAGTTCATTAAGTCAGGCTCTCTAACATTTTCAAGAAGTTTATTTAATGTCTATGTATTTTTGAATTTCTCTTTTAACGTGAGTTATTAATGTTATGTGTTTTATGAGACTTCTGCATTAAGTAAACGCTTCAGTTAAATCCTTTAAAAATGAATTTTCATCGAAAATGTTTTGAAAAACATAGATATTACACACACAAAATTACACACACATATTCTGACTTCAATAATAGAAAATTTAGTACTGAAAGTTAGCATCGACTACTATATTCATGCAAATGTTAAAAAAAAATAAACTTGAATAAAGAAAAATATATATTAATTATAAAATATTAATATATAAAGGACCTCCTGTAAAATACACTCTAAGGCAAAAAAATTGACGCACCAAGAAGGAGTTGTCCGATTGGTGGATAGGAAGACAATGTACAGAATAGTAAATGATTAAAATTTCAGAACAATTGAATAATTTATTGCAGAGTTACAGTAACAAGTTCAATAAGGTGATGACCCGCCTCTAGCCTGGATACAAGCTGCCACACGGCGTGGCATAGACCGATAAAGCTCCCGGATGGTCTTTTGCGGTATTTCCTGCCAAATTCGATCAAATTGTCGAACGAGGTCATCTACATTCCGTGCCAGATATAGTCGCCTTCCCATCATTTCCCAGACATGCTCGATGGGAGAGAGATCTGGTGATCTGGCAGACCAAGGAAGTGTTTGACAAGATTGCAGACAGTTCATAGCAACACGTGCCGTATGTGGTCTGGCATTGTCCTGCTGAAAAACCAGCCCAGGGCACTGCAAAAGGAACGGTAGCAAAACAGGTCTTATGATGTCGTCGACGTACCGCTGTGCAGTAAGTGTACCTTTAATGACGACCAAAGGGGTCCGGCTGTCAAAGGAAATGGCACCCCAGACCATAATGCCTTGTTGAGGGCCGGTGTGGCGTGCAATAGTGAAGGCAGGATCCCCCCTCTGCCCTGTGCGTCTCCAAGCACGCCTTCGATGATCGTCAGGACACAGTTGGAAGCGGGATTCGTCGCTAAAGACTATACGTCCCCAGTCGGCATCATTCCAGCCTGATCTGTTCAAAACATTCATGCATACGAAATTTCAAAGCAATCGGATGATTGCTTCTTGGTGCGTCGATTTTTTTGTTATAGCGTGTAGCTTGAATGAATTGTATTTTATAAGTTTTTAATGAAAGTAATTTTCTAAAATTTTTGTAACTTTTTTTACATTAAATATATATAACCATATATTTAATCTTACCTCCATTATAACGTAGCATAAATATCCAAATATAGTTAGAACCCATAAAGGGCAACTCATGTTCTTCATATAAGTCCAATACACGTGGCGATGTACCTGCAATCAAAAATAACTACGTAAATGTTTTATTGACACAGTTATTATGAACCGAGTATTTTTGATTGTATATTATACTGCAAATGCACGACTGGAGATTGCTTTACCAGAATAACAAGACCAAAAGCGTTACTAACGAAATATGTCATGTCTTAATATGGAAAGAAAAATCACCAGTGCTCAAAATGTTAGGAAGTGGTAACACTTTTAGTTGATTTTCTAAAAAAAGGTTCCGATGAATCGGTAAATTTTAATAACCCATGCTATTTTAAAACATAGCAGACTCCATTTGGGCACCTTTTGAATAAACATTAAAAAAAAAAGCCTTTGACTGGAAGTGCAAGTCAAGATTTTATTTTAGCTATTGCAATATTATCGTTGTATGATACCAATATTGTATAATACCAATATTATCGTTGTTTTATTTTAATAATTTACGAAGTAATTGTGATTGGCATTGAATACAAATCTTCTAAACCATGATTGATTAATCGTAATAACGACTAATATATTTTAAGAAAAATAGAATGAAAATGAAATGTGTTTGCTACCACGTATTGCAAGATCTCTGAAATCACATGTAAACATTTCATCCAAAATATAATGTTTTGCACACACAATGTATACGTAGCACAATGTATACATTGTGCTGCCCAAAATAAAGCAAACAAATGTGATTAAAACATTGATGGAAGTTGTAGTAAATAAGTTTCTGTAGTAAAATCAGTTTCTGTTCCGTAAATAAGATAAATACTGTTAAATAACCATATATGGCAGTACTTTTACTTTCGTTACTTGTACCGCCGGAACAAGTAAAAAGTACGTACTTTTACTTGTACTTCGTTACTTTTTAAATTTAGTACTTTTACTTGTACTTTCGTTACTTTTTTAGGGAAAAAGTACAAGTATTTGTAACGGAAATGTCGAATAAAATCGTTACCTTTTCTAAAACTCGGTAAGCTTTCTAAAAAAAAAAAATTTATTAAAAAAAATGCTTATGTTTCTTTATTTTATAAAACTAATGTGCAATGTATATGCATTCACAGCTAACTTCTTGTTTAAATACCTTGACGTTTTAAAATTGTCATTCCTGAAAGGGAAAAGACGGCGCTTTCGATCTTTTTTGGACTGCAACTATCATTGTGAATGTGGTGTTCTCCAGAATTGTGTTTCCAGAATATTCATCTTCTGAAAATTGCCTGTGATAAAGGATGACATGAATAGCAAAAGTTTTGAATACCAGTGGTTATCGTCTCAAGGGGGGTTGGAATGAACAAATGCCCATATGAATACTGCAGGGACTAATATAGGAAATAACTAATATAGGGAATTTATATCTATGGAATACTGTTATCACCGCATGTGATGGAATGCTTTTTTTCCTCTTAAAAAATAGTTTTGTCTAAATAACAAATGAACTGTATCTTTGATGTCTTATTGACACAAAGATGATTTTTTTTTTGGTTTTTGCTACTCCTCCAAAAAGTAACCATAAAGAAGAAAAGAAAAAAAACTTTCTCTTTTTATTCGCGGAAACCTATACTAATGTGCATAGTTTCTCTTTTCGAGTTTAATGAATTCCAATGGGTTATGAAATACACCGAAGATTTATCTAAACTATTAGTGAATTTATCATTTTTCTCGTTTTCTTGAGAAACAGGAAAACTACTCAATAACCACAAAGGAGTAAGTAACAACAAAAATATATTGTAACATGTGATATACAGGACAAAAAGCTACATTCAAAAGGCGTAGATATCTCTCTTTTTAACAATATCTTTTTACAGTTGCGGTTACAATTTAATTTACAATAAACGCTGCCATCTATCGGTGGTTCAACAAGTATTTCTACACATAGATTGAGAATCCTTATTTATGAAACTTTGCTTTAAGAGGGCTCAGTAGCCCCCATCCCCCCCAAGCTCTTGGGCGCATTCTTGGGTAAATTCTAAATCCCCCCCCCAAACTATTCGTTTTACTTAGTGTAAAAATTCCCCCCCCCCAAGCTTTAAGTGGGCGCATCGTGCGCCCACCTTCACCCCTGATGGGGGCCCCTGAGAAGACTTCATCTTTTTTGAAAAAAGTAAGTAATATTTTAATATCTAATTATTCTCTATTTATAAAATAACATTTAATATTAATTTGAATCATTTTCCATTCATTTAAATATGCTAATTAAAAATTTTGTTAACATTGTGTGCGCATTGGATGCTTTTTTAAATAATTTAAATAACTAATTTCATATTACTATTGCAAAAAATTTTGCACAAGTTTTACATTTTTTAACGTTAATGTAATTAATTATAAAAGCAATGCTTTATTTAATGGAAATGTAGTATGCACTAAAAAAAATCTAAAATATTATAATTTTTTTTATTTTGCAACAAAATATTTTTTTTTTGAATTATATTAAACGTAACATCTATTATATATAATTCTCTTACGTGGCTCCCAAATTTTGGCTGTATTTCTTTTCCGCCGGTGGCAACGTTTGCTTTGTTATGAAAACATCAAAGCATTCTGCCTTTTAATGATGTGTTTCTGATCTAATATATATAATTCTCTTACGTGGCTCCCAAATTTTGGCTGAAGTACTTTGTACAACTAAATAAGATTTACTTTATTTTCTTCATATATCAGTCGGCAAAGAATTCTATTAGGTTAAAAAACATTTCGCTAAAAAAATAACGAATTCCAAAAGAAATAAAAATAAACAACTTAAAAAATAAAAATGCTGTTGCCAGCCATAGAATTTTTTGAAAGTTAACTTAGCAACATAAATCAAAATGACATAGGAGCGCAACTAGATCAAAATTAAGATACCTGAGAGCTTGAAGTAACAAATCCTTCAATTCTATAAGTGTGATATCGCCAAATGCCTAAATTAACAATTGCGTTTTTAAAGAAATTCTATAAAAAGTTTTAAATAAACAACCTACTTCTACAACTGCTTCCTGAAGAACTTGGCTCATTGATTAAAAATATTGTTTTAATTTTACAGTACTAACTTTACTTCTACTTTCATTATTGCTATGACCCTCTTTCATTACATTTTACAACTTCATGCTAAATTTGAGGACTTTAAGTTGTTTTGTGGTTGAATACTGACATTTAGAAATGTGTACATAAAAAGTTAATATTTAGAGGTTAAGAGTTTGCCTCAGAAAAATTTGAATTGTTGACTTTGAATTTAACAATGGAAACAATCGTTTTTGTGGAAAATTGAATTGTATTGTTGACATCAAAACTAAAAATATTGTGTTTCAACTTAACAATACTACCTTAAATTATACTTTAGAATTGCCTCGGAGAAATTTGAATTGTTAGCAATGACTTAAACAAAAAGTTTTATTTTAACTGACAAATACTATATTATAATTTTAACTTTTTTTATGAGTATACTCATTTTCTTACTCTTTTCTTTGTTTTTTATACATTTTATATTTTTGTGATAAAATAAAAAACTTATAGTTGTTCTGCTTCTGAACACTGATGAAAACGCAAAATGATGGGCTTCATCAACAATCAAAAGTATATACATTTATTTTTCAAACTCCATATTATTAGGGTGGCGCCCTTCAGAGAATTAAAAATACAAAATTATCTTCATCAAAGCCTATGCTTTACATCCGGCGTTCAGTGGCAGACTACTATTTCATATTGTTTCACAACACACGGCTTTAGCCCTCTGGTGGGAAAGACTTTAAAACAAAACTTACAACAGTTACTTTTCTCAACAACTGAAATTTAGAATAGTGTGATTAAGAAAAATATGTGAACTGTTTGCAATTTCAAATTAATATTGAAATGTACAGGTTTAGAATTCTACAGTGAAAAGTTTTCGGAACTTCAGTATTCAAAAACGTATACAAAAGCTAGACGTTAATAACGTATCCAATGAGCGAGCAAAGCGAGCATTGGATTGCGAAGCAATCCGAAATGAACTGCGAAAGCAGTTCCGGGGGTTGGTGAGCGTTAGCGAGCAGGGGGCGAAGCCTCCTAGTATATACTATTACGTAAACGTATTAGTTATTCATATCATAAAATTTTAAAATCAAACTTTTGTTCATAATTTTTGGTTATGAGTGGATTTAGTCTTGCACATCGTTATTACAAATCCGAAAATTGCCATTATGAAATATTTTAAAATAAAAAAAAAAATAATATTTAAAAACAAAATATAATTTGTAGTTTATTGGATTTATAGGGGTTTCCTGTATATGAATGTATTTTTTTAAAATTTATTTTCTAACATAAGTTATAATGTTTATCAAATTTGTCGAACAAGGTAATTTATTTATAAAATAAAGTTTCCGAAAATAAAAACAAAATGTTAAAAAAAAAAATTCTATAGTTCTAAAATTAACATAAATCTAAGCTCCTTGTTGAGGCCAGAAGCACCATCTATGAAATTTTAGTGTGTGTTATGAATCCGAAGAGCTCGGATGGGAGAAATGAGTTATGTGAATAAAGTATTGTGACTAATAATTACAGTCCATTTTCTGAGTTTTGAGAACTTTTATTTTATCGAGAATTTATGTAAACTGAGCTATCGTCAGAGCCATTGTTGGTCCTGTCTATCAGAGCTATCAGTAGTGAAATTAGTGGATAATATACCTAATAAAAGGTACGTGATTTATTATTTAGTTATTGAAGTTCAATATGTTTAAAAGTGCTATAAAAAAGAGAACTATGTTCGGCTTGCTGTCGAGCTTAATGTAGACATTTCTAATATGAAAACTATTGTTGATCTAATTACAGCATTTTAGAGTTGTGATACGTATAAAAATAACATTGAGTTAGTTGAAGAGTTAGCAAATAACATAATCGAAGGAAGAAAAAGTGATGAAATCCGATTAATTGAAAAATTAAAAGCTGAAAGAGTGAAATCGGAACTTGAGCTCGCTAAATTGCGAATCGAATCTAAAAGTGAACTACCTGTTGATAGTGTGAAAAACGAAAGTGTAGAATCTTTAGACTCTCTCATTAAAAGTGTGAGGACTTTAACTCATAAAATCCCTAATAGACCAGAAGGACGGGGATATTTCTTTTCGTCATTAGAAAGAGCTTTTATTTCAAAAAATGTCCCTGAGAAATTTATGGCTGAAATTCTTCTAAATCTGTTTTGGGAAAAAGCCACAAATATAATTACATACATTAAAGATGACGAATAAGGAGATTATTCTAAAGTTAAAACTATAGTTTTGAGAGAATTCGAGCCATCCCCCCAAAAAAAAAATCTGTTTAGAGAATTTTAGGAAAGCGTAAAAAATGACGTGTGAAACGTACATGCAATTCGCGTCTAGATTAATAACGAGTTGGGAATATTATTTAAAGTTAAAAAATGTAACTGACTTCGAAACTTTAAAGCAATTAATAGTATCTGATAAAATTAATCAAACACTTAATAGAGAGGTTGTGTGCTTTATAAATTTAAGAAGCAAGTTCTTGGTTTAAACCTGTAGAATTAGCTAGGGAGATTGATTTATTTTATACTTCTAGGGGAAAACCCGTAGTTGATAATGCTACAATGAGTTATAAAAATAACTCGAAAACTATGTCAAAAGCGTTTCTAACGGATGTAAAAAATACTAAATGTATTTTATATGATGAAATTCATCCTTTGTATAAATGTACTATTTATAAAAATATGTTCGTAAGTGATAGAGTTGAGTTCGTTAAATCAAAATATTTATGCTTTAACTGTTTAAATAATCATAACGTAAGTGAGTGTAGAAACAAAATCTTTTGTAGTATTTGCAGAAAAAGGCATCATATTTCTCTTCACTTTCCGCGAGAGCAAAAAATAAATAGTTTGGAATCAAATGAATAATGAAAATAGGAACATTCAATCGTCCTTGAATTCTTCGGCACCAATTTTCCAAATGCCTGTGTATTACGAGACGCTTGTATGTGAGGGTGGGGAAAATATATTTTCTTCTACTACAATGGGAAAAGAATTAACAATCTTACTCAGCACTTTTATTTGTTTAATTAAAGATGAATCAAATAAGTGTTTTGAAGTTCGAAGATTATTAGACGTGGGAGCGAATTCTAATTTTATGAATAAAAAGGTTAGCAGATTCTCTTAATTTAAATAGGTCTCAAATATAACTGTATCGGGAATAAATAATATGTTTCTGAGCATAAAATCGAAAGTTAATGCTACTATTTTAAATAGAGATACGAGTTTTGATTTAAACTTAAATTTTGTAGTAATTCCTAAAATTACAGAACTTAACCAGCTAATCCTCTTAATGTAAATATTCTATCACTAAATAATATTTATTCCGAGTCCTATTGATTTGTTGTAAGGAGCAGAACACTTTTGTGAAATCTTAAAATCGGGTCACATTTTCCTTCAGGGTACAAAATTTAAGATTGCAAAATAGCGTTTTCGGGTATATTGTCAATGGGAGTCTTCCGACCAAAAACGAAAATAAAATATATTGTGGGCTCGTTACAGTTAATTTTGAGTTAGAAAAAACATTAAAAACTTTTTGGGAAATAGAAAATGTAGAGAGAGAGAGAGTCTAAAATTTCTAAAACTAAGAAAGCTGAAATTTGTGAAGAGCATTTTCTTGAAAATTATTCAAGAACAGAGAGTGGAAAATATGTTGTTAAAATGCCCTTTAGAGAAGATCCGTCGTGTCTGGGTGAATCTAAGAAAAAATCTTGTGTTTGTAAAAGTAAAAGTAGTGTGAATTCGTTATGAAATCGCCTTGCTAGAGAACCTCAATTTTGTGAACTTCACAAAGCATTTATGCTAGAGTATTTAAATATGGGTCATATGGAGGAAGTACAAGAGTCTGAAGAACCAGATGTGCAGCATTATATTCCTCGTCATTGGGTGTTTAGACCTGAATCCAAAAGTACCCCTTGAGATTTGTGTTTAACGCAAGTGCATTAACTTCTACTGGAACATCATTAAATTGTTTACAGTACAACAGAGGTATAATTCAGGATGATTTATTGTGCATCATGCTTAGGTTTAGAAAACATCAATTTGCCTTTGTTGCTGACATCAAAAAGACTCCTTTTTATATGTAAACAGATAATTTTGATTTCTGGTTTGGCTTCTGGGTATTTTAAATGTTCACTATTGAAGGAGCTTTGTAACATCCGAATGAGATTTTATTCCGCAATAATATGATTTCTACCATTTTTATCTTTTTTTTATTTAAATAAATTAACAAATATTTATTTTGAATTAGCAAATATAAATTTTTATTTAAATAAAAAAAAAGACTCTCTTTAAATTAATATAAACTAGGGTATAGTTAATAAGACTAGGGAAAGAATAAAGAACTGTCGTTTCCGTAAATTTTGGTCTTCGTTTCTCATTAATCAAAATTATTGAGGTTTATTAATTATAATTGTGTACTATAAGTCGCACCAACGATATTTTAAAGTTAGAGGGACTTGCTTGTTTGTAAATATTTAATCAGTTCATTTCTTTTCTTTGAAGCACTTTTCAAATTTTAGATTCAATAATTTTAATCTTTCTGATTAGCATTGATGGGGAAGATGAACCTTGTAAAAAAGCAATGGATTTGGGATGAAGGTATTGTACTAGCCTCCATACTCAACCGATATTGCGCTATAGGATTTCCACCTTACTTTACTTTATTCCATATAGAATAGAAAATATGGGAGATGTCCAATATGTCATCTCAAGAAATTTTGTTTTAAAATAAATTGATTTTTATCAAACTGGCATTGAAAATTTATGCACTAGAATTGAAAAAGATTTTTAAATAACATGAGTGTAACACTGACTAAAGATGAAACTTATTAAATTTTTTTTTTGTTGAAATTTATCGTTAAAAAAAAGAAAGATATTTTTTCCAAGTTCCTCTAACGAAAAACAAAACAAATGTATCAAAAGTAGAAATTAAAAAAAATTTATTCGACTTCAATTTATAAAGAATACAGTTGTATTATGCTTAGAAAAAAAATACCATTTAAAAGAAATTAAGCATTTAAAATCGACGCATTCTTTTAAATAAAGTTATTACTTTCCCTTCTGGTTTATTGTGACAGATAATAATTCTTTCTATTTATCCAATCAAGCTCAAATACATTTTATTTAACTTGTAGTGGATGACAATTGATGTTAATAGATCTTTTCCAAATATAAGTTCATTATTTAATTTTAAATAATTAATTTTTAGTATTTATGGTGAATTTTTTTGGATTGTCAATAATTTTATTTTCTGATGAATTTGTTTGAGTTTCTTTTCTAAATTAATTGGTTCTTTGTATTTCATGTTTTTTCTTGGACTTCTATACAAAACCTTCGGGGTACTTATGGTGTTACTTTAGACAATTGCCCCCCCCTCAATAGAAAAGGTTTTGTTTTATGGCTACCGGGGCCGGTACCCCCTGAAGACGTCGGCTTCGGTGGTCATATTTTTATTTTTATTTCCTTCGTTTCCTTTATTGCTACAAGTTATTTTCATTCATTTTTGAGTTTTATGCATATATTTAATACATTTTAAATAAAAAATGTTGGATTTTGTTATTACGTTTTTCAATTTTCTTTTTGAACTCACTAATAATACATTTTTGTCTTAATACATTTTTTACTAAATACATTTTTACCTAGTACATTTTTTACTAAAATTATGTTTATGCCCGACCTTGTCAAACAACGCCCAGTCAGATCTCTTAGAACTTCAGAACTGTTTGTGCTATTGAAAACTATTATAATTACTATTTTAACTCTTGAAAGCTCGAAGGTATTAGTTTAGCCGCTGATACTAAAATTCGTTTACAAATTTTAATTTTTCCGTTGGGCAGAAATGTGCGGAAAATGATTTTCTCGCACGACTTCAGCATTAGCCATTGTTACAAATAAAACTAGCTCAAAGATCACAAAGCTCTCTGAAACCCCGTGTTTGCTTTGTTTATGTTTGTGCTTTTAAAACGCGTTTCTATAGAGTAAAACAATTTTAAATCAATGGTAATTTAAATAAATAAGAATAATAAACTAAAAATTTAAATCAATAGATAAAATTTCTTTTTCGTGCAATTCCATAAAAAGTTTGATATTAAAATTATATTTGATTTTAAATTATATTATACGATTATATTATAAAATTATATTATAATATTCTTCCGAATTTAAAAATAAATTAATGCCCATAACTTTCAAAATTAAAAATAATTAAATAAATAACAACAATTTTGCAAAAACATTAAAGAACATAAGAATATTATTCAATAAAATTTTAGGTTACTTTGAATTTTCGATTTCCCAGAAATGTACTTTTAAATCGTTACTTTTTTGGTTTAGTACTTGTACTTTTACTTGTACTTTTTACTCGTTACTTTTCAAAATAAGAACTTTTTACTTTTTACTCGTTACTTTTTTTAAAAATACTTGTACTTTTACTCGTTACTTTTTAAAAGTAACGTTGCCATATATGTAAATAACACCTCATCTGAGTCCAAGCATTAAATGACAGTAAAAAAGTGACGAGACAAAATCGTGCCATGTGATTGAACCAACAGAGACTGTAAAAAAAGCTTGGACAAAATTATAAAAGGAAAAGAGGAGGGGGGGAGTTTGAAGGTGTGGTTTGGTGGGCATTTCTTGCCCTCAAAATTTTTAAAAAAATTAGTAGAGATCCCCAAATATTGAGAAAAGATGTGATTCGAGAAAGATTATTAACTTAATTATGAATTTTTTTTTCAATATGGAATGATTCCCAAAATTCAAGGTCGGTTGATGAAGAGCAGTATTTAATTGTTTCAGCAGAATAAAACACAAACAGAAGTAAATTGTTAGAATCAAAATTTCCTGCTAAAAAATCTGATGTAAATTATTTAAAGTTATCCAAGTTGATTTTTTTATCTACCTCACTGCTTGTTTCCCTTCTTTCTTGTAAATGCATCTAATCTTATAAAAATATTTTGTTACTTGCAATGGGTTTATATTTCTTTTTAACAGAAATTATCCATCAACAGAAGAATTATGCTTAATTACAAATATAAATTTAAAAACTATCTCCCTATATTAAAAAATTAAATATAACGATTTTTTATGCTACTTACTTTTCCAACTTCCATTCTCTCATCTTCAATCAATCGATACGTTTTTTCGGCGTCTCTTGCGTCAAAAGATGCAATTAATTTTTGTTCTTTACTCAAGCCATCGTCTGAAGTTTTTGAATAAGCAGAATCAGTAGATACGTATCTGCAGAGCATTCTAAATATCAAATGTAAATATAGATGATATGTAACGTATTTTGTTAAAAAGTTATTTCATTGTAACAGATAAAGGTTACATGGTAGATATTAAAGTTACTATGGAAATCTAAAAAGAAGCTGAAATTAAAGTATAAATATAAAAAACCAAAATGAATAAATAAACAGTTAATTTTAATATTTTGTTAAAACATAACTAAAAATATTCCTGAGCAACAATGAATTTTTTAAAGACATTGTGATTTATTTATTATATGATTTATGTGTGAATTATTTATTTATTGATCTATTATGTTTTGAGAATTTCAAGGATAATATTATGGATATTATTACTTATATCATTATGGAAATGATTTAATATGTTAAATTTTATATAGGTATATTGAAGTAATTTTTTACACATTCAAAATGTTTTCACCTATATATTAACAAAGATGACAAAATTCATCAAAAATTTTTCCTTTTATTTCCTCACCATTTTGGCGAGAATCGTGATCAACTTCCCACTACTGAGGAACTGCAATTTATTTTTTTTTGCTCTATTAAAGATGTTTTTTAAAACTCTTTTTTCCAATGGAAATAAATAAACAATAAAATTATTTTATTGGCTTAAGCTTGAGGCGAATCTATGAATTTAAAACATATTACAATTCTTTGTCATGTGAAAAATATTAAACTTTTTGTCCGTTTTATTTATCTATGGTATGAAACCGACAAAAAACGTAAATACCTATAACGCTATTAAACATTTTTTTTTAAAACATTGTCAATTTTTAGAAATTTTCAACCTAAACAAAAATTATTTTAATTATCTGATATTTTTCACTTTTTGCACATAATATGAACCCAAATCATATTGTGGTTTTAACTGTCAAAAGAAAAGGACCGGAAGTGGATTATTTTTGCAAAAATTGTGAGTTTTTTCCATATCGACAAATATCCTACAAGTTAACGGATTCTGGTTAATCAATTATAAAACTTCATTTAACTCTCATATAGCTTTTACAATTTCGTAGTAGTTATAAAATATAAAAATTTCATATTACTCAATTAAAAAAACTATATATATTTCATACAACGGCAGAGCTCCACTTCTATGTTTCTCTTTTCGCTTTTAGTTTGTTTCTTTCTGCTTTGTGTAAATAAGAAGAGTTATTCCTGGTAGCAAAGGAAAAACAAGACCCGATTTTCTTTACAAAATAGAGCGTCGATCAGTAATAAATATTTCAGAATAGCCAAAGAATATAATAAAGAATATAGTAAACATAATTATAACTTGTTCTACTTCTCATTTTTCCAATGAAATACTAAATTTTTAAAGCAAATTTAATTGCGAATTTGAAAAAAAGCTAGCTGTTTGAACAAAATTTAAACTTCAAGGGATAACACAGCTTATAACGTAATAAGAACTGAAGATGAAAAGTTACTTTTTATCTTCCTCTGTGTTTTCCTCTAAATTCATTTGGCTTGTGTGTTCTTGAATAAATTCCTTAAAAGATCCATTTTGACTCATCAATTCTCGATAAGAGCCGGTTTCATCAATTCTGCCATCCTTCATGCTGACAATTATATCCACTTTATGCAGTACCGACACATCATGGGTAACGAGAATTCTGCTCTATAATCGAAAATTATAAATCATAAGAGTTAGCCATGAAATAAAGAACTGAACAGATACAAGTACCTGAAGAAACAATTTATGATTTTTTTTATCGACGTAGTACTAATAAGTATTGAAAAGTCGTAATGTCTATCAAATGTCGTAATTTTTAACAAAACTTAAGAATTCAGCAAAAGTTTAGATGTTTAAACATGATTCAACTCTTCTTATATAGTACAAAGCTATTTACAGTTACTGATAATTTATTAATATCTTACTTTTTTTCTCAGTAATCCATCGTTTCCAATGATGTCATCGAAGAGTGCTTTACGAACGTGAACATCCACTGCACTGAGTGTGTCGTCCAGGAGGAAGATGTCTTTGTCTTGATATACAGCACGCGCCAAACTGACACGCTGCTTTTGACCGCCACTCAAATTTACTCCCTACAAATCATAAAATAATAATAATAATAAGTACATTTATATTTACTTATAGAAATAAGCAGTACAAGTAAACCAATTTCTCTTCGTTACAATCAAAGTTAAGAAGTGGACTGGAAAAATTAAAAAATAATAAAAACCTGAATAAATTTAAATAACGATAATCGAATTTCTAAGGGCCAAGTCACAATCATCATGGTTTAAGAGGACGCCTTAACACGTGAGACACTTTTCGTCGCAACTTCTCTTCCTCCACCAAAACTAATTTAAAAATTTAGGAACAGAAAAAGTTTTTTATTTTTATTTCCAGTGTCCAACTTTTTAGAATAACCCACTTGGTCATCTAAGGGCATATTTGTTGGCCACTCTTTCATGGGCACCCTATAAGATGGGCCAACGTTGCTCCTACAATAAGGACAGATAGTACGAAGGGAAGAACATCCATGGCTTTCCCGGGATTCGAACCCAGAACCTTTCTGGTGCAAGGGCAGTTCCCTAACCCCTGCACAAGCCGGTCGGCAGAACAGAAAAAGTAAGTTCAAACAAACTGAAAGTATGCCATGAAGTTTCCACGAAGAAATTTTTTTAAACATCAAAACGAAATTAAATTATTAGAAGAAAACTTGCTATTACACTATTTAGAAATTATCTTCCACTAATTTGTTTGCAATTTGAAATTTTTAGAGCAATCAAAACGTCATGGCTTACTCTAGGTCAGTCTGTACTCACTTTCTCTCTCTTTCTAATTTTAAGTTCGTAATGGAGGTGAAAGTGAACTTACGGAGAAAAATTTCTCACCTGGTATGACGTCCTCTTAAGAGTTAGACCGTTCTGATGATCATATAGTACAGACAATATTTGGACTAACAAAATCAGGTAAAAAGCGTACTTTCTAATTTTGATCATTCCCATTTTTGACAGCTTTGGGTTTTTGAGACACAAAATATGAGACGAAGTCGAAATCGAGAAAAATGGGTTCCAATTTCTCCCGTTATGCCAACTAAAAAATGGGGACCATATTTTCCAAAATGCCACTATCTACATAGTTTAGAGGTTAGAAAACCGAATTAAAAAGAAACGTGAATAAAAAAGACAAACAATAAAACTTATGGTTTTCTGTATTCTGGTATGATAGAATTAATATTTCTATGACTACTGCAACAAGCAAAAGCCTAAAAACGTATGAGGAAAAAAGTATGTAAAGTTTATTCAGTGAAAACCCCAGCAGATATTATGAGATTTTTTTTCCTTAAGATTACTGTGTCCTGACTTATTTTCCGACACGTTGTTTAAGTAATCGTCATAAATTAAATTTTTCTTAATCAATAATCTTAAATCACAAATCTTGCTATCATTTAATATATAAGAATCAGCAAAAAGTGGTATTTAGGTAATTTACTTTCTTCGAAATAAATGTTAGTACTTAATCAATTGCTGTATTAAATTTTAAATTATTTAAACATAATTAACCCCCCTTTTAGCTTTTTATTAATTTTGTTTAACTAGTTAAATACGACTGCCGCGATATATATAATTTTATAATTAATTAGTAAAGCATACGAAAAATTTCCAGATTTTAGTATCTTCGATAGTATTACTTCTAATGGTACATTGGAAAACCAATACAATGTGCATAGAATGAAAAATTAACACAGAGTACTAAAAGTTCAAGAAAAAACATAAAACTACGTTGTCCATCCTAGGATGTAACAATGGAAAAACGTAAATCTAGGTGACTCGTGTTAGAGTGACAATGAAGATAAAAAAAACGTCATTTTATGTAACCCGTCCGCTAAGTGTTAATTTCATGTATATTACATTATACTTGAATACATACCCTCCAACTTATGAGGATTTTGAAAATAATTCTTTCTAGTGGTAGCGAACCAAAGTAGAAATTTTTAAAGCAAATGGATCTCTCATAAAACTTTTATCAGAACTTAAGAATCTAGCCATATGGCCTGCACTTTTATAAGTAATAGTGGACAAGTTACGCTAAAATTAATTTTTTTTTAAATATTAAGACATTAATTTTGCTACCGTCTGAAAAGAAGATTTCTGAAACTACGGAAATTCCGTAGCAGTTGGAGGGTATGCTTGAATAGATGACTAAACTCATTTCTCATAGTTTTAAGTTATTTGGAAGGAATTTTACCTTTTCACCAATTTCTGTGTTGTCTCCAGCTGGCAAAATTTCCATATCAGGCCTTAAGCAACAAAGATGCAAAACTTTATTGTATTTTCCTTCAACTAAATGCTTCATCATCAAAATATTTTCTTTAACTGTACGATTCAAAATCCAGGCTTGCTGTGGAACGTAAGCCAAACTTCCCTGGGAAAAAAGTCATGAAATAAAAATTTAAACTTTATGAAACACAATTACTTAATTAGTACTATATAATGGAACTAATCTTCGGGAAGTTTTTTTTTTATTTATTATGGGCATAGCTCAAAATGAGTATTTAAAAAAATACACCTCGAAATGTTTGTATAAGAGACTGGACATAGTCCAAATTGCGTTTTAAGTAAATTCGATGTTGCCTGAAACGCGTGTATAACAAAAGTGACACACTTCAGAATGCGTGTTTGAGAAAATGAACATAAAATTTGATTCCATTTTTTAAACATTAATATTTTTTGCCTCTCGGAGGCTGCGTGGTAGTGCTTCGTGCTGTCGTACCACAGATCTTGGTTCAGTCCTCTGGCCGGGCATGGTTGACTCAGCCTTTCATCCCATCAGTGGGTCGATAAAATGAGTACCAAGCATGATTTGAAACTAAACACTGGGGGTTCGGCGTTGGGCTGAAAACCCGATCGGAACATCTGCTCTTGCACAGCAGAGCCCAATGGTCAAGAAAACTAAGATGGGCTGAAGCGCCACTGAGTTTAGTTTAGTTTTAGTTGCAAAAATTGTTTCTATTTTTACGAACAAACTGATGGTTCCAATTAAATTCGTACTGTGATGTTATTCATTTACCGAAATCATGCTGTACGATTTTTTAAATTATTCGTTTTTTAAAACACAATGTAAGTCAATAATTGTATTTACAAGATTTTCACGGCTTCCATAAATTAATAATAGTCGTAATAAATTTAATTTATTTTGCAAACTTTTAAAAATCACTTTATGGTTTATCTGAATTACCACTTAATCTCAGTATGAAGACATAGCTGAAAAAGCTATATTTGTAATATAGCCAGCTACCCCGATCCCAAAGTCTGAGAATTTACTCCGTATTATTTATAGTGCTTAGTACTTGTAAGTATTCCTCATATGGTAATTAAGTTTGGATTGAACATTAACCCTCTCGCGCCGACTGTCACAAATACGTGCCAACATAAAACCGTATCAATCAGGGTAAAAAGATAAAACTGGTAATCAAAGTATTTCTTCAGCAGTTTATTTGTGGGCGGAGTTATAATTGTTTGATTTATCTAATTTACCATTACTTTGTTCAAAATAAAACTATTTAGTTATACTTTGATCCAACATTGATTATATATATGATTAAACTAACAATAATTAAAGTAAAAGCAAAGTAAGTCTGTCAAATTAGCAACGACTGCATTTAAGCTACCGTTTTTTATTTAATTACAACTTGATTCTGATTTTGTACGAATGCTTTTCTGAATCACCCGTCTCCAAGGGGTTAAAAGGTGAATTCTTAGCTGTTTTTTTTTAATTTTAGAGCTGTGTCAATTTTTAACACGCATTTTGAGCCGTGATTAAAATAAAAAGCACGCTGTTCCTTCCCATGGACGCTAACAGCTCACATGCGTTAATAGAGAGATTTAAAAAAAATATATATGCTCGTCTCAAAATATTTACTTTTATATCTACAGATCCATCCATTCTATTGATCTCTCCGAGAATTGCTGACAATAATGATGATTTACCCGATCCCACAGGTCCAATGACAGCAACCAACTTGCCTTTAGGTATATGCAACTCGATGTCATGTAACGTGCTCTCTTCTTCTCCTGGCCATCTGAATGACGCTTTTCTTATTGTTAAAATATCCCCTGCAGGATAGATTCTTATGTTATCTGCTATGTAAAATTTAGAAAAAAATCTAATTTTTATTCATAGTTACAATTTAAACATGGATACGATTGAGAATAGCAGACACTAAACAAGAGATCCCAACAGGCAATCTCAAGCTTTTTAGTGGCGATAATTTCATCTAGGTGAGCAGAGTGTGTATTCGTTTCCCAAACCTTAAACATTTTAATACTCGATTTCATAGGTACTAAATACAAATTTAAATTGCTCATATGTCATAGTAGGCACAATTCATTTCGTGGCATCCACGCAATTGCCGTGATAAAATATTTACCTAATAAAATATTAAATATAGTATATGGTATAAATGCTTTATTGTTACTCTGAGATTTCTCAATTAGGCAGTTAATCGTAATTATCACAATATATAGCCTTTATCAAAAGAATGTATTTTGATATATATATATATATATATATATATATATATATATATATGTATATATATATATATATATATATATATATATATATATATATATATATATATATATATATATATATATATATATATATATATATATATATATATATATATATATATATATATATATATATATATATGGTGTGACACAAAAAGCTGCCATTAATCTTTTTATGTTATTTCGTTTCTATAAGACAACTCCTAATTAATTATTCTAATCGAAACACTTTCTCATACTTTTAAAAAGCCACAACCTGCTCTTAAATCTATTTTTGCCTCAAGTATGCATAATTATAAGTAAAAGACATTTTTCCCTTTACTCTTCGTGGGAATCATTCGACCTATTTCATAAACCAATAGTAATTTCTAAGATTTCCCTCTTTTTCCTAAATAGAGACATTTTTCGGATTTTTTGAAAGACTTTCCCTGCCAGAAAGACTGCTCGTCGAAGGAGTAAACTTCAAAATTACAAAAAATTCTGAAAGGTTTGGTTTTTAAAAGGTTACCACTCTATGAAATATTTTTCAAAAAGAGTAGTAGTTGGTAGGCCTGCATTTCTAAAATTAAGATTCGCACGCTATGAAATTTATGTTGCCATCACTTCGAAAAAAATTCTCATGCCGCATTGATGTAAGTTGTCACCTTTGTTAATATGTGATCATAGTCCACCACTATTTACGATTTTAGGCTTACAAGTCATCATTGATAAGATTGAAAAATACAATATATGATACTATGCATGACTGAAACTGGAGAACGTCAGCCTTGACCGGTGAATGTCAATACACAGCACATGTGTCTGTCAAAGATCAAATTCTTTATTATATTCTTGTGCATTCAGACCATCACAAGGGTATATCAATAAGATATGAAATACTCTGATGAAGTTTAAATAGAAAAACCAGGATCTGAAACAAAATTCAACAGCAGATGAAATGCTGCACAATTGTATGCAGGCTTGCTTTCTGGTGTATAAAATAATTAATTTTAGTGAACATATGGATATCAATTGCTTTTGAAAGGAAACCAGAAATAAAATGATTTTGCAACAATGTTTTTTTTCTTTTCCGGGGTATATGCAGACCTAAATGTGTATACTGTGTTTTGGAAAGTAATCATAAAAGAACATTGATGTAGGGAATACCGAACACCAGCATTTAAACTTAATTAATCATCAGTGTTTGAAATGCTTGCAAATGTACACCGGATTGTGGTACATTATCTTTAAAAAGTATCACAGTAAAAAATACAAGGTAAATATATGCATGACAGAGGCTGGTGAGTGGAACTTTAGAAAGATTGGAGATTAGCTTGGTTGGTGATTGGAACTTTAGAAACATTAGTGTAGGGCAAAAGTATGCCGGCAAGTGTATAAAGAACAAAATAGATTGAAGAAATAACAGAGTTAGATGACATCTTTAGTGTAAGTATAAAACATCATGCCTCCTACAATAAAAATAGAAATGAAATCCTCTAAAAACTAGTTTTTTTTCTTCTCGTTTACGAATAAATGGTAGAAGCTTTTGTTTGGTGATTGGTTGTTGAAATTTTGATTAAAATGAATGGGAATGCTTCTAAAATATATTTTACAAAAGAAAAAGAAACATAGTTACTAATTACTATTTAATTCTGTAGTAATTAGTTATATAAAGTTACTATTATTATATAAAGTAATAGTCATTAGTTATAGAAGTTAGTTATATGACGATACCTTCTTCAGGTTCAGTTCCAATAGCTTCTGGATCCATGTTTTCTGCAGCAAAAAAAGTTCGCAAACGTTCCAAAGCTACGCCAGTCTTGAGAAATGAAGAAAAAAATATTTTGTAACTGTCATAAGTCAAAAGTAACTTATATAGTAACCACAAATTTATTTTTATTATAGTATAATATAATATAATATAATATAATATAATATAATATAATATAATATAATATAATATAATATAGTATAGTATAATATAATATAATATAATATAATATAATATAATATAATATAATATAATATAATATAATATAATATAATATAATATAATATACCATAACATAACATGACATAGTATAATATAATATAATATAATATAACATAATATAAACTGTAACATAAAATTAACAAAAGCTAATATTAATATAATTTCATTCTTTCTACTACAAAGATAAATAAGGACTTTAAAATCACAAGACTTGTTGATCTCAACAAATATGTTTACTCAACTATAGTAAAGTTTCTAAAAGATTATTCGATAATATCTAATTTTATCTTCAGATTTAAAATATATATATATATCATTTCGAAATCATTATTTAGTAATCCACGAAATAATCGATCCTTTTAATATTTTTAGATACAAAATATTTAGAATTAAGAAAATCGATCGAAACCGACAACCGTGCATAAAGAGCAAAAAATTTAAAATCTTTTTATAATGTGCCAAATGAGGAAACTAATTATGTTAATTGTGGTCCAGTGCTCCTTCAAAATTGCTATAGTGGTAGTCAGCATATCAAAGCAATGAAAACACACCTTTTTCAGAAATCATTTAAATGTTAGACATTTTCACGCTACTTAGTATTCTGTATACTCAGTACCAGCCCTGGTGGGCTCCCACTGATTTATCTGATCTGGCATGACTCGAAGAGATAAGATAATGACATGGCTGCGTGTATAGCCTAGTATATTGGATGGCATTAACATTAACCCTTTCGCGCCGACTGTCACAATTACGTGCCAACATAAAACCATATCAATCAGGATAAAAAGATAAAACTGGCAAAAGATAAAACTGGATAATTCACCATTACTTTAGCTCAAAATAAAATTATTTAGTTGTACTTGGAAATAACATAGATTATATATATGATTAAACTAACAATAATTAATGTAAAAGCAAAGTAAGTCTGTCAAATTAGCAACGACTACATTTAAGTTACCGTTTTTTATTTATTTACATCCTGATTCTGATTTTGTAAGAATACTTTTATAAATCACCCGTCCCCAAGGGGTAAATATAGAAAAAGAGTGGTATTATAGGTGCACGGCCAATAAACCCACCTCTCCTGCGGCTGTCAGCAGCGTTTGGTGGATTGCCCTGCCCCCGTGATTATACTAGTCTTATATATATATATATATATATATATATATATATATATATATATATATATATATATATATATATATATATATATATATATATATATATATATATATATATATATATATATATATATATATATATATATATATATATATATATATATATATATATATATGTGTGTGTGTGTGTGTGTGATAAAATGGGAAAATAGTTATGTACAATATTTACACTGTTTGCAAAACTTCTTAGATAATTTACCACCCTATAAGAAACAGGCTACTAATGGGCTGTGTGTAATATTTTCCTTTAAGAATTCTTTGCTGAAGATATCATTGAAACTTTGCCTTGTCACATTTTTCTGCTTTACTAAAAAAATTGGCATTCAGTGAGGCAATGTATTGTGAGAGTTTTGAAAGATTTAAGTCTTCTCTTATAGTTAGATTCCTAACGTAGTAAGGAAATATTGCAATGGATTGCAATATTTTATTAGGTAAAATGTCAAGTTTAATAAGTGATCTGGAGTTGTGCACTATGCTGGTGATGCATAAGTGGTTATCGGTCTTATGCTTTTTATATATAGTGGTGTTTTTAGGTGAAGAGGAAATGAACGGTTTCCTATTAGGTGGGCTCAGAGCTTAGAACGCTCTGCAAGCTTTTGGGATGTTGTCTTTTATATGGTCATTCCATGTAAGTTTATTATTTAATGTCAGGACAAGATATTTAGTTCTTTCATCACTGGAACACTTCTCCCCAACAATAACATATGTGTCTCCAAATTATTGTATTAATGAACAATCTTTCATGTTAACTTTTAGAAAACAAGAAATAAACATATGACAGAAAATGAAATACCACTGTAATAATTTGAGGGACCACTGGACGCTCTATTTGTAGTAAAAAAAATAAATGAATAGTTTGATTATGTTCACCTGTATCAATTCCGAAATGGATTCGGGCAAAATGAACAAGCCATACTTTAGCTGCTCCATGAGAGTGATTGTAACAAATGCTTTCGTTGGATCCAAGACATTTTTATTATCCATAAATAAATAGGTAGCAAAACTTGCCACAGAAATCTATGGAACAGCATAAATATTTTGTGAGTGAAGCCAAAATCTACATTGTTTGTCTATATAAAAAATTGCATTTCTAAAAAAAGAAAAGAAATTACCATAATAACAAAGCTCTTACAGACTAAATTGACACAATCGGGCACGGCAAACATTAAAAGTTTAAAAGACTATAAAGAAATTATCTGTAATGAATAATTTCGAGAATACACCTTTTTACCTCATTGTATATAAAGGATCATCTAAAAAAATATTCTAAATTTATTTTCGTAAATGGAAATTTTAGCCATCATTTCGTTGAAAATAAATTGCATTTTAACTCCATAAAAAATAACAATTGTAAGAACAAATGTAGGTTCTTGTACGGTTACGTTCTTCATCCTCAGCCATTTACCGCTCGTTCAAGAATTTGCTTTCACGAAGGGATTTCTAGATTTAGAAAAAGAAAATTCCCTAAGATGAGACCCAGCCACCAGCCATTGTTATGAAACAGATCAAAAATATTAAAAGAAATTAAAATACTTATTTACAATTCAAATATTGGTCTGTGATATCTTGATTTTTTTTAAAAATTTAATGTGCTGAAAATTTATATATAACATCCCTTCCCGTCAAGGGAAAAAAAAGATATTTTTTAATTATTAACGCTTATTGACTAACTTCCACTTAACTATCTACTGAATTTACAAGTTAATCGAAGCCTCACCGCCTCGCAAAATAATTGTTTATAACTCATGAGTGAAGACTTGTATCAGAGATGATTTAATCGCAATTATTGAAACAATTCACTTGGATGAATAATACCAGTCATTTTGTCTGCTCTGCTTATATCTTCACATTTCCTTGGTTATGTGAGGTTTGACAACCATTCAATTTTTCTTCAGTTCATCGGAAATTTGGTGACAAAGGTAGATATGGTAGGAGTCAGGAGGTCGGGTGTCAAGTAGATTCACGTGGCCTCAAAGACTGAGACAAGCTGTAAGTCAGGACAAGTGAGGCTCCGGATTCCTCCACCTTTATGTAACTCGGCTTACTATACTCAGAACTACTGGATGATTGTTACTTACGAGTCTCTGGAGCTCTCGACCATGATACATCCTAGGTTTGTTACGCTGTGATGACAAGTCTAGAAGATGATGAAAAACTCTTACTCATTTGCGGCAGATGTTATAGATGGCTGCTATTTACCCAGACAAACTATCTTGGCCATCGGTCAATGTCTTTGATTTCTAAAAGATTCGACTTCTCTCCTCTACAATGGGTACCGAGCTCGGATTAACCTTCAAATCTCCTCTCCACCAATCACCAAGACTCATCCTTGCAGCTGCTTGATCCAGTTCAGCGCTCGGCGTTGAAAATTCGAAAAGCAGAGGAGGGAAGCTCCACCTGGTATTCGTTGATAGGTTCTCGCGACGTTACGTCATTCATCCCCAGCCATTTACCGCTTATTAGGGAATTTACGTTCGCGAAGGGATTTCCAGATTTATAAAGGGAAAATTCGCTAACACGAGACCCAGTCACCAGCCAATGCTATGAAACAGATTAAAAATATTAAAAGAAATTAAAATACTTGTTTACAATTCAAATATTGGTCTGTGATGTCTTGATTTGTTTTTGAATTTAATGTGCCGAAAATTAATATATAAGAGTGTAGTGAATATGACTCAACACAACCTTCAAGCCTCAAGGACAGCACAATTTGTTAAAGAAACAGTGATTGAGGATGCTGAAGTTTGCGGGGAAAAATTCTAAAATAAGGCTTTAACTGAACAACTTTAAAAATCTTTATTTTTTCAGATGGCTCTTCAATTCTGACGTTCTTAGTGTCTTCGACATCCTCAAACCTTGGTCCTTAAACAAATTTCAAAAATCTAGAAATTTGCAGTTTTTCATAAGAGTATAGGAATATAACTCATCAACACGACCTTCGAGACAACAAATTTTGCTGAAGGAGCAAAGATTAGGAACGTTGAAGTCAGCGAGAAAGTTCCTGAAATAGGACTTTTAACTCTTTGCACTCGGGGCTCTTTCTACAGTAAAAGAAACGGGCCCAGCTTCTCAAGGTTAAATAGAAGTATAAGAGTCGTGATTTCTCGGGGGATTGAGAGCTCGTCTTCCAATGAGATGAACCGGGTTCGACTCCCAGCCTTACTAGTAGATTCGAATTCCGCATCCGGCTTGCACTGACTACAGTGATGACGTAAAATATCCTCAGTAGCAGACAGATCATGGATTAGAATAACCTTGCATCAAGCAAACCGTAGGAGGTTTGGGGGGTTTCTCTCCATATAACGCAAATGCGATTACTTTTATAAAAAAAGTCCTCTACGAAGGCAAATTTCACCCAATACTTGATCCAAATGTTATCATGTTTTCTTGACTGGGCTCAAAATTTCAAGGATACGGAGTAGAACATTGGTATTCGTAAACTCGAAATTGGATTGGACGATTTTATAAAATAGTTGTATCACACGGCAAAATTTTTGCTTGCACGCTTACTGTATAATACCTGGAAGTCACTAAATAAAATAGTCGCTAAACATTAACACAACAATAACTATACACCAAAAGTGAATGTACACAATAATACCATGTGAAAAACACCTACACGATAAAACATTTGTAGCACATATTTGTTTATGCCAAGTGGAGATTACATTTCCACCACTTTAGCTTTAAAAAAGCATCACAGGTCGACTCCAAATATGAGTATTTGTGCTTCAAATAAATTGTGGTAGACCGAAATACCTTGTTTCTTTAAAATAAATCTTATGAATGACATCCCCTATACTACCCTTTTTTTGAGAAAGGGAACTTTTTTTAAAAGAACTTCTTTCTTCTTTTCAGCTGGGCACTTGGGCCACTATTTCATCCATCATGCTTGTTTTGATAATTGTGGTAAGAATTATTAAGTTAGCAGTCTGTGTGATGGCTGTCAGAACTTTTTAAGAGAAGGCTTCGCACAAATAGGTTAAGAAGTAAAAGTTATAGTATTTAGAGTGGTAAGTAGTTTATAAGTGAGAGTGGCACCAGGGAGGCGTCCTCCAATTGCAAAAGTTTAAAAAAGGTTACTGAAAATTTACATGGACGTACAGAAAGTACATAACGGCAGGTGAAAAACGCTTCAAAAAATATGAAATAGATATTTCGCATTGTATTTTTAGGGAGTTAGGGAGTATTATTGTAGTTTGTTTTATTGAATCAGTCCTTACAAATAATGGCCGCACTATATAAGAATATAAAGAATACAAATTTTCATGAGGTCAATATCTATCTTAAAGTCATATATTTATCTAACTTCTGTGGTGAGTAATCATATGTATTTAATCCCTTATTACCTTCTTTTTAACTATAACTAATAAAACAGTTTGCTTACCAAGATAGGTGCACAGTAAAAAATAAAAACATTGACTACTGTACACATTTGGGAGTATAAAATCAGTTTCAACTCTTTTCTTCTTTCCTCCGACACTTTTGCAGAAAATGCCGTTTCCCAGGCATATAATTTCAGTATCTGAAATGAAATAAAGATTTAAAATAAGTGAAATGAAAACTATGTGGCATAGTTAGCAACTTTTGAGCTTTTTAAAAAAAAATTTGTTCCAATTAAAAGCGAAATAATCATCTGGTTTACAGTGTTAACTCACATCAAATCAGTAAAGAGAAGTGATACTTGATGGGCTTGGCTTACTCGAAACAGAAGGGAAAGAACAGTTTCTAACGTGAACAAATGTCACGTTTCAACAATCAGTCAGAATCGAGATACCCACACTACATGACTTGCAGATATATCATTGCAACTATCTCGTCGTGACATTTTTAAATAGTAGACGTTATTATCCATATTCTTCAAGTTTTAATATTTAATTCGCTACCTACTTCGCTGCTAATTCACTACCAATTCGTTTAAATGATTTGCGGAATCATTGGCATCACTGCTGATATGGAAATAAGCATATTTTATAAACGTTAATAAATTGAGGTTTTCAAGGAAAATTGCTTTCATAATAAAATAAGAAGGAAATGCTCTATCATAAGTGTCTACAAATAGCCGTTGCCACATATTCATTTAAATTAAAAATTCATTGCATTCGTCACAAATACATTGATTTGAATTTTGCCTCTGCGTCAGTTCACTAACTGGTACTCTAATAATGCCACTAGAGGATGAATTTAAGATTTTTTTAAACAGATAGGTACAGATTCCACTCTACCAACTTTCTTCACTTTCTGGGAAAACTTCCCATAGCGTTAGCTAATTTTATTCTTTAATGCTTGATTATTATTATTTTTTTTTTTGTTGCAAATTTGATATTAAGATATTTTTGTAACCAACTTTTCTATATCTATTGCGCTGAAACTTTAAAATGTTGGGAAAATAACCTTAAATTTTTAAAGCTTTCGATTTTAATTGTCTTCCATGCTATAAAATATTATGCAAAAGGCATTGTAGTTCGCAGTCTTGCAAATACATCTGCCAAACATAGATATTGTGAGTAACATTCAATTGTAGTCTTGAATGACTTTCCTCGCAAATAATAGAGTTCTTGCCTGCATTTAGGGAAAACTTTGGTAATGTTCCGTTGTTTTCGAAAAAAGTTTTTAAAATTTCTTTGATCTGTTAGAATTTTAGAGCTTATTTTAAAACCATTCCTCGATTCAGTTAAAAAAAAATCAAATTTTTGCGATAACTTGGAATGTAGGAAAAAATTTATGTACATACCATTAATCTTTATTTAAAAGACCGAAAACTTGTAACAATCAAAGTGTTCATTTCTTTATAATTTTAATTTCTAAACTTTTTGTCTGGATTAAATTATTTGTTGTAGAAATAGCATCCACACAATCGTAAAAACATGATTGTGATTATTACCTTTGATTTGTAAGAAAATAAAAATGAATAAAAAATTCCGTAAAGATTGAGAGAATTGTGGATAATGAAATGGTTTTATTACATTATATAATGACAAACTTTTCTCACATATAGCTACATTTTCCTATTCTTATTATTTTCATTTTATGAATAAAAGAAGCATGATTAAGTCAGCTAAACAAGTTTAATTTTTTCTTTAGATGGACAATAAAATTTAAAAAAATTTTTCATAAATTAATTTTTTAAAAGAGCGCGAATAATAATTAGCAAATATATGAAGCCACTGTGACGATTGCGCAAAGATATTCATTACCCTTACAATTAACAGCTTGATATGATGCACATTAGTTTTATAGTTAACAATTTGAAATGTTGTTCATTACCTTTACCATTTGAAATTTGAAATGTTGTTCCTTAATCTTTACAGTTAACAATTTGAAGTGTTGTTCATTACCTTTATTCCACTGAGGATTTCATTCATAAACTTCAGTCGGGTGTCTTTAACTTTCATTTGTTCATCCTTTATAAAAATAAAACAAAAATACATGAGCATTATACATTCTGATTAACAATTTGCATGAAAACATCTTTATTAAAAATATAAAACAATGTGCATACATATAACAATCAAGGAAGTACAAATATAAAACAATGTGCATACATGTTCAAATCAAGGAAGATGATGAACTTAGAACTTACGGTAAGTTTTTCGCTGTATCTGGAGATGAAGTAGCCGATAGGGAGTAAGAAAATTATGACACCAAGACCAGCAAGTGTTGCCATTCCAATATACTGCCACATAATTACAAAGATGATAATAATTCTGATTGGGCAAGTAAATAGCTCTGCGCAGTAATAGGTGAAATTGGAAAGTCTCTGAATGTCTACTGATAGAAGATTGGATATAGATCCACTGGTAAATTCCTTACGAGCAGCCGGTGACAGTAAAAAGTTCTGAAAATATTAGAGAATTAATTGTTAATCATACTACAGTGTTCTTATTGCACAAGGCAACATTATTCCAATTTTTTTCTTCTATAGTTTGGTTCGGCTTGGCTGTTAACGTCGAACTCGAGTCACATTAATGGGTTGTTGTTGGTAGTTTGAGATTCATTCTTAATTATGATACAATAATAAATGCACGTGTGTATACTACAGCACCACAGATACATAGGAGGACAGATGCTGATAATAATTATCTGGTATCTAACCCCCTCTTGGAACAATAGCTAGTGGATTCTGAACCAGTCAGACACGATAAGTGCTGTACGATAAGGCACCCAGACGCTAGAACGGGGAATCGAACCCCGATCAAAGCCGTGGTAGACGAAGACTTTATCCACACAATGACTAAGTTTTTGTTTTCGGAAAGAATATTTAAACAATGCAAAATATACAGTTCGTTTCAGCTAACAAAAGAAAGACTAAAAATAATATATTGTGGATAATAATGACTCCTCTTAAATTAAAGTGTAACGGAACAATAAATAAATTTAGAAATTTTTTAACCTAATCATATTAATGTGACTCATTAGTTGTATTTTTTTTCTTGTAATTAAAATAAAAAAGTCTCTATTTACTATAAGTTTTCTTAACTCCTTATTTCTGCAATAATTATAATTTATTATCACAGAAATTATTGTAAAAACATTTTAATTTAGATTGTTGTTAAGCACTCCATTTATGGGATTCCTTCCAATACCTAAATATTGTCCACTAAGATATTGTTTCTATGCTGCTCGAAACAAAGGCAACCGTTATAAAATTTAACGTAGTATTTGTTAATCTACTCTTTATCTTTATATTAGTTTTTTTGTTTGTTTATGGGGGAGAAAAAATCGGCTCAATAGTCTATTTTCAGTGGAACTCACCAACAGTAAGTTGTAATAAATAGAAATGTATTTATTTATTTATTATTATTACTTTTTTTTTTTGGTAAGTACTTTTAAAAATGGATTAATTTTTCAGCGGAAATAGTTCGCTTATTTCCTCAATAGATGGTTGCACTGGTTGGCTCCTCCTATTAGCGAATTTTTTTTTTAAAGTTTTGATGGTGTAAAACATGATTTACCTCCAGATGGCACCACTATAATAAGTTTTAAATTTATTCACAATAGTAATATTTCTCTTAAAGTTTAATTATCTTTTTAAACAGAGATTTTTGGGTTGAAGTATATGTATTTAAGTTTATTTATATGTAATTAGTATTGTTTTTATCACTTTTATAAAATATTAGTCCATTTGTGACTGTTTTTATCATGGACCTTTTTTGTTGTTGTGACGTTCGCTGGTATTGCACTGCTGCTCGTAGGAGAAAAGGTCGGTTTAAGATTCAGTCGCTTGCTGATATAAGGATAAAAGGTGGGGAAGAATGGCTGAGAGGATGATGAACTAAAGCCGGAGTCGCTGAGTGTATGAGCTAAGGCCGGAGCCAGTCAGTGGATGAGCGGAAGTTTTGAGCGAAGTTACGCCAAAGCCGCTAAGTTGATGAATGAAAGTGATGAGCTGAGTTTGGACGGAGCAGCTAAGTCCGAATATGTTTGTCTATCCAAGGCGTTCCAATGCTGAAAGTCTGTTGATCCACGGGTGCTTACTGCCAAGCTGAAGCCTGGAAAGAGTTTGAGTGTGCTGTCTATCAGAAACTGGAATGTTGACCTGATCCAGGGATGCCAACTTGCTCCGGACAGCAAATATATATTTTAAAGTGGTAGTTTATCAATTGTGATTCTTGGTTTAATAAATTCAATTTAGTAGATTTTTATCCACCACTATTTCTAAATAATTTGTAGATTTATATGATTCACCACTTTAGAGTGCTTATGTAATGCTACACCTTTTAAGAAACAATCAAAAATAATCAAATATTTGCGAAATCTACTTGTAGTAATTTACCGCTTTTTTAATTATTTTGTCTTGTCCGGAGCAGTTGGCATCTCTGCTGATCCACGAGTCGGGTGGCAATACCGGTGGGCGTTCCAGGGATTTGGTCCGTAATTTGATTTGAATTTAAAAACTCCAAGTTCGATTTTAGTACAGTTTTAAAAGAATAATTTACCTTGACATTTAATTGCTTCTACTAGATTTTAAGATAAATGTGTCTTTTATTCTTAATTGTTTTTACTGGCTTTGGAATATTAGAATATTGAGGCTTATATGTTTAATTGCATTTCATTGAAAGTATAATTTCGTATTGCTAAATTTTAAACTTGTAGTAACTAATAAGTTAGAAATATGTTATAGCTACTTGTTAGCATTTGGAAATTATTTGATTTTGTTTTTGTTTGAAAAAATGTAATTGGTTTCAAGTAATTCTTTGTTGATTTTTTTTGAACCTGGGTAACACTGTACCAAAGTTAATATATTAATCGCAGCATAGCGTAAAACCCAAATTTTAGAAGTAACAGTACAAAGTCAAACTTTTATAAAATAATTTTGATGTCCTGCTGTGTAAATTGTCTTAACTGAGTCACCATTCCACTAAGTCTCCTTGAAACTAAGTCATCAGTATAAAATTCAACGTATCATTTCTCAATCTTCTCATTACTTTTTTAATTATTTTTTTAATTTTGCTCATGGAGGAGTAAAAGATCATCTCAATAATCTATTTTCAGTGTATGTGATCACCAGAAAGTTATAACTTATATAAAATAGTTGTGATGCCAGGGTTTCATTTGTATTGATTGCCAAGCAAATCACGCGACATAACATAATAAACTTGTTTGATTATATTGTTTTACCTTTCTATAAACTGCATTCATGAGAGCTGACTTCATCTGAGCACCAGAGTTGAAAAAGTAATACCCTGCGAAATTATCGAATAATTTTCCCGTGGTATCGACTATGTAAAACAAACTCACATACAGCATACCTCTCCATGCAAAATAATCATGCTCAACAAAATCTATGAGACGACTGGAAAAAAAATAATAATAAATAAAAGTTTTCATGTTTATAAATTATGCACAAATTAAAAAAAGTATGTTCACCTTATTATTCACGTTGTTTTTCAAAACGTTGTTCTGTGTTTTTCAAAATTTATTGTTGAGGTAAAAAAAAAAATTTTCTTTAATTCTCTAAACCCTCAAAATCTGATTATCCCATTCGGATTTTTTTATTTTTAGCTGATTTTCAGTAAAGGGTAAAATAAAACTTTAGCATTCTTAATTAGAAAATATTTATCACTATTGACTTTTTATCTCTGTTATATCAGTTTTAAAAAAATTTGGTCGCCATGGATATTTTAATTTTTACAGAGTTAAATTTTCCACACTTGTTTTGCTAAAATATCAGGTCATGACGAGTAGTTTTAAAATTATCGATTTTTGAAATCGAAACTATAATTATAATCACCCCAGAGTGCTGCAACCGGGGAGTAACTCAACAAAAGCTCTGGACAACCGCGGGACCGGCCGTGCATCTACATTTATTTAATTTATGTTTGAGCCGTCTATATATGGACTAAATGCTTAGCTAAGTCATTATCTTACTCTGAAGAGCCAAAAAAAACTGGTACAGGCATGAGTATGCAAATAAACAGGTATGGAGCCAATCAAAGTACAGCGATGCGATCGGCAACGCGTATATAAGACAACGAGTTGTCTAGCACAGTTCTTAGATCGGTTACTGCTGCTACAATGCCAGGTTATACAGATTTAAGCGAGTTTGAACGTGGTGTTATAGTCGGTGCACGGGACATGGGACATAGCATCTCCGAAATAGCAATGAAATTAGGATTTTCACGTACGACCATTTCACGAGTATACCGTGAGTATCGGAAATCCACCAAAATCTCCAGACATGAACATTATTGAACATATTTGGGATGCCTTGCAACGTGATGTTCAGAAGATATCCCCATCCCCTCTTACTCCCACTGGTTTACGGACAGTCCTGCAGGATTCATGGTGTCAATTATCTCCAGCACTACTTCACACATTGATCGAATCCATGTCACGTCGTGTTGCGGCACTTCTGCGTGCTCGCGGGAGCCCTACGCGATATTAGGCAGGTATACCAGTTTTTTTGGCTCTTCAGTGTATATCTTATCAGATCGAATGTGTCAATGAGATCATACGACCGCCGATAATGAGTAACTATTAGAACAATTCTAAGTGTGACTTTAATGTCATTGCACCAATTGCTTTTTATGGCACTAAGACCTATGAAACTGGAGTTTTTTTTAAAATTTTTTTAAGAGATTGACCGGTGTATCAAATCATATTAAATTTGAAAACGCCATTATGTTAGTTACTTTTTTGAAGTAGGTCCTAGAAGAACTGAAACGATACAGTGTAAAAAATTAAATCAACACCAATGGGCTTCGTTTTAAATAGTTTTAAAGGAAATGTTATACAAAGAAACTAACTTCGTTATTCAAATATTAAAATTTCATTTTAAACTTATTAAACTTTTTTTTTTTGAAAACAAGGTCCATGTACCAGGTTTTGCTTCTTTCCATCTTTTGATATAGATAAGTTTTCAACCCTGTTCGAGACAAGAGTTGACAATGCAACATTTTGTACTCACATAAAAAGAAACTTCATAAAAAAGTAGTAGGTTATTTGTTTTTAGGCAAATTTGATTTTTTCTTTTTATGTCAGCCTCTTTAGTTTTAAAATATCATGTTCTCGTAATATGGGTAGTTGTTTTTTCATATATTTTAGTGAACACAAATATCTGGCTCCTCCATTAAAAAGAAATTTAAGAAATGAACAGGTGAGTTATCAATGAGAGAAAAGAATTCCGGGGATTGTTGGCTCCTAATACTAGATGAATACAGATACCTTTTTGTAACGTGAAAGTAATGGTTGGAATATCTTAATAACCTAGAATGTCTTTTTATGCGTTCCTTCACTATTTATATTTAAACTTAGCAAAGGCTTGTAAGCCGTCTCTGTAATAAATGCACGCACGACCGAATTAGTACGCATAGTTGCCAATAACTACGGATTGTCTGTTGTATTTCATTTTTAGATTAAAAGTGGCAATGAATTTAATAATTTTATTTCAATCTTTGGATTTATGAATTTCTTTTTAATTTTTGGATTCATAAATTCCTTTATTATTTTTGGAATTATAAATTTATTTTAATCTGATATTGACCTCTACTAAAGGCAAATGAATCAATCTAATATAACTGAACAAGTAGTCATTGAAACGAAAATGAGTGTAAGCCATAGCAATTGAGAAAAGTTAATTTTATCTACAATTGTATTTCAAATAATTTTTTACAACTATTCGGAAAATACTTCCTCGGAAAGAGTAAAAGTTGTCAGGGATGTGTAAGCGTAACAATAAGAAAATAGGTGAAAACAGGGTACCAATTGTCAAGGTACCAAGGGTAGTTAACTAGTTGAAACAACAAGATTGATTATTCCAATGCATAGTTCTCATGTGTTTGATAAATTTTAAGAAAGGAGATATCCTTGTTGATTTAGTATATATTTAACCACCAATCAGAGACTCCAACTTTTACGGATTCTTCGTAGCAGATACAGATTTTTCTATTTATTTGAAAAAGTTGTTAAGAAAAGTATTTTTTCTTTTCAAGAGTAAGAAAATATCGCGAAGTTTTTTTCTAGTTATTTTTTAAACGAAGAGAAAGCAGTTACATATTAATTTCTCTTGTATTCTCTATTGTTTAGGCTCAGGGAAAAAACTATATTTCGTCTTTTTTTATGTATACATATTTTTTTCTTTTTTGATAATACTTTAGATCGGGTTGTTCAAAATGGTTGAAAACACCTAAAAAGCATTTTCGTAAGTATAATTAAATATAATGAATAATAATCGAAACAATAATTTTTGTTGCAAAATATAGTTCTTTTTAATGCACCTTTAGGAGAAATGAGTGAAGCAGGAAAAATTCTTTTACAAAATTTGCCTCTTTTTAACAAACATAAAAAAATTTAGAAAGCTTAGAGAATTATAAAAGTTTTGAACATTACAATGCACTTTGTTTCTAAATAAAAAGAATTTAGGAGTACCGTATTGCATTCTGTTTGACGGTATAACCAGAATCTTTTCATTTCTACACGAGTGAAAAAAATGAGATAAATTAGAATTTCTAAAAAAATTAATCTCTGAATTTATAGTTTTAAACAAAAAAAAAAACTATTTATACTAAAATGTAATTGATTGAACTTTACCGATTTGCACCAGCTAAAGCATTTAGCAAATTAAATATAAATAGAGCACAATCCCAGAGTTTCAAACATTTTTTTTAAAATTAAATATTCAAACTAAACATCAGTATACTATCTCAGCATAATTTTTAAAGAAACAAGCCTTTTTAACAATTCTAAACTTTTCTTGGATTATTTAAATAATATTTTTCTGTCAAAACAACTAGCACATTAATTTCAAAATATCACATACTATGTAGCCTTAATGGTAATTTTAATGTCAAAAGAAAATTCAAAACAATAAAAAAAGAAATTCGCCAAATTAACTGTAATAGATTTTTTCCCTTCCTGCAGAATATTATCATTTATAAATATTTATTTATTTACTTCAAATATTCAAAATAAATTAATCTTTTAAGTAACAAAATAAGAGGCAATGCCAGAGAGACATCTATTTCTATGCGAGTGAACGAAATTCAACGCAATGACAAATCACTCATCTCATAGAACATTGATTGAATTATTACAGCAAATAACTACGGGGGAAATAAAGGACACGCCTTTATGTAAAGATATTGAGAGAGTCAATTCGTAACCTCGAAGGTCACGGTCGAAAAAGGAAGTCGCGCCGATAGCAGCGAAAGCTAGGGAGGTGGCTCGAAAGTTAGGGGGCCAATAGCGTAAAGAGGTGCCTAGATTCTCGAAGTAAACTACTTGATTGGACGTCCCCCAAAAGACGATAGTAATTAATGCAGTAAATACAGTAGTTGGAAAAAAGAGACTATAAAAAAAATTGGAGCATTTTAAGCATTGGAGCATTCTCGTTAAATTATTAGATTTAAAACAGCTCTAAAAATTATAATAATCGAATAAAAATTTTATTTTCTCCAATGTTTAAGAAATAAATTGGAAAAAAAATATATCAATTTGAATTATTTAAATAAAAACATAACTAGTTTCAGAGCTATCTATTTTCTTGGAGATTTTGCAGAAATAGAAAACTTGTAGGGCCCCTCGCAACGTCTGGTGACGGGCCTGTATTAATTACATAAATAAAAACCAGGTCTTTTCCTTTTTTAAACTATGCAAAGATGGCTTAAAAGCAATTTAAACTTCATAAAAAAGCAGAAAAACAAATTTTTGGCAAGATAATTGAATTACAATTTTTGCCTAGTATTTTGGAACAGGCCTTTGGAAGTAACCTGTTATTTTTATAACAGGTATGATAAAATAACAGGTACAAAATACCTGTTCTAGAAAATATTAGTCATCTTTTTTCCCGATGAAGTATTTTCAAAGCGGTAGTGAAATATTAATTGAAATTCAGTTTTAGATAAAATTAGCTTTTCCAGTTTGCTGTGAACTATACTCATTTTTGTTTCCATAACTTACTCTTATCTAAAAATTTTAAGTATTTTCGCATAATGGCAGACAAAATCTCATTAACTTAAAATTTATAACACCAAGAATTAAAAGAAAATTTGTAGTAGAAAATTTATAAAATAAATTACCACTCTAAATTTAAAATACTATGGACAATCCGTAGTTTCTGGCAACTATAGTTCGAATAAGTTTTTTTTTTTTTTTTAAAGTTCTGTTTCGGAAAAAATCCGCTTAGTTCACTACCACGGAAAGAAATAGTTCGCAACAATCTCAAACAGATAAAATCTCTAGCCTATGTACGTTGTTTCGAAAACGAAAATTAATGCATAAAGAAACAATAACATAATTGACTTCTAAATACTAAGGTGGTACATATGAAAAAGTTTCTATTTACCTAAACGTAAATTTACAGCCACTCATAAATATAAGAAGGAAACCCTGCAATGTCCATTGTAGACTATTGGAGTCCTTTTTAAGTTTTAAAATAGCACATTTATTCATAACTTTTGCGAAGTAAATCAAACGAAATTTTAATATAGTTCCCAGAAAGAAATTGCGGTCAGTATTGATTTCATGAAAGTATTTTTAAACTCATCATTGTGAGTAACTGTGATATAAAAAATAACTTGCTAATTTTGAAAAAAATAAATTTCTTACGTCTGTTTTACATCGCAGATATGACACAACTGTTTTATTCTATTTCTATTTCCTTTTTCTTTTTTCAACAATACATCAAGAATAGCAAGAGTTGTATAACATGCACCGCTATAAAGCTTGTAAACATCACAAGTGCTTGGTGATCAAATCACTATGTTAAAGGGAATGAAAAGTAATTCCATAGCTAATAGAGTGCTTTTACTTATTTTTTCTTTCTTTTTTTAACGCAAAGGATGCCAGAGCACGCAAATTTGGAACAATTCTATTAATAAAACTTAATTATTGGTTTCTTAATTACATACGTGACAACTTCTTTTATTAATGATCTCTAGTGTTAGTAATATAGAAATCGCATTACTATTACAGTTAAAATTATACTTTTTTTTTCGTAAAAGATAAAACACATTTTTTTACTCTTTTTCTCTAGAGCCCCTGAATAAGACAGGCCGACTCATCATCTATTTTTGCTCCAAAGAGCTAACATAAGCACAATACTAACATAACGTTAACTTGCGAACTTTTTTGCGCCAATATTGCTTGATAGGTCAGCTCTTTCTCCTTTTTTAACGATTACGTGCCAAAGCATGCATTTTTGAGACAATTCTTTTAATCAAATTTAATCATTGGCTACTCAATTACTAACCTTCCAACTTCTTTTATTAATGGTTTTCCCCAGTTTTAGTAATTTGAAAATTGCAAATTACAGACAATAATATACATTTTTTCGTAAGACACATTCACATTTTTCACATTTTTTTTACTCTTTTTTTCTCATTTTAACAATAAAGTGCCAAAGCAGGCAGTTTTGGAACCAATCTTTTGATAATATATTATTATTGGTTACTCAATTACTAACCTGCAAACTTTTTTTTATAAAACTTTTTCCCAGTTTCAATAATATCGCTCATGGGCACAACTCAAAAAACACGAGTTTTGGACTAAGAACAGGTGTAAATAGGAAAATACGTATTCTGTCAGCAGCAATGCTTGCACAAATCATAATTCAACTTGACGGCAATAGTCGTTTAAGCAAACGAAAGCATTTCTTTTGCATTTTGCTTAGCAATGAAAACTTTAAACCCACTTGATTTTTTAAGGTGTGCCGCTATTGCAGCCAATGAGCGATATGAAAATTGCATTACTATTACAGGTAATAATATACTTATTCAGAGATGCCAACTTGCTACTACAAGTTTTACTACTTAATTCACCACCAATTTATTAAAACTCTTGACGAAAGCGCACCAGTTGACAACCCTTTACATTTACTTTCCAAGCATATTTGCTCCTTATCCCGTTTTGACCCGAATTTATATATTGAAATGATACAAAAAGTGGTTTTATGGAAAAAGTGGTGTAATATATTATCGAAATTAATTGGTTTTTCTACTGTTAAGACATTCAAAAAGTCATTTACAGATCAAAAAGTACTTGCTCCTTATAATTCTAGATCTAATCAGAAATAACTAAATCATTGTGGTATCTGAGAATCTTTTAATTCACCCAGATAAATGAAAATGCGGAAAAAAGTTTCCCACCACAATGAATGTCTTTGAAAAAAGGAACTGTCCTATATATATGACTCTGGGCGTTAACCGGTTAAATGAGTACCAAATTACTTCAAAAATCCAGGGTTCACGCGCTCATGAGCCACGTAACATTTTGTAAGGACGCTGCCAACACCAATCACATTAAGTTATCCTCTATTTAATAAACCGTGATTTCATCAGTGGTATAATTTTACTGTTGTCCATCTACTCAAATTAACGCGAAATTTTTTGTAACAGACTCCCCGTTCTTGAAATGCGGCAACCAATTTCGACAAAAACTTCAACTTATGTGTAGCTACTAACATGGGACGGAGGAAGTTATAATTTTGTACATAAAGGGTTCAAAAGTATCACAAATCCAATTCTTGTTACAATTTTCTGGAGTGCTTACCTTAATACCTACGATAAAATAAGAAACAATACGTAACTTACTCTAAAATTAAAGGTGGTACCAGCAAGGCTAACGTGAAAAGAAAATTAAAAATCGTAGCTGCCACTATCCAAGGCCAGAAGGTAATGATTAAACTTAGTCCTAAACTTCGAGATTCAAGAGATTTGGGTTCCCTGAAAAATTTTGCATGTCAGTAAAAAATCACAGAGAGACATCATTCATTGAACAGTTTAGTTACTTTTCTTATGTTCATGATTACGTACTTATTTATGTTCCATCTTTTCAGGAATTCTGAGTATACAAATTTGGCCAATAGCCGGACACTTATGAACTTTAGATCAAGTACAGTCAGAAGCTTTCGTCTACTTTCAAAGATGTACCTGGAAGATAAAAAATTTGTGGTTATGCAGAGAAGTTGATTTCATAAGCTTATGCAATCAAATTCAAATTAGTATTCATCATGTGACTGAAGCAGGGATTGCATAGTAGCTTATAACTGTAAAAAGAGTTGACAGTTAAAAAGAAATCTACTGAAAGGGATTAAAATGTGAATTTTTTTCTATGTTTTTTTTTTTCCTTTCAGTTTACCAGCGAACAGAATTGAAAATAATATTTTCGTATTAACCCATAAAACTTGTGTAAGTTAGGGTAGTAATTACAATTGAAAAATTCCATAAATTAAATAAAAGGAAATAAATTTTGTTACTACCACTAATTGCATTTTAGGCGCATGTAACATCCTTCCTAATAACGCAACTTAAATAACTAATCGATTTGAAAAGAAAAATTTCATTTAAGTGTGATTTATTTCAAAATAAAAAGCTGACATTATAATATTTTTCTTAAAATCGTGAGAAAGTGATAGCATTTATTTTGCCAATCTTTGCGGTTATCATTAAGTTTACATATCATTAATATTACATTAATGTTACATTAATATTAATATATCATTAATATTACATACTACATCATTAAAATTATAGTGACAAAGGTCACTTGCCTATTAGACCAAATTTTATTATCGAGAATTTTTGAATATTTTTACTCTAACGTGTGCACGAATTTCAAATGTTTAAGAACTGTTTTTCAACACACACACTCCTTCAGATTCCTTACTGCAAGATGAATTTTACATCTAATTTTTAATTTTTTGAATGGTTAAACGAAAGCTACCAACTTATGCTCTTTTAAAAGAACATTTTCCTATTGTTAGGGATCTTAAATAATTTCACGTCATTAATTTCAAGTCGGCAGGCTGTTTCTCTCTACAAGTTACAGTTCTCGAGCAACTTAATTCCTTAACAGGATGTCTTAAAATTCATACAAGTGAATGCCAAGTGCCCAAATTTAAAAAAATAATTCTTGAAATTTGAATATTTTCTTTTATAGGCGTTGAGAAAATTTATGTTATATTCGGAAAATATATCTCACGTGTATATATTAAGTAAAACATGTAATTAATATACATATATATATATATATATATATATATATATATTAAATAAATGCTCATTTTTAATAAATTTATTTATTTTTTTCGTTTTCCTTTTTGTTATCGCATAAGACAATGAAGTATAAAATAAAAGCAAAAATATAAGTATGATTTATTAAACTAGATTTGATTTTTTTCTATTTAGTTCTAATATAATCCTGTTAATTTTTGTCAGTATTCTTGTATACTATTTTGACGGTTATGAAATAACTTTAAACATTATTGCTAACGAAATAGTTTGGTTTGGTTTTTTTTTCATTCTGATAATCACCTAATGGTTAATATTATAAGTCGAAATACAGAATTAGGAGGAAGAATTAAACTTATCTGGGTCTTATAGTATAAAATTTTAAACCTACTTGATAAACCAGGACATGGAAACGAAAGAAATAAATGATACATCTTCCATTACTTTCGTATCCTAGAGATTAAAATTAAATATCATTAGCAAGAAAAAAAATAGTAAGAAAACATAAATGCAGTCTGTCTGTACAGTTCTAACGCAACAACGGAAAAAGGTAGGAGAATATATCTTTCCCCGTTGCCGAAAGCTACATTAATTGATACATTTAAAAACAAAAGTTTAACTAACTAATTAAATTGAAGTAGTATGTTACACCACAAAGGCCCAACAAAGGAAGCGATGATATCGTGAGGGACGTGACATAGTGACGTGAGTTTTCGTCGCTTTATCTTCTCGTTGGCAACGGGTAAGACTGACAATATTTGCACACATTTTCTTAGCTACCTTTATGTTGGAGGTAGCGGGTTCGAATCGAGCTGTTGCACTTGATGTATCTTCGTGCTGTCCATCTCCGAATTGTGCTATCTGTCCTTCTATTTGACAAAAGTTTATAAGCCTAAATTGAGCACACAAACCTGTAAATGTATGTACTTCCAATAAATCGAACCTTAATGTGCCTTTTATATTTTCGAATAACAAACAATTAAAATACGAGTGATTGATATAAACTTAAAGCCTGCCTTATCACTTTCTGTATTAATTTTAAAACTTTTATGAACTTTATTTTAGTTGGAAAATTTATTTAGTTTGGTTGAAATTTTAAGCTGCACTTGGTTACCTGCAATTCGAAGAAGAAAAAAAAGACCGTTTAAATCGCATGGCTAGGTTTAATATCCCACTGAATAGATTTTCAGATCAGATTTTATCGGGTACCTGCAAGCGACGTTACGCCTGGTTATTAAACCTGATTGGCCACTAAATCGCGACATAAACAAATGCCGAGATTCAGCTGTCAATCATGTTCGATATCCAAGAGTGGCGTCACTTTCAAATATCCAATCATTAAGATGCCGCTAGTTTGGTTATTAAGTTTACAGATTTTCAAATAACTCAAGGTTTAAATTCCATTTGTCTAAAATGAAGCTAATTTATAACGATCAACTGATATTGCAACAAAATTAATTATATTCAACTCACATCTTGTATGTGCGTGCTTTTAGTTCATGAACTTTGTTGGTCACTTTTGCAGGCAGATTTGACCAAAATGGAAAATATGTAGAGAACAAAAAAAATTTATTGCTCAGTTAAAAGTATTCTGTCTAAGTACGCAAAAATGTTTATCTAACTCGTTTAATTTGGTTCTTGCAACTCGAGGAGAGGACGATCATTGAAACATATACACATGACCCATGGCATCAGCACCAACAGAACGTTTATGAACAAGAGGGCGCTTTAAAGTCTAGCTAACTTTCTCTACATAAGTTAGAATGTTCTACATGGCTTCATGCCTGTTTTTGTGTTAAGCAAAATATATATAATGAAAGTAATGAAATCTTTGTGAAAGAATCATTGTGAAAGAACATAGAATGTGGCACTTAAGAGAATTGCTTATTGTGAGGCTTGCTTATTCGAAATAAAATAGTAAGAACAGTTGCTAATGTAAACAAATGCCACGTTTCAATAACCAATCAGGATCAAGATTCCCACACTACGTCACCTCCAGGTTACCCATTACGTGAGAAGAATCCAATTATCCCAATAAGAATTCCAATTAAAAGCGAAATAATCATCTGGTTTACAGTGTTAACTCACATGAAATCTAACTCAAATCTTAGTGAAAGATTCTTTGTGAAAGAATATAGAATGAGTCAGTAAAGAAAATTGATACTTGACGGGCCTGGCTTACTCAAAATAGATCGGAAAGGACAGTTGCGAGCGTAAACAAATGCTATGTTTCAACAACCAATCAGGATCGAGATACCCACACTACGTCACTTGTAGATATCTCATTGCAATTATCTCGTCGTGGCATTTTTAAAGAGTAGGCGTTATTATCCTTATTCATCAAGTTTTAATATTTAATTCGCTACCAATTCGTTTAAAAGTTTTGCAGAAAGCGGAATTTACAAGTTTACAAAAAACGTATAGTTTACATACTAACATAAACACTTATCTGCCCCTTTGAAAATAACACTTCATACTAAAAACATATCACTTTATCAAATTGTATCATAAACTGAAATGTATTATCACCTTTTTCTTACCACTTCCTATGTAGCAGAGAAGTAGGGAGACTTAGTAGTCATACATGCTAATTTTAAAAAAATCCTGGTTAAGAAAATGTTGTTAAACTGCATAACTGTAACTTTATGAGTGAAACTGATTGCAGATTTAAAATCCGTCAAGTGAAAATACATAAGATCCATTTAAAAACCATTTGCAACTAAAGGCAATGTTGTTAATCGCTTACCTGCCAACTCTTCCGGATTTTAAGGAAGATTTTATTTTCATATTAAAAGTGGTAGTAAATATATACTATTTTTTTCTTTTATAAACGTAATTTTTAAATGATTTTGATCACCACTATTCTTACAAAAATTAAGCACATATATTAATATGCTCTACTATCATGGTTGTTAACTTAAGTTTTTTAAAATGCAACGTATTTGTTTGCTTAAAAGTTTTAATTTCATTTTAATACCCCTGGGAAAAATGATAATGGAAGAGATTAAAAGTTGGCAGGTATGTATCGTAGTAAATAATGTATGTTGGTATTAAGGGGCAGTTATTTTTACCCAAAAACTGAAGAAAACTCATGTGTTGAATACCTGGAGAGAATCAATACTCCTCTGATCTGCAAACATACTTAAAAACAGCTGAATATATACGAATAGAGAATAAATCATGTTGACAGTGAAAATGATTTCTGATGACGGTTTTTTATCCTAAAAAAATAATAATTTCAGATTTAAAAACAAGAAATAATTTTTTAGATAGTAAATTTCACAATACTTTTATTATAAAACGTGCTTGCATCAGAACATTTAAAAGAAACATTAAAAAATTCTTCATCTCTTTGATAAAAACATTGCCAAAAATTATTAGGAGAATTTTAAGGCCGTCGTATTGCGAAATGATACTTTTTTGCGAATAATATGCTATTTTCATAACAGCTGTAAGTTTGCAACTGTTACTCATGACTGTTAGGATAAGTTTAGACAATCTAAAGTCAGCACTGTCGATGCTTATTTTGAAAAAGGCGCAAAATTTCAATATGGAGAGAAGTCACACTTTTTTAAAAGTGAAAAACGTGTGTGATCTATTTTTTTTTCTAATATTTAGAAACTTACTCCAATGCTGCAACACTTGGGCTCATAAAAATTTGCAAAAACTGAAAATAAGGCAGTGTTTATGATAATTTTCACACCGGTGGACAATTGTAACTAAATTGGCAATTTTAAAAAAAAATTAATATCTTTTAAGATTATTAAGTTATTTCACTGTTCCAAAGCCCAGATAATTCTTCGCGGCACGATTATATGTGTTACCCGCAAAGTATGAAACGCCAGCATTCTGTAGAATGCCTAGGCATTGTATATAATGCTGGATGTTTTTAGGCAAGGTATGAAATATGAGAAGTATTATATACTTTCCCTAGGCATTGTATTAAATACTTAGGCATTCTATAGAATGACAAATGCTATTTAGGCAAAGTATGAAATAACATACTGATGTGGTTATTATGTAAATAATGTTCATTTCTCAAAAAATAAAAATATTATTCCGAAAAAATAATGAGAGTGCCATTAAAAAAAATTTATTCAAAATGCGTAAAGAAAAATTAAATTTGTGCAAAACATAATTTATGTGTTTCTTATTAAGGGAAACAAAATGTTCACATAAAAAATTCACATTTATGTCACAATTATTTTTAGTTTAGAAACAAATATTGCACAAAATATCCATTTTATCACCTTTACTAAAATGGCCGCAGAAAATTTTATACTTTGCCTGTTTTTAATTTGGCATTCTATAGAATGACAAGGAAATGTGTGAAACATAAATCATTTCATACATTGCAAGCTAATTTCAGGCATTATATACAATACCTAGGCATTCTATAGAATGCGAATTTTAAACTTGCTGGTAACATATCGCTTTTTCAAAACTACAACGACACTTCTGCAACTCACTTCTCATGTTATTTCAATGAGAAGTGAGTTGTAGAAGTGACGTTTTAGTTTTGAACCAGCGATATATTTTTTTTTATCGCAAAAGCACTTGACTTTACATCATTGGCCCCCATGCATCAACGATGCATGAGATTGGAGCATATAAAACAAAAACTGAACCATTGAACAATTCAAGAACAATATAATAACAAGAACAATAAATACTTGAAAAACGTGAACCACTTAAACATGAACGAGAATCAGTCGCTGGATACCAATTGCATCAACTCCCTAGCTCGCCAATATCGACTGAGTAAATATTCTTCATTTAATGAAGAACAACTGAGCAAATGATCTTTGTCCATCTCAAAGTTCTGGTTGTACAAAGTGCACATAGAATAGCCAAATATACCAATTCTGTATAGATGTTTAGCAAGGCAGTCATGTCCAGTCTCCAGACGGAACGCCGCCACTGCAGTGGATCTAGGGGAGTTTGGAATTTTATCAATTGAATACCTCCATTTCTTATTCTTGATTTCTTCTACTAAATTAGCTTCATAGCTTTTCTTCACAATATTTTTTATAATTCCTTTAATTGATGAAAATGGTACTTTGGCATTACCTGCCAGCAAAATTTCTGTTCCTTTCTTTGCTAATGTATCTGCCCATTCGTTACCATTTATTCCTACATGAGATGGAATCCACTGCAGAACAACAGTCCTTCCCTCAGAAGCTAGGAGATTAATATTTCTTCTGCAGGAGTCAATAATATTTGACTCTGCAACATTATGTGCAGCAATAGACTGGATGGCTGATAGAGAGTCTGAAAAAATAACTATGTTGTCAATCTGAACTGATCTAACCCTGATTTGTTCTGTTGCAATTCTAATTGCCTCCAGTTCTCCACCAGCGATATATATGATTTAAAAACTTCGCATTGCTTCAAGTGTAAGGCACTTAAAATATGGCTTTATTTTATTTTATTTTTTTCTTTTCCTTGGCGACAGAGCTGTAAAAAACAGCGTTAAGTCAGACCAATATTGTTAAAATTGTTTACAATGTAGCCTTAAAAGATTTTTTCAGCGTACATAGAACAAATTAATCTATCATTTCAGACAAAAATATTAAACCTTAATCACAGATACGTATCTCAACATTTTACTCATTCGAAAGAAGATTTTTCTCTTTATAAACTATTAATTGTACTTATTAAATATGCTTATTAAATGTAGTGATGCTTACTAAATATAATGATACCTACGAAATAAAAATAATCTAATATTGCTGATCTCTGTAACACTACGCCACAAATCGTCAGAACAAGCCAGGAAACTGAAAGAGGATATGAAGTAGCCACTCCACATGCCCTATGTCGAAGCATAAGTTTTATGGTTAAGATCTGAAACGGAAGTAAGGTGACTAAATATTATAAAACAACATTACTTCGAAAAATTATTAAAATAAGCTTTAAAAACTTGAATTCGATAAAGTTTTCAAATTTTTATTGCTAAAAAATATATAAAATTAAGTCCTAAATGCAGGTAACATGTGAATACTTACGCGGCTATTTAAAGGATGAATGCTATAAAGGTCACAAACTATACATTCTTTTAAAGGATATAAAAAAGAATTATTTCCATCAAAGATATAAAAATAAACTTAATAAGTCGGTTACTGTTGACATTAAAAATTATTAACTTACTTTGCTTTTAAATTATATGAAAATGATTCTAAAATGTTGAGTAATTTAGAGATTAGAAATAGAATATTTGCATTGTTTTAAATGGATATAAAAATAATTCTTAAGAAATTGAATATTAAGGAGGTGACAAATTGTATTCTTTCATTGTTATCAATGATATAAAATTAAGTTCAATTTGCTGGTTATTGTGAACATAAAAAACTAAAAACTTCATATATTTTAAAGAATATTAAAATTATTCTTAAATGTTAAGTATTACGGAGGCTGCAAACTGTATACTTACATTGCTTTTAAGTGATATAAAAGTGATTCTTGAGAAATAAAATATTATGGTGATTACTAATTGTATCCTTACATTATTATCACGAATAGAAAAGTAAGCTTAATATGTTTTGTTATTTTGGACATTGAAAACTATTAACTTATTATATTTTAATGGATATTAAAATGAGTCTTAAATGTTGAAAATTCTGGAGTTTGCTAATTTAATATTAACATCGCTCTTAATGGACTTGAAAATAAGTCTTAAAATTAATAATATGGAGGATACAAATTTAAAGCTGATATTGTTTTTAAAGTATAGATGAATTGTACCTACGAAAAGGAAAATTTTGGAAGATGAAGCTATAAACGAGGAGGAAGGAACACTGACTTCTGAGATTTTCAAATGGATATATGTACTGCACTGAATTATACTTATGATCAGAAGGCTAAGTGACAGCACCTGCAATAGTTAAATTCAAGTAAAATTTTTAATATTTAGAAAAAAAGAGAACATGACATTAAAATTGCATAACAAATTCTGAATCAAAGCAGATAATGAATTTCTCTTAAGCAAATCAGTATCCAACAAATTTTATGTAATCAGTATTTTTTCATAAAACAATGCTTATTCCGTTCTGCTATTTAGTTACATGGGTTGATTGAAATAAAGGAAACTTTTTTCTACTGACACTGTCTAAACAATCTTTCTTTAAGCAACAAAAGATTTGAAAGAGTTTACATGAGAAATTTGCTGACACAATTTGAAAACTCATGCTTGAAGCATTAAGAAATGATGTCCTTTTTACCCACGCAAATTTTGCCTTGACAAAAATGACCATGGGAAGTTGAAAGTCTCTTTTCTTTTTCAATATAACTTCTATATAATTATAAAAGCATTGTTCTATAATTATTGCAATCCTAACTTTACATGGGCAGAAATAACATAATTTACAAAAGCTTCAAGCATGATCTTTTAGATTGTACCAACAATTGTAACATGCAAAATCTTCCAAAACATTTGAAGCTAGGAGAAAAAATTTTTGAGTTAAGTTAGTATAAAAGTGTTTGCATTATTTTGATTAACCCTTGTATACGGTACCTGCCCCGTAAATCTGATGATACTGTACTGTTATTGTGAAGAACCAGGTTCGATACTGAAAGTGGCTGCTTCAAGCCCACCCAACTACAAATCAATGGGTATCAGCTCGTCTATGAAGCAAAGCCGGCCTGTGAACAGTGCTGACCGCATTACCACAATCATGTCGTTGGTATTGAAATTATTGAATACTAGTTGAAATTAAAAAAATAATTCTTTGCTAAAATTTAAATTCATCGTAAAATTAGCTTAATCGTAGTATATTTTGACCATCGTGTCACTATCAATTACTATTCAACATCAATATTTTTGGTTTCGAATTATACTGAAATACAGTAAATCTCGCTTTTCTTAAGTTAAAATTCTCTTCTTAATCCAATAATGTAAAATCACGAGGGAATAGAACAAATAAGAAAACAATAAAAATTAATTCTTTCTTTTAATTTTGTCAGTTTTAAACTGGCTTTTCAGTTTATGTGCATAATTGAGTACCGTTAATCAGTACAGGATTTTTTATTCTCAGATTTTTTATTACTCCATGCAAAAAAGAAAGAAAAATATTTTTAACTAATTATTCAATATTGCAATTATTGTCCTGTTGTATTACTTAACATTATTTCTTACAATTTGTCTACATCGAAGCATTTTTTTCTCCAACGCCCACCTTTTTTTAGAATGACCCACCTGGGCATCATACAGGTATTTGAATGGCAGGTTTGTTAGTCACTCTTTCAGGAACACCCTATTAGGTGGGCCAATGTTGCTCCCACAGTAAGGACAGATAGTACAGAGAAGGAAAAAACATCCATACCTTGCCCGGGTGAATGAGCTCTTACCTCAAATTTGATTAAAAGTGTTATAAATAGAATAAATCCGTCTACATTATCCAATGCAAAAGAGCCACTATGATTAATTTTTCTTCCCTCTATTTAGATCAAAAGCGTTATGAATGGAATAACTGCAGATGCATAATTTAATACAAAAGCGCCACGATGATACATTACTCTACCCTCAAACTTCACTAAATGTGTTGTGAATGGAATAAATACCGCTACATAATTTAATGCAAAAAGCTGCGACGATATATTTCTCTGTCAAAAAATAAACCAAAAACATTATGAATTGAATAAGTGCAGCTACATTATCTAATGCAAAAGCGTCACTGAAGTATATTTCTATACTCTCAAACAACAATAAAAATCTTTATGAAAGGCATAAGTGGAGCTACATAATGTGGGGCAAAAGCGACAATACCGAAAATTTCTCTGTTCGTGTACAAGTCCAAATGCTTTACGAGTGGTCCCGGACTAATCAGTGTCTACACAGAAGAATGGGCTGTGCTCAAATAACAGAGGGAAAAAAATTAGTTCATTTTCTAAAAGAAAGATGTAGAATCGGACAAAATGTTGCTTACCAGTTTTGAAATATTCAGCCACGTCCATGGCAGTGGATTCAAGCTGTTTCGTTTTCTTAATCGCCAAACGCAGATGAGGAATATAATACTGAAAATCGCTGATGGAGTAGTTACAAACATGATATCTTGAAAACATTTTGAAAAATCTGGTACTTGTGAATTCCATGTTTGATTTGAATCCTAAAATATATTTCTTTCAGTAACTCTACATCATTTAAAGAAAGAAAAAGTGTTTGCTAAATATCAAATTATTATAAATTCTCATAAAAAGATGAAAGTATATTATAGAGTTTAGTAAATTTATTCATTAATCAAGAATTGTCAAAATACTATTTCTGATATATAACGCTTATAACATAAAACTAATATACAGCTTATAGAAATGAGTTTACTGTCTGTGCAAACATACTTTTTCGTGAAATAAAAAATTACTATGTTTACGCATATTTAAGGATATACTCTGAAAGAGATGTTTCACAATCTTCCTACAAACCTATTTTAAAACCTGACAACTCAGGCTGGCGCTAAGATTTTCATTGGAATAATTTCCAAGAATGAATAAAATGTTTGTTAATGGCGAATTAAACATTAAAATTTTTGAAATTAAATAAATTCTGCTAATGTTAACAGTTATTTTAAAATTAATAAAATTCTGCAATTGATAACAGTTATTTCACAACAACTAAAAACTTTCGGATACCAGTTTGACATATCTGGTTACCGATCTAATACGATAAATTTTTCTTACAGAGAAATTTCTTTATACCATAAGAGTTAATGCTGGCGCTGGTCATAAATGAACAATATTTTCGAAGGTTAGTCTCTCTCTCTCTCTCTCTCTCTCTCTCTCTCTCTCTCTCTGTATATATATATATATATATATTTATACACTACCGGTCAAAAGTTTAGACTCACTCTTGAATTTTTAAAAATAGACAAATAACAATTAAAAATGACTTCTTTTAAACTGAAAATTACAATAAATTAACTTTATTTTGAAAAATGTAGGTACGCATATATGGTAAGAACTATAATTTTATGCATAACTTATGAATTTCGTCCAATGTTGGATTCATCGAAATATCCTCCTTTAGCCTTTATCAGAGCAACACATATTTTTGGCATTCTTTCTATTAGTTTTTGCAATGTTCTAGCTGATATCTGGTTCCAGCAACTAAGTAAAGATTCCCAAAGCTTGTTTTGATTGGTACACCTCATTTTTGAAACATTTCTATCGAGTTCATCCCACAATAGCTCAATAGGATTAATATCAGGGGATTGAGGGGGCCAATCCATGTATTTCAGTACTTTTTTTCTTTTCATTTGATGCAATGCAGTTTCTACACAATTTCGATAAATGTTTTGGATCGTTATCTTGCTGAAAAACAAATCCTTGACCAACGATTCTCTGTCCACATGGAAAAGCGTAACGCCGCAATATTCTGTGATAATATTTTTTATCCATAATACCCTCTATTCTTTCAAGATCTCCAACTTTTCACCGGCAAAACATCCCCAAATCATGACTGAACCTCCACCATGCTTCACAGTTGGTAGTAAACATTGACTTGTCATACGTTCACCAAGTAAACGACGAACTAGTACTGCTTTCGTTTGCTTCCAAACAATTCAAATTTTGATTCGTCCGTATACAAAACCTTTTACCACTGTTCTAAGGACCAGGTAACATGTGTTTTAGCCCATTGCAGTCGTTTTACTTTATTTTGTTTTTCCAAAAGAGGTTTTCTAGCTGCTACACAATCTTTTAAGCCATAGTCACGAAATCGATGTTGTACAGTAGATACTGACACAATTTTCTGCTGAGTAGCATTCAATTCCTCACAGATTTCTAGTGCTGTTCGAGTCCGCTGCCGCTTACTTTGAATGCGTATAAACTTATCCTCACGTTTGGATGTTATTCTAGGTCTCCCTGATCGCTGGCGGCTCTTATTTTGGCCAGTTTCTTTCTTTCTTTGCAAAGTTCTGACAATAGTGGTCTGAGAAACATTACTTTTAGAGGCAATTTGTCTACTTGAATAGTCTTCCGCATGTAGTGCAATAATAACTGCACGTGTTTCTACACTTATTTCTCGTTTTTGATCCATATTTCTGTAAAAAAATTTGTAAAAAAAAATTTATTTTTGTTTTTAATATATACCAGTTATTCTGGCTAATTAAGGCTATTATATCTATTTTTAAAATTTGTCATGTACATGAACATAACTTATAATTAACCCCACAAAAGAAGATGAAAAGTAATTTGTTTATAAACTAAGAATTAATAAATTTTTTTAAATAAATTACACTTGTTTTAGAATAGGTACTTACATGCAATTTCGTTCATATATATTCGTTATATATATACATACATATATATATATATCGTGCTTAATTTTTGCATCTTGATATTAGGATTATTAACAATAAAATATTCATTGGTGTTTACGATAAAAGAAAAGATTTTAAATTTAATGTTATTAGCCTAACACATTTTTACTCAAACTTGTATTATAAGATTTTTAAAAATATTGTTTTTGGTAAGTATTAAGATTCAAATTTATTTGTAACAACCGGACAAATTTTTTATCAGCTATTGGGAGTTTAAAAATTAGTTTGAAGAAAAATAAACTTCCTTTTAATTTCAATAATTTTGATGAATTGATTCGAAATATTTTAAACATTTTAGATTAGTTTGGCCGATATTGAAGCCCGTATGAATAGGCCTATGCGGTGAACACTAAGGATTTTTTTTCCAAAACAGATGGCAGCACTTGAATTTTTATTGCTCATTGATTAGATGTTTTTACTTTTCAGGAATTCCTTCACAGGTATCAGCACTTGAATTTTTCTTTTAATGATTCAGAATATTTAATGTTGTCACTTTTATTAACTGTTACTTTACTTGGATTTGTTTATATTGTACTTTAAGGAGGCGTTTCAATCAATTGTTGATTTAAAATTTGTACCTTTTAGGTGCGATTCTTTTTCAAATTTATAATGATATTTATTTGTGGTCAAAGTTTTTTTCTTGTCTTTTCATTAAGGGGCCTCGGGGCACTGTTAGTTTTGGTTAACTCCACTAACAACAGAAAGGCTCCTGTGTGTTTGCAGACAGTGTGTCCCCAGATGAAGTACTGTTCTCCAAACACACATTTATATATTATATTTTATTTATTAGTACTTTTAATTATTAATTATTTATGTCTTATTTCTAGTTTATATTATACAAATTTGGTTTCAGCTGCCTAGTGCGCTTTTTTCCTCTTAGTTATCATTATAGACGTAGTAAATTGTACTGATTTTGTGATTATATATATATATATATATATATATAATCACAAGAAAATTTATGCTTTCTATATATTCCTTGCATTTATAAACTAAATTTATAATCTTTCTGATCACCACTATTTTTTAAAGAAATAAAGTATATATATAATGATATGGAATACGGTTGTGAAAATTCATTTCTATATGTATTAAAATGATACAAGAAGTGGTCTTACGGAAAAGGTGGTATAGTATAGTATCGAAATTAATTGGTTTTTCTACTGGCAGGGCATTCAAAATATCTTTGATAGATCAAAAAGTACTTGCTCCTCTTAATTCTAGATCTAATCAGAAATAACTAAATCATTGTGGTATCCGAGAATCTTTTAATTCACCCAGATAAATGAAAATGCTGAAAAAAGTTTCCCACCACAATGAATGTCTTGGAAGAAAGGAACTGTCCTAAATATATGACGCTGGGCGTTAACCGGTTAAATTTATTTGTTTAATCTCGCTACTTCATTTTAATTTTCTCTCAGTAAATGTAACTGAACCCCAACTTTCACCATTCAGTTACGCTTCGACGATTTATTATTTATTCCCACTAAGATGAATTAGTTAGAGAAAAGGCAAATGGCAATATTCGTTCGTTGTTGTAGAACTGAGCATTTGAGGCCTAAATGGCCCTTAGGCAAATGGCAATGATCCTAGTCCTAGTGTTTTGATTTTATTGGGCACCTGGGTCGCGAAGCGACCCCTATCCCATTCATCCGGAATTTTAACACTGTTATGGCTGAGCATTGAGGTAAGCAGGAAGTGGAGTTGCTTTTATGAATGTTTCAAGCACTTTGCTTGAATAACTAAAAAGGAATCAAAAAATTAAATGAGCAGCTTGCTCTATAGTTGTGTTTGTTTGATTTTGGAGTTGTTCAGAATTGTATCAGCATGAGTAAAGGTTATTTTCAGAAAGGTTGATGAAATTATTTGTTTTGATAGTTATGATATGAGGCGTCGGAGGTGAAATGTGCAGCTATTGGTCTGTAGTTTTTATCTTTGATATAATTTTCGAATTCAAAGATTTCATTAAAATTTGCTGTTTTACATTCTATGGCTTTATCGAAAAAATCTGCGTTTAGCTTGTATATATGCTGTGATAGAGTTGGTATTTTGAGGTCTGTATGTATATTGGTATTTCGGATGAACCATCTTGCTCAAGTTATTTTTCTGAGGACATCTACTGAACAACATCTACCAGGCAGGTGAGGCATAGGTAAGAATTGGGCGAATCATTGCTGTATATAGTAGCTTCTTCAGTTTAAGTGGCATATTCTGATTATATATTAATGTTTGTATGGCTATTATTGCTGCATTTGTTTTATCCATTCTGCTTTTGATATGATCATTCCAGGTGAGTTTTCTATTAATTATAAGGCCAAGATAATTTACATTTTTAACTATTGGTATTGGTATATTGAACATTTTTGGTTGAAGTTGTAGAAGTATTTTAATTCTTCTTTTTTGTATAATTAATATTGTTGATTTTCCAGCGTTTACTGCAGTCTTCCATTTCATATATATGGTCCTGTAGTTTTAACGGCAATGATAGTACCACACATTTATATATATGCTTAATTTTTTTTTAAGAATAGTGGTTGCCAAAATTATTTAAAAGTTTATAAAAGTAAAAATGGTACATATTTGTGGTTACTTTAAATATAAAAATAAAATTTTACTCAAAATGCGTAAAAGTTGGGTAGTATGTACATGTATATGCAAAAATAATTTTTATGTAAGCTTTTTCTTACTCTTTAAAAAGCAAGTCATGCTTCTAATACAAATTTAAAAACTGACTTGAAATTTCATGACAAGGAACAAAAAGTAAAGATTTTTAATTTTCTGTTACTTGGTTAGACCACCGGCATAAGGATTTATTACATATTTTAGTATCTTTGTAATATACAAAATTCAACTTAAATTTAAACAATGTGAAGTTTTAAGTAAAAAAACCTTAAATTTGCTACTTGCATTATATATATGACTGAATTTTTACAATAATGATCTCAGTCTGATTGTGTTAAGATACACTCCGTAATCTCTGCTACTGGGTTTATATTTAATAATTATAATAGGATCACTACCCAGTAATAAAAACCCATCCTAATTTAATCAAAATATGGCTCTACAGGGGTAATTCTTAATGATTGAGAAAAAAGTATCATTTACCACATGTCCTTAAAAAATTTTAAAAGTGATCGCAAAAGTTAGAAAATAAAATTTATTTTTGCAAATTTGTGTCCAACCTTACACTTTTTTTCAAAACAAAAAAATTTAGTTACAAAACATTATTTTTAATTAATTGTTTAATAATGAAATGTTTATTTGTTTAAATACTTACTAATAACAATAAATTTTTATTATTTTTTTTAAATATCTGTCCTGTTATTTTTCTATTACGGACAGTGTGAGGCTTGTGCTAAGTTTATGTTGCAGGTTAACAGAGCTGCCAACTTTCTCTATTTTTTGTAAAAATATTTTCTACAGTTGGCTAAGTTAATATTTTAATGTAATATTTGCTATTAATTTAAATTTATTTTTCACATAAATGATTTGAAAGTTCATATGCAACTCTACTTTAATGTAGCTCTTTCGTAATATGGTTTTTAAAATGTGGGCATAATTACCAAAAGTTGTTGGCGTAATTATAAAAACGTTGATTTTTATATTTCTACCTTTCTATGAAATATTTTATAAAAAGCATGGTAGTTGAAAGGCCTGCATTGAATCGACGTTTTATTTTACGTTAAATATTACAGCACTACACTTACTAAATATAGACTCCAAGTTACTTAGTAATAAATTTTAATATTATCTGTAGTAAATAAAATAAGATTTTCGTTTTTAGCCCACAGGCCAGCCAACTATTACGCTCCTTATAATACTTTGTAGATGGTAAAATATTATACATAACATATTATACATAATACTATTCTATGCATAAGTTTTTTTTTGCAAAATATAGTATTTAAAAAACCGAAACTTTAATAATTTTTGGTAATTATGCGAACATTTTAAAAGCCTCATCACGAAAGAGCTGCATCAAAGTAGCGTTGCATATGAACTTTCAAATCATTTATATGTAGTGATGTGAAAAATAAGTTCAGATGAATAAAAAATAATACATTCAAACATAAACTTAGCTACCACTATAATAAATATTTACAAAAAGCGTAGACAGTTTAAAGCCCTGTATATCAAATAAAATAATAATGAATACTTTTAAACTATTCTCATAGCAATAAAAAAAAATTTTAAACCCAAAAGTCGAATAATTACCGAAAATGACGTAACAATTTTGGAAACATAGAATGAATATATACTGTGTCATACTTGTCTCTTAATAATTATTGTTTATATACATTTTTAATAATATTATTTATTGCCTGTACTTAAATAAGTATTGCGCAAAATATGTCACTTCAAAATTTATCTTTCTTATTCTTCGAGTCGAGCCCTTAATCTAACCTTTTATTTCAAATTACGAAAAAAACAAACAAAAAAAACGCTGTATTGTTTCGCCGTTTTCAAAATTATAGCATTTTACTTACAAAAATGTAAAAACAGGTCAAGGTTTTACTTCTTAGCATTACCTTGTACAATTTTTATATTGTAATGCTACGCATGTTTAAGTCGCAGAAAAATATCACTTACATACAACTTCATTTATTTATTTATTTTAAAATTCTTTTTTTATACTGTTTTAAAATCGATTGAAAGTTTCATCTATATCAAATCGAATAATGACGAATACTAAAGTAATCTCATCGCTATTAAATATTTTTCTATTCTAAAATTCGAATAATTGCCCAGAATAATAACAATTTTGGAAACTTAGAATAAATAATTATTATTTCATTCTCAGTCTAAATAATTATTCTTTATACATAATATTATTATAGATTCCCAGCAAATAAGTAAGCATAACTTACCCAAAACTTTTCACTACAAAAATTATTTATCATACTTTACGAGTCTTTAATCTAAGCATTTATTTCAAATTATAAATAAATCGTTGCTTAGTTATTTTTTAGGTGAAATAATAACCTTTCGAAATCTACACCGTCTTAAAAAGACTCGATTTTAACTTTGCGTTATGTTGTGCAATTTCATTCCTGTACGCGCAGTTCAAAATAAAGTCCTATAAATACAACTTTTATTTGCTAAAAGCCCTATTATCTGGTTAGTTACAAACAAAGAACGGAAAAGAACTGATTAATTTTGCTTACTCTAAAAATTATCATTTGAGAAAACAATTGATATGGACGCAAAAGAAAGGATAGTTTAATTGAAGCGAATACATAAAACTTATGCAACTACTTGTGACACAGATAAAATCAACTTATAAAACGTTGTGCAACTTAAAATCTCTTGTAAATTTCCACAGTTATGTACTATTTATACTTTCTTACATTTCATGCTTATGCTATAAATAATATGAAGCATAAATAAATATCAAACTAAAATAGAAAAGACTAAAAAAATTCGTTGAAGTCAATCATTTGCAATTAGAATATAATTCCATCAAATTTCATTGCAAACCATATGGATTTTTTCAACAAAAATTATTTATAATGCATTTTCTTTTATGTAATTAAGTTTCGAAAGATGCAAAAAACACAGTTTTTTTTTTAAATGTAGTATTAGAATATTTGAAAAAATTATAGCATTCATTCTGAAATATTTTCCAAAAAATGTAATGTTACCAGATTTTTTATTTGTTCCACTATACATGAATATAATTATCAGATAAATAACGAGGTTTGCTTGAATTAATGATTAAATGTTGTTCAGCACACATATCTTCTATTTTATATTCCTTTCCTGCTTTAATGTTTGTTTGAATATCTAAATTAAAATAAAACAAATTTGGTTTTAGCTGCTTTAGGCGTTTTTCAATTTTGATTTAATGTTTTAATTGTTAATTTATTTCGTTGTCTCTTTTTATTTTTGTCTGGTTAGACGAAAATTAAATATAATCGTTTTTTTGTGTGCTTCCTGTTATACTTACTTAAATTTTATTTGTTATGTCAGGTTATCTGAATAATTAAAGTGATCATGGTAGCATAAGCAAACTACATCACCAAATTACTATTCCTAAGTTCATCTGAAATTACGTGTTTATTTGTTTATAGTTATGCTTTTACATCGTGATTTTACAAAACTAAACAATTTAAAATCTACGGTAATTGAAATAAAAACAAAAGTTTAGTGCTGAAGGACCAAATTATTAAAAAAAAATGGAACTAATTCTCTAAGCATAAAAACACCAATATTATTATTGACGGAAAGGATAATTAATTTTCGCAAATTACTTAATTGTATTAAATGGCAAAATTAATGGAGAAAATTTACTCGTTTGTTTAAGAGAGCGTTAAAAATCAGCAAACTATTATTGATGTCAATGATGCTTAATTAACTTTGATAATAAATATTAAATTGCATAAAAACATGTAATGAGCTAAAAATATAAATAAATGGAGAAAATGTACTCTTTCGTTACGGGGTACCGTAAAAATTCGGGGTATCGTCCACATACCATTCTGACACCAACAAATTTTAAAATTCATTAGTCCCCTTGAGCAACATAATTTTCCAGATGATGCTGAATACAGTTAGCCCTTATTTTGTTGGGATGTACTAGTAAAAATTTGATTTCCTTAATCTTATAATGTAAAGCAACTAAGAAAATCAACAAATAATAATAAATTAAAAACATTGGAATCATTTGAACTTTATTATTTGTCTGAAAATTTTGCGCGCGATTTTGTAGTGTTGTTCAGTACAGATTTATTGATGCATTTTTTATTCCCTGTACAAAGAACGGTATTCAGCTGGTATAAAATAAAATTAACCAAGATTAGTGAGAATAGTCTTTATTAAATATTACGGCAGGTTGTGCTTTCATATAACATAATCAAATTCATTTCTTTTTTGTATTTAATTCATTGTACAATAAAATTCTTTTTGACAAAATTTGCGCCGTTGCAACATGCGCAAACATGTTCCAAAAACTAAAGGAAAAATAGTTAATTATTTTTGGGTTCTAAAACAGGAATCGCTATAAAAACTTTAGGAAAAGAAATCTAAAAAGAATGATGCATTTGTAAATCTATAAGTTCTTTATAAACTTGTACATTCAGGCAAAAAATAAACTGAACTGAAAATATTATTTCAAATTAAATCTTTCCGAACACAAATAATTTCAATTATTAAATCCCCACACCTGAATTAGGTGAGATAAATTACTTGTGCTAATGCAACAGAAAATTAGTTTAAATTAGTTTCCCATTGTCACTCCTTTTATTAAATACTTTTAGCGAATTCATTGTTTTAATTAGACAATTAGAGGTGTTACTTAGCCAGATATGGAATTGACTTATATTTAAGATAAAATGTTTAATAGATTTTTTTTTTAATAGTAAACAATTCAGATTTTGAAATATTGCTCAACATTTCTAAAAAAGATAATTTTTAAGACACTCCAGCTTTTATTTTTGATAATAGATTTAGGTAAAAAATATTAGCTAAACTAGTGAAATATTTTAGATTATTTGAAATACGTAAAAAATTTTTTAACATTTTCATTATCAATATTTCTCCCCTGAAACAACTTAAATAGTACAAGTTAAAGGTTTAAATTTAAAACATCAAGAAGTACAATTAAAAATATGTATGTTTCAATTGAGATCAATTTTTATAAATTGAAGTAATGTGCGCTCTGTATATGAGGCACTCGTTTCTCTAGTGTTGTCATTCACAGAAATCTAAGCATTTATATGATTATAGATTTGGTTAAGAATAATATGGAGATAGAAGCAAAATTCTTAGCGTGGTATCTTCTTAGTAAGAGACATCTTTAACACGTTCAGCGTCGCGTCAGCCATCGGTGGCTGACACTGAAATTACATTTAGGCTGCGTCTGCCACCACTTGCTGAAACCAGGGGTGCAAGCGAGACGGAAAAGAGGAAAGGCTGGTAGTAAAACCATTTCAGTTATAGCTAGTTTTGGGGAGGAGTTAACTTATTCTTTTTTTAAATTTTTCAAGAATATCTACTTTATCTTGGAAAAGAAGCAGTTTTATATATATGCCAGAATTATAAAAGAAATCGTGATAGTTACAGATATTTCATTTTTTTCGAAAAAAATGCTGGAATGAAATGTTTTACGTACCAGGTTTTTCTCTTTTCCGTCTTGCTATATAAGGGCTTTCACCCATGGCTGAAACTGACCTTTCACATAGGCCGTATAACATGATATAGAATTTTAAAATTTACACTCTTTCATGGAATTGCAGAAAATTTATTCAAAATTTACTTAATTATTATGATTTGTGGTTTAATAAATTAATTTACTAGGTTTTTATCCACCACTATTTCTAAACAATTCGTAGGCTTATATTATTCACCACTTTTTTCAGATATGTCATGCTAAACCCATTAAAAACTAGCAAAATCTGTATAATATTTGCAAATTTAGTTTGTAGTTATTTACCGTTGCGTTCAACGTGTTAAGATACTAAAAGTCACGACCTAGAAGAAAATTTATGATTATTATCTTTTTATATTTCTCATAAAATAACAAACAGTAATAAAAGTGTTACTATTTGTTAATCTTGAAATGACTTCTGGGAGAAAGCTCTGTGGTTTCTAGAAAATCAGGTGTGGTTCTATTTGCTTTGTTCATAATTTTCTTACTGTACAAAAGCATTCGCTATTCAATTGTTTTCCCAAATGCAAATATAAAAAAAATTCAAAATAAAAAATAATATTTTTAAAAACCACGTTTTTGTAGTGGAGAATATTAATTAAAAAAAAATTTGAAAAACGAAAAACGTGGGGCGCATGAAATACATAACAGTAATGTTATATTAGTGTGGGTATGTGTGTTCTTGAGAATATGTGTATGGTATATCTGTAATTGTAATTGTACCTGAATGTGTACGTGGAATATGTTTGTGTACATGCATATGTATGTGGATGTATATGTGGCTATGCATGTGTATGAGTAAGAAAATGTGTATATGTATGTGTATGTGTACTGTTATGTATTTCATGAGCCCCACGTTTTTCGTTTTTCAATTTTTTTTAATTATTATTCTCCACTACAAAAACGTGGTTTTTAAAAATATTATTTTTTATTTTGAATTTTTTTATTTTGAATTTTTTTTATTTTAAATTACAATTTCTTTGATTTTTAATTTTTATTTTATATTTTTTAAAAATTATTACTTTTCAATTATTGTTCTTCACTACAAAAAACGTGGTTTTTAAAAATATATATTTTTATTTAGATTATTTTTCTCAGTCAAGAGTAGTCAAGACTACTACAAGACCACTACTAAAATAATAGAACTTTCATTTCAAATTAGGGATACAAAAATCTTTATAGAAAAACAATACCTTCACGACTTTCATTAGTTTTATGCTGATGACAACCAAAACAATCTGGAAATGAATGAGGAAAAACTGGATCCTACCACGTGATTTTTCAGCCAATAAAAATACTCCGACAATAAAAATCTTCTCACCTGACATGTAATACTAATTTGAAATAATGGAATCGACAACAAAAAACAATCTCGAAAATAATTTTTTTTTTAAACTTTAATTTTATTTTACTTTGTATGTCTTTTTTCTCTTCATTTTCATGCATTGTCATCCAATTCTGAACTGTGTGCCAAATTTGAAGTTTGTAGCTAGTCGGGAAGTTAGTTTAAAATCGATTACAAAATTCCACCCGGACAGACATACACGAAGGCAAGTTTATATAAACGTGGTAAAATACAGATTAATATACTGAAAGTTAGTTATTTCGTAGGTTGAGATGATGTGATATTTACAGGTTTCTCCCTTGACACTAAATGAATCTAAAGTCCGGCACAGAATGAATCTACTGCAGTCACAACGGCAAAGAATATGGTTGAAAGCGAGACGGAAAAGAGGAAAAGCTGGTAGTAAAACAATTTAAGTTTTAACTTGTTTTCGGTGGAGTGTTAATCTCTTCTGTTCATAAAAATATTCAACAATATCTTACCCAAAGTAGTAACATCGACACAGAAGGAATTTAAAGAAGTAACATCCACACAGAATGTATATAACTAAGTAACATCGGCCGAAAGTGAATTTGAAGACGAAGCATCGGCACATAAAGAACCAAAGTCACCAACATGAATACAGAATAAATCTAAAGAAGTGGCAACGGCACAGAATGAGTCTAAACGAATAAAATCTGCACAAATTGAATATAAATCAGCAACATCTGCACGAAATGAATCTAAATCAGTAACATCTACACAAAATGAATCAAACGTAGTAACATCGACGCAGAATGAATCTAAAGAAGTAACGTTGGCAGAGAATGAATCTAAAGAAGTAACACAAAATGAACCGAAAACAGTAACATGAGCACATAATGAATCTACAGCAGTAGCATCGGCCCAGACTGAATCTAAAGTATCAATGTATAGTGAAGCACCGAGAATATTTTTTGCACTACTTGGTATCAAGTAGCCGCCACCATTTCTATAATTCAGTAACACTAACAATTATAATTTGTAGGATATGATACTCATAAGAGTCAATAAAATTATTTTTACGACATTATATTAAGCAAGAAATTTTCAATTAGGATGTTTATATATCATATTTCTTTAAACAAAATTAGTTTGTTAATCAAATATACACAGAGCATAGAGAGAATATCAGAGTGAATTTAAAATAGGCATTTAGATATTATAAAATTTTTTATACCTTTGGCAGGTTTATCTATATCTTCTTATGAGAAGGTAGATATTATCTACAGACAATTAATATACAAATAAAAACATACATGTTTGTTTTAACAGTTTGATTGATTAGTTTGTCAAATCAATTCAACAAGTGAATTGAAATTACTTGGCAAATAATAGACTTCAATCAATATTTTAGTTTCATAGGTATAGAGGACTGAAGCGTACTAGGTACTGAAAATTATTTGATCATTTTGTTAACTCAATCCAAAAAAATTAAAAAAGAGATTGACTTTGACAGATAGGCAAATAATCGACTACGATCTATCGTCTTGAATAGTGCACACCGTCCACCATAGTTTAGTTTTGTTAAGTTTCGATGTCCGCCAATATAGATCGAAAATTTTAAAAAAGCTCATATATACTAAAATAATGTTCATAATTAAGAAAACTCGCTATTTGGAGCATGTGGAGTGTGCTTGAAATGTTTGTATATGCTGTACTGACTATTTTACTTACACGATGAACATTTTTGAAAAAATTGAAAAATTTCTCTAAACGCCCAAGATTTGAAATTGAGAACCAAATAATAAATCCTCTTATAAAATCCAAATAAAAAGACGAAAATAAAATCCACTTTTATTTATGCAATATTCGATTATACTTACATGTTGTCTGGATTTTTCAATGCCTGACTTTAACTTTCGAAATGCTTGAAAATTTTCATATTTTTCAAAATCTTTGATCACGCTATCTTTCATCATGCGTCAACTAGAATTTGCATTGTTTAAAAATTTTCCGGTTAGTATTTAAAAAAAAATTACTTGAAAAAAAGGAATGAGGAAAATGAAAGATAAACTGTATTATAAAATATGTTTAACTTTGTAAATACAAAAAACAAATGTTGTGATTGTAGTAAAAGGAAACTGAATTAAAGAGAAAAACAATGTCATTATCTATGCCTTTAAAAAGTTTGAATAAAGTACAATACATTATATTTTGACTAAAATGTAACTCATTTAAATTATTCATAATTTTTTCTTCCGATTTTTCTTTGAAATCAAGGGATCCAGACAAAGAACAGGGAAATAGAGACCGCATCACGGTAGCATTGAAATGCTTTATATTAAGCATAACTATTCAGTCAATCAACAATGCATTCCAAAAAAAAATTTCCTAGTTTTAACAGCTAATTTTATGTATTTAAAGCCGAGTTGACAGGTAAGATGCTAAGTAAGGCTGTAAGAACTATTGCTGTTAAGATGCTTATTAATATTTTGTTTACTGCTGCTGTTTTGAATATTGTGCGCGGTATTAATCTACCTTCAGATCCAGTTGACGTGGGTGACGGTGAGCACTTTAAGTCTTGCGCAATCTGGATAAAGTGCATATCAAAGGGTAAGAATATTTTTAAACTGATACGTAATAACTCCTAATTATTTCATATTTATAACTGAGTTGAGAGCTGACAGCAGACTGATTTTTTCAAATTTTTATAGAAATTTTCTAATGATTTGAATGTTACATAATTTTCCTTCGATTACATATTTCTGTTTCCCACTCCTCAGGAGCAGTTTGAAAGTAGAAAAAAATTGAACTTAAATCCAAAGATGTTTTATATTTGACTCCCTTTGTTCGCAAACCTCTTTGGTCTTTTTATAGGAAAAAACAATTTTTTTTAGACTGATTGATTACTTTATACTGAAAATACTTATAAGTTTAATATATGGAGTAAATTTGATTTAAGCTATTTTGTTCCATCAACTTCTACCCTGTAAAATATTTCCGTATATCTTGAAAGGATATCAACTTCTTTACAAAGTGGTGTTCCACTAAGGATTTCACTACATCAAGAAGCAATGATAGGTTTTGGTGTAGAGAAGCTTCAGCAATGATCTTTTACACTACTTGGTGTAAAATAGCAGCCACTATTTCTGTCATCATTCCATAACATAGAATTTATAATTATTGTAAGATATTATAAACATAAGAGCCAGTAAAATTATTTTTACGATACATTATTAAGTTGGATAATAAATTTAGGATGCTTAAAAATTTAACTTAGTATGCATTTACACAATCTTTCTTGAAACAAAATGTATTCATTAATTAAATATACAGGCAGAGCGGCGATAATAAAAATATGAATTTGAATTAGACTTGACATAACTGATGTGAATAGAAGTTAGATAATTTTAAATTGTTTTGTACAATTGGCAGATTTATCTCAAACTTTTTATGAAATTATAAATGTAGAGACGAAGGTAGGAGGACGAACCGGAATAGTTCCTGCGGGGATGAATACCGGCGGAGGAGCACAACTGGCGTCCAAGGCCGGGAGAGAAGAAGCTGATGTCCAGTACTTAACCCTTTCGGGCCGACTGTCACAAATACGTGACAGCATAAAACCGCATCAATCAGGTTAAAAATATAAAACTGGTAATCAAAGTATTTCTTTAGCAGTTTATTTGTGGGCGGAGTAATAATTGTTTGATTTATTTAATTCGCAAATCCTTTGTTCAAAATAAAACTATTTAGTTGTACTTTAAATTAACATTGATTATATATATGTTTAAACAAACAATAATTAAATTAAAAGCAAAGTGAGTCTGTCAAATTAGCAACGACTACATTTAAGTTACCGTTTTTTATTTAATTACAACTTGATCCTGATTTTGTACGAATGCTTTTCTGAATCACCCGTCCTCAAAGGGTTAAGGAGATGACAGTTTGCCTTCGAGAACTCTCCATCGACATCATTACAGGCGCCCACGGGCATTACCTGGGATGAAGAAGTCAATTGTCCGCTTCGCGGACAGGCACTTCGTTCTCTACTCCAGTTCAAGTTCCTTCGAGAAGGGTTGTTGTGCAGCGTCTGAGATTTCGTACCGATATTCCGTTTCTTCCCGGTGACGCCCACCTGCAGTATGAGATGTTTACAATCGAAATTTTAAAATTTAATTGTTCTTTTAATGACAACTTTTAAATGTTTTTTAACGAATAACCTGTTAATTGGAGTTTGTGAGTTTCTTGATGGTTTGTTAAAGAGGAGGTTTCATTGCCATATTGTTTCATTTGACATCTTATATTCCCATCCCCGAAACTTATACAATAAATATCTACAACTGAAATATATGCATACTTTTTACAATACTTTCATTGACTTGTTTGTTAAATCAATCGTACAAAATGATATATTTTGGCAAATAATCGACTACCATCAATATTCTCGTCCAATCAGTTAAAGAGGACTCAAACTTCTTTGGTATTAAAAAGGATTTGATCATTTTTTTAACTTAATCTGACAAAAAGATTGAAATAACTTGGTGAATAATGGATTATGATTTAGGACATAACAATTCCGCATTAAACCTTGCCCGCAATAGTTAAGCCTGGTTTATTTTTGATGTAAGGCATCATAGAGCGAAAAAAAAAGTTCATATTCGAAATAATGTTTTAATTTTATAACTTCACTCATGATTAAAACCTTATTTCGAACTCATGTCGCTGGAACTTTATGTCACCGGAGTTTTCCATCTTCGATTACGTAACACAAATAAGATCCTAATTTACTTTTTATTTTACAGAATTTACGGAGCCTTTTCAAAACCGAAAAAAACAAGATAAGACTTGGCGTAAGCTTCATCAATGAATGTTTAGATTTATTTACACCCCTTTAAATGTTTACGAACGCTTGATTTGGTATTAACTTATATTAACATATATTTTTTACTGTTTTTCAACACCAAATTTGCGTGGTTAGTAAAGAACTTTTTTTAGCATATAATATACCACTACCTAAAAATAATGAAGAGATACCAACTGCTGCTGATTCGAAAAAATATTTTCAAAAATTGTAAAGAACTATTGACCAAAATTTGAAGACTGGCGATTAATTCTGCTAACTTTTTAAAAGGGTCAAACGGCTTAATTGAAACAAATAAACGTTTCAGAATTATTCAGAAGTGGTGGTGAGTTTAAACCATATAAATCGATTTCTTAAATCAAGAATCATACATTAAAAGACACAAGAAAATTTTAATCCGCTGTCCGGAGCATGTTAGCAGCTTTGATGATAGAAGAGATACTTTCAGTCTTTGAATTTTTTTTTTTTAATTTCTCAAGAAACTTTTCGAGAATTATTTTGCAATTTCAGAGATACATGCAATTTTTCATAATTTGCAATAAGGTTTATTGTTTTCACAGATTAGAGGAATCGAAAATACGTCACGTAAAAAAAAACTAATGCAACACCACCTTATGACAGAAAATCATGAATAAGCTTTGTAACTAGTGTCGATAAAATTGGTTGTTATTTGCAGTAAACTGCTATAAGTGTCATAAACTTAGTGTAAATATTTATGAAAATCAAGATATTTTTATTTATAAAATCCATTTTTTTTGTCTTGCATTTTTTTTTATATAGCTTACAAAATATTGAATAAAATTAAACAAAATATTAAGAGCAATTTGAAATTAATGGCAAAATTGTAGTTTTAAATTTAGGAAAAAAAACTCGTTTAAAACAACAAAAGATGTGAGTATTTAGGGTAAAGTAGATCTTTAATACTGCGCATGCGTAGAAAAATGGGCAAATGTTTTTCATTGCTTTTTGGTGAATCGTATTTTTCAACTACTAAAAAAAAAGTCAGATTTGAACTTCTTGAAAATTTAAAACATTTCAAATAATTTTATTTGTGGTTTTTGTATTTTTTAAAAGTAAGCTGAAAATGATCAAGGAATTTCCATAAATTTTATTTTGAGCTACAGTTTATTAAATTTTGTCTTCTGATACAAACATGCCTTGTATATATGAACATTATGAACACAAATATAAATGCATGTACATAAAATGCATGTACATGCATATAATGGTACTATTGAATGAGCGCACGTGCATACATTGTATGTACAGTGCGCGAAAAAAAAACTCGTACCACCCCGAATAGCTCTTGTTCTAATGATCGGGTTTTCACGTTCTAGGACTTCTCTTAACCCCTTCCTTCTCTCTCCCGTGAAAATAACGGGGTGAGTTTTCACTCGCTATTTCTCACTCCCGTACATATATGGCAGTACTTTTACTTTCGTTACTTGTACCGCCGGTACAAGTAAAAAGTACGTACTTTTACTTGTACTTCGTTACTTTTTAAATTTAGTACTTTTACTTGTACTTTCGTTACTTTTTTAAGGAAAAAGTACAAGTATTTGTAACGGAAATGTCGAATGAAATCGTTACTTTTTTCTAAAACTCGGTTAGTTTCGGTAAAAAAAAAATTAATCAAAAAAGTGCTTATGTTTTTTTAATTTATAAAATTAATTTGCAATATATATGCATTCACAGATAACTTCGTGTTTAAATACTTTGACCTTTTAAAATTGTCATTTCGTAGTTCAAAAAAGCCGTCCTTTCCCTTTCAGGAAAGGGGAAAGACGGCTCTTTTGAACTACGAAAGGTTTCGCGATGTGAAATCGCAGGACGATTTATTGTTTGCTGCAGGTCTGGTACCTTGCATCAAATCTAATTGGTTGGAAGAAATAGCTAGGGAGGAGGCTACAAAAAAATTGGAAAGAATTGTCCAAGCTGCACACCCTGCTATAACTAATAACGCAACAGAAAAAAAATTCAATTTTCTAAAGCTGAAAACATCATGCCAATCACCAGCGACAGAAGAATTTATGGCATACATGAGCTCAAATGTCGAAACGGAAAGCATATCAATTTTGAATCGATATCCAATCGTAAAAAAATTATTTGTGAAATATAATACCGCAGTACCTTCTAGTGCTCCCGTGGAGCGCTTATTCAGCGTGGATAAGCACGTTCTGAGAAATTCGTTTACAAATTTTAATTATTCCGTTAGGCAGAAATGTTCGGAAAATGATTTTCTCGCATGACTTCAGCATTAGCCATTGTTACAAATAAAACTATAGACTGTTCTGTTTCAACTTATACTGCACATTCAATTATTTTTCACTAGCTCAAAGATCACAAAGCTATCTGAAACCTCGTGTTTGCTTTGTTTATGTTTATGCTTTTAAAACGCGTTTCTATAGATTAAAACAATTTTAAATCAATGGTAATTTAAATTAAAAAAAATAATAAACTAAAAATTAAAATCAATAGATAAAATTTCTTTTTCCTGCAAATCCATAAAAAGTTTGACATTAAAATTATATTTGATTTTGAAATTATATTATACGATTACATTATAAAATTATATTACAATATTCTTCCGAATTTAAAAATAAATTAATGTCCATTAATTTCGAAATTAAAAAGAATTAAATAAATAACAACAATTTTGCAGAAACATTAAAGAACATAAGAATATTATTCAATAAAATTTTAGGTTACTTTGAACTTTAGATTTCCTAGAAATGTACTTTTAAATCGTTACTTTTTTTATTTAGTACTTGCACTTTTACTTGTACTTTTTACTCGTTACTTTTTAAAATAAGAACTTTTTACCTTTTACTCGTTACTTTTTAAAATAAGAACTTTTTACCTTTTACTCGTTACTTTTTTTAAAAATACTTGTACTTTTACTCGTTACTTTTTTTAAAAATACTTGTACTTTTACTCGTTACTTTTTAAAAGTAACGTTGCCATATATGCTCCCGTGATATTGACGGGCTGGAGTGTTCAGTAGAAATGCACCAATAAGAATAAAACTAATTCAAATCTTTTGCCCGGAAAACATTTCATTTCTCATTTTAACACCATGCAGCAGTACCAGGATATTTTTAAGGTAATTGTAAATAGTTAGTTTATTTTAAACTAGATACTAGCACTCATCAAATGCGTGTATTTGGCAAAATAGACCCTTTCATGACCGTTTTCTTGAAAATTAAACAGTCGTTAAGGAGTTAATGGCTCGTGGAGGTTATTTCAAATATTCTAATTAATAAGTGTAGACAATATTTTAAGTTATAAAATCAGACACGAAAACGTACTTTCTCTTAATATACATACTACATACCTGTTTTTACCTGTTATACATGCCTGTTTTAAATCCGGCCGAAGACTCCCCGTGTAGAAAATGGTGACCGATGCACGTTAAATCTGTCGTATCGCAAAGTCCTCCTTGTTCCCATAAGAAATCAATATCGTTGGGGGTACTGATCCAGACGTTTCCTTGTTGTCTGCATTGGTTCAAAATTACTAGGCTAGGGAGTTGAACATTAGTAGTCGTAAAACAAAAATTGAGTCGGCTGTTCAACTGTGAATAAAATAAAATATAACTTTTAATAAGTATTTTTAATTATTTTATTTTAAAATAGTTGAAGCATTTTGCATTTTTAGGTATACAATTTTCACGTCATTTTAAAGAATGTACGTTTATTTAAAAAAAGGACAAAATGTGAGCAAAATCAGTCATATAGTTGCTTAGGTCGAGTAGTTCTTGGCTTAAGTTGCAGACAATAAACTATTGACCATTAAAATTGCTGCACCAGGAAGGTGGCACACCACGAAAGTGAAATTTGCCTGATGGAAAAAATATATTGGGGTATGCAAATGATTAGCTTATTATCGCTTTCATGCATAGCAGGCGGTGGTGCAACACCTACAATGCGTCTAAAAAAAGAGATTTGGCAGTAAGTGTTTCCTACAGAAATTGAATTTAAGCATTGTTCTTGGGTAAAAAAGTTTTTCTTATCCCTCGAGTAAGAAGGGGAAATGCCTACCAGCACGTGTCTGAGTTTCAGCGAGGTTAAATTGTGGCCTACCGGGATTGCGGTTTATCATACCGCAGTATTTCTGCTCGCGTTGGTCGAGATCCCATGACTGTTAGCAGAATATGGAATCGATGTGTTCATGCTGGTCATATGCAATGCCGTGCAGGATCTTAACTGTCCCCTATTACTAACAGCCGAGAAGATGCACATGTTAGCCACTTGATCCTAAGGGATGGCACAGCTGCGTCACGAAATCTGAGTCATCAAATAGGATCATTTGCAAGACAAGTGTCTGCACGAACAATTCGACAACGTTTGCAGCAGCATGAACTGTCATCACGGCGACCATTTCTTCGGCCACCCTTGACGCAGCATCTCAGGCAGGACCGCCTCCAGTGGTGTGATCAACGGCAAACCAGGACACAGGAATGGCTTGGCGTCGTCTTTTCAGACGAATCTAGCTTCGGTATACAGCTTCATGATGGCCGCATCCCTGCTTGGGGACATTGTTTAGAACGCCCATTGGCAGCTTGCATTCGACATCGCCATACTGGCCCATCTCCTGGAGTAATGGTATGGGGTGCCATTAGATACACGTCTCGATCAACATTGCCGGCACCTTGAACAGCAGCCGTTACATTTCAGATGTGTTAGGGCCAGTTGCTCTGCCTTATCTTCGAGGCCTCCATAACGCTACTTTTCAGCAGGGCAATGTACGACCGCATGCTGCTCGCAGTGTTCTGACCTATCTTGACTCAGATCATGATCACCTGTTGCCCTGGCCATCACTTTCACCTGATCTCTCACCAATTAAAAACGTCTGGTCAATGGATTCAGAACGACTGGCACGCCATTACTCGTCGGTCCCTTCGATCGATTAATTATGGCATCATGTTGAAGCTGCATGAAATACTGTACCCGTCCATGATATGCACTCTCTGTTCGACTCGAAGCCCAAGAAAATAACTGTTGTTATTGCTGCAAGGGGAGGCTGCTCTGAGTACTGATTCCTCAGGTTCTATTTATCCAAATATCCTGAAAACTTAATTCCTTGTTCGTCCAACTGAAATGTATGTGTCCAATAAATAGCATTCTGTTATTCGCATTCCTTTCTGGTGCAACAATTTTATTGGCCAGTAGTGTGTAATTTAATTTTATCAAGAAAAATTCTTTTCGAACAGAAATCGTCTTCCGTCAGTTATTTTCAGTGAATACATCCCATAAAAAACCAAGTTGGAACTAAATGACAATAGATAAAATCGTGTGGCATTCAGCCACACTGTCCTTATATTTTTTTAATAAGCTTAATATAACCAATACGTTTACAATTCAGTGAAAAAAATACTTTTAACCTTTTTATATTTTCTGTTTCATATAAAATCACAAAAAATTGTTAATTTTTGAAAAATATACTTGTATTTTTTTTAATTATTTTTATCAGAAGACATTTTTATTTCAGATCAAGACATGAATGATAAATTGGATTCATGCACCATGATGGTACCGGAAGAGGTATGATTATTTATTTCCTGGTACAATAATTATTAAAGCAAATTTAAAATATATGATATATAGTATTTTATGAGCAAATTTTCAATATATTGGTGTTCCTTTGTTAAATGTTCATAAAAATCTCGAGAGACTAAAAAGTAATGTAGCGTATTAGTAGTTGTTCATTTACGTCTCACTAGAGCTGTACAATGGGCTATTGGCGACGGTCGGGGAAACATCCCTGAGGATGATTCGAAGACATGAAATAACAATTTAGATCCTGGGCAGAAGGGATGGCCCCCTCACTGGTAAGCCGACGACCTGCAAGTGAAGTCGGGCACTTTACAGGCAAACAGTTTAACAAAGACTAATACCGCACACCCTCGGTCCCTACGCAGACTGACCCAAGTGATCATCGTATCGCACAATAGCCGAAACCAGTGATGCTTGACTTCGGCAATCTGCTGGAAGCCGTGTCTTAAAGATCAGTCCACAGCGGGAAAAAAGCAATGTAACTATCAATGCACATACCATAATAAACATAATTATTTAGAAATGTCTCACGCCATAGGAGATACAAACAATTTTCGTTCAAAGACAACGTATACATCAGTAAACTCCAAAGTGCTCAACTCCAAAATGTTATTTGACAAATATGGCGACTATAGTTCTGTTAGAAAAATGATCAAATTATTTTGTTTTTCGCTGTATATCTAAAACATTTAAATCAAATAAATTATTTTTTAACCGTTATTGTATTGTAGAGAGCAGTGGTGGTTCAACATTCACCTTCGAACTAGTATACCAGGTTCGAATCCCAGGGATGGCTGTGCTGGAATACTTGAGTGCAAAGAGGAAAATGCTAAGCAAGCATAATAAAAAAGCAATCTTTGAACTTACCAGAATTTTTATTAAGCAAGAAAAACTATAAGTTAACTTAGACATCATATAACTTTATAACCCAATTACGTCATTCCTATCATCAGATTGTGTTCTTTCAAGGCACTACAAATAATATATCCCATCCCCTCATCCAACTATGGATACTCGCAGAGAGGTGAAGTGACCTTCATGGGATCGCCGACTCGGGAGTATCCACTATAGAGTTGAAATACTGGGTAGAGAGAGTAGAATAACCCCTGACCCGTGGACAAGATAAAGTCACGTGACTGTAGCCCAAACTTGCCGTTCACTGAGACCGCTTCGATTCCCGTCCATTCGTTTAGCATTGCGATCGTCTGATGCAATTAACTGTCTGTCTTTTTAATTCAGAAATAAGAATGGTACAAAAGTCCTCAGCATTTTGCTGCACGGAGAAGTTTTCTAGGGACTGTCCGATAACTTTTTACAAGAAAGGGCGACATTTTTTTTCTATTTTAAAATTGATTTTAAAATTTTTCCGATACTCAGTCATGCTCTGATAATCATGTTTTATTTGCTTTAATAATCAATTACGCTCGTTTTTGCTCACTTTTTTTGCATTTAACATAAGTTTTTATTGTTTCTTAAACTTTAAACTTATAATGTTTAAGTATATTTCAATATATACTCTATTTTTAGCTGAAATAGCTGCAAAGCTTTGTTGGCTTCCTTGGCGAGATACTTTAGCGCCAAGGAACAGTTGAGTAAACTTTCGGTTTTGTTTTAGTTCTCTTTAAATGTCGATATCATTTCTGTATATTCTGAAGATTTTGTATATCTTTACCTCTTGATTACTAAAACCCAATATTTATCTTGTTCTAAAATGTTTCCTTTAAATATATATATTTAAATAAAAAATATGGTATATAAGAAGTTGTGTTTTTTAAATTACATAGGAATGCTTAAAAAACAAATTATTTGTATATTCTTATATGTTTGATGAATAATTAAATTCTATGAAATATTTTTAGTATTTAAATATAAAATAGTGTATAGTAGTTTTAGTGTTAATTTTTAATAAAATTGTATAATTCTGTTACTACACATAAAATGAATACAAATTATGTACTATTTAGAAAATAAATTAAGGTATATTTAATATAATCATTAAGTACTTGTTTATCTTCTTTTTATTTAAAAATAGTTGCTATATTGAAAATACTTTATTTTACTAGTATATTAAAGCGTAGAATTAGTTTGATTTAGTGCAGCAAATTTAGAAAACATAACATAGAAGTGGCTAAGTTGTGTAGGAGTAAATTAGTGCAGTAAATTAGCGCATGTGATGCATTGGTATGGAATAAACTGCTCAGACGGCCAAGGCTAACAGCCAGCTGTGGTGCAAAGATTTAACATCGTGAACCTTTCTCGTAAAATTTCAACTGTTTTTACCTTTGTATAGATTGTATATATTTAATTTGCAGCTGGCTAAAAGATATAGTTTTAAATGGGCTTATTATTTTTAAGAAAATTGCATTTTTTATGGAGGGGTATTGTAATTTTCTTAATGTCCATAAAATGATTATGGTTTTTTTATTTGTAAAATAAAATATTTTTAACTGTTACTTTTTAAGTTACTGGTTTTCTGTATAAAAATTATTAAGTATACATTGACCTACAATAGTTGCATAAATTTACCTCATAAAAAGTTGCATAAATTGCAATTTCTATCACAAATAAAAGTAAGATATTTTAATTATAAGTTCATCATTAGTTTCAATCTACATTTATTACAAAGTAAAAATTCTAATTGCTTTTTCTTTTATTTAAGTATTTTTTGTTTAAATTTCGAAAGCTTTTCTACTAGTCTCTTTGTGTGTACAATTCAAACTTCCTAGTAATTTATGGAGTTAGATTGTACATGAAATACAAAGTAAAATTTCTAATTAAACTCTTTTATTATTTTCTTTGATTAGTTTAATGTTTTTAATCTTATATTTTTCTATATTCGGAGCTGAAAACTTTTATATTAGAATAAATATTTTATTTCATATTTAGACAAATTGTTAAGTATTAAGTTAAAATGCAACAGCTGTTTATTTTTGAAAATATCTATTTTAAGTGTCAGGAAAAAAAGAAGTCAAAATTCTAAATTAATAATGTAAATAATCTTTATTGTATAAATAATTTAATGTATTCAATATATAAATAAAATTCAAAAAGTAATCAAATTTAATCAAAAATATGTTTTCTAACTAATCTATTCTACTAAAAACGGGTTTTATTTTACTCGAAGCTATTTTTCCCGAAATTTAATATTACCTCTCGAGCAGTCTCTTGGTGAGCATAAATAAAAATGATAAAAGTGTTGCAGCATTAACGTTATTTCTAAGCATCGAACTTTTTTCAGACAATCTGTTTAATTTTACAATTTGTTTTATCTAACAGTGATAAAACTTTTAAAACGTAAAGATTAAATTTATTTTTTAAACGAACTTATGTTTTATTAAAAAAGAAGGGCAGCATTCTCAAATTCACATTTTAAGCCCTGGTAGATTTTTAAAAAATCCTGATTTTTGTATCGAAGTTATTATTTTTTTTTTAAAAAATAACAATAGTTAAATGTAATAATAGTTATTACAATACATATTGTTAATTTTTTTTAAAAAAAATAGGTCTTTGCAATAAAAACATTTAAAAAAATTTTTTTCTGAATATAGTAATAAATATAAGTGATGCAGAATATCGTTTTTTATTTTTATATAGTGAATAAGTTTTAAGGAATAGTGTTAAGGGTAAAGACGAGAACTACTGAAATTTTTTTAATAAAAGCAGTACTTTAATTAAAAATTATTTGTTAAGAAAAAAAAACTCCTCATGTTTTAAAAACCCATTTAATAATATTAAAGAAATGTGATTAACGAAAATATTTTCTTTCTCTCTTTTAAATGCTCCGATTATTTGCGCATCGGTAATATCGAAATAAAGCTGTTTAAAAACTTAGTGTGCCAACATTTGTGATACTGCGCCAAGTATTGCACTCTTTCCATCACGTGATTGTAGCTCTTTGCTTGCTATCTGTGGCGTGTCTTTTCGGAAGGAATAAAGCGAACTTGGTTCCTCTACCTACTATTTCAACTCTATGGTATCCACTCCTAGTTTTATACCTAACTTATCCCCTTTTTATAAGCACGACAACAAGTATAAACTTACGTCAACCAGTGCTTCTGCTATTTCTCTTGTTTTTATTGCTAAACACAGTACTCTAGTCACCCACGGGCATCAATTCAGACGAAAAAGTGGAGTGACCGCTCTCAGGGCTAAAGAGAATAGAAGGGCTGGTTCACTCCTTTGAAGTATCTCTCGCCGCGCCGATCCTCCGACGTCACTCTAGTGACGTCACTTTGGCGCAAAGCTCGCACTTTTACTTCAAGAACGGAGCGTTTGGCCTTACTAGCTCTAACTAATATTGGATCATTTTTTTGCGAGATATTCTAAGACATTTGTTATTTTCTATAATGACTATCCTCAGTTTTCGCAGTGAATTTACAAGAATTTAAAACTATTATCGAAATGCCAGTTTGCGCGATTGCAAAAATTCTGATACATAAACAAAAGGAAAAAGTATAATTTTTCGCGTGTTCCCTAAAGTAAATGAACAACTATGTAAAGAAGGGATTCCGAAATGACACAGTTAATCTAAAACAGCAATACGCTTATTCTGTCGTAAGGAACTTTTATAAAAATTCATTATCTAAATAGAAACCACCTCGTTACTTCATAAAGGCAGGTGAAAAGAATTAAAAAATGGATAAAGTCAAAGAAAATTAAAATGTAACTAAAAAGTATAAATAAAATATATAGTATATAGTTGAAATTCTCCTAATTTCATAACATATTTTTTAATGTAGTTATTCTAAATATTTATGATTTTTTTTTAAAAATTATATTCTCTTCAATTTAAATATCAGATCACGATGTAGTACTGATACGATGTAGTACGATGTAGTCTGAGATGTAGTACTTCGTACTACATCTCAGCAACATTCGCAACATTCATTCAAAACACAACATTTGTATAATGAGGGTGAAAGAAAACTTAACACTCCTAAAAATAATATGTAAATTTTTGTCTTAATTATTTTTAAAAGTTCGAAATAAAACTTTAAGACAAATAAAAAATCTAGAAAGAAAAAAAAACACTCTTCTGAATCAATTTAGCCTTTCTCCCTCTATCAGTGGTTTTTCGAACATGTGATTTCTGACACTCCGTTCTTCTTACTCGAACCTTGTCCTTTGAAATTCATAGTCTGGCAGGCTGGTCGATTAGAATTTGGCACCCGGTTCGCACTGACCACAGTAATGATGTAAAATATTCTCAGTGGTAGGCAGATTATGTGTTAGAGTTCCATTGTCGTCAAGTTTTTCATGGGAGGTTTTCGTGGTTTTTCCACTTCATCTAACGCAAATACCGGTTACTTCCATTAAAAAGACCTCCACAAAGGTAAACTTCTCCCAATACTTAATCCAGGATCTGATCAGAATTGTCTTTTGGATTGGGTTCAAAATTACAAGACTATGGAGTTCAGCATTAACAGTCGTTAACCCGAAAATTTTGTCCACTATTCAACGGTTATAAAATAAAAAAAAACAGGTTTGTGAGAGCCGTGGTGTTTCAGAAGTTAAAGCGCTAGCCTCCCAATAAGTTATAAGGTAAACCACGTTCGAATCCCTGAAATGGTTGGTCGATACGAATTCAGCAGATGGCTCACACCGACCAAAATGCTGGCGTAGAATTCATTTGCATTGAATTATCTCTGGATAAGCGATCTTTATAATTGTTCTCGAGCTACAGCAAAAAACACAAAAAGTAATATTATTATGTATTAGGAGTAAAACGTTCGGATTGCTCTCCTGACCAAACTGTGAGGACCATATTTTCTAGATTGCAGCAACCCCTCTGCACTTTGGAGGTAAGAAGTCAGAGCTCGTGAAATGAAATGTTTATTTATCTGACAGAGGATGTAAGTTTGTGTTTCTCATTCCGTCACATTAAATATCGTCTACACTAATTAATTACCATGTTTGAGGTCAATGCTTTGACCTCTTAAGATTGAGTCCAAGAACGTGAAAGTTCCCATCATAAAATAAAAAGGTATTCAGGTTTGTCCGTTTTTTCTTTCTTTGCGTACTGCATGAAAATTTAGTCGCATTGGTCAGATAAATAATAAATATTTAAGATTATGTCTTTTCTCTTTAAATGCACCATTACTGAAAATGTAAAAATTCGCAATAGCTTTATTTTTCTTTTTTTTTAAAGTATGGTGTGAACGCAGTAAAGCATTTCGCAGAATTTTCCTCAATGGACTGGTCCTGGGAAAACAGGGAAGCATTTTATCAAGATTTCTGTGCCATGGATGATGAAAAACAGGTATCTTACATAATCGACTTAGTAATGTCAATTCATAAAATATAAATAGATAAGGAATGGCAATAATTATTATTGAAGCAATTTGAACAAAAAAATTATTTAAGTTATCGCTTCAGCTTGCAAAAAAGTTACACGAGAGAATTGGAAAAATTATAAAAATTAATAAAAAAATATCTGAACTAATGTGCGGAAAATTTTTTCGTAAGAAATTTCACTGAATAAAAACATTAAAATATTGCACTGGTCCAGGTTAGACAGAGAAACAGCAATTCAAGATCAATGCCCCATGAATAAAAAAAGTAGGTCTATTGCACTAATGAGTAAGCAATGACAATTCATGAAATAGCCATTACTAAAGTAGTGTAGTTGTAGGAATGTCCATTATTAAAGTAGTTTGAAAAAATTACTGAATGTTTTGACATCAGTTTGCACAAAAGCTGCAGGGTTGTAATAGTAACTAAATGTTAAAACTGATGAAGGATATCGGAACTTCTTTGCAGGAAATTTTGTATCAGTGAAATTTCACGGGAAAAATTAAAAAATATTTCTTTACAAACATTTTCAACATTTATAATTGATTTGGTACACAAAGACGAAATTTTTTCAATTATCCTGAAAGCGTAGATGATTCAAGGAAATATTTTTGAAGATTTTCTTTCAAATCACATGAAATTACAGTATATGATGTATTTATTTACTTCTATTGTTTATATTAATGGAGTACTAGACTAAAATTTCAAAATGAGTGCCCAGGGAGAAGAATGGATTATTCATATACACTGGTTATCATAAATTAAGGAAAAATCACAAAAATAGCGATAACTCTTTCAAAAGTAAGCCAAACCGTGCAAAATTTGCATATGTTGTCCACTAAGAGTAGCTGAGTAAAATTGCAATATGCAAATTAGTGGCGCTGCACTCGGCTTACGTCATCTGCCTGCAGCATAAAAGTCCAAGTTTGAGAGAAAGCACACAAATTTTACTGTGATTGCGACATTGAAAATCTGAGATAGCCAATTCGTAATAATGACCTCTAGGCATCATTTGCCTGAAGAACTACGATGGAGAGCCATCGGGAGACTAGAGGCAGGGCAGAGTCAATCAGAAGTGGCCAGATGGCTAAATGTGAGTCCATCTGTGGTTCATAGACTTTGGAGGCAATTTCAAACCACAGATTCGGCATCTAGGAGGTTCAGTCAAGGACGGCCAACTGTTACGACCAGTGCCGATGACCGATATTTGACATTAAGTGCACGCAGGAATAGAACCGCTACTCCGACACATCTTAGATCCTCTCTTGCTGCAGCCACCGGAAGGTTGGTGTCAACGTCAACTGTGCGCAGAAGGCTCCACGAAGGTGGTCTGTATGCGAGACGACCAGCCATTTGCGTGCCGCTCACATCACGCCATAGGAGAGACCGTTTGCAGTGGGCCCGACAACATGTCCACTGGACGTCAGATCAATGGAGGCCTGTTCTCTTTACGGATGAGTCCAGGTTTAGTCTAGAAAGTGACAGTAGACGTTATTTGATATGGAGAGAACCTGGGACCCGTTATCATCCATCAAACATCCGTGAAAGAGATGCATACGGAAGAGGCAGTGTCTGTGTTTGGGGAGGCATATCCTTAGGAGGGCGCACATACCTCCATGTCTTTCCAAGGGGAACCGTGAATGCTCAGGTTTATCGAGACAACATCCTTGATGCTTATGTGCGCCCATATGCCGGGGCAATTGGTGATTGCTTCCTGTTACAGGACGATAATGCAAGACCACACAGAGCTCGCATTGTTGATGATTATCTTCAACAGGAAACAATTACTCGCATGGAGTGGCCAGCTCGATCCCCGGACTTGAATCCTATCGAGCACGTTTGGGATGCTCTAGGGAGGCGTGTATCTGCCATCAATCCGCCCCCTCAGACCCTTGCCACGCTTGCAACTGCTTTACAAGAGCAATGGCTCTCACTTCCTATTGAACTGATAGACCGCATAATTGAAAGCATCACACATCGCTGTTTGTGCTGTATTGCTTCTAGAGGCAATCATATTCCATATTAAAGGTACTTTTTCTATTGCAAACCGATACTTCCAATTTGTTTATTTTATACATGTGCTAATTTCTATACTACTATTAATGTCTGATAATTTCTTTTTATGTTGTTTAATACCTTACTATGTGTTGTATATTGTGGGTAAGTTTCATAAAATTCCATGTGTAATTTCTTGAGTTATCGCGATTTTTGTGAATTTTCCTTAATTTATGATAACCAGTGTAATTAGAGTCAGTTTTTCATAGGAGTCCTGGTAACAAAAGAGTCCCCACTATGCTAACTTCCATCTCAATGTTTTAGAACTTTTACTTTAGGAGGAAGCAAGAGAAATATATAAATTATTTAAGCTCGTAAACAAGTCTAATAATTATTCCATCTCTGAAACTAATTGAAATAAACACGAAATTTGTTCTCGAATTGTAAAAATGGCCATGGAAACTCAAATTGACAGTGATTTAAAAGTAACAAAATTACACGATGATTTATTATAAATCCCACGTAAAACTTTATTCAATGAGTTAAACATATTTTACAATAGCAGCAAAATTACTTGAACCATCAATGGGCCAACATTCATGAATCTTGTCTCAATTAGGGTTTAAAGAGCCGTTATTTTCCGATATTGACAGTAGATAGAATTTTCCGATTCACCTCATATTTTACAGCCACTTTACATCCATTATCGATCCTATATAAAATTATCAGATTATCATGATATTTTATATCCATTTTTAGAAAATAAAGTCAACTTACGCCCGATATTGGCCATTATAGGAGCTATTTTAAAAAAGTCTAAACATCCCAATATTGGTCCCTCAGTGTATGTTGTTATAGGACTCAGGTTGATGCAATTTTGAACCCAATCGGTGCCTAGGTAAAATTGTTTCTAGGTTAATTATTAACCCTTCTTTGTATGTTTTTTTTTAAATATTTTTTGCGAAATAAAACAAATTGATCTAATTCATGCTCTAATAGATTAAAGGAAAAATTTTATAAAAAAATAATAGCATAAATATATAATATAAAATAAATCAAAAACAGCATGTTGAAAATATCAATAACTACGCAAAGTATATAAAAAATTATATATCTTTGAACATCTTTTTTTTCTGATGATAATTTAAAAAAATATATTATTATTATTATTCTCTTGCAACACTCATATAATTTCAGCTACATCGTGGCACCTGTCTTCAGAATTTTCGTCATCAAGAGCATTTTCTGATAGACAACCACTTTTTAAATGGTCCAAGTAGTCTTCGATTTTAAATCTGAATCTCTTTACAAAAATAGTATAAAAATAAATATATAGTAAAAAACATTTTCGTCATACATCCGAAGTAAAACATGGTAATGTAAATTTCTGTCTCATAAATTTCTGTCTCTGTATATTTCTGCCTCATGGTTTTGAAAAGATTATTTAGGTAGTTGATGTAAGTTGCGCAGTAAGTATCGTAAACACAAAAAAAACAACCATTTTTCCATTTATTAGCGTTTATTAGACAAAAAAAATCAGAATATTTATCAAAAATATTCAAAAAATCGTACGTTTCTTCTAACCACAACAAGAGGCGGAATGACAAGCTCATACCGCCCTAGCAACAAAACGACTTGGGCCCCCATCGGACCAATATTCACGAATCTTAGTTCACTAGTGTTTCAAATTGCCGCTATTTTCCGATATTTTTCTATATATATGAAATAGACCAATATTTCCTACAGGCAAATTGGCCTATATTTCCTATTTAGAATTATCCGATTTTCCTTATATTTTACAGTCACTTTAAAACCAATATCGGCCTTTCACCCAATACAGTTAAATAACCATCATAACAGCTCAGTCCACCTAATGAAGCCGATTAGTTCATTTGCAGCTGGGTACATATTACAACCGGGTTCCAGTCCCAGCGTTGACTCCACTATATTTTTTTCCATTCTCTTCAACACTTGAAGAGTGCCCTGCACTTTCCAATTTGTAACCCTGGACTAATATAATATAATGCTCCATTCACACATAGACGCCAGCACCCTAAAGCTGCTTAACACAAAAACGACTGGTATTTCGCATCTCTTACGGGAGAGGAAACATTCAGATAAACAAATTAAATCACATCCCACGGTTCTTTTGACAAAACACAACTCAACTAAAACGTAACTTTAATGCCTATCACAAAACAAAAAGCATAGCTCCAATGACCAGTTAAACAATAAAAAATACGGTTTTGAAACCATGCCAGTTGCAAATGGTTGAAAACCCATGCAGTTTTGTATTCTTGTTTCGTTTTTAATCATACTAGTTGTACACGGTTTCAGATCCGTAAAGGTAAAAAAATTTCTTTACTGTTAACTTTACAATTAATCGATGGACAGACTGCTGCTGTTATTCTATCGTAAGTCAGAAAAATAAAATTTTATGAGTGTGTTAGAAACGCTGATGTTAAAAAAATGTGATTTTCAATCATTGTTTTAAATTTTTATTAGTTGCTATTTTTATATGCAACAATATATTTTTATTAAAAAACTATTGTTGTTTCGAAATTAAACTAAAATATTTCTTTTTAAGGATGAAATATTTACAGAAATGGTTCAGTATGCAATAGAAGATGGGATAGTAAGTATTGCGTCAGTTAACTAATCCCGATGTGATTAAACAGAGTTTTTAACCCTCTGCGTACGGCTCTTGCGATTTGACCGGGATATTAGTTTCGTTACCGACTACGGGTCACATGAAAATCGAGGGCGAAGAAATTTTTTCAACCTGTTTCAATACTGATCCCGCTATTTCTCCGTGTAGGTTTAAAAAAAAAGCTTTATTTGATGCTTATTTTCACTTCCAGATGGCACTAGAGTTTTCATGAATTTTCCTTCTTCTCTTGATAGATTTTTTCCCCGCGTATTTGTGACTTAGCATGCTTTTTGTTTTTCTTTCGCGCGATTAGCATTGTTGAAAGATATGGATTTGGCGAGTGTCAGCTGAGGGAATAACAAAAGGAAATTTCTTGATTATGAAGATAATGATTCGGAGTATTCCATAAATCTCGGCTTTTCTTTTCATTTTTCTGCTTTATTACAAAATTTCTGTAACATTTTTCGAGACAAATTGTTTACGAATTATATTCATCTGAAAAAAAGAATAGTGCATGAATTTTTTCAATCATAATTCCTGCACGCTGAAATAGCAGGCACTATATTATATATTTTCTGAAAACGTAAAATCTATTAAAATTCTTATATCAATTTAAAACAACTAATGAAAATGTGAAATGTAACATATGTAAATAAAAAATATATAAAAAAAAAATTCCAAGACCGGAAAGTATAAAAACTAAGGCGGAGGGATTTTGGTAAGAATGCGAACGATAAGAAAAAATCAGAATAAAAATAGGTGAAATAGTATTTTTATTTTGATAAAAATGCTTCTCAGGTGACTGAAATTTAAAACTAAAGTGAACAACAGGAAAAAAAGTTTAACGGAAAAAACAAAAGTTGATATATATTTCTGACAACAAATGCATTTAAAACGCATTTGGGTCACAGGTCCGTGGTTCGATCCTCGGGCCGGGCAAGGTTGACTCTGCTTTTCATCCCTTCAGTGGGTCGATAAAATGAGTACCAAGCATGCTTGGGAACTAAACACTGGGGATTCCGCGTTTAGGCTGACAACATCTGCTCTTGCACCCAAGAGCCCAAAAATCAAGAAAACTGAGACGGGCACAGTAGGCCTTGGCCCTCCATGGGCTGTCGCACCACTGAGTTTAGTTTAATATATGCATTTAAAGGCTTATAGGAATTTAGATTAAAATAATTTTTCGAGATAAAGTGAAAACTCTCGAGAACGGCCACTTTGTTCTACAAAAAAATGTTAGTTAATGGAGGTCAGTAGTTCTTAGGGGTTACCTCAATTGACTTCAAAATGTATCGAAGGTAAACAGGGCAACAACAAAAAAATCACCCTGAATTAATTTTAAATTGATGATCGGATATTCACCTTCAAGGACTCATTCTTTACAGTTAAAAGGGATGACCTAAGGATGAGTATGGTAATTAATAAGTGCAGACGCTATTTTAAGTTACGAAATCAGACACAAAAACCTACTTTTTATGAGCAAACATGTCTTTTTTCAACGAATTCGGATTCCTGACAAAAGAATATAGGGTGTAGCCACAATCTAATCTGAGGAGTCCCAATAGTTTGGACAAGGAGAGCTGTCCAAAGTTTAGACCCCTTAGAGTTAATTTTACATCCGGCGTATTTCGCTACATCTTGAGAGCATTTTAAGCGAATTGAAAAGCTTTTCCACATGATTATAAAAGTCGCTTATCCAAAAATAATTCCATGTAAAGTATAATTTTTAGTAAATATCTATTAATTTTTATTATTATATTTAGTAGAGGTCGAAACATTTTGAATTGTAAGCTATATAATTTCTTATATCATCTTAAAGAATAGAATTTTAAGTGAGAAAATACAAAATTTGACTGAAATCGGTTGAATTGTTTCTGAGAAATCAAATTTTAAATGGCTGATTCATTTGAATTTCATTTTTTCAAGAACTATTTGAACGATTTTGCATTTTGTCATGTAAAATCAAATTCTTTAAAAGGACGTAAAAACTTCTATACCTATATAAACAGTAAATAAAGTTATAGATAATAATAAATGTTTACTAATTAATATTCGGAGCGAATTATCTGTGGGGAAATGAATTTTGAAATTGCGTGTAAAATTTTTTCAATTCGCTAAAAAAGTAAAATTTTAATTAAGGGGTCCAAACCGCTCTTCTGACCATACTATTGGAACCATATAACCCATATTGAGTCTACTCCTTACATTCAGTAGGTCAGCAATCCGAATCTATTTAAAAAAGGTATGTTTATTCAGAGAAAGAGTTTTTTCTGTTTGATTTAGTAATTTAAAATATTGTTCGCACTTACTAATTACAATATTCGAGGTCACCCCCCAAACCAATAAGATTGAGCCCTAGAACGTTAAAATCCAATAATGGAACAAAAAGTATTTAGTGTGGTCCTTCTCTTTTTTTCTTTTTTATTCCTTTTTTTGTGCACTGTGCATAAAATTTTGCAAACGATTTTAATTTTTCTTAGTGTCACTTTCTTGGAACAAAGAAGCAAATTAAACGTCATGTAAACTGAATAAATGAATAAAAATTTAGCTTCAATAAAAATTACCTTTACTCATATAATTATGTGTACAAACAAATTCACCATTCATAAATGGTATAACTAATTTAAATAAAGAAATAATTAAGTTTTATGTTTTAGTTTGCATTTATTTTATATCATAAAAATTAATCAGACTTCAAAATATGAGGTTTTTTCTTTGTTTGAGGTGCTTATTTTTTTTTCTAAAATTACTTTTTTTTATTATTAAACAATCATCTCTAAAAATAAATCATTCAGAGCATCGTCTTCAGAGCACTCTCGCTATTGTTTATAAATTAAAAATTAATTAAATTTCTTAAATAAATTACATTTTTTAGACCAGGCATTTAATGCACTTTCGTTCATTTCGTTATCAACTACAGATACTAAGCTACATTTATTCCTCGGGATAAATATTATTCCGTAAAATTGTATAATAATTGTATCATCAATAAATCGAAAAACAAATTTAATATTAAGAGTATATAAATTTATTTGTAAATAATTTTTAAAATTTATTTGTAAAATAAGCGTTAAATGTATTTTTCTCTTAAAAAAATTATAATTTTTTAGTCGACATGTGCTGACCCCACAAAATCTGAAGCATGTCATGCAATACAAAACGCAAGCGTAAGTAAAAGTATCACTTGATGTTATTAAAAATTTATGTTTTGTACGATCTTTAGACATAGTATTTAGTTATCCAGCAATCACTGAAGAATTATTTAAATTGTAGTTCATAAAGTTTACTGCAGATTGCTATACTATATCAAATAAATTATAGACCACTTCATACAATTTTAAACAATTTTTTAAAAGATATCCAAATCAAAAAAAAAATTTTTTGAAATTTTTTTTTTCGAACTAATATTGAATACCTGACGCTAAATACATTGGGAAGGGGTTATAAGTACTTTATAAACTACAATAGCTACTTCAATTAAGTATTGTGACAATAATTCTCTGCTTATAGTTTCCAGAAAAAGAATAGTAACTAATTTGCAAAGAAAACATTTTTACATGTAAGGGGCATATAACAAGCAACCTCGCAACAATTTTTTTTTGAATGATTTACTAAAGTTGATTGGTTTAACGTTATTCTTACACAGCAAAAATACTTGAATGATAATTTTATTTTTTTCAAAAAATTGACCATAGACAGGCAAAAAAGTTTACAAAAAATACTGTTATATGCTTTTATTGCAAAAATTGTTTTTGAATTTTTTTTCTTTACTTTTTATACAAATTTTTTAATGATGAAGTCTTATGTTTTTACATCCAATTTTGATATGAAAAGGCTAATTATACAAACTTCATGCTCGTTAACTAGTATAGTTAAATTTAAAATTGTTTCAAGCTAGAATGGTTTATTTGCTAATCATTTCTTTATAAACTTTGTTGCACCATTAGAAATGATACTCACATTTCACGAAACTTTCTTTATTTTTGACGAAACCTTTTTTTGTCTTGTAGCAAACATTTCGTTAAAATGTCAAATAATAATCGATATTTTTCTTTCACGAAGCGAATTTGCCAATAATAAAAAATAATTTGTCAATTTTTTTTTTACCGAAATAAAACTTGAAGTGCCAAATGCTTTCCAAATAATCACTATATCTAGGGCACTATATACCTTGGTCAATGTCGCCTTACTAACACAAAAAATATAGATAAAGCATAGAGATGGATACCCCCCCCCCCATCTTTCTTCATCACTTTATTTTCAATTGTATTATCTTCAAGCTAGTTTCGTCATTCTAGTAAGCAATCTCCGACAATGCACTGCGATGAGATTTCGAGTTGAAGAAACATTTTCGTCCGTTTCGTCACAAATCACTATTCTCAATATACGTCGCGACACTATTCTCAAAATTAACGATTTATAGCTCATGGATTGCTAAATAGTCAAATAATATATGAAAAAGTAAGGTTTTTTGACAAATGTTACCGCTATAATAAAATCAAACTTTCAATGTTCTCTGGGGATATTCGAAGATTAAGGAAGCATAATCCTTGTGTTCTTAAAATGTGACGTTTGTCTTTTCGAATATTTCGATAAAAAAATCTATTATTTCAAATGATTAATTGTTTTCTATTATTTACCATAAGTGACTAATTACTATACTAATTAAAATAAATATTTTTTTCTTGCTAATAAAATCAATTACAGCTTCATTATTTGAATACACTAGAATCAATGCTACGAAAAAGTGTTAAAATAAGTAATGTCGAGTTATGTTGTTGTAATTGTTATAAGATATTAAAAGTGTTAGCTATGTAGAGGTAGAGACAATAAATTTTTATTATAATATTTACGTTGTCGTGTTGACGGATTTATTCAAACAGTATTATAGACTTGTTGTTTTCGTCAAAAAATTACTTAAAATACAAAAAAAATGAAAAAATGATTGATATAAAATTTTACTTCAGTTTTTTTTCTTCTTTTTAGTTAATTTTAACATATGTTTTTTTTCTTATTACAGAGCTGCGGAATATTTATATATAACAGACTTCATTTTGAAGGAAAATGCTGAAGTCTCAAATGCTAACATCGACCTAAAATGCTCTTCGATAATGCAAATATAGAACTTCTACCACTTAAATATTTGCTGATTAATTATTTTCGAAAAAATAAAATGTAACCTTAACAAGTTTAAGAAGCTAATTTTTCTTCAATTCTTTATGTGTTTCGTCCATAACAGGAATTTCTTCTCTTTCTTTCCTCCTTTTTTTTTTTTTTTTTTTTTTTACTTTTACAAAATGTTTGATTTAGGAATTAATAAAAATTGAAATAAGTGTGTAAGTATCCCCAACAGTTACATATAAACAAAAAATAATAAAACTGATTTTTTAAGTACACTGGTTATCATAAATTAAGGAAAAATCACAAAAATAGCGATAACTCTTTCAAAAGTAAGCCAAACCGTGCAAAATTTGCATATGTTGTCCACTAAGAGTAGCTGAGTAAAATTGCAATATGCAAATTAGTGGCGCTGCACTCGGCTTACGTCATCTGCCTGGAGCATAAAAGTCCAAGTTTGAGAGAAAGCACACAAATTTTACCGTGATTGCGACATTGAAAATCTGAGATAGCCAATTCGTAATAATGACCTCTAGGCATCATTTGCCTGAAGAACTACGATGGAGAGCCATCGGGAGACTAGAGGCAGGGCAGAGTCAATCAGAAGTGGCCAGATGGCTAAATGTGAGTCCATCTGTGGTTCATAGACTTTGGAGGCAATTTCAAACCACAGATTCGGCATCTAGGAGGTTCAGTCAAGGACGGCCAACTGTTACGACCAGTGCCGATGACCGATATTTGACATTAAGTGCACGCAGGAATAGAACCGCTACTCCGTCACATCTTAGATCCTCTCTTGCTGCAGCCACCGGAAGGTTGGTGTCAACGTCAACTGTGCGCAGAAGGCTCCACGAAGGTGGTCTGTATGCGAGACGACCAGCCATTTGCGTGCCGCTCACATCACGCCATAGGAGAGACCGTTTGCAGTGGGCCCGACAACATGTCCACTGGACGTCAGATCAATGGAGGCCTGTTCTCTTTACGGATGAGTCCAGGTTTAGTCTAGAAAGTGACAGTAGACGTTATTTGATATGGAGAGAACCTGGGACCCGTTATCATCCATCAAACATCCGTGAAAGAGATGCATACGGAAGAGGCAGTGTCTGTGTTTGGGGAGGCATATCCTTAGGAGGGCGCACATACCTCCATGTCTTTCCAAGGGGAACCGTGAATGCTCAGGTTTATCGAGACAACATCCTTGATGCTTATGTGCGCCCATATGCCGGGGCAATTGGTGATTGCTTCCTGTTACAGGACGATAATGCAAGACCACACAGAGCTCGCATTGTTGATGATTATCTTCAACAGGAAACAATTACTCGCATGGAGTGGCCAGCTCGATCCCCGGACTTGAATCCTATCGAGCACGTTTGGGATGCTCTAGGGAGGCGTGTATCTGCCATCAATCCGCCCCCTCAGACCCTTGCCACGCTTGCAACTGCTTTACAAGAGCAATGGCTCTCACTTCCTATTGAACTGATAGACCGCATAATTGAAAGCATCACACATCGCTGTTTGTGCTGTATTGCTTCTAGAGGCAATCATATTCCATATTAAAGGTACTTTTTCTATTGCAAACCGATACTTCCAATTTGTTTATTTTATACATGTGCTAATTTCTATACTACTATTAATGTCTGATAATTTCTTTTTATGTTGTTTAATACCTTACTATGTGTTGTATATTGTGGGTAAGTTTCATAAAATTCCATGTGTAATTTCTTGAGTTATCGCGATTTTTGTGAATTTTCCTTAATTTATGATAACCAGTGTATATAGCCTTTAGACCTATCCAGAGTTAGCTTTTTTTAGATCGGTTTTCTAATCAGTTGATCAGGCACTTGATTCTAAAAAGGAGCAGAAAAAATTTATTTTTTAATTATGTCGTCTTATGATGACCTTCAGTATTGAAATTGTCAAATTTTAAGAAATTCGGTTTACCCAATCCTACAGGAAATGTACAGTTTTGTTTCGGCAAATTCGTTCAATTCTATTGATTCGAATAAAAATGTTTCTTAAATTAATGTTTTTAGAAATTTCCATGCAATTAATTCATATTAAACTTAACATCATTATTTTTATCGTATAAGTAAGCAATGTAGATAGTTTCTTCTTTTTGAATAATTAAGTCCAAAAAAATTAAAAACAATGTTATCATAATGATAAGAAAGCAACAGTACTTTCTGAGGATAAATATTATTTAGCAAAACCATGGAATTTCAAAAATTTAAGACATTTTAATTATCAATAAATCTTAAATCAAATTCGATATTTAGTACACATTTTTTTTAATAGTGCTAAAATAAGTTAATTAGATTTTTCAACCGTCGCTGTACCTCAGACCCAATTTTGGATTTACGACGACTAATGTTCAATTCCGTAGCCTTATAATTTTGAACCCAATTCATAAGACAAGGGATCTCCTGTTTCAATTATTCTGAGAAATTTTGCTTTCTTGGTTTGTTTTTGATGGAACTAAGCAGCATTTGATATACGTGGTGAGGACAACCACAAAAACCTCCCACGGTGAACCCGACGGCAAGGGGACTCTAATCCATGATCCGTCTATCATTAAGGTTATCTTACGTCAGTACTGTGGGCGGGGTGAGCCCGGTGCGGAATTCGTATCAATCTGTCAACCCGGCGCACCTTATAGGAAGGCGAACGCTCTATACCCTGATCCTACACGGTTAAAGTTAATTGAAACTTTAGATCCTTGTGATATTACATCTTTTTGAATAAAAATTGTTTTCCGTCATAAAGATAATTGTTAAAAGAACTAAAAATGCTAATCAGGGTTCGTAGCCAGATTTTTCAACAAAAAATGAGCACCTTTTAAGCACTCTTCAAGTACTCAAAAATATTTTTAATCACTTTCAAAAGGAAATCATAATAAGGATTTATGCAGTAATAAAAAATATTTTTTCTATCGTTTAAAGTTCTTTATTTATAAACATAAAACAATAAAATTCAGAAACATTTTCAAAAACTCTACATAATCATGACAATATCACAAGTTTTTCAGAAATATTGCAGAGAAAATTATGAAAATCATGCATTTTTTGTAATTTAAAACAGCAATCGATGCGGCAAGGAAAAACATCTCTCTTTAAAATTAAGCACTTTTTCCTTTTAAAAACGTAAATCAAAAATCAACACCTTTAATCTCTTTTTTAAAAACGCACCGCTCACTGGCAAATTAATTAGAATATCCTGGAAAATAATTTTGCGATTAAGAATAATTTTATAATAATAATAATAAAGATTAAAAAATTAGCTTTAAAAGTGTAATGCCATTACAGAGAAACAGGAAATTAAATGTCGCTGTAGATATAATTATGTTGTGTTGAATAAAATCTTAAATAGATTTTGTCTTTTTTTTTGGTAATAATCAAAGAAAAACCTTCTTTAATAATATTGTTGATAATTTTAATCAAGTTGTTATAGAAAAAAGTGCCAGGTTTATTAAGTAATTATTAGATTTACAAGTGATTGTTTTAAATTTAATTAGCAACGAGATTTTAGACAGATTATTAAGCATGGCAATCGCACATTATTAATTTTAATTATTAACCTCGTATCAAAAAATCTTTTTTAAATCATAATATTATTTACTTTGTTAAACTTAAAATGTTACTATTTATTTACTCCTGATTTACAAGCTCAACTTAGAATTTTAACAGAATATAGCATAATTGTCGTTTACTTAATGTAAGCGAGTAATTGTACAAATTTTTCAGAACTTTTTTAATGCCAGGATCAGTTAAAAAAATTTTTGAATTATTACAGTTATTTACAATTTTTTTAGAATTAAGAAGAAAGATATTTTTAAGTTCTAATAAATTGTCCATTTCCATTCTGTAAACAGAACAAAACGTCGAGAGAATCTATTGGAAATCTTTAGATAAAAACAATTTAAAATCATTTAGAACGTATTTTAAAATAGATATATGGTAAAAAGATATAATATATGTGCTTTTTAACATTAAATTTCTTATTTCTAAATTTTCAATAATAAATTACCAGTAATAATATTTATATGACATTCATCAATAAATTCCAAAAATTCCTTTACTTCATAATGGAATAATTTAATTTTTCCAGTTTTCATGCTAATAGTTCTACTAAGAGTTTATTATATTTATAGATTTTAATTATGTTATTGTATTTTAATTGAATTTTTTTTTAAATTCTCTAACATATTATGAAATTTAAACATATCAAGAATAGGATTCTGAAAACCAATAAAAAATATAATTTATCTAAAGTTTTTTTATTTATTTAATGAAAGTTCACTGATATTAGCTCTCACAAGAACGAAACAAAGGATTTCAAACAATAAATTAGAAAAAACAAAAGTTGTTAATCGAGACGGTTTTTAAAACTTTTCTAATTGATAACGAATCGCTCTCTCTCTCTCTCTCTTTCGTGCTCTTATATATATATATATATATATATATATATATATATATATATATATATATATATATATATATATAAGTTCAAAATGAAGAATAAAACAAAGAAAAATTATAGACATATGAAAAAAAGGGGGTGGGAAATAATAAGTAAAAAAAAAAAAAAACAACAAACAATATTTATTTAAAAAAAAAAAAAAAAAAAAAAAAAATTGAAATGTTAATTAAAAAACCGGAAAAAAAGCCGGAAAAAAAAGATATAATCTTTTCTTCAGCCCACACGATTATATCCGCAAAACAGAGTGCTTTCTGATATTGTATCAATAAAGCCAAAGCAAAATATATTAATACAATAGTGTGAGGAGCACTCAAAAAAAATTTTTTTATAAAATAACTACGTAAAAATAGATCATAAAAAGTAAATATAACATGTAAAAACAGATAATAAAATAAAATAAAAAGAAAAAATAAAATAAAAATAAAAAACATTAAAAAGGGGGGACTATAAAGCGAGTAGCAAAATCATACCTTATCAATACCTTATCTAATGAGTGCTGTTTACTTGCAGCTTAAGCGCAATAAATGTTACTTATTGTTTTTCTTAACTTTCTTAGTGTTTTCTTGTGTTTATTTATTTATTATATATATATATATATATATATATATATATATATATATATATATATATATATATATATATATTCGATCCACCAACAGCAATAATACGCATACTATAGATTGCATATGGTATTAGAACATCCAATATAATAACATCTGTAAAATTGTGTAAATTAAACTGAAATAATAAACCATTAATAAATAGGATGGCGGAAATTTATAAAAACTAATTTTAATTGTGTTTCTGAGATATAGAGAAAAAAAAGACCCTTAACCCTTTCGGGCCGACTGTCACAAATACGTGCCAGCATAAATCTGTATCAATCAGGGTAAAAAGATAAAACTGGTAATCAAAGTAATTTTTTAGCAGCTTATCTGATGGCGGAGTTATAATTGTTTGATTTATTTAATTCGCCATTACTTTGTTCAAAATAAAACTATTTAGTTATACTTTGAATTAACATTGATTATATATATGATTAAACTAGCAATAATGAAAGTAAGAGCAAAGTAAGTCTGTCAAATTAGCAACGACTACATTTAAGTTCCCGTTTTTTATTTAATTACAACTTGATTCTGATTTTGTACGAATGCTTCTCTGAATCAACCGTCCCCAAGGGGTTTAGTAATATAACTTGGATTTTTCGCAAATTTTTAAGAAAACCTATTTTTTATTTAAAATAATGGAGGTTTTATTAATTTTTAAAATAAGGGGGTTTTATTAATGTGTGTTTAGCAAAAACACATTATTTATTAAAAATAATAGGGGTTTAATTTAAGACGCATTATCATGACTTTTGGTAATTGTGAAATGTCTTTGTACAGATAGCATTTGTACCAAAATAGGGTTACTTTAAAGATTTTATTTAACAGCTTGTTAGATTAAGGAACATTTTTAAAAATTAACAAATATGGCCAAGTTTAAATTTTAAAAAAAGCACTTATTAACAAAACCAAGCCATCTGTTTTACCAATATGAAGACAGTTTCATTTCAGGTATGATTTTATAAAACAAATTCGTGACACTTTCAAAGGTCGGAGGAAATCAGACTTCCAAAACGCTAAATATGCCATCAGATATAAAATTTAAAAAACTAAGTAAATAAATAAATAAATACGCCAGTTTTAACACCAAGTTCAAATTTCTAGTAAACGCATAGCTGTTAAGGGATTCTTAAGAACATGGAAAGAGATATAAAAAATTTGACGAATTATATAGCCAAAACTAATCCCAAGCTCGTGTTGTCAATATTAAATTTTAAATAAACTGGCTACAACTTAATCACCAAAAGGACCGTTAGATTTCTAAATAACCGACACATTTTTTTTACGTTAGAGAATTTAAATAGCTTAAAGAGAAATAAAATTAAAAATAGATTTTAATATTCGAATGGTCGCGACTCTGAATCACTGAGTTATACATTTGTATTGAATTAAAAAATTGACGCTTTCATTTGATTGCTAAGAAAATAATAAAAGTATTTAAATTCGTTTTTTTATAAAATGTTACAAAAATTAAATTATTGATTTAATTTAATTATAATAAAATTAAGAAGTATTAAAAAATTAATGTCAAGAAATTGAAGAAACTTTCAAAGCTAACAAATTGGTGTTGCTCACAGTCACTGATAAAAGAGAAATAGAAATAAATAATGTTGGTTAACTTACTTCTTATTAAAAATTATTGCTCTCAGGTGATTTTTAATTAGAATCAGGCATGTAGTACTTCTAAGAATTTTTGAGTTCTGCATGTATGTAACCACTACCCGAATGAACAAAGATAGCTTTTTCTCAGATAATAGTTGTTGGTTACTTACTTTGGGAAGCAAAAATATTTCGTAACTGCTTCGAGTTAAAGAAAACAGGTTAAAATTTACAATATTAAACTGGAAGATGTAGGTTTCAAATTTCAAAGAATATATCTATCCGCTTCCGTCCAGTCCATGCAAGTTTTCTTTCCGACAAATTACAGTCAGTGTAAAATGAATACATAGTAAATTATAAACTATTTTTTTAGTGAAGCAAACGCAAAAAACTTCTCAATAAACAGAAAAAACAATAGCAATAGAAATTATGCAGCACAAAAGCAATGTTTCTATTATTGCTGCAATACAAAAGAAAATGGAAATCAGCTGCGCATGTTTTGGAATATGAGATTCAATAAAAAGCTTTCTTTTAATATTAAAATGAAAGTTATTATATATATTTCTGAATGTTCTTCAAATAGAAACAAAGTACCAGGAAAGAGACTTCAGCATGGAATGTTCCTTGCATTGTTTTAATCATAACTTACTATTCATTTAATCCGAGTTGCGTTTTATTTACGCAGTTTTGTTTAAACAGCTATTTTTCTCATATTTAAAGATAATGGATCTCAGTAAAATCTAAAGATAGCATTGCACAGATATTAAATTAATTTCATATTATATTAGGATTACTGTGATCAAGATGCTAGTTAATGTAATATTAATGTGTATGGTTTTCAACATTGTTCGCGGTTTCAGCCTTCCAAAACCCCACGTTCCGACCTTAGAGGAAACATAAATAAAATTTTTAGGAAACATTAATAAAATAAAGTAAAATAAAATAAAATTGCAAAGATACAAATTTACAAAATTTTTTAAAATATAGAGGGTCATTCCATATTAAAAGGATAGTATAAAATTATAACTTTGCAGTTTTTTTAAGAGTATTAATAAAACTATTATGCATTCAAATTTGATACCAAGATATTTCTGAAATAGATACAAATGCTTTTTTCTAAAATATATGAATTAATTTCGTGCATGACGTGCGGGGCAATACCATGGAATCGCTATTATATCTGTCAGCTTCTGATTTGTTATTATTGTATATTTAAAATATAAAAACACTCTTTGAATTTTAACTTTTAGTTGTTTTATGTATATATATATATATATATATATATATATATATATATAACGCTAATACGTATGTATCAATAAAACCGATGATATTTCTTTTCTCGCGTTGGCAACAGTTTTCATTTTTAATTGATGGGCTTCGGTGTGCAAGAGCACGTAGTGAGCATCATATGTCTAATCGGGTGAATTCTCATCGAATTATCAAAACATTTCTCACAAAATTATTTTTATCGAAGCCGATGCTTTACATCCGGCGTTCAGTACTATTTCATATTGTTTTACAACACATGGTTTTAGCCCTCTGGTGGGAAAGATTTTAAAACAAAACTTACAACAGTCACTTTTCTCGACAACTGAAATTTAGAATAGTGTGATTAAGAAAAATATGTGAACTGTTTGCAATTTCAAATTAATATTGAAATGCACAGGTTTAGAATTTTCTTCAGTGAAAAGTTTTCGGAACTTCAGTGTTCAAAAAAATATACAAAAGCTAGACGTTAAGAACGTATCCAATGAGCGAGTAAAGCGGGCATCGGATTGCAAAGCAATCCGAAATGTACTGCGAAAGCAGTTCCGTGGGTTGGCGAGCGCCAGCGAGCAGGGGTCGAATATATATATATATATATATATATATATATATATATATATATATATATATATATATATATATATATATATATATATATATATATATATATATATATATATATATATATATATATATATATATATATATAAATATAAATAAATACAAGAAAGCACGAAGAAAGTTAAGAAAAACAATAAGTTGCATTTATTGCGCTTAAGCAAGTAAACAGAACTCATTAGATAAGTTCAAAATGAAGAATAAAACAAAGAAAAATAATAGACATATGAAGAAAAAAAGGGGGGGGGGAATAATAAGTAAAATTTTTTATTTTTTACTTATTATTTCCCCCCCCCCTTTTTTTTTCATATGTCTATTATTTTTCTTTGTTTTATTCTTCATTTTGAACTTATATTAATTTTTATATATATATATATATATATATATATATATATATATATATATATATATATGTATATATAAAATAGTGAACTGCTGAAGTGATTTTCACACTGAAGTGATTGATAACAAATCACTTCAGCAGTGCAGTAAGAACGACACTTTAAGACCCTCTTGTTACACTCAATTTGCGCTTTTGTTTTCACATTTTGTAATCTGGCAATCTTTCTGCGAAAACATTTTTAATTCATTCTTGAAAAAAGAAATTTGAAAAATGAAAGTTGATCTGATTTTGCTACTCACTTTATAATCCATTTTTACTGTTTTTTTCTTTTTATTTTATTTTATTTTCTGTTTTTACATGTTATTTTTTACTTATTTTTACTTTTTGTGATCTACTTTATTCGTTGTAATTTTTATTAAAATAAAAGAGTGCTCCTTACACTATTGTATTAATATATTTTGCTTTGGTTTTATTGATACAATATCAGAAAGCACTCTGTTTTGTGGATATAATCGTGTGGGCTGATGAAAAGATTATATCTTTTTCTTCCGGTTTTTTAAATAAAATTTATTCTTTTTTTTTTTTTTTTATTTTTTTTTGTTATAAACTGTTGTTTGTTATTTTCTTACTTATTATTTCCCCCTTTTTTTTTCATACGTCTTTAATTTTTCTTTGTTTTATTCTTCATTTTGAACTTATCTAATGAGTTCTGTTTACTTGCAGCTTAAGCGCAATAAATGAAACTTATTGTTTTTCTTAACTTTCTGCTTGTTTTCTTGTATTTATTTATTTATTATATATATATATATATATATATATATATATATATATATATATATATATATATATATATATATATATATATATATATATATATTTAGAATGAAAAGAAATATCAATACCAGTTAATTACAGAGAAAATAGGGACATAATCTCAAGTTAATTATAGAATTAATAATTGTAAACAAATTATCAGAAAATTTACTAAAATATACTGGTCATAAATATCATTTTTGCTATACAGAGTTGTTTATATAATAATTATTTTAAAATTATTATATAAACAGCTCCTGTCCTTTAAATAATATACTTCTTGTAGTACACTTCTTAACTTGTTTGACTGCAATTCTTCACTCAAATCCTTTCTTTAGTGGTGGAGTCTAATTTTTAAATATTCCAAAATTATTGATTTCATTAGCAAATTTCTGTGGTTATCTAAGGCTGAATAATCGAAAATATGATCCTTTAGAGAGGTTAAAATGGATCTAGAGTTTTCTTTTACCTCAAACAAACAACTATTAAGTAAAGAATTCAAACACTTCAATTTTTTTAATTTGCCAGTACTTTGATTAATCCTAAATGTATTTTCTGCAATTTTGCATAATTTTGTTACATCAACAGAGGGAGAAATTGCCCCACCTCTGTTTTTTCGTTTTATTAACAAGCTGTCTGTTTTAGTTGTTGTGAGAGACACATTGCAATCAAAACATTTTATTTTTCTTTTATAGTTCTAACGATAAACCCAGCGATATATGAAACCACATTACAAGTATATTTACTTAAAGTAATATTTGTGTTAGAAGCAACTGATATAATTTCTTCGGCTTTCATATCGACATTCACTGCATCACGATTAATTCTTGTCACAAAACAATCATTTTTCATGTTAAGATTTAAAATATTAGTTGAATCTAAATTTAAACAATTTGAATTAACTGATGTCATAACATCATGCTGACAGAGCAGTCGTTTATACGCTGCAGTGAACTGTCTTGAAGTAGGATTATTATTAAACCCACTCATAGACCGAATGGCACTAAAAAACATCTCAAGATGGTCTTGGGACAATTTATACGTCATTAGGATTCTTAAAACAGGAGTTAGGGAAGCTAAATATGTATTGTAAATACTTTGAAGGCTTTTAAAACAGACTAAAATGCCTATAAATCCCGTTTTTCTATTTGAATGAATGAGCAAAAAGGGCCATTTGCTGCCGTTCGAAATTCTCGGATGTATCCAATAGCAAAGTTAATGAACTCAAAAATTTTATTATGGTTAGCAACTGTTAAGAGGGCTTTAAAACCTTCACTTAAAAAATGTCGACTGTTCAAAATGTCAAAAAATGTATTCATAATGTTCATTGTGTTCATAAAGTTCACTGTTGCCTTGCATTTCTTAAACTGATCGAGTTTCAAATCATCTGCCACAAATTCAAGGGCATCAGCAACGCTGTTACACAAAGTTTGCACAGCTAATTTGACTTTCATTTTCTCTCTATGCCATTCGATGTGTCCGATTTTCAGTTTATTGGCTACACATAAGCCTTCACTTTTTTGAAATTTATGCAATTCAGCGATGAACCTCCATTGAATAAGACCATCATGAGGATGCCACATAGAACCCTTTGAAGCTAAGGCATTTCTCACAAATTTTATCATATGGCATGCATCTAAAAGAATGTTAACATCTTCTCCTGTTATTGGATGCTTAAAATGAGATATCACTTCATCTCTAGTAGCATCAATATTTGCACCCAGATAGTTAGAGCTGACAATATTTGAGCAAGTACCATCAAAAGTCAGTGAAATTACCTTAGCACCAGTATCAGCTGCAAAAGAAAGGCATTCATTAATTAAATTAGCTTTTTCAGAAGCTGATGAAAAAATAACCAATGGGAATTTTCCAACTCCCATTGACGCAATTTAGTATAAAGGTTAATGCTTCTTTTGCCACTGACATTTCGTCATCATCCAGTTCGATTCCGAAATCTACATATCCGCTAAAGTTTGATCCATCCCATTCAACATGTCTCCGGATGGCGATACTTAAAACACACAAAACTACAGAATCTGTCTTTGAAGCATCCTCTGCTTTTGCTTTAAGTGAGACTAAAGCTTCTTGTGTGCATCCTGGGTTTGTGTTTAGGGAACTATACCATTTTCTAATGGTTAGAGGATGCGGTAAGCACGCGTAAAAAGTTTTTCTGACAAATTCATAAGCTTTTGCTGACTAAAAATTTAATATCAGCGCAAATTTCTTCAATTCAGTGCTGTATTTTTGCATTCAAGTTTCTTTTCTAGATATTATTTCAGCGGCAGGTCCAGGTAAAGAGAGCTGCAATTAAAGAATTTTATTTTAAGAATATTTGGTGAGGGAACCTTATTACATTAAGAAATATTGTGAATGCATAAAGTTTAAGAAAATTATATACTCATTGAGTCAAATTTTTTATTGTATTTTTCAATTAACATGTCAAACAATAGAGTAATACTAAAAAGAATTTTGTGAGTTTAAAAGTGATTAAAGCTTTGGTTTAAATAGAAATATACAGAATATCAACAATATTTGCTTTCAAGATTAGTAGAATTTTCAATAAGACTTAATTTAAAAGAAAAAAATACTTTGATGCACATAAAAATAAAATAATTAAATTTATCTAGTTTTATAAATTGAGCAATTATTTTTGTGTGTTGATAACTAATAAAAATGACAAATTTTGAATTATTTTAATAGATAGATAGTTTAAACTAATTTTTGAAAAGTGAAAAAAAAATATGCAATGAATAAATCGTAAATCTCATTTGAAATATTTATTTTTAAAACACGGCTAGCTTAATCTGTAATAGGAGCTTCTTATTTTACACTTTCTAAAATTTCTTCAAGAGAAGATATTCTTTTTTCTAAGCTTTTATTCCTTCGACTGATGTCTTTGATTGTATCATTTTTCTGTTTAATTTGTTCCTTGGCTATTTGTAAAATTTTCTTTGCCATTATGGGAGAAGTCACATCTGTATCAGAGAAATCTCCAAGGTAACATTTTCTCCGAGAAGGTCCTATAATAGAAATATACAATTATGACTTGTACAACGTGTATTTAACTTCGCAAATTACAGGTTAAATTTTAGCTTCTTAAAGAAGTTCATTTTAATATTTATTTATCAGCTGTATTAATAGATTGGACATTGTCTTCCAGTTTCCTCCGTTTGTAAGTTGACTTCTTTTTGTGTATATGTAGAGGGAAATTAAAAATCGTAGGTACAACATCTCTTTTTAATCAAGTGCCTCCAAATCTTTGTCTATCAAATGAATCCGCAGTAAAATGCTTAGAGCATAACACACTATTATTGGATGCTGTGAAATCCTCACTGTGAACATTTACTTCCCATACTTTTTGTCTTATCTCATCTTTAGGAAATCTACGTATAAACAGTTAGTTATTAATACTGGGTGGTTTTAAAATTATTATTGGACAAATAAAATAATAAAGCTACATGCTGAAAAATACGTAACAATTTTTTTAAAATCAAATTAAAGTTGAAACTATTAGCTGAAATGATTTGAAAAAATTTCATAATACACTGCACATTCAGTATCTGTTTTTTAAAATGCAGAATATGTGTGAATAAAAAATTAGCAATTTTATATTTGAGTTAAATAATTATGTAAATTGTTACTAAAAAATTAATTTAAAAGAAAATGTGTGTCTCCTATTAGTGTAAAGAAGAATTATTAATTCAGGTTCAGATAGATGGGTCTGCTTGTCCATGAAGTAAAGGCGGACGGCACGCAATGCCCACCACATTGTCACTATTATGAGTGTTGATAATTAAATTGTGCAAGCTTAACCTTCATGACTTTTAGTCACTCAGCGGGCTATTGTGAGAATGCTTTGCTTCAGGAATTGTTAATACTTTACTTATCTTTTTTTTTTTAAATTTTTACTATAAAAACACTTAGTTAAATTTTTAAAACATGTTTCCCTAACATTTATACATACCTTATAATGAAAGCCTTTTATAATTAAATTTAGTCAATGAATAATTTTTTTTTACTTAAATTACGTATAATAATAAAAAAAATTTAACAAGACTACTAAAATGGCAATTTTCAATTGTTTTATTCAAATATATATATACTAGTGGGCTGCGCCCCCTGCTCGCTAACGCTCACCAACCCCCGAAAATTGCTACGCAATGTTATATGGTTTGCTTCGCAAACCAAGTTCGCTTCGCTCGCTACTAACTTAGGTACATTGCAAATGCACAAAATTCTAAGAATTCAAAACAATCATTCAAATCCATAAAACAACTTTTTTTTCTAAAAAAAAATTACATCTTTTTAGTAAATACCGAGTCCTTAAAATAAATTTGAATTCAAATAAATGACATGTAATTCATTAAATCTATTAGAAATGTGCTATAGTATAAAATCTTAAGATAAAATTTCTAAAACTGATATCTCTTTAAAAAGGTTAAAATTTCGGCTATAATTAAGTCTATTAAAAATTGAAATAAGTTAATTGCAATGGAAAAACCTGCATAAACAAATAAATTCTAGTAAAATAAATAAATTCGTGATATAAATAAAAAATTGTAAAATAAATTCGTAATACTTAAATTCGTGAAAAAAACGCTTTCGACAAAAAACTAAAATAGAGATCTATCGACAAAGACTTCTGCCTAGCTTATGCACTCCCTGGTTATTTCAGTTTCCGTTTTTAAAAGCGCTATATGTTGAGCCATCTTAGCTGGATTTGGCATGTGACATTTTTAGCAGCAATCATTGGTCTATTTTCTAGCGTTGCCATTCGGGGAGTTGTAACGAGGCTTTTTTTTATCGCCGTGTAAGATATATATATATATATATATATATATATATATATATATATATATATATATATATATATATATATATATATATATATATATATATATATATATATATATATATATATATATATATATATATATATATATATATATATATATATATATATATATATATATTGGTATACAATTCATCTTTTGCATAATTTTTTTATAGTTCCAGTGTTATTCATAATTTTTCTGATAAAAACAGAATATTTTATTTTATTTTTAAATAAATATTAATATTTCTACATGTTGCACAATTTGTATTCTAGTTTACCTGCCATGCGATAATATTTTAATTCAACCAATGCATACAATTAACATTTTAGTGAGTTAACATAACATGATGAAAGTATTTAAATTGAAATAGCAAATTTTTGTTTTGTTATTTGTCACTTTATTTTATTTAAAAAAAAAAAAGCATTACGAAATTCCATGTAAGAACATACTATCTACCAGTTGTTTGAAACATTGATAGTTCTCAACAGCTATTTGCAATTTTATATTAAAAAAATTAATTGATATTCAAAAAAAGAATTATTCCCTTTTTATTTCTCGAAATCAAAATAGAATACATGTAATAATAACAATAAATAGCCACACCTTTTATAATCCTAAAACAATTATTTAATAATATCGCCTATTATTAATAATTGAACCTATAATAACCTAGTTAATATTTTCCAGAATAATAAATGTAAAATTTCCAAAGTAAATGTGAATATCCAAACAATTTTTTCCTATATAATAAAATAATAAAAAATATATTCTTCGGCTTAGAAATTTTATTTAATAGCAGAATTTTTAAAAGATAATTTTATTTTTGATCCAAAAAATTATTTTTTGCATGAAATGTACTAAATATATAATTAAATAATCTAAAATATATAATTAAATTCGCTTGAAATTATTACAAAAAATTATTTTAACGCATCAATAAAAGTTACAGAGCGAAAATGAAGAGCGATCTGTTTGCAAACATTGACGTGAAAAAATGCGCCAAATCCGATGCACGGTGCTTCTTCAGAAAAGGAGTAAAAATATCAGAATATTTACACCAATATGAAATTTAGTTGTAATTAAAATGCCTATCAATGTTAACTACATTTTAATCTAATTATTTAAATAAAAATCTTTAAAAAAATTGCTATTTTGCTAGTTAAAAACCAATTAAATTCATTCCATAATTTGACGTGCTAACATATAAATTGCAAATAAATGTTTATAAGTGAAGCAGTATACCACAATTTTTTAAAATTTTATACTTGAAAACGCAGCTCATCAATCCACTGCTATAGAAAATGACTGGGGATAGGGTTTACTGGAGGGAAAAATCGTCCAAGAATCACGTGACGATGTTCTTTGCAACGAGGGATGGGGGAATGGTTCTCTCTACCTAAATTACTCCTCTAAGTTTCCGACGATGTAGGGGAGGTGATACACTTTGGACCTTGTAGGAAATTGATTAAATGTATTTCATGAGATGAATATAATTTTTAAACTTAGATTCAACTGGTCGACGCAACCCACTGAAATAATTCTACCCCAGCTTTCGAAACTAGAGTTTATGTACGTAACATAATTAGAGAGTTTGACTTGCAGCTTCAAAATTGTCCGAAAACTGAAGGTATCGCAGACGGTCGTCACAGCTAATGGAAACTTTTCTAAAAAACGCGTTTCTCAATCCTCGTCAAAATCGTGTTAACTGTTTCGAGTTTCACATTGTTTTGATAATTTTTAATGATGCCAAAGAAGTCGCTAAACGTCATAAAACTTGGCTATGTAAACATTTTTCTTAGTATGTATGCAAAACCTTCTACTTGAGGTAATTTCTTAGAAAATAATTTGTCCTCCTATAAAGGTAGATAATCCCTAAGATAAGACATTCCCTCAGCCAATGAGAGGTTAAAATCATGAGTCGTAAATCTCTAATTCGATGCAAGGACTCTACTTAAAGTATGTTTGAAAGGGAATGCTTAATAAGGGGTCAGTATCTAAAAGAGTAGTGTGCTTACTAAGAAAACACTTGCACAGTTTAAAAAAAAATTTCCATCTAAATTTTATTTTTTATTCAGGGCTGGTGTGGTGATGAAACTGCAAAATTGTAAATACAAAAAAAAAAAAAAATAATAATAATAAGGCACGGAGTAATTCGAAACATTTTTTTTTTCATCTCATTTACCTTAGAAATTTTAAGTAGTTTTTTTTTCCTCAAAATTTTCAAGAAAGTTCTTAAATTTAATAACTAAAAACAATATAAACATAAATTATAATTAGTAAAATATTTCTAATGCTCGAGTTTCTTTAAACAGTTAGAAAATTCACACAAACTGCATGTAATTGTTAGAGGTGACACAAACACACCTTTCCAGCTGACCCTTTCTTTATAAAAACATAAAACTCTCAACAGAAATACATAACTGTTATTGTAAAAGCAATACAAAAACATATAACTGTTATTGTAAAAACAATGCAAAAACATATAACTGTTATTTTAAAGAACTTACGATTTAGCTGCAATAGTACTTTAACTTCTAATAATAGCTTGGACTATCCCATTTCAATCCATGTGTACCAGCTTGTCTGGGATGTAAATGCGGTTGGTGCACAATGCTTAGCACATTATCTTAATGATCCCATGAAACTATACTAGATGCAAAAGAGATAAATTTATCAAAACGTGAAATCATAACTTAAAAAAACAGTTTGCTTATAACCTTGATGCAAATTTAAACAACCTATTTCTATTTTCATCTTTACTTTAATGAAATTGATTCAAAATTACTTTTCAAAATACGTTTCGCAAAGGGAATGAATTTTATCTTACATTGTAACTTCAAGTACGAATTTCTTTAATTTCTGTTTAATACTAAAACACAATATAAACTTTTCGCCTTAGTCAATATTTAGCAAAAGTACTCAAAGTTTGTGTTCAGTAGTACTTTTTAAAATTTAAATATTTTTTCTGTATTAATTCTTTTTCTCGGTATTTTGATTAGATACAGTTCTTAGTGAAAAATTAATGCATGGAGCTTCTTAAATATCAGATCATTTGTATTACGGTTAACTAATTATTTAATGATTTTTAAATTTCATGTTGAAATTTCACACTTATTTTACAATAAGGTAATATCTACAAATATAAATTTTCAGCAATTTAATTTTGAACAAAAATATAAAAAATGCTAATAAAGTAAAAAATAAAATTTTCGTTTGACAAGATATAACTAAAAAATTTACTGGTAAAAAAAGGAAAATCAATTTTACTTTTATGAACTACAAAAGCTTGCGTAACTGCAAAACTATAATAGCTACAAAAGCTTGCGTGTTAAATCTATCAAGCATTATTTTTTACTTCTTTTGAAAAAGAACAGTTTAATAGGAGCTTCCCTTCATTCGATTTTAGATTCAGTTCCAAACATTTTTGACATGGAATTAATCAGGCTTGTAGAGTTTTCGGCAATTTTTTCATGCTTGTATCATTTTCGAATAAATTAACAAATTAGATGAACGAATTTCGAAAACTTACGACTGACCTATTGATTTATGGGATCCTAACTTCATTATGTCTTTTATTATTTTCGTACAAGTCTTTTTTCATTACTCCTTCGGCAGAAATATGTGATCATACACTGTTAGAAATTTCTCGGGAAAAAATGGCAACTAACAATGTATTTAATTGTTATTTTACCATATTTGAACAAAACAGTCAAACAACCATAAATACGATGGTAATCAAATTATTAACAGGGAGAAAAATTGTTTATTAACTAATTTTAAATAAAAAGGTTCAATAACCAGAATTTTATTGCATCAACAAAGATCACATAATGAAGGAACTTATCTCCTGGAAACTGCGTGCATATTATAACCGAGAGGGCTAATCTGTTAATTTCATGACTGATAGAACGGGGGTTCGAGTCCCTGCACTGACCCCTCCATTCACTTTAACACACGAAGAGTTTCCAGTGTCCTCCTCTATCCGATTTTCGTCCTGCCCTCTGCAGTGCCCATTACCTAATGAGAAGCTTGGCTCCTATGTCCAGTTAAATTTTTCTTTAAAGATTTTGAAACCATGGTAGCTATAAATGGTTGAGAAACCGTATAGTTTTGTATTCATGGTTTTATAACCATACTAGTTGCAAGAGGTTTCAAAACCGTAAAGGTGAAAAGTATTCTTTACCGTAAATTTAACGGTTAGTCGGATGGACAGACTACTGCTGGTTATTTTACCATAATTTTCGAATGAAAATTCCAACAGCGTATATCCTCGTATGAAAAGAACCTTCACAACCATTTACTTTGCATAAATTGGTAATTTAAAGAATATTTGCCATTTTTTCAGTTAATTCACAGTTAGTTCTACTGTTTATATTTACAGAGTTCTTTTTGTTAAGTGTGGTTCATACCATGACACATTTTCCTTTATCAAAAAAGCATGCGAAGAACATTACAAAAAATTTCATTCCCTGCACATCAAATTTTTATGTCACATAAGATTAGTAAGTTATGAAAAAAAATAATACAAAACAAATTTCGATAAACAGTGATTTACAAACAAACGTCCGCTACGTCAAATCCTGTACGTTCCCGGTACGTCAAATTTTTATGTCACACAAGCTTGTTATGTTATGAAAAAAAAGAGAACCTAATTTTGAAAACGAGTGCAATACAAATAAACGACCCGTACGTCAAATCTGGTACGTTCCCGGAAAGTAAAATTTTTATGTCATACTAGCTAATTATGTTATGAAAAAGAAACAAATTTCAAAAATGAGTGAATTACAAATAAATGGCCGGTACTATATAGTAAAGCAGGATCGCAGGAAGCTATAAACAAAGATGATACACAATAAGGGGCAGGCACTGGTTCGTGATGAATGCGAAGGTTTTCCAAGATTATCAGCCTCTAAAAACCCATTTTCTATCATTTGTACTTTACCACTCTTTAAAGTTTGTTTCTCTAGTATTGAATCACCTTGTAGAGATATTGCTGTTATGCTATAAAAATATTTTTTACTTTCAGATAAAGAGATAAATGATGAGTATAATGCTTGTGTAAAAATTACTCCAAAGGAGGTAAGTTCATTTATAAGTTTATCAGTCTCTATAATGCCAAATTTAAACAGATATTTGAATAACATTTTGCATACATATGAACCGGCATAGCCTGGTAGGTAGAGCGTTGGACTCGTGTTCGTGAGATCGTGAGCTTGAATCCCGCCAGCCGAGGAATCGCAGAGGTGTTGACTGGTGTGCGTTAATCTATCGTTGTCCTTTAAGTTTCCATAACAAATCAATTTCCCACGTTATTAGATAGAAAAGTGGTGTATTGGGGATAAACATTTTCCTAATTTCGCCCATTTGCTAAATCGCCAGTGGGTTAAAATAGCTTTACCATAGCAGGCTTGCTTGGCAAGTGACATTAGTAACAACAACAACTGGAATCCTGATACAAAATAAGGCAGAGAATCCATTGATATTAAAAATACATTAATTATGAATGATTAGCTTTAATATTTCAAGTACAAAAGATCATAGTATTTAATTTTTATATTTAAAATAACTAAACAAAATGTAGTTCTTCGAGACAGAAATGCCAATTCAATTCTAATTCAAAGACTGTTTTTCGTGGCAACAGGTACAAAGGTCTCAAGCGAAACAATTCGAAATAGGCTTCATAATCGTGGCCTGTATGCAGAGAGGCCAACTGCTCCAAAATAGCTAAAAAAAACGGTAAATAACTACTTAGTAAATTGTGCAAATATTTGACTATGTTTGCTTGCTTTTTTAAAGGTAGAACATGACATTCGATAAATTTCGATAAAGTGGTGAATTATATAAGCCTGCGAATTATTTAGAAATAGTGGTGGATAAAAATCTACTGAATTGAATTTATCAAACCAAGAATCACAATTGATCATATATGGCAACGTTACTTTTAAAAAGTAACGAGTAAAAGTACAAGTATTTTTAAAAAAAGTAACGAGTAAAAAGTAAAAAGTTCTTATTTTAAAAAGTAACGAGTAAAAATTACAAGTAAAAGTACAAGTACTAAATAAAAAAAAAGTAACGATTTAAAAATACATTTTTAGGAAATCGAAAAGTCCAAGTAACCTAAAATTTTATTGAATAATATTCTTATGTTCTTTAATGTTTTTGCAAAATTGTTGTTAATTATTTTTAATTTTGAAAGTTATGGACATTAATTTATTTTTAAATTCGGAAGAATATTATAATATAATCGTATAATATAATTTAAAAATCAAACATAATTTTAATATCAAACGTTTTATGGATTTGCACGAAAAAGAAATTTTATCAATTGATTTTAATTTTTAGTTCATTATTTTTATTTATTTAAATTACCATTGATATAAAATTGTTTTACTCTTTAGAAACGCGTTTTAAAAACACAAACATAAACAAAGCAAACACGGAGTTTCAGATAGCTTTGTGATCTTTGAGCTAATAAAAAATAATTGAATGTGCAGTATAAGTTGAAACAGAAGGTACTTAAACACGAAGTTAGCTGTGAATGCATATATATTGCACATTAATTTTATAAATTAAAAAAACATAATCATTTTTTTTAATTTTTGTTTTAGAAAGCTTACTAAGTTTCAGAAAAAAGTAACGATTTCATTCGATATTTCCATTACAAATACTTGTACTTTTTCCCTAAAAAAGTAACGAAAGTACAAGTAAAAGTACTAAATTTAAAAAGTAACGAAGTACAAATAAAAGTACTAAATTTAAAAAGTAACGAAGTACAAGTAAAAGTAAGTACTTTTTACTTGTACCGGCGGTACAAGTAACGAAAGTAAAAGTACTGCCATCTATGCAATTGATAAACTAGCACTTTAAAAGTTTTCTGTTTGGAGAAATTTGGCATCTCTGATAAACTTATTCCTGGTCACCACTATAATTCCACAACTGAAACACACATATATAGAGTTATGTTATGGAAGAGTTGAACATTTATATCATTTTAGTAGTTGCTTAATCAGATGAATTTTCACTGCGCCCTATGGTTGCTATGATTTCAGCAAAATATTTTTTTAAATTGGTAGAATATTATACAACAAAATTTACATAAATCTTTATCATACCTGCCAACTTTTAATCCTTTCCATTATCATTTTTCCCAGTGGTATTAAAATGGAATTAAAACTTCAATTTTAAGCAAACAAATACGCTGTATCTGAAAAACCTTAAGTTCACAACCATGATAGTAACGCATATTAGCATATGTGCTTAATTTTTGTAAGAATAGTTGTGATGAAAATCATTTAAAAATTAAGTTTATAAAAGAAAAATAGTATATATTTACTACCACTTTAAATATAAAAATAAAATCTTCGGGAAAATCCGGTAGAATTGGCAGGTATGCTGCATTATATATGAAAAAATTGTTAGAACTCATTAAATACGTTCATGGAGATAGGTGACATATGTATGTTTAAGTAATTCATCTTTAGTGATGGTCAAGATTCTTCTTAAATTTATTGAACCATAAAATCAATTATTAAAACATAAAATTCGCTATCATTAGAATAATTTTTCTTTCATGGCAAAGCAAATTAACATATCTGTGATTACATTTTTTTAATAACGTAAATGTTTAATTTCAGATTGAAATAGTATATTATTGGGCGATTCCACGAAAAGTGGTCCTGAGTGACTAAATTTTCAAAATTATCGTAAAATCAAAAATGACACAATTTCGGAATCTAGAAGATGTACATTTTTTAATAGTTAAGATAGTTTTTTGAATTACAAAAAATATTTATGTGAATTCTAACAAAAGGTCGAACACTATGAATTTTAACAGGAGTTCTCTTCTTTGTTATGTTATATTCCAATGGAGTTCTTAAAATATTAAAGAGCAATAAAATAGTTTTTAGTAATAAATATAACTATTTTACTCTTTTATCATTTTTTAATGTATTTTTTTAATTTGGCCTAAATTTTTTTGCTTGTTTGAAAGTCGATTAATCAAGATAGTCTAATTTCCCAGTAACACACGTAACATAATTTTGCATTTTTTTCTGTAAAAACTTCAGTAAAAAAGAAAATTTAAAAATTTTTTGTATTATAAATTAAGAAGGCAAGATATGCAACGGAAAAAATTCTCGAATTAAAACTGCCATTAGTTAAAATTTTATAATTAATTTTATTCAAGGTAACACACGTAACGAAAAGTTGCGCGCGTTACTGTTATGTGTGTTAGAGGTACTTATACACTTTAATTATTTATTTATTTTCAATAAAAGATTTAAATCATGTTCGGACATTTTTTATAACCGCCGCGCGCAACTTCAATGCCACAAATACGGAATTGTAAGATTGTGGTTTTTTGTAAAATCAGGTCGGTATAAGCATTAATAAAAAAACAGCATAATAAGACGATAATTTTGAAACTTTTGGAAATTGGTTTCCCAAACTTCTATTTGTTATACGTTTATGTTTAAGTAGAATATTTCGACTGCATTTGCTAGATTATTATAAAATGGATAAGCTTAAAATAGTGTCCTTATCTGGATTTAAAAGAATAAGAAGATGAAGAAAAAAGGAAAAGAGCATAAGATTCTGCACTTCAAAGGAAAGAAAATAAGGAAATAATGAAAGTTAGACTTGAACTTTCAAAACAGATTGATAATGATGTAAAAGGTTCACCACTAAGTATTTCAGATAAACTTAATTATTAATAAATGGATTTTCTTCAAAAGTTAGATTGTTTATACTATGCTTGTATTGAAACAAGAGCTGGTTCTTAGGATTATTACGGGGAAAAACGGGCAATAAAACGATAGAACTATCTAACAATGTTTCTAAGAGAGGCTTATACTGATTTTTGTCAGTTGCATCCTAAACATTGTATAATTTTCCATATTTAGTGCCTTATGACTAAAAAATTGATTGCTACTGTAAAACTTAGAATCAAAACAAATATCATGAAATTTTTATTCTTTAACTGAAAGGCTAAAATTAAGTTTATGACAATACATGGTGATTATTTATGTATATAAAGTAAAAGAAATTTTGGATCTAATTGTTGGAAGGGTGCTTCTGATGCTTACAAAAATTTCTCATTGCTTGTTATAGGTTTCTAACCATCATTTATTGTAGTTTGGTAACGATGAGAAAAAGATGACAATAGCTCACAATAAAAAATATATAATGGCAAATGTGCAAGAAGAATGTTTTGAAATAACTCTTGAAAATTGAACTAACTTTCAATAATACGTAAGAGTTAAAAGAATCCGAGGTGATACTTTCCAAACAAACACATCTAGCATTAAAACCAGGGAAATTCAAGTTGACTTTGCAATGGCATATTCTTTTGAATATCAAAACGAATTTCAATCAGCATTTTATGGTATCCAGCCACAGTTCCGTTATTCACAGCGGCTGTTGTCTTAGATGATACTCTCCTAAAGAGTTTAAAATAGAGTCCTTTACAATATTTTCCTAAGGCAAAGACAAAGGTGAAACAATGTCTACACTTTTATTTTAAGACTGTTTAAAAACGATTCTACTTCAGAAGATGAGCTAACAGAAACCTTCTATAGTAATAAGTCAAGTTAAGAATTTAAAAATAAATATATGGTAGAATTATTTCATATTTTGTCAATCAAAATATAAAAAAAGAAATTAATTTGGAAATATTTTACGATATCACATGCAGAAGTTCCTTCTATGGGATAGGTGTGTAGTACAAAATCTTGAAAGCGAAGCAAAAAGCAAAGTTATTTATATCATTGTGTTGTTATACAAAAAGAATTATGTGCTATCCAGTGTTGTTTGCAAAGCTAAACAATCAACTCATGCCTAATACAACAGTATTATATATTAGCCAAAAGGAAATAAAGATATTAATTGAAAAGATCAATGCATGGCAACGGTAATACAAAGCATAAAATCTATGCATAAGTATCGTTAGATACTTGAATAAGATGCATAGATGCACATTGTGGCACACAAATAGTCAGTAAGTCAATTTCTGTTCTCTCCTGATCAGAAGTGCGCCTATAACTGAAATTAAAACGACATATGCTCTATCTCGGGAGCATTATTGACGCAAATGCACATGCTTGTAAACTTAAAATGCAATATTTGCATAAAATAATTGGAAAATATGCATATTTTTGTTTCCAAACAGAAATGATTTTGAAAGAATAGATGTGCCTAAGATTTGCTATGTTTTACTCTCTAAACCAGTATAAAGAAGGGCTACAACCATCTTTCCAGACCATTAACTATTTTATTTGCTAAAATAAATTGTTTTTCTTCTGCTAAATTAAAATAAATAAATATTTTAGTGCAACATTTATGACTTCTCAGTTGAAATATTCACAGCGGGTAACACACGTAACGTTCAGTTAACACACGTAACGCACCAATTTCAACAAAATAAAGAAGTTTTTACTGTTGCAAGAAATTTTTAAAAATCACTAAACACAACTTCGATATTGTATCTCTCTATAAAAGAAAATATCTTAATTTTTTGCCTTTATACTTCACAGAATTAAATGAATATATTCAAAGTTTCAAATATCTAGCATTATAAAGGGTAACACACGTAACAAAATTTCAGAAATTTTTTTTTTCAACATCAAATTAATTTGCGCCTTCAATCTTCGTTTTGAAAACTTACAACACATATAGATTTAACAACAAATTAAGAAAAACATTAAAAATATCTAACAAGTTTATTATAATAAGTGTTAAAGTTGAAATATGTCGTGTAAAAGTAACACACGTAACGAAAGAATCGCCCTATTACTAAAATATTTATGCAAGATGTTACTTAGATAATTAATAAATTTCGTTAATATTAATATATTTTCTTTGAATTAAATGAATTTTAATAATAAAAAAATTACTATTTATTTATTATTTTATTTATGATTATGATTAATTTTTTTTAAAATCAAGGTACACGATAGAAAATGAGAATTTCTTCACGTTCAATGTACTGACAAATATAAAAAGATGCTCGTAAAAAAAGCAGTAATAGAGCAGAGAAAAGAATAATAAAATTATTTGAAAAATAACTTTCGGATATTTATTTTAAACGCATAACTTTATTAGTCTTAATTTGTTTTAAACTTTTACGTTTAATAGTCTTTAACACTTTATCACAACATTTAAATTGAAAAAAACTAAATTCCTTTGACGCAGATGCTCACTGGAATCCTTTTTGTATATTTTTTCTTACGCTCTAATTACAAGCAAAAATATATTTCGGTATTTTTTAAATTGCAAAAAAAAAAATCAGTCTTTCAAAAAAAAAAATGTTTATCTGAATTACATTTGTACTAAAATGTAAAATCCGAAAACGTAGTTTTTTTTCATTTATACTCAAAAGTATATCAATAATTGTTTTTATAAATTAAAGAATTTCAATGCAAAATAATTGTGTAGCTTAGATCAAAATGTCTACTAATAAGAAAAAAAATCTAGAAATTATTGTTTGGATGTGAGTTATATTTAGAAGGTTTTACCTCTAACGAAGAAAAAGTACTTTTTAGTATTTTATAACCATAAAATATTAAAATGCTAAATATAATATTTTTCACCTATTTTATCCAAAATTAAAACAAAAAATTCAAAATAGTATTAAAAATTTGTTTAATAAAAACTCTGCTGTAAGGGATTAATGAAATGAATTTCTATCGCTTTTATTTATTATTTTTTATTTTTTTAGCTTACGTTGCATTTCTGCAATGGGTTAAACACTTTTCAGAGATTTCCACCACGAAGAACTCAGTTTTTACTTAATGAATATAATAATATTTATTAAATAAAGTAATAACATAATAATATTTATTAAGTAAAGTAAATTAAGTAATAACTTAAATAAATATTATAATATTTAAAGATTTTCCTCTCAAATAATTATTTTTGAAAGCATTATAGTATTGTTACCAAATTTAAATCTATATCAATGTTTATTTGTGCGTATAAAATATGCTACTAGATGGCACCAACGTGCCTTCAAAAGTTAAAAATTATGCATTGACTGATAATTTAAAAAGAAACTTTTCTTGAAGAGCGGTAATATTATCACTACAATTATCAGCAATCAGTTTCTTAATACCTGATAACAAAATATGTGTGTTTATTGAGTTCAAACATTGTTATCGTTAAATCTGTTTTCAGAAGGTAACATGAAATTAAACACAACGCATTATTCACTGCTAAACATTATATTTTAACTCAATTCAAGAATAAATTTTTCGGCTCGTGTTTTTCTTGTTTTTCGTATTAGCATAAGGGAATAAATATGAAGACGATAATTATTTCCATATTTCTTTTTATCCATTTCTTCGCGGTTGTGAAGGGTAAGGATGATATTACTTTAGAAGATGTCTCTATAGTTGTGAATGGAAGAAACGGAATCGCTCTGCTCAAAAATCAAAGTGCCGGTGAGAAAAATTTACTTCCTCCTCTGTGTAAGAACTTATTTAACTGACCAGTTTCAGGTAATTTTAAACCATATGGATCATTTAAATAATAGATAGTCTATAAAATAAGATAAATCCAAATTGTATGGCTTATTTACTTTAATTCGCAAAACGTTAAGCTTTTAACTCTTTAAGACATAGGTACTATTTTGAAAGTACTTACTTTTCTCGGATTAAAAGCTGTATCAAAAGCGGTACAAAGAGCTTAATTTTTAAAAACTTCTTCTTCTGTCGGATTAATTTTTATGTCCTAGGACTCAATCTTAGTGGTTCAAGGGCTAAATCTAACAAGAGATAATACATGAGTGAATATATTTTATGTTAGGGAATAAGACTCTTAATAAATGCAAAAAGCTCAAATGCAGGGCCTGTGATAAGGATTTCTTATTATTCGACAGTAAGTTAGCCAAATATTCGAAGTCTTCGCCAAAGACAAATCTCTACGATTTTTAACATATATTTTCTTTCCAGAGGAAAAAATCATTCGCCAAATTTACGATATTATTATAATATTTGGCGAGGTAGCGAATGCTTGGCGCGGGCTGAGCAAATGTCACATAGAAATGTGCGGCCATATTCGTTTCAAAAGACGTTAAAACTTTAAACATCAGATCAACTTAAACGTGATTTCAATTCTTCTCTAACAAATCAACCGATACACTTTTGCCAAGTTAGATCTTGTTGAACATCTATTTTAACGATGGCTTACAATTTTATATTAGGTCTACCGGAAAGTATCCTATTAACTCGATGGTGATATTCTAGCTTAAAAAGACGCAGTCTATATGGCGCAAATTAACATGTGCATCAGACATGTTCAAACTTGTAACGAAAATATCAGGCGTAAGTGGTAGATCTGATGTGTATATTTAGAAATAAATGTCTTACCATTTTCTTTTTTAATAATATAGTTATCTTTTCATCCTCATGTAAAGGGGAGAGTATGGCGTAAAGGGGCACCTGATAATATCACGTTATTTTTCTTTTGTTTAACTTCGGCGAAGGAGCAACCTTTCTTTGAAGTTGCGGAGAACCATGAGGGAGAATTGTCCCCATGTTAGATCCCTTACTTCACCGTTATTTACATTTCAGTCTCATATTACGTGTATATAATTCAATTATTAAATATTATTTTGTACATAGATTTTTTTTTTCGATTTTGTCCCTCGTTATTTATCAGCCTTACTTTTGTATACAATTTTTTTATTGTATATAACTTTCGTCATTCCTGTTATTATTATCATTTATTCTGACTAATTTTCACTGTTTTTGCTCATTATACTATAAACTAACTTATTCGTGTGGTTGCCTATTCATAGGTAACCTCATTTGTGGTCTTATTGATATTTGTGATTGCACACCCCTTCTTCCTTCCTATTTTCATCTAGACTACTCATTTAATTTCGCCACTTATTTCTCGATCTATATCTCGGATAAATCGGTAAGTGCCGCCTTACGCGACATACGCAGAAATTTTGCAATCATCGTGAAATAAAGGGGTGCGTTTTTTCGCGGGTAGAATTTTCCGGCAGAATTAATAGAACAGGACTTTTAAGATTATTAATTCGAACACCAACACTTATATAGACGTATGGACCCATTTTTGTCAGTTGCAGTCAAAACTCACCCACAAATTATGTGAGTTTCAGTCAGCATTTTCTGGAAATTCATTAACATACCTTTCCCTAATTATATTGCACGCGATTTTCCTTAGCCTCCATTGTAGATTTTGATAGCGAATCACGACACTCAGAGAATGTTCTACCCATAACGGGTAATCCTAAATCGCGGACAATATCACATAAGACACGTGACCAATTCCAATGGAGAGAAACGCAATTTTAACTAGTTTTGTGATTACAATTATAATTAAAGAAAGCGATGAAAACTTAATTTGAAATTATAGAATGATTATCAAGTCCAATACGGTTATCTAAATTGCTTATTTGTCGTGATGGTTAAAGTTGTTGTAAATCAAACTAACTAAATTTAAAATATATTTTAAAACAGAACTTCTTTTATTACTTTAAATATTGAAGCGCACGGAAACATGGAAAAAGTTGACGGAAAATGAATTAAGTAAGAAAGTGTTTGCGTAAAGGAATTTATTGAGCTTTGATGTTTTGAATAAAAATTAAGATTATTTACTAAGGAAAATACATTCAGAATAAAATTATTTTCACTTTTATTTCAATTGCTTTCTTACAGATAAAAATAGATTAAATAATTAATCTTTTAACTAGTCTACACTAGCGCCGGCTCATAGACCTAATATATACTTTTAAACTTATTCTATACCAGGCGTTATGTAAACAATATTTCTTTTAGCAGAAAATGTTTTGGAAGATTTTACATGGCAAAACTGTTCCCACAATTTGAACGACCATGTTACAGGCTTTAAGACATGTTAGCCATTTTCAGTCATATGAAATTCGGATGTGCCAAAATAAGTAAGGGACTTTGAAATGGTAAAATATCTGCATTTTTTAATCACTCTTTAGGACTACAGTATTAACATTCAGAAGGGTTTTTTTAAATTTTAGTGGTGAAAAAAATAAAATAAAAAGTCTTTAACTTCCATCTCACAGTTTGATCGATACAGATTTTGCATGATTGAAAAGGGCTTCATCTGTAAAAGCTTAATCCCTCAAATTGGGCCAACAATTTTGCGATTACACAAAGCTGGCATAGGAGTGCTCCGTAAGTTTCATGCAACCCCCCCCTCTCTCTCTTTATATATATATATATATATATATATATATATATATATATATATATATATATATATATATATATATATATATATATATATATATATATATATATATATATATATATATATATATATATATATATATATATATATATATATATATATATATATATATATATATATATATATATATATATATATATATATATATATATATTTATATATATATATATATATATATATATATATATATATATATATATATATATATATATTATAAATCGGAAGATGTTCAAACAGTTTTTCTTCACATTTCTAGCAACTGATGGCTGCAGTCCAAATCCATGTCAAAATAATCAGATATGTAGGGCAAAATCTGGAGGAAAATTTAGATGCAGTTGCAAATTGCCATTCAAAGGAGATCTTTGCGAAAAATGTAAGTAGATGTATTTCAAGTGTCTTAAAATGCTTATTAAAATATTTATTAAGAATGTGATATTTTTACAATATAAATTTTTTAACAGCTCCTTGTAATCCAAATCCATGCAAAAATGACGGAAATTGCAGCATTTCTTATCTTAGTGCAAAATGTAGTTGCTTGCCGGGATATAAGGGAGACATATGTACTGTAGGTAATTTAAAGTATATTCTCTTTTTTCTGGTTCAATAATATGGATTGTTGGTGCGTGGCATGTTAAAAACTCTCTTTTGCTCTAAAGCAGACATCTCTCTCTCTCTCGGTATTTCGATCTTGATAAAACTTAAAAGGAATCATAATTAACGTAGATTTATTATTGTTTTTATTTGCAGAAATAGTGCACCGAAAAAATTTAATGTTTGAATTTAACTGCTTATAAACTTTACGTAATACTTAAATAAGCACAAAACATAATCATAAACATTTAACTAATGTATGATCAGTGCAATTTTAAATACTACGAAACATTATTTATATTCATCTTTATTTCGTTTTATTTTATTTTATAGGAGAGAAAAAAAAACTTATGAAAACTTTCCTTCGAATTTTAATATATTTTACCACACAATTCATATTCAGCAAACTTAGTAAAAAACATTCGAGAGGACAAAACATTTGTCTACATGCTGTAAAAAATATAAGGTGAAGTCAGATAAAGAATATCATTGAAGAAATATGGTAATCATTTCCAAATTATGCCAAATTTATCAAATATATTATTTCTCTGCAAAAAAAATAATGTAAAGCTTTGAACTTTGAAACTTTGAAGGAAAACGAAACTGTAAGCTGAAACATAAGAAAAAAATTTTTAAAGAAAAAATTAAAAAAAAAATTAAGAGAAGTATTGTACATATCTAAGCATTTTTTTCCTAATAACACCAGTTTTCGATAGAAGCTAAGCTTATCGTGAGATCTTTTAAAATCTTATATTTATAAAATTCATGTCTTATTTCTTTTGTCATTTATTAAGTGACAAATGTCTATTAATTCTTTAATTAGTTTTCTTCAATTTGCAGGTTTAGTTTTACTTTAATATTATCATTTTATATCTTCTGTTGACATGTTAAGTTCTATGATTTGATCTCGTTTACCACTCAGAAAATATGAAAAAGAATTTTTAGAAAGAGATGTATATTTCCGGAAGTAGTATGTAGAGTAAGAAAAATTAAAAATGGATCATGCTTATAACTTTTGAACGCTTAGACAGATTTTTATTTTATGAAGTGTTGTGGCGACATCTCAAAGAAATACCTCTAATTATATGAAACAGTTAACTGTAACCATGGCGAAATATATTTATTATGCTTATTCTATTTCTGAAGAAACATACAGAATTTTGTTGTATTTGGTTTAACGTTCAAAAATAACCCCTGGTAACAAATTTTATAATGTTCTGTCTATTAGGGGTCAAACAAAGACAAATTACCATTTGGCTAAAAAAAAATGAAAAAAATGGGGTATCGCCAATATTTAGCATTAGTTACAACGTATTCACGTAACATATCAGCAGGGAATCATGCTGCCTTTAGGTAATTCATTGCGTAAACACGACACACACGGATAATTAAATCTGACCCAAAACCTGGTATTTACAATTTTCTTTTTTGTCTTAAAAGAAGTACTTCTGAAGACAAAAATTAAATTTACCACAGTTGCTCCCTCATTCAACTAAGGTTGAATTATTAAAAGAATTAAAAACTGCTAGTTTAATTATTTCAGGATTATCTCTTATCATTCAAAATGAAAAGCGCAAAATTATATATTGTGTGAGGACCACGATATATAATTAATATAAAGATGATGTGTAATGATGTTTTTTTTTTACTTTTTCAGGAGTAAATGGTAACTTACATAATCATGAATTAATATAGTCATATATTATCATTTATTTCATCAATCACTTTTTATATCTCTTGAGGGAAGAAAAATGGTGGGCTTATAAGCTTGTAACTTATTTTTCCTGTTTTTTTTTTTTTTTTTTTTTTTAATTTTTTTTTCCGGTGTCCTGGGAGAGGTAGGTTTCTTTCAGACAAAATTTCTAATTTCTACGCAGATTATAATAGATAACAACTCCCAATTAATAAAGTTAGTGAGGATGAGCTATAAAAAATCATTCAAAGCTTCTTATGATAAAATAGCTTCAAAGCTTGTTATGAAATTTTAATATTTAGAAGCTGGATAAAGTTTAAGAAAATTAAAAACTAATATAACTTTTTGCAGTATAATATTAGTTTCTCGTTTTTTAATGAGAACTGTATGAATACATCAACTAAATCAAAGGTTGAAATTGAATCATTAATGAGTGGCTGAATATTTGGTAATTGACCGAAATACTGTCCCCCAAAGAACACTTTTACCAGATTGCAGCAAAGAAGCTACAGTCAAGGAGACACGTTTGTGAAGCCGCATGTATGTCGATGCGTGGCTCTTAAAAAGGTTACTGTGTCTGCCTTTTGGGATACCACATTTTGACGTCACGATGACGTCAATATGATACCCCAATCAGACATTTATTCATCGCAGCGACGTCACCTCCTGACGAGAAAATGACAAATCCATGTCTCAACTGAGATGCTGTGATACGTAAGATATGACATATTCACGTCTCAACTGGGTCACCATGTGACAAACATGTGACTTATTCACGTCTCAACAAAGTCCCGATGTGACGAAATTGTGGCATTTATGTCTCAATAGACTCAATGTATTATTAAGCTGAGATGTGATTTCGTCACATTCTTGTTACACGGTGACGTCACTGCAACAGTTATATGTCTCATTGTGGTCATATATATATAAAACGTCGGACGACGGACGAATGCTTAGGTTCTAAAAAAATTTAAGAAATTAAAAACAGAAAATTCTTAATGATTAAACATAATTATCTTTCACCGTTATTAATTTTTTTTAAATTTCTTTTATGTAATCGTAACGTCTGCAAAAATGGTGGTACCTGTAAAGTAGTAAACAACCAGATCAGCTGCGGTTGTGTTTTTCCTTACAGTGGTCCGTACTGTGAAACTAAAAAGGGTAAATCGTAGTTTCATACAAATATTTTCAAATACGATTAACAGTTAAGCATAATATATTCTCGTGTACATGGTTTTTAAATGTTGGCAAAATTACCAAAAATTCTGAAAGCTTTAATTTGACAGAGATGTCAGCTGCTCCGGATTCGAAGAAAAAATATTTTAAACTTCTTCAAATCCTTAATTATTAGTTTTCTTACTTTTTTTAATTTGTATTAATCAATTCTTACATTGTTATTACAACTATATATATCTTTTACTAGAAAAACCATACGTCAAATTTAATTAGTTTGTGCAGCATGTTTTGTTATTTTTAGACCTATTCCGTTGTCTCGTTTTGGACAATGTTTTGTGTCCCAGTTTTATTCACAAACTGTTTAAGAGACTATAATAAGCTCTAAAAATTAATTTTGTATCTTGGTGTTAATGTAGGACCATGTTCATCTAATCCTTGCCAAAATGGAGGAACATGTAAAGAAAACCACATTTCGTTTAACTGCATCTGCCTACCTCAATACACAGGAAATAATTGCGAATTGAAAGGTAAAAGATCTCAGATTTACATTCTTTAAATTGTATATTTTCAAAATGATTAAGTAAGATTTTTATGTATTTATTTATACACTGTTAAATCAATGATTCACAATATTTGAACATTGAAATTCTGATCGTTCTCGAAAGCAAAAATAACCACTTCTGGATGATTTTACTTCAAGAAGAGGTCATAATTCTTTCTAAAAATCTTAAGAGCTTAAATTTGAAAACCAAGCAAATATCCTAAATTTTAATAGTTGTAATTTTTGTGCAATAGTTGTAATTTTTATGTAGGAAAAATGGATATCGAGCATGTGTGAACTCCTAAACAATTTTGCCATTCTCTCAGAAAATTCAATAGTTCGAGGTCATTTCTTTAAACGAGAAATATAAGTATGTTTAAGGTGTCAATCTAAAGAAAGCAACCCCCCAAGATTTTAATTTGCCACATTATCAGTATATTGATGAAATTATATTCGTTTCAATGTAGAATTGTTGCTTCTCAGAGCTACGCTCTTAAACAAAAAATCAGTTTTTGGTGCTTTCGGGCCCTGAAAATCATGGTTAAACAGCAACACACTAATTTTTTTTACTGAATAATAAAGTTCACTATTTGGACAAGCTCTGTTATTAACTGGGTTATTGATGCTTTTAGCAGATATAATCATTTAAACATTCAAAATTTTTAAAATCTGCATTTTTTTTAAATATTTTCTGAAAACAACATCGTCGCTCAGAAAATCTAGTTATACTATCTTGTAAACTAAAATAAACAGATTAGATAAGAAATTTATCGTTAGTTTTGATATATAAAACATAAACTCAGTGACTGGCACAGTATAGTCATTTCAGGCCTTTGAACCATCAAACTTCTAACTAACAAACCAAATCATATAATTATGATTCGGTTCTTACGATGTCACAGTCAGTCGATGCCACAGTCGATTGTCAGTTGATGCCTATGATGCCACATGTAATTAAAAATGGATAGTCCACTCCTCATCTGTTTGTTCACAAAAACCTAAACAAAAAAGTTTATATATATATATATATATATATATATATATATATATATATATATATATATATATATATATATATATATATATATATATATATATATATATATATATATATATATATATATATATATATATATAATAAATAAATAAATACAAGAAAACACTAAGAAAGTTAAGAAAAACAATAAGTATCATGTTATTAAAATGTTGTTTGTTATTTTTCTACTTATTATTTCCCACCCCCTTTTTTTCATATGTCTATAATTTTTCTTTGTTTTATTCTTCATTTTGAACTTATATATATATATATATATATATATATATATATATATATATATATATATATATATATATATATATATATATATATATATATATATATATATATATATATATATATACTACGAATAGCAAACAGCCTCATGAATTGCAAGAATAAGTCGTCGATGTAATTCAAACGGCGGATATATAGGAGGAGATGAAAAGATTTGATTTTGTCCTAAGGATTAACAACTAAAATTAAGTACAACATTCTAATTTATGAGAAAGGAAAAAAAAGAATTTTAAACTTACTAAAATACAAAATTTCAGCAGTAAAATACTAATTTTGATAATAATTGTAGAAAAAACACAAGTAAATGTTACCGATATTATGATATCCTCATTCATCAATGTGTTTTCAGTATCATTGAATCAGTATTGCCATTTTATTTGCTAACCTGTGTTATTCTGAAGAAGTACCTGATATCTAAAATAACGATAAATAGTAAAGTGATGAGAAAACATTTGAATAGTGTTAGAAAATGATTATTGGAAAAAGAATAAAAAAATCTTGTCTGAAAGAAAAATTACCTTGTTCCATAAAAATGCTGGATTTTTTAGACTCCCTAAATTTGATTTTAAAACCTGTAACTAAATTACACAAATATGTGAACAAATAATAATTGACAGAGCGCTCGCTGTTTTATTGTTCATTTTCAGCAGTACTTTATATAAATACATCACTATGAAAACTCAGTACCTTTCTGTGCTATTTTCTTCTAAAATTATATCTTTTAATTGCAGATGAACTTGAATAAAATCTCTTTATTTCAGCTAATTTTTAACGGGAAGAAAAATATTGTCTCAAAAAGGTGAATGAGTGTGACTTCTAACATAACATTTACACGCTATGAAAAAGATGCGGATTCTGCATTCTTTGAGACTTTTAATGACAGTAACTTCGGATTAACCCTAACTTTGACAGACCATTATTCAGAAAAGCAACAGTGCCCCATGAAAACGATTGCATGTCCATAACCAGGCAGCGATGAACTAATAATCTTGGAAAACTAAATTTTGGGGTGTTGTTGCCTTCTTTGAATAAACCCCTTCATACCTTTAATTTCACCGAAATGACCTGGAACTTTTACATTTTCTACAGAAAAGGAAAAATTTTTTAGGAGCCCAAACTTACATTTTTCCTAATAAATTTATATAAAAAGAAGACAAAAATATAAAAAAATAAATAATGAAAAAATAGAATAAAAATATTTTTAAAAAAATCAAGCCAAAGAAAAAGTTGAAAAAACTGTCAGACTATTTATGTCAGACTAAGTTCATAGTAATGATTTTCAAAAGGTTCTAGGCATATCAAATTATTCATATACTACGGTTTTTGAAGAAAAAAAAGTATTCTAGAGTTTGGTATGTAATATATTTTTTTTCTTTTAACCTTTTTTTAGTACTACTACACATAAATAAATTTAAAAGTTCATATGCAATGCCACTTGGTTTTAGTATTTTTGTGTTGAGGCTTTTAGAATGTTGGCAAAATTAACGAAAGTTCTGAAAGTTTGGATTTTAAATATCCGCCATTTTATAAAATAATGTGTAAAAAGTGTGGTAGATGGAAGGCCTGCCTTTAAACACCAGCTTTTCGTTTATGCAACATATCCTTTTACCAAATAAATCAAGATTGGTAATTTAATTATCTCGTTGTTTACATTTATCTTGGATAAGCAACATGTTTGAATAACACGAAAAATGTAAATAATAAATAATGTATGTAAATAATATAAAAATCTGTGTTATATTGAGGAAAAAATGTATTTCTCATAATTCTAAACCCATTCTCATAATTCTAAACCCATAGCTAAAGGATGCTGCTTAATTTTATCCCAAATTGCTGCACCTTTATTCTCGATATCATTTTTCTCATTATAGCGAAATGTGAGTTAGGCTGGCAAACTGCTAAACAACCCATCATCCTGCTGATCATCTCACTCTTAGTTATGTGAAGTTTTATATTTTATAATCGTCGTTAAACAGCCAAATTTTTGAGTTTTCAACCACCAACGTTCAATTATGTAGCCTCGTAATTTTGAGTCTAATCCAGAAGGCAATGAAACCCCTGGATCAAGTATAGGGATAAATTTCCCCTTTGTGGAGGGCTTTTTGATGGAACTTTCATTTGCATTTCATGGAGAGGGAGTTCTGAGGGATCCGTCAAACAATGAGGATTTTTTTACGTCAGCACTAAAGTCAGTGTGAGCCGGGTGCAGTATTTGTATCGAACAGCTATCGCTGGGATTCGAACTCGATGGACTCACCTCATTGGAAGACGAGTGCTCCATCCCTTGCGCCACCATGACTCAGTTATATAAAATTGAGGCACACCAGTGTGGGTGCAGGTGCTTGGAATGCTCTGGGATGTAAAAATATTCAATAAAAAGATTTGTATTGGTATTCTTTGACTTTATCGCTATCCATTCGTAAAATTGCCGAACTCTAAAGAACAGAGATCGTAATTTTGTTTGTATATATGTAATCGATTGCTTACGGCTGCTATAACAAGACCAGAATGGCATTATTCATAATACTAAGCACCGTAAGCTAAATGTTAAGCTTAGAACAAGAATGAAGGGTAAATTTAGATTTATCTGACAAGAATTGGAAAATAGCAAGACTTTACTGCCAAAGTCTAAAAAGCTCTTAAAGCTTCCATCTATTACCATATAAACATGGCTATTTGATAAAATCCAAAAGTAACGATAGTCATTTTTAAAAAGCTCTATATTAGGAAATACTTAAATAAAAGTGAAACAAAAATAAGAATATTCATTTATTAATGAAAACACGAACTAAACTACCCGAAATATTGAATTTCTGTGTTCATTATTGCAAATTAACCTGAAAGACAGTTTTTGAACTATAGACATTTTTTTATTTTCGAACTTATAGCATTAACTTATTTCCTTTCTCGACGAATTCGACTTTATTGCATATTTGATACTACTGTAAGAATAGACATCGGGCATTTATTAACAAAAACTGGTTTCAACCTTTTTTTTTGCAGGTTGCAGGTGAAAGCTTTGGAGATTTTTCACAATTCTCATTCAGTTTTATTTTTCATGTTTAACCACTTATGTTAATAAGTAGATGGTACTGTTTTCATTTTCATCCAGCTGTCTCAAGATGTAGTTAATATTTGAGAGTTCAACTAAATATTCTTATTCTTATAACTTCAATCTTTATTTTAAATTTACGATAAATATCTAGTTCTAATATTTTTTTTAGATGTCTGTTACAATAGACAACTCTGCAAAAATGGAGGCTCGTGCATAACTACGTCACCTAATAAGTTTAAATGTATCTGCAAAGCTCCATATTCTGGAAGTACCTGTCAAGGTTGTGTTTTATGTTTATGTATACATTTAGTGAGAAAATAAATTTTTTATTTTATAAGAAAATTTCACTTCCAAACTTTAAATATTTGAAATTCAAAGGCTAAGAAAATTATTTAATAACATTGAATTTTATAGTATAAAAATTTCTACTCTGCATCGAATGAGGGAGGAATGAAAGCATACAATACAGACTTGCGTCAGACGAGTATTAGAATGAGAGGTCGAATCGTTTGTTTTAAACTTTATTTGTAAAAAAATTTGATAAGTTACATCATATAACGTTGGGCAAAAGATAAAAACAAAAAAAGAAAATACGAGGATGAGACATAAAATAAGTTTCCTGTGTTGATTGTGGACATAGGTGTATATAAAAGGCAATACATTGAGATATTAAAGATAAGACATAACTTAATTCACCATATATTTAACAGAAAAGTTGTGGTATCACACCACTTTAAAAGATTCGAAAAGTGTGATACTTACAAATTCAATTAGCATAGCTTTCAATGCAACTTCTACTTAAATTCTTGCTCATACCAGAAAATAGATGAATACAAGGTCAGAACTGTGTGTTTTATGATTAAAAATTTTCCAAACCAAAAGTTGTAATAAGGATTCGCACTGCTGTTGAAAAAAATGGTCTCATCCGACAACTGAACGCCAGATGTGAATAATACAGGTCACTTTGTATTAGTAGGGTCAATCAATTTATACAGTTTGTGACCAATCACGAAAAAATCCAGCGGCAAAATTTCTTGGCAACATGCTTAATGTCACATAGTCCGTTCAAAGTTTCCTCCGTATGCAGAGCTCTGTTTTTCTTTGAAGGGTCTTTAGAACCTTTAAAATGGTGTGACAGATATCTCAACGTATTCAGGAGTTCTGCGACAAAATAAAACCACGTCTTATCTTCAATATCCCATTATATTTTGTCTTTCATGCACATAATTGACCAAAGTAGCAGGGGGAAACATATTTTCGAAAATAGAACAAAAAGAAAAATAAGCCTGAAAAAATGCTTTTATGCATTTTAATTGTAGTGTATCGAATATATAAATGTTAAATCAAACACAGTAGAAAAACATATAAAATTTTAACTATGTCAAAATAGAAACAATCCATAAGTTTAGTACATTGAAATATATACCAATCCTTTATACTATTCAAACATATAAAAACAAATAGTTAAGGTTTTAAAATCAAAAGGTTTCAAAACTAGCTTAAAATTTGAATCTCATTTATTTTACTTATGATAAAAAAAAAATTTTGGGATTAAAAAAAATTGCGATAAATTGATCAAGTTGGAAAAAAACATGCTTATCTTGCAGTCAATTTATAAAATATGACAGTCACAATGCTTATTTAAGTTTGCCTCAAATTGACCAGAAAAGTATAAAACAGTTAGCATTTTACACATGACCAAGGCATTTTATAGAATGATTCATGTCCAAAGAATGATGAACGACCAAAATTCGAAACGATGAATATATATTCCACATTTCCTTGGTATCTCTTAGAATGACTAATGAAAAACCTGCCACTATTCTACACAATGACTAAACAATGTTGTACATTGTGGTTCATCATAAAGCCATCTTGATTTCGTGCTATAATTAGATCCAAGAAAAGAAAGAAAAACAAACGTGAATCAATACCAAGAGAACAGTAGTATCGACATTGTGCCAGATTTCAATAATGTTAGCCTTCCCTTCTGTCACAGTTCAGTCCGATTTCCACGTTTTCTTGGAGATTAAAGTAATGGAAAGGGTCGTCATAACAAGGACCCTGTTATCTAAAAATCCCCTTTGTGAAATGAAATTTTCAACGTAAATTGAGGCAGTAAACTATTGGAAATATGGCGTCGGCCACCGGTTCTCTCTACACCTACAGCCAGTCCCTGGCCAAATTAATAAACACACTAAAAGATTCTATGTAAAATCTTAATTATCAGGTGATACTATACAGCTTTACGAGGGTTGCTATTTATATTTCTGGCCTAATAATGAAAAAACAAATATGTAGGATCGAAATTGGTTTTATCGTTTTTCAAAATATTCTCCATGATGATCAATACACTTTTGCATGCGTTTGAACCAATTTTCATAGCACTTTTTCCAGTCCGATTGAGGTAACTCCAAAACATGCGTTTTGAATGCATCAACCGCTTCTTCGGGGGTCGAAAATCGTTGTCCACGTAAGTTATTTTTGATGTGTGGGAATAAGAAGAAGTCATTGGGTGCCAAATCAGGGCTGTACGGCGGATGACCCATCAGTTCGATCTTTCGCTCCGTCAGAAATGCCTTTGTTTGAGTCGATGTGTGAGAGCTCGCATTGCAATGATAAAGAATGATTCGCCTGTTCTTCTGCTTTTTTCAAATTTCTCCGATGACTTCTGGCAAACAAATGGTCGTGTACCATTCAGAATTGACCGTCTTGCGTTGCTCTAACGCCACTGTTGCCACATGACCGTCAATGCCGAAGAAACAGGCAATCATTTGTTTCGATGTGCTTCTTCCTCGAACAACTTTTGTTGGTTTTGCCTCGTCTTGGAAGACCCATACAGTTGATTGCCGTTTTGTTTCCGGCTCATATGCATAGATCCCTGATTCAATACCTGTGTAGATGTTATACACAGCCTTTGATGTACCTTGAACGTATTTTTCGAACATTTCCTTGCACCAATCGACACGAACCTTTTTTTGAGCGTTTGTCAGATTATGCGGGATCCAACGCGAACAAATTTTTTTTACGCTCAAATGTTCATGCAATAGTTTATTGATGCTAGTCATACTAATGTTCAAAGATGCCTCTATCTCACGGTATGTCACATGACGATCTTGCTTTATCAGTTCACTCACAGCATCGATCTTTTCTGGCACAACAACGAATTTTGGACGACCTGCACGGGATTCGTCCTGGATGAAACATTGACCACGATTAAATTCGTTATACCAATTTTTTACAGTGCTGTAGGATAGCGCTTTATCGCTGAATAAAGAATTAAGTTCATCGAAGCACTCTTGTCTTGACAATCCACGTCGAAAGTTATGAAAAATAATGGCACGAAAGTGTTCACGATTCAATTCCATTTTTTGAAAGAGAAGAACTTTTTAATTTACTGTCAACAACACAAATGAAGCTATAATGGTAAATCGTCTGCTGAATTTATGTTTAAAAATATCAAACTTTCGATTAAAATCATCTGCGGTCGCCTAGCAACACTTACTGTTGCCAAGGCCAGAAATATAAATAGCAACCCTCGTATTGTCTTTATGTAAGTGAAACCGGTTTGCACTTATTTACGTTCATTGCATCAATCGGTTAAATTAGACAATATTTAACATAAATTCGACGATAGGATAAATTAGACGACATGTTATATAAATATAGAATATTTATAATATCAAGTATTATATTAGTATATTATAATAACTAAACCAAATTATTAGACGCACTGTAGTTTTTTAACAATGGCATGTTTTGCACGAGTTTACATGCAATATTTTTATATTTAAGCATACGTATAATGGGTTTTTAAGCAAGAGATTTTTTTATATACTTCCTATTTGTGTTTATTTTTAATGTATTGCCGTACAATGTTAACCAATTGATACACGAACGTAAACAATCGCGAATCGGTTTCAGCCACGTAAAAACATTGAAACTGTTTAGTATCGGCTGATAATTAAGATTTTGCATAGAATCTTATAGTGCGTCTAATAATTTGGCCAGGGACTGCAGAGCTGAAGCCTTCAAACAAAATTAGCCAGCCTTCACCCTCGCTGTATAAAAGAGAAGAAATACTCTTTTTACTCTTTCCATGTCAGTTGCACAAAAATAAATAAAACTATCTGGATCATCCAAATTCTTTTTTTCGTATGTTCCTATGCTTAAAAATAGCTTTCAACTTAGGGTACTGCTTAATTCTTTAATGTCACGAATAATTTGTTTGTTTAGTAAAATGAAACAGAAGATATCAGATAAAAAGAGAAAATCTTCCTTAAAGAACATGTAGATAAAAAAGTGCTGGAGGTGCTTTTATTGTGTGGGAAGATTTAAACTATGGTGGTCAACTAACAGTCAGCAAAATCCGATATTCTAGAAAGTTAATACTTCAATCTACGCGAAAAGTCTCTCAGGGGCTTAGATGACAACATAATTGGCATGTTCTTTCCCTTAATATCAATTTCCAAAGAAAATATCAATAAGGCTGCATATTACAAAAAAGAACAGTTAAAATCTGTGACAGAAATTAAGGCCTCCATCACTGAAAACCGACATGTTACTATCATCCAGGTTTTGGTAAATGATAAGTAACATCGCATATTTCATGTCATATATACATGTGGCGGGTATTTGGGCTATAATCGTAATTCGCTTTTTTTTACGGAAACTTTTCCCTCCTTTTTTACTAATACGATTTTTTTCCAATCCAGTTGGTAGAGAGAGAAAAAGTTAATCCTTATAAGTTTGAGTTTGGATATTGACCTACTTAATATGCCTATCTGATTCATATTGGATTTGTTTGCATCCATTTATGGCGCAAAATCAAAATGGTTTCATTTAAGTGGGAAACACTCGAATAAATCTCATATTTCACTCTTTAATAAAATAGACAGACAGGTTTCATTTGAAATAATTATTATCAGGAAAAAGATTTCTATTATTCTTTTTAAATATTTGATTTGTTATTACGCCACTGATTATAATGAAAAGAAATACATTCCTTCTAACGCTTTTTGTTCTTATAGTTTTCAGTCCATGTAAGCCTAATCCATGTCAAAATGGCGGAACCTGCAATCCGGTTGGAAATACTTTTAAATGTCAGTGCAAAGAAGGTTTTGGTGGAGATCAATGCGATATTAGTTAGTAAAGTTAATGTATTTTATCCAGTTATATTTCTATCACTAAAAATATAACTACAAACAAATTCTACTAATTCATTTATCTATTTAGTACAAATAGAATAATGACCTTAGTTTCATTTTTATCAAGTCGTCAAAAATTGAAAAATGTACAAAATCTTGCCATTAGTCAATGTACATTTTTAAAAAAATATTAGTTTTATCAATCTTTAAAAAATGAACTTTACTTTAACTGAGAAAAAAACCTTCATTTGGGGTCAAAAGCAAACTTTTATTTCTTCAAATCAGAGTTGTGAAGTCGGTAGTTTTTTCATACATTTTTTCCCTATGTTCCTACATATTTATTATTTCGTATTTTTACGGCATTCATTTAAAATTTCGCCATTATAATCAGATTTTCGCACACAAAAACAATAGTTAATAAGTACTTTGTTTATAGTATAAATATTTGATCTAGTATAATCGTTTATTATTATTGTATCGTATTGTATTATCTAGTAGAACTGTTTATACGTATACAGTGCTACAAAATGTTTAAGATGATGTTGATTTTTTTATTGGATATATTATGACAAATATTGATTTGGAATATCGTACGGTTCTAATAACTATTTAAAGTATTAATTTTCCCTTTTATTTGCTACTAGGAACAAAACTATTTTAAATTTAGTTAATTAATTAATTGATCATAACAAATCTAATCTTATCTTTCTTCCAATCCCGACTAGCAATTTAAGGAATTTTTCACAGCGTTTAAACAAACTTCTTCCGGTTTAAGGAAAGTGTTTCGATATAAGTGGAAGAAAATTTTAAAGCTTTCAATTTTATTTTTCATTTAATAAATTTGATTTACAATAATTTTTATGACCACTACTTGTAAACAATTTAAACAAATATGTGAGATCTGAAAATCAAACTGTGATGTTTCTTTTAATGCTGGCAAAGTTATACTCCCTCCGTCCCAAATAGATTGTTACATTTAGGCAGCAGATTTTTACCCAAATTTGTTTATACATTTAAAGTAGTGGAGTCACAAATAATTTCCGACGCCATTTAGTTATTCGACTTCGGTGAAAATATGCAACTAATGAATTCACGATAATATAGATAGAACTACAAGAGAGTTCTGACGAAATATGGTTGGACAATTTTGTGAGAGGTCAAATAGCTGCTCGAATCGACTATGACTAGCGTTACCAATAATTGTCTGAAATTTGTGCAACTGACTCTACATAAGTCAAAGAAAGCTACTCAGCAGCTTATTCTAAATCTTGAATGTGATAATGTTGATGTGGCTCTTATTCAAGAACCATATTATTTTAAAGGAAATCTTCCTGGATTTCCGAAAACTTATAAAAAATTTTATGATATAAATTTTATTATGAGATTATTAAAGCAGCTATTATTGTATGTAATGGTGCAATTACTGTGTTTTCCGATTCTAAAAATTTTGATTATAATTCTGTTTTTATTGACATTTCTTTTGGTGGTTACGAATTTACCCTTTTCTCTTATTATTTTGACTCTTCAGTTAATATCGATGCTGATCTTAGAAAAATTGAGCATACTTTTGCAAATAAACTTATTTGGAACATGGATGCTAACAGAAAGTCTGAAGTTTGGTTCAGTCCTGTAGCGGACTCCAGAGGTATCAAGCTAAGCGAATTCTTCAGTACGTGGCAGCTGTTTACGCGACACAGGGTTCGAGCTACTTTGATGTAACTGTTGTCGGACTAGAAGTATTTGAACTTATTGAGAATTGGTTTATATCAGAGTACGATTCTTTTTCTGATCATAGGCTGATTTCTTTCGAACTGGGAATACCTAAAGCAGGCAGACAAAAAAAAAATTCTTCAAATACGAAGCTATTTAATATTAAGAAGGCGAATTGGAGGATTTTTCATTCCCATTGCACTAATGTCGAAAAAGTCATACCAGAGTCTCTGGGTAACTGTACTCAGCCTGATGCTCTGGAATGTTATGTTCAAGATGTGCAAAATTTAATTATCTCTGACGCTGAGAAATCAATTCCCTTAAACATAAGTGGTCTGCACAGAGTACCCTGGTGAACGGAAGAAATTTTCTGCTAATGCAAAAGCAGTTAAATGCTGCTAGAAGACGCTACCAAAGAACAAATAATCCCACTCTAAGATAGATCTATAAACAGAAGTATATTCAAATTAGAGTGAATTTATAATTCGAAACTTGAGGAAAGCAAATTTAACTCTTGAACAAACTTTCTTGCTGATATTATTGTGCGGAATGTTTGGAAGAAAATTTATACTCATGGAGTTAAAACCAATTTTGCTAAAAGACTTGAAATTTCAGGAATTGAAACTTCCTCTGGACGCTTTACTTCATCTTTTGAAGACACGTATTGATGTTATCTAAAAGAAATCTTTCCCTCGTGATTCCAGAAGTAATGATAACTCAAATTAATGGGTTTTAAGTTCAGAAGTTGAACTTATTTATGATAATGATGATGATCTCTCCTTTTGAGGAATAGAAATTGTTTCCAGTAAAAGTGAAAGAGCTTTTCTTGGATTACTTAGAATTTCAAGAAATACTTTTGGAGTGAAATATGATGTTCTTACACTGATCTATAAAAAGGCAATCGTTCCTCTTATATCTTATGCTTCGAGATCTTGGAGGCATTCCTTAAGGAAGAAAATTAATTGCAGGCTTCTTAGGAGGACTCAACGGAGATTTCTGCTTCGAGTCATTAAAGGATACAGGACTTTAAGTTATGAAGCAGTATTTGCTATTTCTGGTCTGCCACTAATTGATTTAGCTATTGTGAACAATCTTAAAGTTAGAGAAAACTATTTGAGTAATTGCCGTGACACCCTTAATGGGAAGCTACCGGCTTCCTTCTTGCCACATCCTTCATGCAGGAAGCCCATCATGCTTGTGTCGTGTTCCAGGGAAACCCTTATTGAATACAATACTATTTGTTACACAGATGGTTGCAAATTAAATGGGAAAGTTGGACTTGCCAATGTTATTTATGAAGACGGCGAGGAAAAATTTATTTTCCAGCATCGAATAAGAGACGAGTGATCGGCTTTTCAAGCCGAACTGCTGTGCATTAATTTTGTCGTAAATTTTATTAAAGATTCTATTGTGCGTAATGTGAATCATAGATATCTTGTTTGCTCTGATTCACTTTCTTCTCTTCAGCTACTGCTTATTACAGTTGCTGCGGAGAAACTCGCTGTCGGTATTCAGTTCATAGTGCATGCACTTGATGGTGTTGCTGATATCCATTTTGTTTATGTTCGAGACCATAGTGGTAATTTCGGGAATGATAGAGCAGATCAGTTGGCTAAGGATGTGACTCGCCTTGCTATTGATTTACCTCTGTCTGTCCCGCTTTCACACTGGAAGCATGTTGCCTCGGAAAAAACTGTTTTGGACTGGAACAAAGAATATTTGGCTTCACCAAAAGCTATGTGGGCTGAAAAATTCTTCCCAACTATATTTCATCGGATAAAGTGTAAAACGTTTTCTACTGACTTTAAGCTGTTCCAGATTCTTACTGGTCACGGTAATTTTAAAAATTTGCTTGTTTAAGTTTAATTTGATCAATGATAATTTTTGCTCATGTGAACAGGACTCTGAAACTGTTGAACATATTATTTTTTATTGTAAGCTATACTCAAGCCAAAGAGAAAGTTTTAAAAAGGAGTTGAGACTTTCAGGTATTTATTGGCCACCTGTTTCATCCTCTTTCATTATGTGCACTGACGCCCGGTGGCTGAGTGGTAGCACTTCGCGTTCAAGTGCCAAAGATCCTGGGTTCGATCCTCGGGCCGGGCAAGGTTGTCTCAGCCCTTCATCCCTTCAGTGGGTCGATAAATGAGTGCCAAGTGTGCTTGGGAACTAAACACTGGGGGTTCCGCATTCGGCAGACCACCTAACCGGAACATCTGCTCCTGCACCCCAGAGCCCAAAGTCAAGAAAACTGAGATGGGCACAGTAGGCCCTCTATGTGCTGTCGCGCCATTGAGTTTAATTTAGTTTTGTGCACTGAATACCTTACTATTTTGCGAAATTTTGTATACAGCTTAAACTTTTAATTCTTATTCTGTTTCTTTGTTTTTTTCTTCTCTTTCTTTTGCACTTTGCTCGCTTACTTCTGTAAGCCTCGTGTTTTACATTGTGGAGCATGAGGAGTTGCTTAAATAAAATGTAATTTTTACAAAAAAATATTGATAATGATGTAGGGAGTGAAAACTTGGCTAGTAACTTTTGTTGACAGATAGCATAACGCATTGAAATCTCGAAAGAATGTTAATTAGCAAAATTATAAAATTATCAGCATCAATTATCACTTCAAAATTATTTACTTGTGGTAACTATATTGGACAGAGGCAGTACAAATAAAGATTATTTTTGTCGTTATTTTGTTGTAACGTAGACATCTGTGTTATTGATTATTTGGAGTATTTTAAATATGCTCATAAAAGTTCCCATTAATTTAGTAAGGAGAGCGGTCAAAAGTTTGGACCCCTTAATGTTAATTTTACTTTTTATGTAATTCACCCTAACTCGAGAACTTTTTAAGCTAATCAAAAAATGATTGCATGCAAATATAAAGTTCGTTTGACTGAAGAAAATTCCATGGTGAAAATAATTTTCGATAATTTCTTTCAGACTTTTAACTATTTTAAGAAACAATTTTAAATGGTAAGAGTATACTAATTTTAGCATAATTTTATACAGCAAATTGGTCAAATAGTATTTAAGACATCACATTTTAAATAGGCGTCTTATTTTAATGAAACGTTTTTTTATAAATTTCAAACTGTGAAATTCACTTTCAGTATTAATTTTGTGTTTTTAACGTCTAAGAGTTGTTTAATGCTCTTTAAAAAGACCTTAATATTTAACATCATGACTCAAATAATTTTAATATCTTATAATGGCTCCCGAGATATAATTCTTTAATTCAATTAAATTTTTTTAATATGTTGTCTCGAAAGACACTTTGATGAAAAATAGAAAATTTTTAATTTCCAGGTGCTTTGCGTGAGCCTGTAAAAACAACAAAATATTTTGAATTTTTCCAGTTTTTCCAATTTTTTCCTAAAGAAATGGTGTTCAAATATATGTAAATTGCACTTTTTTATTAAATTAAATTATTTACAATTTAAAATCAATATTAGGTTTGAAGCTGTCAAACTTCTCAAGGTTTTACAGTTTTTACAAAAAACATATTTTACAACAAAAAAAAAGAAACTAGAAAATTTATAGTTTATTGTTAAACCACAGTTTTCACAAATCCTACTTTTGGTACTGGTAAAAGGACTTAATGAAATTAAAAAATTAATTTGTTTGTAATTCAAGAAATTTGATATATCTATTCATAATGATTGTTTTTTGTGTTTTGTTGTCTTCAATTCAGTTGCGATAGTTACGCATGCTTCTATAGTGATAAAATTTATAATTTTGCAGAAACTGAGGAACCATGTTCCACCGATAGTTCAATAACCACAGTTTTCACAGATACTTCTTTTAGCACAGGTACAAGGACTTAATGAACTTAAAAATAAAATTGTTCATAATTCAAGAAATCTTCATATATCTATTCATAAAGAGTGTTTTAGAGTTTTGTTGTCTACAGTTCAGTTGCGATAGTTACGTATGCTTCTATAATGATAAAATTTATAATTTTGCAGGAACTGAGCAACCAGATTCCACCGATAGTTCAGGAAGGACAGATTCAACACATACTTCTTTTAGCACAGGTAGAAGGACTTAATGAAGCTAAAAATAAAATTGTTCATAATTCAAGAAATTTTGTTACATGTATTCATGATAATTTTTTTCTAGTTTTGTTTTCTTTGGTTCAGTTGCGATAGTTACGTATGCTTCTATAATGATAAAATTTATAATTTTGCAGGTTCTGAGCAGCCAGATTCCACCGATAGTTCAGGAAGCACAGGTTGGACAGATACTTCTTTTAGCACAGGTAGAAGGACTTAATGAAATTAAAATTAAAATTGTTCATAATTCAAGAAATTTTGTTACATGTATTCATGATAATTTTTTTTTATTTTTTTGTTTTTTTGTTCAGCTGCGATAGTTACGTATGCTTCTATAATGATAAAATTTATAATTTTGCAGGAACTGAGCAGCCCTATTCCACCGATAGTTCAGGAAGCACAGACTGGACAGATACTTCTTTTAGCACAGGTAGAACGACTTAATGAAATTAAAAATAAAATTTTTCATAATTCAAGAAATTTTGTTACATGTATTCATGATAATTTTTTTCTAGTTTTGTTTTCTTTGGTTAAGCTGCAATAGTTACGTATGCTTCCATAATGATAAAATTTATAATTTTGCAGGAACTGAGCAGCTAGATTCCACCGATAGTTCAGGAAGCACAGACTGGACAGATACTTCTTTTAGCACAGGTAGAAGGACTTAATGAAATTAAAAATAAAATTGTTCATAATTCAAGAAATTTTGTTACATGAATTCATGATAATTTTTTTCTAGTTTTGTTTTCTTTGGTTCAGCTGCGATAGTTACATATGCTTCTATAGTGATAAAATTTCTAATTTTGCAGGAACTGTGCAGACATATTCCACCGAGACTTCAGGAAGCACAGGTTGGACAGATACTTCTTTTAGCACAGGTAGAAGGACCGAATGAAATTAAAAATAAAATTGTTCATAATTCAAGAAATTTTGTTACATGAATTCATGATAATTTTTTTCTAGTTTTGTTTTCTTTGGTTCAGCTGCGATAGTTACATATGCTTCTATAGTGATAAAATTTCTAATTTTGCAGGAACTGTGCAGACATATTCCACCGAGACTTCAGGAAGCACAGGTTGGACAGATACTTCTTTTAGCACAGGTAGAAGGACCGAATGAAATTAAAAATAAAATTGTTCATAATTCAAAAAATTTTGTTACATGTATTCATGATAATTTTTTTCTAGTTTTGCTTTCTTTGGTTCAGTTTCGATAGTTACGTATGCTTCTATAATGATAAAATTTATAATTTTGCAGGAACTGAGCAACCAGATTCCACCGATAGTTCAGGAAGCACAGACTGGACAGATACTTCTTTTAGCACAGGTAGAAGGACTTAATGAAATTAAAAATAAAATTGTTCATAATTCAAGAAATTTTGTTACATGTATTCATGATAATTTTTTTCTAGTTTTGTTTTCTTTGGTTAAGCTGCAATAGTTACGTATGCTTCCATAATGATAAAATTTATAATTTTGCAGGAACTGAGCAGCTAGATTCCACCGATAGTTCAGGAAGCACAGACTGGACAGATACTTCTTTTAGCACAGGTAGAAGGACTTAATGAAATTAAAAATAAAATTGTTCATAATTCAAGAAATTTTGTTACATGAATTCATGATAATTTTTTTCTAGTTTTGTTTTCTTTGGTTCAGCTGCGATAGTTACATATGCTTCTACAGTGATAAAATTTCTAATTTTGCAGGAACTGAACAGACATATTCCACCGAGACTTCAGGAAGCACAGGTTGGACAGATACTTCTTTTAGCACAGGTAGAAGGACCGAATGAAATTAAAAATAAAATTGTTCTTAATTCAAGAAATTTTGTTAGATGTATTCATGATAATTTTTTTCTAGTTTTGCTTTCTTTGGTTCAGTTTCGATAGTTACGTATGCTTATATAATGATAAAATTTACAATTTTGCAGGAACTGAGCAGCCCTATTCCACCGATAGTTCAGGAAGCACAGACTGGACAGATACTTCTTTTAGCACAGGTAGAACGACTTAATGAAATTAAAAATAAAATTTTTCATAATTCAAGAAATTTTGTTACATGTATTCATGATAATTTTTTTCTAGTTTTGTTTTCTTTGGTTCAGCTGCAATAGTTACGTATGCTTCAATAATGATAAAATTTCTAATTTTGCAGGAACTGAGCAGCCCTATTCCACTGATAGTTCAGGAAGCACAGATTGGACAGATACTTCTTTTAGCACAGGTAGAAGGTTTTATGAAAGCACATTTTCATGTTTTTCTTTCAGCAGAAAAGTGGCTACCTTACGTCTTCCTATTTGAATTCAATATTTGTTTTTCCTTTGGTTTTCTTAAAATATTTCTTAAACGTTTTGATTTAAAAAAAAAAATCTTATATGACAATAGGACTTAAAAAGTACGGTAATATATTTATATGTATATATTGCACTACAAAATATCAGTTTCAGCCTTTAACAGGAAATTATATGCTATATTTACAGCACGTAGTTAATACCTAATGTAGCCTCTTTGAAAATGTGTACGTTTACTACATATATTGTTTTCATGATTTTTCGAGTATTCATTTTGACCTTTAAACAAAACGTTAATATAATTGTGTTTGCTTGTATAAAATTTTGCCACCATGTAAATAATATAACCAACACTCTTTTTCCTACTCTTAACTTGAAGTTCTCTGTCTTGGAAAAGAACTCCTATGACTACAGAGTCTGGAATCATTGATGGCTATGCGAACAAATAAAACTGCATTTAATATAAGGACTTTATTTTTACACTACTTTCACCATTCGAAATGTTTGTCATACCTACCTAGATATCGAGAGTAGCCATAGCTACCGAGAGTATTCCAGGCAACCAGGTATTCCAGGTAAGGAGAGTCTCTTTATTAGATAGAAAGAGGGACACATTGAAAATTACTTTTATTACATCATTTTGTACATCAATTTAAATACTGAGCTGATCACTTTTTTTCGTTATTTCAGCTGGTGTTTGTGACTGTGGCAATCATTCAGTTGCATGCTATTTAGATAATGAAGGAAAGAAAATGTGTATATGCGACATTGGGTATTCTCAGTTGTTCCATACATGTATTGGTAAGTTTCTTAAATTTCTCTTCTGTTTAAATACGCATTTAATAAATTTCAAGGCTAAATAGATATTGAATAGTTTCTATTTGTTATCAAATATGTAACTCTCAGCATCTTACTTTATTAATGTCAAGAATCAATCGATTCTATGGAATGTAGCTGGTTGGTTGTAAAGCCAATTACTACACTGGCAACCCTGCTTGATGAAGCCGAGGAAATATAAGGCAGAGTGTGCGATTCTTGCTTTTCAGTGGCACCATCTATGACCAAGATTTAGACTTCCCCACATCATACTTCTCACCAGTCTATAAGGTGGACCCATTCATACATCCATTCATTCATCCACAGATCGTAATTTTGACCTGAATCAGGGAATGATCGATCTCCAATCCAGTACCCCCAGAGGTATTGATTTGTTATGGGAACATGGAGGACTTTTGCGACTCGACAGATTTAACGTGCATCCGTCACTTTACTACACGGGGAGTCTTCGGCCGGCGGGGTTCAAACCCATGAACTCTCGGACATGTGCCTAGCGCCCTACCAACCGGGCTTTCCCGGCCGATGGAATGTAGTTTCACAGTTTGACATCTCTTCTACTGAGAATGTTACAAATAGCATAATTATTTTTGTTCATTTTTTATGCAAAAGATTAGGTTATGTTTTTCGATAAGAAAAAAATTCCAATAAATCCTTAAATTTCTAGATTTTTTTGAATTTTTAATATTTTATATGAGGAGAACATCCTTTACTATAAAGAGAAAAGAAGCATTCTTTAAGGTAACGACAGGGACATATAAGCCTTGTTAATTTGAATAAATCCCAGACCTTGGTTTAAGGACTCTTGGAAGGAGAATTGGGGCAAACTACCTATCATAGGGAACTTTTTTAAGGAAATAATTTGCATTAGCATTATATAGGAAGAAAACCACATAAACCTCCGAATTGCGAGTGATTAAAATGGAAGCTGTTTCTCGTCTATGTATGTATTGGAACAATATTTTCAAAAACATTAGGAACTGGAACGTAATTGTGCTGACTGAGTGAAATTTTAACGAGAATCAAATCCAGTTCAAGCAAATAAATAGGATTATAGGATTATCCATCGTCTCTTTGAAAACATATTCTTTTTACCATTTTTTCAAACATTATTTTTTCCTTCTCATGCTTAATTTAAATGGCTTGAATGCTTATATTATTAAAACTATTACTTCTCATGCCGATATCGATTATAAAAGAGACTGATTTCCATGATTTGATCTTCCAATTGCCATAGATAGTGTAAACAGTCCACACTTAGTTTCTGAAAAAATATGAACTTTTCTTACGATAAAATAGAATTGAGCACTATAAACTTTTTCCCTATATAAATCATCAAGTAATAGCCCAGGCAGAAAGAAGTGTGTTAACAGTGAAACAGTCCGGTAATCGCGATTCTTATGATGTTAAAACGTTAAGTAAATGATTTTATTCTGACAAAGTTTATGACAATAACCAGCTGTTTTCCTTGCATGTGATTATGCAAACTGGCGGGCATTGTACTCTAGTAAAATTATAAAATAGAATGCAATAAAGTACATATTTCTAGAAAAATAGAATACTATTAAGCAGACTTTGTGACAATTGCTAAGGAACAACTTATTTATGGAAAGTAGTGTTGTTGAGAGCTGACCAATAACAGGAAAATCAAGTGCAGCAGTCATGATAAAGCAGTCGCCGTTATCTGTATAAAAGGCAGGCAATGCACACAATCTCTTCCTTCAATTGGAAATTCAGGGTGTTAAGTGTTTGACCAAAATAGCGCCGTAAGTTTTTGAACTTATATCTGTAAAATTCAGCGTTGTATCAAATGTTAGAAAGACATCATTTGAGTTCTTACAATCGTGGACGACCAGGTAGACAATTGGAAGCAGGTCAAAATTTCGCCACTGTGGCCGCACAGATGAGAGTTTTAAAAAGTGTCATTTCGTTACGAAAAAAGACCACTAGAGGTAGAAATGCTATGCAATGGCGTACCGGTGGTCGTTGTAGGAACACCACACCTCAAGAAGAGCGATACGTAGCCATAATAGCAAAAAGGAACAAAAATGTCACTCCTCGATAGATAACTGCAGATTGTATCATATCACCCATTGTAACATTTACATAAATGTAGTATTTATGTATGGTTTTATTTTATTTATGACCATCGTTTTGAACAGCCATCCCAAGTTTGGGTTTACGACTACTGATATTCAACTCCGCAACCTTATAATTTTGAACCCAATCCAGAAGACTAGGGAACTTCCGGATCAAGTATTAGAAGAAATGTGTCTTTGCGGAGGACTCTTTGATGGAACTAAGCCGCATTTGCATTCCATGGAGAAGAAGACCACGAGAAACTCACACGGTTCGCCTGAAGGCAAAGGGACTCCCATGATCTGTCTACCACTGAGAATATTTCGTGTCAGCATTGTGGTCGGAGCAAGCCGGATACGGAATTCGTATCACCATCCCTCGCTAGGACATGAACCCGATTCACCTTCTTGGAAGTTGGCGAACGCTCTAACTCCTGAGCCGTCGCGGCTCTTACGTATGGTTTAGCATTTTATGTTTTTCTGTTACTTTTAAAATTAAAAAAAAATCTCGGTTTTCTATTAAACTTTATTTAAAGCATTAAGCCTTCGAAGATAGAACTTTAAAAGATAGATATAGAGCCTTGAGCCTTCGAATTAGAAGGTTTTAAATGTCGAAGACAATATTTTACGTTTTCTTTTCGAAGAATCTGAACGTTTTCAAGTATTGAATATCAATACTAGGTTATTTTCTTATACTCACTTTAACGGCAAATTAATTTTCACAGCTTTTATAGAGAGATGAAGTTTGGAATTTGAATACCTGTTAACTTTCGCGATTTTTACTAAAGATTTTTCACAGTTGTAGTTGAAAAGCAGAGTAAATGCAAATAAATAACAATTTTTTAAAACCTTTTCATGTTTTTACACATACAAGGAAGAATTTTCAGGTTTCTTGTTTACTTTTTATTTACTGTGTATGTTGAGATAATTAATCTTCTTGAATTTACGCAAATTTTCTTAAATCAATCCTATAACATATTTCACGTAATAGTGAGAAAAAGTAGTAATTATCTTACACTCAATGTGATGTAGTTATTCAGTTAAAGAAATCAACCACTTATTAGAATCGAAACCATCAAATAACGATGAGATTATGAACGTTATTTAATTAAAGAAATTTTGGAGCATAGTTTCACTCCTCCATTAATTTTTGAGCCACGAAATTTAAAATAAAGGAATAAAGTTAAAAAAAAATTTTTACGTTTGTATATCTTCGCCATTTTGTATCATAACCTACTAATTGCAATTTTCTTTCTTTAAAAACCAAATTTTGGAATTCTACTTTAGCAAATCGTTGCCGAGTCGCTTTTTTTTCGAAATATATTGTGAAGCACTTGTGATGTTTTTTTTTAATTGCATACATCATTCTGTTTGCAAAGAATATAATAGTCCAATATATTATGAAGAGTAAATGAAAGTTTATATTTTCTTTCCTAGATTGTTATTGCGGCGAAAAATCACTTGGATGCTTCTTTGATGAAAGTAAAGAGAAGAAGTGCTTATGCAAAGAGGGTTATGCTCAAGACCAAGAAGCATGCAGAGGTATTAAATATATCAGGTGTACCATTATCACAATTCTTAGCAAACATTTTTAGACTCCTATTACTATCTTTTAGCTACATTTTTAGACTTAAAAATTTCATATTTTCACAGGAACAGAAAATTTGAAGGAAATGTTCTCCAAACAGCTCCTTATTATATTTGATATAAAAATTAACGTATACATTTAAATACAATCTAGAATTTATAACAAAAAAGCACATTCGAAAAAAAGTATTTGTTTGAAAAAACAGTTTCGGAGATGAAATATGTTTGAAACATTTTATTTTATATTTCATTATGTTCGTCGTTGATCAGCCGATCCAATTTTGAGTTTACGAGTACTAATAGGTCAACTCCGTATCCTTGTTATTTCGAACCCAATCCAAAAGAAAAGGGAATTCATGAATCAAGTATTGGGAGAAATTTTCCTTCATGGAGGACTTTTTTTATTGGACTAACCCTTACTTGTGTTACATAGATAGGAAAACCTCTCACGTTCAGCCTGATGGCAAAAAAGACTCTAACCCATACTCCGTTTACCGCTGAGGATATTATTACAATACCACGCTGGTTAGTGCGAGCCAATTGAGGAATTCGTATTGACCAGCCATCGCTGGGATTCAATCCCGGTCCACCTCATTGGAGTGCGAACGCTGTATCCCCTGAGCCGCTGCGTCTTATGTTTCAAACATTTTATTTTATTTTATAACCGTCGTTGAACAGCCGACCCAATTTCATGGGTTTACGACTACTTACGTTCAACTCCGTAGCCTTGTAATTTTGAACCAATCCAGAAGACAAGGAAACTCCTGGATCAGTACCCCCAGAGGTTTTGATTTGTTGTGGGAACATGGAGGACTTTGAGACTCGACAGATTTAACGTGCATCAGTCACCATTTACTACACGGGGAGTCTTCAGCCGGCGAGGATCGAACCCACGACCTCTTGGATGAAACATTAAAAAAAAATGGTTCTGTTAAGAAATGTGTCCAGCCTTAGCTACAATGTATTTGTAACATCAATTTTTCATATAGGTAATAAAATCGCCGGGCGCTGAAATAGGAACACGAAATCGAAACACCCCAGACGCGATGTGACCCTTGATATAACTCATGTTGCCGGCCATAGAGAAAGGCTCTTTTCTCTAAAGTGTCTGCCAAAGTAACTTTAAGAATTCGCTATTATATTAAGGTCTGGAGATTGGACTAGCCAATTCAATCTAAACATTTAAGAAAATTCTTGATGTGATGAGGCTTGTGTGATCACCTGATCACTCTATTACCGTCAATCAGTACCAGCTCAATAACTAAAAATAAATGAATAGAATAAAATATATTAAAGCAAACTTCTAAGTTTTTAAGAACATACATTTATACTCTTAGTAAACTTGGTGCCCGTTTCGAAAACATGGAGGGGCATAAGGTCATTCTAAATGATGCATTATCATAGATTCAATCAAGAGGATGCCTTATTATACCATCAAATATTGGTTTCCATAAACGCAACTAGCACGCATGCACATACATTTAAAACGAATTAAAAATATTAAAAAAACATTTTTTTTATATAAAATTACTATCGAACTCATATCTCATATAACGCTAACATAATATTGATAAATAAAATTAATTAAGGTGACATTTTGATACATTTTTATTTAATTTAGAGACATGTAAATACGACAGAGAGTGTCTGAATGGCGGAATCTGCAAGATCAGTTATGGAAGAGTTGGATTTTGTGAGTGCAGGGCAGACTACAGCGGAGATAGGTGCGAGATCAATGATGTCTGTGATCATTTCAATGATGTATGCCAACGATATGGAGCCATATGCGTCATTAAAGATGGCTTGCCATCTTGTGAATGTCCTTCTGACAGGAAAGGTGTTACTGGACTTTGTGAAAGTAAGAAATTACACAAAATAACAGTGAAATATTGATTCAGACAGCAAGTATTATATAATTACTAGGAGGCTCCGCCCCCTGCTCGCCAACGCTCGCCAACCCCCGAGAATTGCTACGCAATCCTATGTGGTACACGCCGTGAACCATGGCTCGCTGCGCTCGCTCTCCAATGAACACAATGTTCTAGCACAAAGACATAGTATATTATCATCAAAGACGTAGTATTTTATCATCAAAGACATAGTATTGTACTTATGTAGAAGAATTCTATCAATGTTCTTATTGGCTTTTAAAAAAGTATATTAGCTATTTAGATTGTACATGGTGAAAAAATCAAAACATTAGCTAAATGAGAAACATATTAGCAAAATAAATTATCAAATATTGCAGTTATTCACCTAAATTCAACTAAATGTGTATAATAAATTAGTTAATGCTAGAAATTCTGAAAGTTTTTGAAAAAAATTTTATTATTTAAAAATATAAACTTTGAATCCTAACTTTTCCTTGTGAGATAATAGCCCTCAAAAAGTCTTTCATTTTCAAGAACACAAAAATTTGTTTTATCGCCAAATGAAATATTTTTTGGTGATCAGCATTATTGAAATCAATTTCTATATTAATTAACATTTGTGATAAAGTACATAACATTTTAGAACAAAATAAGGATGTTTTACATACAATAAATTAAAATGCATGGCTGTTAGCATTACCCGAGAAATACCACGTGGAGGTCGCCATGCTGCATTTCTAATCGGGGAGTTTTGATTTTGGCAGTTCCCCTTGCCTACTGCCAATAGAAGTTTCAATAAAATTTTTTCCAAAAAACATTTTTTTCCGCAAAGCTCTAAGAAATTAACACTAAGCAAAACACAATTATAGATTTGGCATCTTGGAGCAATTACTGAAAGGCTGTCAAATGACTTAACTCTTGACAGGCCAACATAAAGTTGTCCATGACTAAAAACTTGCTTTGTCAATACTAAACTGGTTTTCTCAAAAATCTGATCTTGTGACTTATTCATAGTCATGGAGAAGGCCAGCCTAATTAATTCCTAATTGAGTTTAATTTAAATATTATCATGTTTTTAGGGCATGAATCTGAATTGAACAACCTGATAATCCTCACTCTGGTTATTGTTTCCGTTTCTAAAAGCGCTATCTGTTGAGCCAGTTTATATTAAATATTATCATGTTTTTAGGGCATGAATCTGAATTGAACAACCTGATAATGCTCACTCTGAATATTGTTTCCGTTTTTAAAAGTGCTATATGTTGAGCCACCTCATGTGACATTTGCCATGTGACATTTTTAGCAGCAATCATTGGTCGATTTTCTAACGTTGCCATTCGGGGAGTTGTAATGAGGCTTTTTTTTGGTGCCGTGTAAGAGAAATATATATACATAGATTACGTTTCACAGGGCTCGCGCTAAGGATTTCAAATTATTAGCCAAATTATTATCTGTTTCAATTATTTCAAATTACTATTTGTTTCAGGCTTGTATTATTAGGATCCAATTCTATTTGGTTATGCGGCGCATCTACCGAAAATGACTGTAACATACCTGCCAACTTTTACGCATTTGGCGTAAAGTTTAATTTTTATATTTAAAGTGGTAGTAAATATATACTCCTTTTTCTTTTATAAACTTAATTTTAAAATGATTTTGATCACCACTGTTCTTAAAAGAATTAAGCACATATATTAATATGCGTTAATATAGTGGTTGACAGCTTAAGCTTTTTCAAATACAACGCATTTATTTGCTTAGAATTGAAATTTTAATTCCATTTTAACACCACTGGGAAAAAGGATAATGGAAGGGATTAAATGTTGGCAGGTATGCTGCAATCGAATAAAAAATACTGATTTGTTGGAAAAATTTATTTTGACGTAATTATGAGGATCGAGTTAATGTCATACTTTTCTTTTCACTGAAGAAGAATCATTCTCCAATACTTTCGTCAAAACACAATTTTACTAGCCAAATTAACGATATAATCGCATTTGGCGAGGTGTCGAATGTTTAGCGTAGGGACCTCTTTTTTGAATAAACCATTTAAATACGATAGAGCTAATACATTTAGCATACAAAATATCTATTATGAATAAATAAAACAAATCTGCTTCCCCAAAACGACAAACACTTCCTTTAGATATGAAAGCCGCAACTGCACTTTGTGAAAATAAGAAATTACACTAATTACAGGAAATTCACAGGCGACAAAAAATGCAAAAAGTGGTCGAAACTCAATTCAGTTTTATTTTTTAATTATCTCATTCATTATTAAATCTTAACTACCAGAATGAATCACATTTCAAATTATGCAAATTTAAACCAGAAACTATCTTTAAACGAGCTTTCAATAGCTAAATAAAAAATATGCTAAAAAAATTTGATAATTTTAATTTCTTTTAATAAAATTTTTGAATTTTATTAGTCACCACTTTTTATATTTTAGTCACCTGTGGCAACCTTGTAATTAAGAATATTATTATTACTGAGTTTGTCAACCATAAGTATGCAATTACGTAGGAGCATTCAACATAGATAATACTAATAAATACATAAAGTAAATCAGCTGTCGTTTATAATCTGATGACTTACTAATATCAAGGTTGACAAAAAGTGCAACAAAAAAGTGGCGGTTAATAAAATTCAAAATATTATTAAAAGAGATTAAAATTAGCAACTTTTTTAAAAAAAATTCAATTATGAAAGCAGAATTGAAAGTGAATGCAATGAATATGTTTGCTTTCAATGCTACTAATTTGAAATGTTAGTCTTTGTGTAGTTAATTAACTAAAGAGATAATAAAATGGGTCGAGTTTCTACCACTTTTTACATTTTTAGTCGCTTGTGACATTCCCGTAATATGCACAGATAAGCCGGCGCGACAAAATTTTGTCCTTTCACTTTCATTCACCTGCTGCCAATAAATGAAAATTCGCGATTTCTTTACTACTGTACTGTAAGTACTTGATACTGAATCAGTACCAAGAGTGTTCGGATTCTTTCTTTAATTTAGAAGGAATAAAGTATTCTTAACTACAACTTTTTTTTTTGATTTTTACTTAATTTCTTTTAGTATATTTGTAATATTTCATAATAGCAGCTGTGACTGCTAACCACAATGCCTTAACCCCGTGGACGGAAAATTTTCAACTACTTTTTTTTTTTAAGTTGAGCGACTACAGTAGTTGTCTTCTAAAGTAGCTTATAGAAGACAAACGCAACTGGCGAACTCAATTCTCACCAATATTCAAAATTATATTGACAAAAATGTTTTAGTATAAAAATGTTCATGTTTACATTCACTGGTTTTTATACTAAAATTTTTTTTACTGATTTGTTCTTTTGACTTTAAACTCTATGCTTTTCTTCACAGTGATTTCAAATATCTGTGATTTAAGTGATCAATGATTTTATATATCGTTCAAGAAATAAAGTACAGAGCGAAAAACAAATAATGGACCACCCTGAATAACTGTTTATCTAAAGATCGGATTTTCACGTTCTCGGCTTCAATCTTAATGGTTTGAACGGTTTGACCGCAAATATGCTAATTAATTCATGCAGACGATGTTTTAAGTAACGAAATCAGACACAAAACCATACTTTATAGTTCCTGTGAAATCAAATTTAAAAAAACGTCAGATATTTAAAATTCGATTTCCCAGGACAAATCGACCGACTTTCCGAGCATCAGACGTAGATCTTATTAACGATCGGCCACAGAGACATTCTCATTGCATACGTTGACGGGCCCGCTGAGAATTTGCACCAATCAGATTCGATTCTTTTTTTAAACGTTTAAACTTTATTTCTTTATTTAACTAACGTTAAAAGTAGTTGACAGGAATCGCTACAAGCAACTGTTTTTTGTGTCGCACGACTCACTGCGCTACTTCTCTTAAAAAGTAATGCACTACACTACATACTACGGAAAAAAGTAGCCACTACAGTAGTTTTGCTACTTCAGACGACTCATTTCAATACACAGTTTAAACAACATCATGCTGAATATGATAGACTAGGACTAGTAATTAATAATATCAGTATTAACCCTTTCCAGAATTACTGTCAGTCACCACTGTCACCTGTAAATTACCCACCGCTCTAAATGTAAAATTTTTTTCACCTCAATGTTTAGTTACCACTTCATTCAGTGATCTCCGGGTATTTTAAGGTAAGTTTGTGAAAAAATCTTTCAAAATGTTAGTGGTTGCGTCCATTTTTTTTAACAGCTGAAAGAGCTTCGAGTGCAAATGGTTAAAAGACAGTTTATTTCTTCAGTATTAAAAAAACTAGGAGGCTTCGCTCCCTGCTCGCTGGCGCTCGCCAACCCCCGCAACTGCTTTTTCGGATTGCTTTGCAATCCGATGTTCGCTTTGCTCGCTCATTGGATACGTTCTTAACGTCTAGCTTTTGTATATTTTTTTGAACACTGAAGTTCCGAAAACTTTTCATTGTAGAAAATTCTAAACCTGTGCATTTCAATATTAATTTGAAATTGAAAACAGTTCGCATATTTTTCTTAATCACACTATTCTAAATTTCAGTTGTTGAGAAAAGTAACTGTTGTAAGTTTTGTTTTAAAGTCTTTCCCACCAGAGGGCTAAAACCATGTGTTGTAAAACAATATGAAATAGTACTGAACGCCGGATGTAAAACATCGGCATCGATGAAAATAATTTTGTGAGAATTTTTTTGATAATTCGGTGAGAATTCACCCGATTAGCCATATGATGCTCGCTACGTACTCTTGTGCGCCGAAGCCTATCAATTAAAACGTATTAGCGTTTTATATAATATAGATTAGCCATATGATGCTCACTACGTGCTCTTACGCGCCGAATCCAATCAATTAAAAATGAAAACTGTTGCCAGCGCGAGAAAAGAAATATCATCGGTTTTATTGATACATACGTACGTATTAGCGTTTTATATAATACTAGGAGGCTCCGCCCCCTGCTCGCTAACGCTCACCAACCCCCGAGAATTGCTACGCAATCCTATGTGGTTCACGCCGTGAACCATGGCTCGTTACGCTCGCTCGCCAATGAACGCAATGTTCTAGCACAAAGACATAATATATTATCATCAAAGACATAGTATTTTATCATCAAAGACATAGTATTGTACTTATGTAGAAGAATTCTATCAATGTTCTTATTGGCTTTTAAAAAAGTATATTAGCTATTTAGATTGTACATGGTGAAAAAATCAAAACATTAGCTAAATAAGAAACATATTAGCAAAATAAATTATCAAATATTGCTTCACTAATATTCTGCATTTTAAAGCGTGAAAATTCAATGCATAAATAAATGCGAAATATAAAAAAATTCAATGCATTCAATACAAACACTTAAACGTTTTTTAGACGTTTAGGTAACTCCCAGTAGAAAAATATCAATTCAACAGCGGCCTTTTAAAGCATTCTCACTTCAATTAATTAATTAATTCCTAATTGAGTTTAAATTAAATATTGTCATGTTTTTAGTGCATGAATCTGAATTGAACAACCTGATAATGCTCACTCTGGTTATTGTTATCTGGTTGCTCACTACGTGCTCTTGCGCGCCGAATCCAATCAATTAAAAATGAAAACTGTTGCCAGCGCGACAAAAGAAATATCATCGGTTTTATTGATACATACATACATACAGTACGTATTAGCGTTTTCTATAATATAGACAATTAATTAATTAATTCCTAATTGAGTTTAAGTTAAATATTGTCATGTTTTTTGTGCAAGAATCTGAATTGAACAACCTGATAATGCGCACTCTGGTTATTGTTATCTGCTTGCTCACTACGTGCTCTTGCGCGCCGAATCCAATCAATTAAAAATGAAAACTGTTGCCAGCGCGAGAAAAGAAATATCATCGGTTTTATTGATACATACGTACGTATTAGCGTTTTATATAATACTAGGAGGCTTCGCCCCCTGCTCGCTGGCGCTCTTCAACCCCCGGAACTGCTTTCCCAGTTCTTTTCGGATTGCTTCGCAATCCAATGCTCGCTTTGCTCGCTCATTGGATACGTTCTTAACGTCTAGCTTTTGTATACTTTTTTGAATACTGAAGTTCCGAAAACTTTTCACTGTCGAAAATTCAAAACCTGTACATTTCAATATTAATTTGAAATTGCAAACAGTTTACATATTTTTCTTAATCACACTATTCTAAATTTCAGTTGTTGAGAAAAGTAATTATTGTAAGTTTTGTTTTAAAGTCTTTCCCACCAGAGGGCTAAAGCCATGTGTTGTAAAACAATATGAAATAGTAGTCTGCCACTGGACGCCGGATGTAAAGCATCGGCTTCGATGAAGATAATTTTGTATTTTTAATTCTCTGAAGGGCGTCACCCTAATAATATGGAATTTGTAAAATAATTGTATATATTTTTGATTGTTGATGAAGCCCATCATTTTGTGTTTTCATCAGTGTTCAGAAGCAGAACAACTATAAGTTTTTTATTTTATCACAAAAATATAAAATGTATAAAAAACAAAGAAAAGAGTAAGAAAATGAGTATAGTCATAGAAAAAGTTAAAATTATAATATAGTATTTGTCAGTTAAAATAAAACTTTTTGTTTAAGTCATTGTTAACAATTCAAATTTCTCCGAGGCAATTCTAAACCTTAATTTTGTTCTAAATGTCAGTATTCAGACACACAACAGAAGTTTAATATGAAGTTGTAAAATGTAAGAAGTTGTAAAATTTCTTTAAAAACACAATTGTTAATCTGGGCATTTGGCGATACAACACTTATAGAATTGAAGGATTTGTTACGTCAAGGGCTCAGGTATCATAATTTTGATCTAGTTGCGCTTCTATGTCATTTTGTTTTATGTTGCTAAGTTAACTTTCAAAAAATTCTATGGCTGGCAACAGCATTTATATTTTTCAGAGCCAGTTTAAATTAAATATTATCATGTTTTTAGGGCAGGAATCTGAATTGAACAACCTGATAATGCTCACTCTGGTTATTGTTTCCGTTTTTAAAAGCGCTATATGTTGAGAGCCACCTCATGTGACATTTGCCATGTGACATTTTTAGCAGCAATCATTGGTGGATTTTCTAACGTTGCCATTCGGGGAGTTGTAATGGGGCTTTTTTTTGGTGCCGTGTAAGAGAAATATATATATATATAGATAGATAGATAGATAGATAGATTAAGAAAGGCAATATTTATCTACCGTGGTTTTTGTTAAAAGATTATTTATTTAGTCAAATAATGTCGATGCTGTAATAAATAGGAATTTATTGAAGTTTTTTTTTGTATCAATACTTTTTAAAGAAGGGTTATTTTTCAATAGATGGCACCACTATGATAAAATTTAAATGCAATCAAAATTATGATATTTCATGACAGTGGAAATAAGGGACAAGGGGCAGTGGAATAAGGGACAGTGGAATAAGGGACAGTGGAAATAAGGCCGGGAGATATAAAGTCTTTCTGATATACAAGAAGTTAGAGTGTTCTAGGATAGTTAGGAGTTATGGTACTGTTTTTAATATAATGTTGAATGTTTGGAGAAAAGAAATGTCTTAAATAAAATTTCTCTTTTTATTTTTCCAAAATCATTTTGATACTCGAAAAAAAATCATAATTAAATAGTCGAATCGCAGACATTTTAATAATTCATTTATTAAATTTCAGATATCTGCAATCCAGATAAATGTATTCATGGTCGCTGCGAGATATTTGGGAAAGATTTCAAATGCAGGTAAATCTGCTTGATATTCCTAATATTTTCTGGTCAATAAGGAAAAAACAACAAAATAAATTCATATTGCTTGAAAAATATTTTAATTTTTTTTAATGTGTACATAAACTAATAATAGAAATGTATTCGTGTATGCTTTCATGTAAAATTAATAATGTAAATCGACTTTATACATTAAACAAATTAAAACTTTTTAAACGTTTTTCCTTTAAGGTGTGAAGCTGGCTTTGAAGGAAAATACTGTGATAGCAAACGTAAGTAAAATAAAACATTGCTTTGGAGTTACAAATATTTATTTAACATTTTACTATATAGTAAAAAATAAATAAAAAAAACGAACCATTATCAATATTTTTTGATCTAATGCTGCATCTCGCAGCTTTTGGACTCAAATTAATGGTTCGTGGGGTCTACCTCAAATATGCTGATTAATTAAAAAATTAAGTAAGCGAATCGATGAATGAGAAGTTGTATAGTTAAAAATCGATTCCTCAGAAAATATTTGACGAATTTCGAACAAATTTTCTATTTTTTCATGTAAAATCGCGTCCTTTAAAATAATGTGAAAATTGTATACCTTACAATTCATTATTTTTTCCCGATTATTAAATAAAAAAAAATAATAGAAATTAATAAAATAAATAAATAAGTTTTTACTACAACTAATTTTTGCAGGTACTTATTGTTGGATAAATGAATCTCATAATTGTGTTCAAAAATTTTTGAATTCGCTAAACAGTTCATGAGATATGGCGAAATACGCAAAGAGTAAAATTAACATTAAGGGTTCCGAGCTTTTGACCCCCCCCCCCTGACCAAACTATTGGCACCGTAATTCCTAGATTGCGTCTACCCCCTATATTTTAGGGTTCAAAAATCCGAATTTGTCGAAAAAAATGTATGTTTATTCAGAGATAGTACGTTTTCGTGTCTGAATTCGTCACTTTCTATATCTTCTCAGTAATTAATTAGCATATTTGAGGCCATTCCCACGAACTATTATGATTGAGTTCCAGAAAGTAAAGATCTGATAATTTGATCATAAGTCTCTCCGGGTGGTCTGTTTTTTTAATTATATTGATGCAATAGAAATCAAAGAAATACACTCGTTGTTAACATGTGTGAAATCATGGTGATGCGCTCCATTAGGAGCAGAAAAATTTGGGTATTTGCATAGTACTTTTTCAATCTGGCGTAGTTTTTGGAAGAAAAGAAAAACACGCTTAACATCTGAACTTATGATATAACAGAGTTAATAGCCATATAACAACTGCAATTACATACAAGGAAACCGGAGCACCTTTTCTATTAAATAATAGACATTTAACAATTTGCTCTCTTTTCGGAGATTTTCCTTTCGGCTGCAGTTGATCACAATTATAATGCATGCGTTTAATTCTTTTCAAATCTGTTTCCTGAACTCAAAAAGAGTCAAAAATCATACTTTTCTTTATTTAAAGAAAGGCTTGGAAGGAGGGGGGGGGGTCGGTAAAAGACGCTGGATTGAAACATTGGGTACACGGGTAAATTAAATTTTTTTTTGTGTGACTGTTCTTAATGTAAATCTTTCGAAGTTTACTATTCGCTTTTATTGTTATCTCTATTTTCACCAACTAAGCGCCTTTTCGCGAAACATTCTGATTTTTCTGACTCAACCCTTTGCAGTGAAAATTTTATTTTTTTAAGTTGCATCAGATTTTACAGTAATGACCATCAGTTTTATAACAATTTGCCTATTTTAATTTAATAAAAAAACGTATATTAATAAAAAAAATTTTATTTTTAGGTGATGGAATATATTTTATTCTAGTTATCACTGGCGTAGTTTTCATACTGATATTCAGCATTGGAGTACTATGTATGGCAATTTATTTCAGGTACATGCAATTATTTAAAGATTTTGTTAATCTATTTGTTTAAAACTTAGGAAAAGAACTACTAATAAATACGAGTATTTGCCGAAGATGAAAGTAAAGCAGCAAAGGATTCAAACACTTTAGAAAATACTTTTTTGTTTTGAAAATATCTTGATTTGAAATATTTTTTTTAACATTCATTTAGAATATACTTTAGAATATTACTTTTCACTAAAATATATAAGATGCAAAACTCTAAGGTAGTAGAAAATTCATTGAATAGATGTTATATACAATAGGTAGGAAATTTATGTTTATCGTAAGAAACTAATATAAACTATAATATAAATATAGTGTAAACTAATATAATTTATATAATATATATATATATATATATATATATATATATATATATATATATATATATATATATATATATATATATATATATATATATATATATATATATATATATATATATATATATATATATATATATATATCATATAATAGAAAAATCGATTAAACTTCCACCGAGATGCCAACTAGCTCCAATTTGCAAAAAAATATTTTCTATATATCAAACGCACTTCAGCAATGCAGTAAGAAAGGCACTTTAAAACAAAACTACTCTAGTTACACTCAATTTGAGCTTTTGTTTTCATATTTTGTTATCTGGCAATCTTGCTATGAAAATATTTTGAATAATTCTTGAAAAATTTCCCGTTCATGTAAGTATATTTGAATTCGCTACTCGCTTTATAGATTATGTTTCATGTTTTATCCTGTTTTTTTTTTCTTTTTCTTTCATTTTATTTTTTGTTTTTACAGGTTATTTTTACTTTTTGGGTTCTTTTTTATTAGTTGTAATTTTTGTAAAAAAAAATGTTGAGTGCTCTTCGCACGATTGTATTGATATATTTTGCTTTAACTAAAATGATACAAAATCAGAAAGCACTCTTTTTTGCGGATATAATCGTGTGGGCTGATGAAAATATTATAGCTTTTATTTTCCGGATTTTTTAAAAAAAATTTATCCTTTCTTTTTCCCTAGTTGTTTGTTATTTTTTTATTATTATTTTTCTTTCCCCCTTATTTTCATATGTTTTTAATTTTCCTTTGTTTTATCTTTATTTTGAATTTATCTTATTAGTTCTGTTTTCCTGCAGCTTATGCGCAATAAAAGAAACTTATTGTTTTTCTTAATTTTCTTCGTGTTTTTTTCTATTTATTTATTTTACTATATATATATATATATATTTGTCTGTTATTTAAACTACAACGTTAACCTTTTTTGAACTTTTTTTTATATATCTTAATGTTGTAAAAAAAAACATATTATTTTTTCTTATTATTATAGGGTTTATTAAATTATTTTTCTGAATAAAAATTGTTTTACTAGTTTTTCTCATAAATAGCAGCACTAATATGTTACTTGCTAGAATTTTTTCTACCATGTATATATTTTTAAATTTTATTTTATTCGATTCAAGTTATATCCACAACTTTGGAGATTTTGCCTCTTCGTGAACTTTGTTAACTGTTAAATAAGTATTTCACTTTTAAACCTAATCCACATATTGCTACACGACGGTAAGTTTTGTTTCCGCTTTCTTTTATTTCATGCTCTTTCTCAACTGATTTTTTTAGCAATATCGATGCATATAAAGAATAATTTTTATCTTAGGATAATTATTCTTTAGTTAGAAATATCGCATTATATTATACCAAAAGATGTGTCTAAAGAAAGACTTTTGGTTTTTCCTATAAATTCATTTCTATTTTATATTATTTTATGGTTATATTATTTTACTATTTGTGTATATATATAATAGATAATAAAAACTGGTTGAACAACTACATTTTTTATTATTTTTTTTAACGGAGAACAAAGCATATTTAAGTATAGTAGATAATAGTCGATAGTAAATTGTTAGTAGCTGAAAGCTTTTGTCACACCACACAGTCTGCCAATTATTTTTTCTGCTGCCACTTTGTGAAATTTTTTTCAACGGCCGTACAAGTTGGCAGGTATGCAAATATTACCACTTAATTCTAAGAAATATAATACTCATTTTTCGAGATAGTGTTGGATAGGGTTTGGAAAGGTACACAAAGTCATAGCCTCCTGCAATTATGTTTCGGAGAATTTTGCTTTTTAGTGATGATAGATTGACATCAAAACTTTTAGAATAAACAATTTTTTTTTTTGTAAAATTTTCTTTCAAATTGAGATTATACGTAGTAATTTTTTCGACCATTTATATTAATTATAAAGAGTAGAGGACAGAATTACTGTAACACTGATTCTTTAAAATAATAAGGCCTTATTTTTGCTACCACTGGGAAGATTTTTCTTAAAAATAAAATACGAAAACATTATTAAAATAAATCAAAAGTATGAAGAAGAATATATATATATATATTCTAAAATTAAAATACGAATTAATATTAAAGGTTTCAATACTTACAAAATTTGGAGAAAGCGTGAGTGTAGATAATACTTAAATTGTCATAGATTAATACTTAAATTGTGTTAGATATACTTAAATTGTCAAAGCGTGAGTGTAGATTCATACTTAAATTGTTGCAAAGTTGCTTTGCAAATAATATTTTTTTATAATTTTAAATCAGGTATCTTTTTTATTATTTTTATAGTTACATCTTTCGAGTCGAAAATTTCATGGACCAATTTAATGAAATAAACATTAGGTGTTTGCAACCTGTTCATATTAAGTTTTAAAGTGCATAAAACTATAATAATTTTGTTAACTATCGAGCACTTCTATGTGAATAGAACGTAAATAGAAAAGTTGCTGTCATTGATCCACGTGTGCAAAATTGTCTTTCCAAAGAACTTCATTTTTTTAAGGATGGTATACTTTTCCTATCAGCTAATATTCCAATAATTTTATTTTTATAATTAAATTGGTAGAAAATTTTATAAGTTTTTTTCATTTCCTGAATTTTTAAATTTAGTTTTATGCTAAATTTATCGTCACTATTTATAAAAACAATTTACCTATATTTATATATTGTTATTATTCTTTGTTTCTATTGCCATGCCAGAAAGTCAGCTTGAGAATACAATTGAATTTAAGGCAGAGGTTGCGTTTCTTGTTTTACAGTGGCGCCATCTGTGGCCAAGAATTCAACTTCAGCCACAAACAAGTATTTAGGGTGAACCCATTCCTCCACAGTTCGTAATTTCGGACCTAAACCAGAGAACGATCGATTTCCAATTCAGTACCAGCAAAGGTATTTTAAGAGAACATGGAGGACTTTTTAACCCCGACAGTTTTAACGTGCACCAGCTACCATTTAATGCGTATTCACCATTCCATAATTCGAACTCCCGTTCTCACGTACACGAGTCCAAAGTCCTACTAACCAGGCTCTCCCGGCTCATGCACATATAAATGAATTACAACGATGTCTTCGTAAAATAAAAAAAAATATTTCGATTTACAATTGTTATTTAATTACTGTCTGACTAGCAGTCGGGAATATCGTCCTTAAAGTAAAAGTTTGCAAGTGCGGTCATTGCATATGAATCATTATTTAATTTTATTTCCAAGAGAAAGTCAGTTTTAACTATCATAATATATTAATAATATAAAGATTTATTGTTGGATCTGAGGTCAAAGCACACACACATGACTTTTTTTTAATTCTAAAAAGGCAGTTTCTGGTTTTATAGACTTTTCATAAATGTTCCACTTTTTTGTGGCAGATGGGTTAAAAATCAGGATTGCCAACTATCTATGTTTGTTGGAAATATTTTTTTAAGTGGTAGCTGTTTCAGAGTATTATTTTTTGTTTTGTAAAATTGACTTCAAGTTATTTTTTGCAAGTTAATGATCAGAAGTTCGATTCTCAAAGAACAAGCAGTTTTATATATCGTAGCTGCTAACCTTAGGAATAAAAAATTAGGAACACTATATGCGACAAAATAATACGCAAAAATTACGAGAGTAAGATCAAAATTTAACTATTAAATAATAACATTAATAGACATATATTTAAATGCCGCATGTAAATTAGTAAAACAAAACTAGAAACACTATTTTTTGTGGGAAATTAATAATATTAATATTTTTAATTAGGAATACTGGCATAATAATTTAAAAACAATCATTGCCTATTTATATATAATTATTCTTCTCAAATTCATAAAACACAGGTAAATAATAATGTACATCAGAAACAAATATTTCTGATGCAAGTGTACTACAATATACAAATACTACAATAAATTTAAAAAAAAAAATATAGTTGTTTAAGATTCATTTTATTGAAATGATCAGCAACAGCTATTTGAATAGTATTTTCTAATAAAAAGCTACTAAAAATTACTTAAGCACAATAAACACAGGAAGCGCGGATGCGGCGATCAGAATAAGGGATTGATTTAAAAGCAAATATACTGCAATTTTATGAAAATTCAGATTTTTTATAAAATATCAGATTTGATTTAAAAATTAGGAACAAATCCAAAAAATTCAGAACAGTTGGCAGCTATGATATATATGCAGTTTTATAGTTGTGAAGAAAAAAAAATTGAGAATGAAATTTCTTCTTTACCAGTTTTTGCTCTTTTACAGTCTTGATATATTCAGGCTTTCAACCTCAGCTGAGACTTTTAAAATATCGGCAAAATTTTTGAAATCTTTCATTCGTAACTGTACATAAAATATTTTTACAAAAATCGCTTTAGTTGACGGATAAAGTCATAGATATATTTAATTACGTTTTATATTTTAAGTGGTGTTGAAAATTCAGCCAATTCTGAGTTTACGCTCATCAATTCCGCAGCCTTATAAATTTGAACCCAATCCAGAAGACAAGGAAACTCCTGAATGAAGTATTGGGAGAAATTAGCCTTAGTGGTGAATTTTTTGATGAAAGTAACCCGCATTCACGTTACAAGGATTGGAAAACCAAGAAAACTTCCCAGGGTAAGCCTGACGTCCAGAGAACTCTAACCCACTGATGATATTTTACCTCTGCACTGGGATCGGTGGGAGCAGGTCAGCACCTCCTGGAAAAGAGAAGGCCTCAACACCATAAACAAGAAATTTGATCCTTTAGTAGTCCAAACATAATGTCATAATTCGTATTTAACCACAACTGCGCAGTTTATGTTCGCTACGTAGGACTACTAAATTGATCCGTGCTGAGGCCTTCTTTCTTCTAGAAAGTGTTGGCCAGGTGCAGAATTCTTTTCTTGGGATTCGACCCTGGGTCACCTCAATGGAATGCGAGTGCTCTATCTCCTGAGCTACCACGGCTCGGATATATTTAATTCACATTAAACTGAAATCAGCTATTTCAGCAAATTTCAGTCTACCATTAGAGGAGTTCTAGTTGGCATTCAAAAGTGTTAAAGCATTTTTTTACCTTTTTTTTTGAAGTAGCAAATTTATTGAAGAAATTTATAGGCTGCTGATAAATGCATTACTTAAGAAATAATGTAAAACCTCATGACTAAAAACAGACAGATTTAATGCAAGATACATTGCAGTACCTGTTTCTAAATGTTTTTTTTTTTTAATTCCAATGCAAAAAAAAAAAAAAAAAATTGGAAAATTGATTTGTTATTAGTATTCCTTTCTCTGGACAATAAATTCATTAATACCGCAATAAATTTGACACCGAAAAATAAACAATATTTTCAAGAATTTCTTGGCAGAGGTGTACCGAAGTGGTAGCTTAATCAAGTAAAATAAATATCAACTCTAGACATGACAATAAATCTCTTCACGAGGAGAATTTGAATTTTATTTTTTGTATATTTGAGAACCAGAGAACTGAAAACACCAGCAGTGAAATCATAAAACAACTTCATATTTCTATTTTTTATAGCGTACTAGAAATAATCAACGGTGTTAGTTTAATCTGTTACAAAGATAATAAAAATTTATAGGCCTACTTTTTCGGAAACTAATGAATCCATTTGTTTCAAATTCTAGATTTATTTCATAATTAAAATTAATTTGTGTGAAAGAGAATGAAAAATTTCTTATCCCTTATCATTATAACTTATCCCTTATCATCATCTCTTATCCCTTATTATCATCTTCCAAACAGAATCAAATAAATACCAATTAAAAATTATTTAGGCCAGAAAGATATTTTTCCTTTCGCAAAAAAAGAAAAAAAAAATAAGAAAAAACGAAATTATCTAATTTTGTTCTTATTTAAATTTCTTTGCTATGGATGGCGCCACTGAAAATACAAGAAAATCACCATCTGCCTTCAAAATTCTCTCAATTTCAAGCAGTCTCGCTGGTATTGGCATGTTGCATACCAGGGACTAATATAGACTATGTTGCATACGTAACAATTACGAGAAAATATTTTTTTAGAAAGTGGAGCAAATTGGTATCACTGACTAATGTAGATTTAGTTATTTTATATTTTTACCCCAAAGGTTAATAAAAATAACAGGTTGTTTTATACAAAATTCTGAGGAGAGAATATTGAACAACCATTATAATTTTCTTCTCTTTTTTTTCGCAGATTGAAAAAGAAACCTGCAGCTACTGATTTGGAAAAACTGGTAAATGATATAAGAACAGAGACTATTTCAGTTCAACGATAACAATAAAAATTATTACATTTTGAAATTTGCTTTCAATCTTTCAATTCTTGGACGATAGTTGCTGAGAGATGTTTTTTTTTTTCGAGGGTCATCATTATCCTGGAACAAGAAGTTAAGAGCTGCAAGCTTCTGAAGAATATTTCAAAGGTCGCTGCTTCACTTTCCAATTTAATAATAAATAAATAAAATATCTCTTTTTTGTGTGAAAAATTTTAGTTATATTCAAAACATATTGAATTAGTTAGCAATGGGTTTCCAAACACCTTTTTCCTAATACTTTATCCTCCAATTTCATAATTTTTCCTCAACACTGATAACTCCAGGTTTGAATCTGGAAAAATCGGAATTTCCCAAATACTAGAAACTCGACGTAATTTTTGACAAATATCGTTATGGTCATTGGTGCCAACTTATATGTATTTAATTAGTGATCTGTAAAACTACCTTATTTTTGTTCGTTTACCACTACTACTTCGTCGCAAATGTAGTAAACAACGACTACTTTTTTTAAACTACAAATTACTTCACGACTTTAAAGAGACGATCTTTGCTAGAGAACTTAATTTACACTTAGATTCAAATTGGGTTTGAATATGAAATTGGCTTACGTTAAACAATAAGAAATAATTAAGAATTCTTTTTTCATATTTACATGATTCAGTTTGTTATACCAAAATATTTTTTTTTTTCAATTTGTTCAATTAACCTTCAACTTTTTCGACAGAAAATATTAAATTTAAGTAAGGCGAAACTATTAAATGCTTGCAATTTCTTAATTGTTTAATGCTCTTTCCTCTAAGAAATTAAGTACATTGGAAATATGTTTCCTTTAAAAGGAATTAATTAACGAAGCTAATAAATACCTGTAACCAGTAAAACGCTTAACAAAAATATTTAATTTAATAGTCCAAAACTACAATGGAGCAAAAATATATTTTTTATAGATTTGTAAAAACATTACATAAAAAAAAGTTAATAAAATTATAATCATATGTTTTCAGTATCATTCAATATATATTCAGCGTGTAATTAATGTGACTATACGCATTTTAAATAAATTTTCATTTCTTTAAAACTTTAATAAAACGTAAACATTATACAATGCAACGATACATTACAACATTGCACAGCACATTAACTACGAAACGTTACGACAATTACGATAACATAATTAAGAATTAATCAAAAATTTTGTTTTTCTTCATATACATTTTAACCTACACATAAAACATTTAATTTCAATATTCCAATAATATGACCAGAAAAGAAAACTTACAGGGTGAGTAGTGTACTCAGATTTAGCAGAGCGAAGGTTGAACTGAGATCCAGCGCATGCGCAAATAGCAGCAAAGTGACACTAAAGTGGTATGTTGCTTGTGAACTGGTTGTTGGACAACTTTACATGCCTGGTTGAGTACGCTGCTTCCCGCCAACCCCCATATTATCTTTTCTTTCAATGGGCACGTTCCAATATTCGCACTGGTGACACTGGTTTGCCGCACCGACCGTTCCAATATTAAAACTGATTACACCAGTGCACCGCACCAATCGTTCCTTCATTCAAACTGGTGTCACAAGTTATGCACGAAGTGCACCAGGTCTCTAGTTGGTTTGGTCAGTTCGTGTGACGTCATTACCCTTATTTGTTTCCAAACTTCATTATACTGCTGTTGAGATCGTCATAATTTTACTGTATTTTTGAATGGATTTTATTATAAATTTGTAAAAAAAGCTTGTTTCAGCATTGAGAATAAGTTTTCTTGTATCAAGTCGAAATATAATAATTACTATTGGAAATGTATTCTGTAGATGCATCGTCTTGACGCTGTTTATTACGATGGATATCATTCATAAACATTTTATTCCTCGTATTGGTTTGTGTTTGTTTTCAAGTCTAAGAATTCATCTGAATTTTTATTCGTGGGGTGATTAGTTTTACTAGATACCCCATATGAAGCAACCAGACAGTAATCAAGTTGTCTACGTGTTGATCTTAACGCTCGAGCATCCTACTCTGTAGTTATGATGCCTGAGTTGCATGTAATGAAGGCGCGAATTCATGAAAATGGTGCCTTCAGGTGCAACTTAATAACCTCTCCTGGGATCGCTTAAGTTAAAGATCCACCCACTTAACATATCGTCCGACTAGGACTTATGCAGTATAGCTGCAATATTCCTTGGTAATAATGCGGCTAAATTATATTAACTATTGTTTTTAATATTGACCTCAATATATAATTTGTTATTACTTCACATGGGTTGTTTTCTTACAAAAAGCTTATCAAGCATGGAGTGGTACTCGACGTTAATACAATGTAATACATAAAGGTCAAATGTTTTTTATTTTAATTGTAATATATTTTATTACTCATAAAATATCCATTATTTTCTCAATTAGCAACCAGGGATGCAAACTGCTTCTCTTTTTGCGAATGTTTTAAGAAATCGGTAGAACATTAAATCGAAAATACATAAGAATAATTACACAAACTCTATAAAAGAGTAACCACGAAATAAATACAGTAAAGTTGCATTTCATATAATGCTGGATATATTGATAAAAGAACCTCATGTGGTCTGATGCGGTGCTGATGCTCACACTGGATAATGACTGATTGGTGATCTGAGACCTAGACCGCGACCAGGGTTCATGGACTTTGCATTCAAGATTTCTCACCATTTCATGCTGTTTACTGATCGAGCATTTTCCTTTTCGAGTGAGTAATACGTATTTCATTCTCTTGCAATTATGTTTGGATGTGGCAAAGGAAGTAAAATTCAGATTTGACCATTTCATTTTAATTACTGCAAAAATGTTATCTCTACGCTGCGGAAGTGGCGGCAAGATTACTGACACGCCCACTAAGAGAGTTGTAATACCGGTGATATATCTCAACTACATAAAGCCAGGTGCTAAGCCCGGTGAAATTTTTGAAGATGAATATGGACACTTCCATTGCTGGGCTAAAAGAGGAAGTTATTGCACGCTCAGCGATTTTAAAGTGCCTGAACGAGCTGTAAGACCATATTATTCGGCCGATTCAATTCCGGTACCTCAACAAATTACGCCTGAATTGCCGACTACATCAGCTGTCGCCCCAGCTATGGAAATCAACGATGGAGACCTGCATATGGAACAGACTAAAGAAATTTCGACCTCTGATTCAGAAAGTATTAACAAAAACAACATAGAACCTCCTACAAAGAAAAGGAAAAGGAAGAAAAAGCTAGCGGATGTCAAAAAAACTTGATAATTGCACAACCACGACTACAAATAGCTGCTCCTCTTTACCGCTAGAGACCGCAACTATCTTAGCAACATCAGAATCCAAAGAGGATTTCAACAAAGCTCCAGATCCACCTACAGCTTCAGTGAAAGTTCTACATATGAAGTTTACAAAAGTTTTAATCCGTCTACTACCAGTTGACTTCAAAGCAGAGGATATTTCCCTTAAATAAGGGAAATTAGACATCGAAACCCACCACGTAATACAGTTTAAGAGAAGAGTGGGAGGAACCTACTGGCTCCTCCCACTTTTTCTCATAAACCTTAAATAAACGGAGAATAACCAGCAAATTTTCGCCATCACAGACATACAGCGGATTCCAGTCCGAGTAGAACGTTTTCGTGGCAATCGAGGACCGCTGCAGTGTTTTAATTGCCAGGAGTACGGCCACGCTCAACGGACATACAATGCACCTCCCAGATGCGTGAAATATAACTGTGATAACCACTGTGATAACTTAAACTGTGATAACCACAGATCCTTCGAGTGTCGTAAGAATAGACCCGCGCCACCAAAGTGCTGCAACTGTGGAGAAATTCACACCGCAAGCTACACGGGATGCAGAGCCCACCCCAGCAGGAAGAGACCTCGTTCTGTTCCTTCTACACCAGCCAAATTGGCTCACAGACTCTTATCACTAGTGAAAGAGCTGCAAACCTACTAAAAAATAAAGCAGTGTTTCGTCTTTTGCAAAGGGTCCTAGGAGAGACAGTCTGTGAAGTTGATCGATGAAAGCAAATAATCGTTATTTTTAGTAGTGCTTTTTATTTAAAGTGTCGGGGTAGTTGTTATCAACAATATCAACCTTCATCGATGAAAAGAAATCGAGAATTGCACGTAATTGAATTTCGCTATGCTTCAGATCTAGCAATCTGTCATGTTTCTGAAAATTATATTGCTATTCTAGAGAGCAGTTTCCAAACGTCCAACTTTAGAAATTCTTCTGTTTCGGCCATGGCTCAATCCTACTTATAATACACTTGTCCTGTTGTTGTAGCAGTCGCCAAGCACCATGACTGCGGCTGCTCTGAGAGTTAGACAGTACCTAATTTTTGTGCAGGCACTGAACTTTATTCTTCGCCTTAGAAGATGCCGGAATTGTTACTCATTTAACGTTACCCAGCGGGCACCTGTGAACCAAAGTCATGGAGGCGAGCAACATTACCCACGCCACTCAGCCACAGACCCGTTCATAGGGTGGGCCACATTCACATATCACACTCAACGGAGGACAACACATAGAGAGAAACATCCATGCCCAGAGCGGGATTCAAACCAACAGTCATTGGCTTCGCAGTCAGGCGCGCTAACCGCTCGGTCACCTGGCCGGCTCCTCTGTATGTTGTGGAATTGGAGATAGTTCTACACGCACCAAAAATATCAGTATATAACTACAGATAAGTACAAGTACCGTCGCCTATTACTATTTGCCACAGTTAAAATTTATTTACTGTAATACTTATTCTATCATTTACTAATACAGGGTTTCTTTATATTCTTAGATGCTATTTTATGTTCTTTTTTATCAGTGATGTCAAGTTGACAGAGAAGAAAAATTATATGATCAGATCAGAAAATTTAATGTAAAGTGGTAGTTAGATTATTTTACTTCCGTGAAAATAAAATCGTGTTTTAAATGAACAGTGCTATTTTTACTACTTTTAAAAACCGCAAATACAAATAAATACTATTTAACTCATAAAGAACATAAATATTTAAGTTTATAGATGAATGTCGGCGAAAATTGTTTATTGAAAAATACTTCTTTTTTAATACTATTTGAAACAGTATTCAAATCGATGTACTTGTTTATTAAAAAATTATTAAAGATTAATGCTACAATAAGTTGTTAGCTTTACGTGACTCTAAACTTATTTTATACTGTAAATTTCTATTTAAATAAATAACTTAATGCTTTTTTGCATCAATTCTATACAATGCAATAAAGTCATGAAACTATAAAAAAATTAATTTAATTTCACAAAATTAGCATTTATAACTATATTAACTCATACGACATTCCTGTATCACTATCTAATTTAAACGTATTCTCCTTAGCCCTGGTCTTGGAATACGCAATGAATATATGTATATTTATGTGATTAAAAATCTACCACCTTAAGTTTAAAAATATATGTGATATATTTATTTTTAAGTTTAGTACTTATCGACATCTCTCATGCCTGTGCCAAATAGGCCCGAAATACCGACAACACCAATTCATGTCATTGATATGGAAACTTATGAAGGCGGCCAACTTTTGGAGCAGACGGGGAATGAGTCAACCAGAGATTCAGAAAGCTCAACCAAAAATATTGCAGAACACCCTTTGAAGAAGAAGAAAAAGAAAAATAATGTCAAAAAAGCTGAAGCAAATCTAATCATGACCACAAATAGTAAACATTTTTCACCGATAGATACCGCCACCTCCTTACAACCATCTGAATCTATATCTGATACTGACTTAGCTCCACCCAAGGAGGATTCCAGTTCAACTGTAGATCCACCCACAACTCCAGCAAAAGTTAAACCAATTAAGCATATAAAAGTTCTTATTCGTGGTCTTCCAGTTGGATTCTATACTGATCATATCTCCCAGGAACTGGCAAAGTCAGACATCATAACGCAAAAGGTAATTTAGTTTAAGAGAAAAGTGGGCGGGACCTACAGGCTCCTCCCACTTTTTCTCACAATTCTCACAGAAACAGATGTTAATCGACAAATTTTCTCTATCACCAATATACAAAGTATCCCGGTCAGTATTGAAAGATTCCGAGGCGGGCAAAATCCAATCCAGTGTTACAACTGCCAAGAATTTGGACACAGTCAAAGATCATGTAATTCACCATCAAGATGTGTTAAGTGCGCCGCCAAGCACCGATCATACGAGTGCCAAAAAGATGAAAATACACCACCTAAGTGCAGTAACAGCGGAGACTTTCATACAGCCAATTACACGGGGTGCAGAGCCCGTCCCCGCAGGAGGGGAACACGTGCCATACCACCTACAACAACAGGACTTGCTCAAAGATTGGTTACAATAATTAAAGAATTGCAAGAACTTTTAAAAAATCAAGAAGTGCTTCAGAGGATTATGGGGGAAGCCACTCTTGCACAGTAACGTCTTTTTTTTTTACTTGATTTGAACTTCTATTTGAACTCTTATTATTATTCAGAACTCTAATTTTCCATACAGATTATTAAAATAAATACTGCATACTGCCCTTTCAAATTGAAGTTGATCATACTAGATGGCGCCACTAAGGCTTGACAAAATTTATGTAAAACCTTCACGCCTATGAATCACGACTTTTGTATATATATAATCATCATTTATTCATGCTCATATTCAATTTTCTGTACATATTTATGGCAATTAATGTAAATATCTCTGTTCAAGTTGTAATGTTTTCTAATCAAGGTTATATTTTCTGTACATTTTTTCATGGCAATTACTGTAAATATCTCTGTTCAAGTTTGTATTTTTTCTAATCATGGTAATATTATTGTAAAGCTACCACAACGACTGCTTATATTCAAAATGTTTTTAACTCATTTTTGTAGTTTCATGATGAATGGGATAGGGGCCGCTGCGCGGCCCAGGTGCCCAGCTGTTTTTAAATAAAGTAAAGAAAAGTACTTATCCACATAGTACATAGAATGCTTTTTTTTTGAAGTATTTGCTAACCGCTTTTAATGGTGGTAGGTAAGGTACAATTAAAATAAAAATAAAAACTTTAATTTACGTTTGAAACTTTAAAAGTTTGGTTGCTTCTCTACCTTTTATTTTTACAGATGAACCGACACTACATTTTCTCTATACGTATGTCCTCTTCTTGCGATATTATAATATGAATGGGACAAGGGTCATTATGGCCTCAGACGCCCAGTTCCGAAGGAAAAAAGGAACCATTTCATACACAGAATAGATGATGTCATTATCATACCTGCCAACTTTTACGCACTTGGCGTAAAATTTTATTTTTATATTTTAAGTGGTAGTAAATATATACTATATTTTCCTTTATAAACTTAATTTTTAAATGATTTTGATCACCACTATTGTTAAAAAAATTAAGCATATACATTAGTATGAGTTACTGTCATGGTTGTCAGCTGACGGCTTCTCAAATACGACGTATTTTTTTGCCCACAATCGAAATTTTAATTCCAATTTACTACCACTGGGAAAAATCATAATGATTCATAATACATAATGGAAATAATCAGATTAAAAGTTGGCAGGTATGATACCTGCCAACTTTTAATCTCTTCCATTATGATTTTTCCCAGTGGTAGTAATTTGGAATTAAAATTTCGATTGTAGGCAAAAAAAATACGTCGTATTTGAAAAAGCTTAAGCTGCCTACCATGAACTTGAACTGGAGTTACTTACGCAATACCTGTCCGCGAAGCGGACACTTCACTGCTTCATCGAAGATAGTGCCCGTTGGCGCCTGGAATAATGTCTTTATCAAAAAGGTGATGATGGCTTGGCTGTAGGTGTAGCTTGGTTGGAAGGGTTAAGTCCCTAGCCTACCATGACGTTGGACGTTGGAAATGTAGAAAATCTCAGCATTCGGCGCGAAGCGCCGCTAACTGATTCGTCTAAACTGTAGAGTCCTAAGTTGAATGGGCATAAATTTCAAGTTGAAATATATGTGATGAAAAAATTACAGTGAAACACTGTAAGTCCTGGGGGTGGAGTCCTGGGAGGATGCAGAACACAATCAATTCTGCGGCTCTGGGAGTAGGGAGCGGAGCAACTTAACAAGCTCTTCGTTTTGTAGTAGTTCTTTCATCTCTTTGAAGAGAAGCAGGAATCTGCTGGCAGCATCTTTTGTAGTCTTGGGTTGGGCTCTTCTTCTATGTGAGGGTTTCCTGGGTCTTGCACCGCAGCCCGAAAAACAGGCCGGGTGCTCACCATCACAGTTAATGCATTTGGCAGGAGTAGATCTGGGTTTCGTACAAAGGTACGTAAGATGAGCTTCTGCGCATTTCATGCAGGCTGGTTCGGTGGCTTGGCAGTTGCGCTGGGTGTGGCCATATTTCTGACACCTAAAGCATTGTGTCTGGAATCGTCCTCCTCTGAATCTCTCTACTATAACATCTCTCTCAAGAATGGAGCTAATGTTGTGGATTTTTCTGTTGGTGGGCGTGTCCATCTGTATGATGAGGAAGAGTGGGAGGGGCCTAAGCTCCTGCCCACTTCTTTTGCTAAGCTGAATAATCTTTTCTGGATGAATTCCAAATTCGATGAGGTATTTTTCAAGGGCTGAAATATCCGTTTCTGCATGCAGTCCTCTGATGAGGGTTTTCAGTTTTTTGTTGGGGTTAATGTCCAATTTTATGATAGGGGTGGCTGAGGCTTCGGCCGAAGCGGCTTTCTCCTCGAGCACTGCCGATACTGTGTCCGCTGGAGTGGCGGGGGAGATGTTGGTTCCCGGCTGGGCGGAGGTGTCTGAAGGAGAACTGCTGTTATGAGTCGTGGGAGTTTCTGGGTCTTTGAAGTCTTTTTCCACATTGTTTGTCTTTCTCTTCTTCTTTTTCCTCCTATTAGTCGTTTCCCTCGTGGGTGTAGGTGTGGTTCATCGAACGAAGCCTGAGTCTCTTCACATTGTTCCATAATCTGTTCGGTCTCTTGGGTGGGAGATGGTTCGTCTATGGCAGGAACTTGTTCAGGGATCTGTTCGTCTATGATGTTTGAAGGGGTAACTTGTTCTGAGATTTGCTGTTCTTTATCCTCTACTACTTTGGTTGCAGCTTCGTAGAGAACACCAAAATATTTCCTTTTTATGTCATCAGGATCGTCCTTGTAGGGAAAAGCTAAATCTCTCATTTTTCTATAGGTGTCCAAATCTAGTTCTTTATTTTCCAGGCACCTAACTTGGTCCAGGAACATTGAGTAAAATCCAGGAAAGTAGTTTTTAGGAATACCACTGTTTGCTATGATAGCATCAACATTACGATACGGCCAAGGGCGGCGGTCGGTAGATACCTTCCCGCCGCGCGATGTTCGAAGATGAGACATGAGTCGGAGCTAGGAAAAACACGTCTTGTCACTAGCAAGGCTTGCACGCTTCTCTGGTCTGGTCTGGTCTGGTCTAAAAGCCTACCATGATAGTAACACATATTAATATATATGCTTAGTTTTCTTAAGAATAGTAGTGATGAAAATCATTTAAAAATTTAGTTCACAGAAGAAAAAATAGTATATATTTACCACCACTTTAAATATAAAAATAAAATTTTACGCCAAATGCGTAAAAGTTGGCAGGTATGCATTATTATTATTTTTTAAATATTTGCTAACCACTTTCAATAGTGATAGGTACAATGAAAATAAAGAAAATATATGTATTTGTAGGTACTTGAAACTTGCCGGCCGGTAAGTGTAGGGGTCAGGGGACTGCCCTTGCATCAGAAAGGTTCTGGGTTCGAATCCCGGGCAAGGCATGGATGATCTTTTCTTCTCTGTACTATCTGTCCTCACTGTGGGAGCAACGTTGGCCCACCTAATATGGTGCCCCTGAAAGAGAGGCCAACAAATATGCCCTGTAAATGCCTGAATTGACGAAAAATGTTAACGCAGGTGGGTATTAGAAAATAAAATATTTGGAACTTTAAAAGTCTGTTTGCTTTATATACATCACGGCTATCCCTGCTTCAAAACTTTGCTATCTCGCTCCCTCTTCTTTTATGATTTTCACACTAAACACTCTGGAATCGCTTATTATAATAAAAGTTAAAGATCCGCCCACTTTATATCTAGGCAGTCTCGAATGTAAATTATACTACTATTACTTCACAAGAGATGTTTTCTAGCAAAAAACTTACCAAGCAAGGACAGGAACTCGACATTAGTACAAAGTTATTTGTTAACCCCTTGGGGACGGGTGATTCAGAAAAGCATTCGTACAAAATCAGAATCAAGTTGCAATTAAATAAAAAACGGTAACTTAAATGTAGTCGTTACTAATTTGACAGGCTTACTTTGCTTTTATTTTAATTATTGTTAGTTTAATCATATATATAATCAATGTTAATTCAAAGTTTAACTAAATAGTTTTATTTTGAACAAAGTAATGGTGTATTAAATAAATCAGAAAATTATAACTCCGCCCACAAATAAACTGCTAAAGAAATACTTTGATTACCAGTTTTATCTTCTTACCCTGATTGATACGGTTTTTTGCTGTCACGTATTTGTGACAGTCGGCGCGAAAGGGTTAAGGTTACATGTTTTCTTGTCTTAAGAATTATTTTCTTGCACTTGAATTACGTTACAACAAGTATTTTGTATAAAAACAAAAAAGAAATTGTTGCACGGTGTAATTTCTGACGATCTTTGCAATTCAGGGAATATTTGAAAAGAAAGTAGGCGTTACGCTCTATAGTGTAATTATATAGTACTCTGAAATAGTAAACGTTACGTTTCATAGCATAGGCCAGTGATTCTCAACCACTGGGCCGCGGCACTTTTGTGGGCCGATATATATATATATACGCTTTTCTTTAATGAAATTTTATTTAAAAGACCGGGAAAAAAATGATATAATCTTTTCATCAGCCCACACGATTATATCCGTAAAACAGAGTGCTTTCTGATATTGTATCAATAAAGCCAAAGTAAAATATATTAATACAATAGTGTGAGGAGGACTAAATTTTTTTTTAATATAAATTACAACAAATAAAATAGAACACAAAAAGTAAAAATAAGCATTTATTTACTACTTATTTTTACTTTTTGTGTTCTATTTTATTTGTTGTAATTTCCATTAAAAATTTTTTTGAGTGCTTCTCACACTATTGTATTAATATATTTTGCTTTGGCTTTATTGATACAATATCAGAAAGCACTCTTTTTTACGGATATAATCGTGTGGGCTGATGAAAAGATTATATCATTTTTTCCCGGTTTTTTAAATAAAATTTCATCCTCTTTTTTTTTCAAACTGTTGTTTGTTATTTTTTTACTTATTATTTCCCCCTTTTTCATATGTCTTTAATTTTTCTTTGTTTTATTCTTTGTCGGCGTGATCATCTTTGTCGGCGATTGTATTGTCTCTGACAATCTTAAAATAAGATGGAAGTGTTTAAATTGTATACGACTCGCAATTTAAAAAAAAAATGTGTTGTAAGAGCTAATCATTAAAGTAAGCTATGCAATTAATATACAAATTAACAGAGGATAACTAAAAAAAACAAAGATGTAAAAAACAAATTAACAAAGGAAAATTGACAAAAATTAAGCTAACAGTTAATAATTAGCAAAAAAACTAGCTAACAAGAAATCACAAAAAATAACAGTTAATAATTATAGAAAACAAGCTAACAATTAATAACTAGCAAAAAAATAAATAACTGTTACTAACTAATAAAAAAATTGGTCGAAAGAAATAATTAATCCCTTTATGAATGTGCTTTCGTAGTACATATTAATTTATTTTACATTCAAAATTATTATCACAAACTATTTGACACAGTGCAAAATTGGTAATTAAACAACTTTTAAACTATTTTTTTTTTCATTGTGTGCCGTCAAATTTCGAAATCGTTAAAAGTGTGCCGCAACAATAAAAATATTGAGAATCACTGGTATAGGCTCATTCCAAGTGAAATCGACGGAAACAAATACAAAAGCATTGATATCATGTCACAAATTTTATAAAAAAAATTTTGTAGAAAAGTCCTTGTAAAAGAAAAAAGAAAAAAAAAGTTTTTTTGCCCCTAATTTATTCTTTTTCTTTTTTTGTAATGCAAAATGTAATTTTTAAAAAAAAAAAATTAGTATTTTAAAAGTGTATCATATTAACTAGAAAAATCTTTCTGAATATACCAATTTTACAAGAAAGCAAGTTAAATATCTAATATTCATTTGACACCAGCGTATCAGTTATCATGTATATTATTATTAATGCTTATATTTATTATCAACATAATTCGAAAGGATTATGAGATTTTTAAACTTCCGGGAGGGAGGGGGGAGATAGAAGTTAGTAATTATCTCTAAATAATTTAAATGAAGATAAAAGAGGCATTAATTTTCATCTAATGAGTAAAATGAGTATTTTTTTTCTTATGACAATTTCAATTCAAAAAATTATTTAAATTAATTTTAACTAGAAATAAATAGCCCATTGTAGTGCTAAAATAAATTCAGATAATGTTTCCTACATTAGCGTATGAATTTCAATACTGAAGATGCACGCATTACAAAAGTGTTTTGTTACACTGCAAAAAATGTTGCCATTAAAAAAACGGTATTACGTTTTGTAAAAGGGGCATTAGTTACCACTTTAAGTTAAATAGGGGAGTGTTTCATAACGACTTATTATGCAAATGGATTTACTTATTATTTTGAAGAAAAAGTTCCTTCGTACTGACTCAAAAAGGGGAGGAATATGATTTCTAACATAGCACTTATGCGCCACTTTGGTAATTTTTTCTCTTGAAAATGCGACGAGATCCCTTTTATTTTTTGAGTGCTAGTAGATGCGTTTACCAAAAAGATGGTATAGTTAATTTTTTAGGAGAACGATGCTCTTTGAGATAAGCATACAATTATTGTATTTTAATATTGTAATTTAAATTTCGTATTTTTCTCGACAATATGATTTTTTTATGATCTCAATACTAATATTTATAAATTTATTTGCAATTAGAGGCTTTCATTTAATATGGTTAAGATGGACTTTATTAGTTACTTGGAAATATATCGCAACATATAACACGCACATTATTAACTATTACACATCATGAAAAGCGGAAAATAAAAAAAAATTCTCAAAATTTAAATTCTTTCACATATTTCATGGAGACAAATGTACTTTAAAATGACTGAAAGTTTACATTTATTAAGGCGAAAAAGAGTAAAAAGTAGCAAATAAATTTCCTTTTTAGCTTAATTTTCGGGAATAATAAAAAATCAATAGAGCCAAATTTTTTTAAGGGATACCATTTCTAAAATGAATTGCTTTTTCCCCGTGAAAGAATTAATAGCAATGAACTGCTCATTGGTAAGAAAAGAATAGACTTACTACTCTCTTAACTTAATTATCACTTATATTGTAGAGATGGGTCGAAAGTAACGTAACAGTGACTTGTCACAGTGACTGGAGCAGTCACTGTGACAGCCTGTTCCAACCAAAAAGTTGTCACAGTGACTGGAGCAGTCACTGTTACTGTCACTGTGACAAAAATCACTGCTACTGTGACTGTGACAAAAATCACTGCTACTGTTACTGTGACAGATTTCACTGCTACTGTCACAGTGACAAATTTCACTGCTACTGTCACTGTGACAATTATCACTGCTACTCTAGCTGTTCCAAATGCCACAGGTAAATTCACTGCTCCAAAAAACATACTGAAATACCAGTGAATATTGCCGGCCGATGCTCCAGCTCGTACCCTGCGAATGGAAGCATTTTCGTCGCTTCTAAATTCAAGCTGCTCCACTCTGAAAAATTTTGCTGTTATTTTTGATCAAATATCATAACGGAGTTCAGTCTCTATTTTAGTTTGAAGAAAAAAAGAAATTAAAAAAAGCCATGATTTATATTTTTATTTTGATAATTTTTATAATTTAGTATTAGATAAATTGTTCGATAATAGAAAAATCTTAATAGTAATCTTAATACAATATTATATATTTGAACAAGATATAATTCGAATATATAATATTTTTGTATATATTCAACCGTAGCTTAGTTTATATTCATACTTGAAATCTAAAACAAATTATTATTTTTATTGATTTTTCTTCTTTAAAGGGAACTGAATTTTCGGTCATAAATATCAATTATGCAGCATATAAAAAAGTAGAAGAAGAAACAGATATTGTTTAAAGATTAGGATTTTTTACATCAAGTTTCCAGACATAGCAAACATTTTTATTTATATCTTAAGTCGTGAAAAAAAAGGAAACATTTTATCTTCTTTTTTCCCCCTTAAATCGAAAAATTAGTACAAGTTACTAAATATCAACAATGTAACAATCAACAATAAGTAAAAATTTTAAGAAATATCTATAAATATTTAAAAGTACGTAATAATAATTTAATTTTTTGTAAGCAATCGTATACTCGGACGTAAAGTGTATAGTGGGTACAATGCCGCGCTAGTGTATGAAAGGTCTGAGGTTCGATGCCTCGGGAACGCAAGTGTCAATTTTTACATTTTTATTTATATATTTATACCTATCAAAATTTTGCGACTAATATTTTCTATTAAATTTATTCAAGCAACTAAATTCAAGTCGATATCAGTTGCATACACAAAATTTTAATTTAAATATTTTTTTAATAAATTATTTTATGATTTTTTAAAAAATAAATGGTAAAATGTCAGGTTTAAGAAATCTTTTAAAATGTCTACTTTAATGGATGAAAAGTTTGTTTGAATATTATAAAAGAAAAAATAGATATCATTTCCAAAATTCTGCCAATAATTGTGCGTAGTTAGCTAATTTCTGTGAAATTTTGATCATAATTTTTTTTTCCCATTTAAATTATTGTAATTCTACCACAACTGGGTGAGAAAGACTGATGACATTTACTTTTTATCTTAATTTTTGTTTAATTTAAGAACTGTACAAATCGTGAAGAGAATAAAGACTGCTATCAATAAATGTCAAATTAAAAAATTAATCAACCTCTTTGAAAACAACTAAGTAAATTTAAGCTTAATCCCTGTAAATGTAAATGCAGAACATGGATGGCGCTACGACACTACCTAACTAAAATTCCTAGTTATTTTGTGTATAAGTAAACTTAGGCAATAGATGGCGCTGAGATATTTCTTTAAGAGCACTTTTTCCGTCATGAAGAATTATAATTAAACATGGTTTCCCTGTTTCAAGACCTACATGAAAATATGTGTTTAAAAACAGGCAAATTTTGATGATTTTATTTTCAAAACGGGAGCGATTTTTATTAACTGCCTTGAATTAAATTGAAGATGTTCCATAGATTTAGTATTACAATTGCTTTTGCTCCTTTAGAACAACAATTTATGAAAAAATGCTTGAGAAAATAAATGAAACTACGTAAATAATAGAAGTTTTCACTTATTGTTTAATTCTATTTATGAAATTGATAGATATTTTCCTTTATTTTCGTAAATATTATTTCTGCAAAATTTTATTCCGGAAAATTTTTGTAGTAGCGGGAATGAGCTCGAGATTTCTTCAAAGAATTTTCCGCATACAGATTTTCTATGAAAATATAAAATGAAAAAAAAATATATTAAAATTAACTCTCAAATTTGCACGACTTGCAAATTTTTAAATAAAATAATTTTTACATTATAAAACGTTCAGATTTGTAACGCACTAAAAATTTATTCATATTCTGCAAAGTTCGAGGGAAAAAATTATTTGAAATTATTTTCTTATAATATTTTATTATTAAAATACTTTTTTATCTATCTCTTTACCTTCAGATAGAAGCTCCATTTATGCTTATAATATGAATTTTTATAATACTACATAACATAAAACTATGCGTAACCATTACAATATATTTCCAATTTGTTATTATTTTAAAAAGTTCCAGGAAATTTAAAATTATAAATTCGGATTAAAAATACATTCTAAATTTTGAGTTTCAAACTTCTTTTAAGTTTCATGATTTTACGAAGTTTACGGGTACTTATATGTATTTATTTAATTAGAACAATTATGCAAAAGTATAACGTTAAAAGGCTGTTTTTCGAAAGCTTTGTAAACTCTTTGCAAATAATATGCTATTTTCGAAACTAACTGTAAAATTGCAACAGTCCCGTTCGGTTAAACTTAACTCATCTTCAGCCAGCATCCTCTATGTTTATTCTAAAAAAGGCATAAAACGTTAATATGAAGAAAAGCAACTATTTCTGGAAAATAAAAAGAGTTTGTGGTCTAGTTTTTTTTTTTTTTTTTTTTTTCAATATTTAAGAGCTTATTCCAATTCTGCATTATCTGGGCTTTTAAAAAAATTGAGAATAGCGCATTAATTTTGATAATTTTAGTTTATCAAGATGTAAAGAACCTGTTAAAAAAATACAGTCCTGACCTCTGTCTAATGAAACTTAATGCCCTTAATTCGAACATTCTTAAATTTTTTTGAAAATCATGTTTAATACATCACAAAACATAAGGCAAATTCTCATATCTGAGAAATTCAATTTTATGTGAAGAATGATAATAATATTTTTAAAGTTTCAGTGAATAAATTATGGATTAGAAGTTGCAAGAACTTAGTTCAAATTTTCATAATTTCTAGGAATTTTTAACCCCTGTTCGCTGCGCTTGCCAAAATCCAGAGCTGCTTTTGCAGTTTATTTAGGATTGTTTAGGTTTAAAGACTAAAAGAATAAGTATGAAAAAAAAATCGAGAGTAACGAAGTAGAAAAAATTGAAACAGTATGCAGAAGCTAAAATATTAATAATAACAATTTATATTGACTAAAATAGTAATACATTTCTTGTGAACCTCCACTAGTGAAACGCATCTTTTCCCCGCGTTAATTAATTTTTAATCTAAAATTTAGCTTCAAATTATTATGTTGCCTGGTAAATTATGAAACATAATTAAAACAAAAATCTAAAACAACTTTTTCTTGTTTATAGGAATTCCCCGCTTAGAATTTTTTATTTCTGCCCAATTTATGGCTCAATTTGTATCAGATTTTTGTTACCAGCTTGAGAAAAAGAAATTTAATATGTTTTGTGATAATGTATTAGTATTTTACAGAGACAGATCTATGCCTTTTTGAATCCGATGCAAGAATTAGTTCTCTCGCCTGCTTTCCCCTGTATAAACTGCATCTACTATAATAATTAAGTGAAGAGTTAGTCTGTGTGCGTTTCTGTTTATTTCTCTTATAACTCCGGTACCGTCTGTTCCATCGTCCTGAAATTTGGACTGTTGATGAAAGGGGCAAATTTTGCCCCAATCCTTAAAATTTTCAAATGATCAAATTTTAATTCTATCGTTGAAGGTAAGAATGGTAAGAACGATTTGGAAAACGGAATTTTTTCATCTTTTCAGCCCTTTCCATTGATAAAAATTAAACTTTAGACTACTAAAAACGTGCTTTTTTAATCTAATCGTAAAACTATCGACAAGAGCAAAAAATAATAGAAATAAAATTGAATTATTAATTAACTATTAATTATACCTTTATTAATTATATTGGTATGTGTCTTTCAGTTTTGTGAAGGATTTTGTATTATTAAGATAAAATTGTTTAGTTTTATATAGATTTTTTTTTCGTCACCCCTTACGGAGAACGAATATTCAGCTAGTTTATGATAAATATCAAATATATTTAAAACTGCATTTCTCTAGTGGATAATATCTAGTGGATCTAAATAGATTATCAGAAGCATCCCTAAGGTTTCATCAGTCAAATCAGACATATTTTGTTGTTTTCAATCCGGCCTTTCCAAATAGTGATTTGTTTGATTTAAATTATGTTTTTTTTCTGTAATTGTGTAAGCATATATTGTAATTTTGATTTCTTTTTTGGCAAGGATTCTGAAAGTATATATTTAGGGCAGTGATTACAGCAACCCACGGATATATATTTCAGTCTTTGTCCTCAAGTAGGCAAATTATGGAGTTACTGGGGAAAAAGTTTATTTTTTTTTATTTTTTATTTATTTTTTTTTTTTTATGAAAACAAAAGATGAATTTCTTAGAGAAAATAAATACCTTATTAAATTATATATTGTTTGACCAATACTAATACCTTTTGTCATTTTTCTAGAAGTACTTATTTTACGATTCAGTCAATTCCATCAAGCGTAATTTTAGTGGTCTTTCAAGATTTCCCCATGTTTCAATTAGAATGGTGTAGTTAGAACTTAACTACTTAGGGGAAGAAATATAGAAAATACTACTTAGCTCTTTAGCTGAATAAACCTTCCTTGGAGGAAAATAAATACTTAAATGAATACAATAAATACATTTAATATTCGGATTATAGCTCCGGAACGTCGTTCCGGTGCGTTCCGACTTTACTACATGTAACTTTCTAACCTTGAAACTTAAATTGTCAGCACGATCGGAGCTGCAGTTGAGTACTTAACACTCTATCCAGTCAGAAAGTGGTTGAAATAACAATTAACGAAGCATTTTATTTGGTGTTAAAATAACGACATAAATTCTGCTCATAGCTGTCAAGAAATAATTTGAAACTGTTATTGATCATAAACTATATTTTGTAATATTTCGACAATAAATTCTTCTAGTAGCGACGGAAAAGCGATTTCAATTTGTGATATCATCCAGAGCATATAGCTTCAGTTAAAATTTGTGCAATCTAGCTAGTTAAGAAATGGTCGGAAATTTAAATGACAATAAATTCTCTGCGGCGATAATATCAGTTTGTAGTGGTAAAAAAATGATAGAAACTTGCACTATCCTCCAGAAATAGCTGCAGTTAAAATTTGGGTGCTTTAGCTAGCCAGAAAGGTGGAGAATTTCGATTGATGGTTAATTCATTCTGATGATAATATGATAAATTTGGATAAAAATGGTCAGATACTGTTGCAGTAGCAGAGTTGCAGTTGAGAGCTCTATGTCGTCGTAAAGCTGTCAAAATTTCAACTCCATCGTATGAACCCACACACACATGAAAGAGATTTAATAAAGCATAGTAAAATAACGATATTTGCTGAAAGGTATTAATCATTACAATAAAGTCGCTGATGATAAATACATTAACTGTTTTTAATTCACATTTTCAATACAAGCATTATTGCATTATTGAAAAGTAATTAGAATAATGTTAAATCTATTCATTCTATGTAATTTAATGTTTGAACATACAATTGCATTTCTTGACTGTTTAAATTAAGAGTTCTTTTAGAGACTGAATTTGATATTGTACCATCAAATAACCAAGTATACTTTTTAGAGCAAGAGAAAAGAAAAATCAGCTTTATTCTCGCATTTTTTCTATTTCGTAAATTAAAATATCGCTTGAAAGGAATTAAATAGCTTATGTGAGGTCAGACCCTCGATCCATTAAGATTGAGTCTAATATCCGATGCTTAGATAAAAAGTTATTCAGGGTGGTCAATTGTTCAAAATTAAAAAAAATCATTAAAACCCGTTTGGTGAGGGAAAGAAAATTGTCATTTTGCTATGTCTCAATATTAAATATCCATATTTCACTTTCTTTATCCATTTTAATTCTAGCTATAAGTCTTTTTGCACTGTAAATTTAATTACTAAGTTGTACTCATTTGTTGAAAGAATTTCTTAATTTTAACAGTTAAACATATATTTTAAAATAATACAAAGCAAGAGAAAAAAAAAAGAAAAAGAACAAACTAATTTTTACCTTTATACAACAAAAACGTATATTCATTAGAAAAAGCTATAATGGGAAATACTAGATTAAAATATAAATAATTTTATTTAAATAAATTTCAAATTAATTACTGAATATTAATTTCTTTTTTTAAAAAATTATCTGATAACATTTAGGTGGATATTCAATTCCATTTCATTCAGGCTCACGGGCTCAAATCATATCGTATAGGTTTAAGACTTTTATTTCAGTTTTTTTTCCCCTTTTGCTGACGTTGCTTTTAAAATTTTGGTGAACCTAACTGTGATTCTACGTTTCTTAGAGTGTATTGAACATATATGGCAGTACTTTTACTTTCGTTACTTGTACCGCCGGTACAAGTAAAAAATACGTACTTTTACTTCATTACTTTTTAAATTTAGTACTTTTATTTGTACTTTCGTTACTTTTTTAGGGAAAAAGTACAAGTATTTGTAACGAAAATATCGAATGAAATCGTTACTTTTTTCTAAAACTCGGTAAGCTTTGAAAAAAAAAAATATTTAAAAATAATATTTATGTTTTTTTTTAATTTATAAAATTAATGTGCAATATATATGCATTAACAGCCAACTTCGTGTTTAAATACCTTCTGTTTCAACTTATACTGCACATTCAATTATTTTTTACTAGCTGAAAGGTCACAAAGCTAACTGAAACCCCGTGTTTGCTTTGTTTACGTTTGTGCTTTTAAAACGCGTTTCTAAAGAGTAAAACAATTTTAAATCAATGGTAATTTAAATAAATAAAAATAATAAACTAAAAATTAAAATCAATAGATAAAATTTCTTTTTCGTGCAAATCCATAAAAAGTTTGATATTAAAATTATATTTGATTTTAAAATTATATTATACGATTATATTATAAAATTATATTATAATATTCTTCCGAATTTAAAAATAAATTAATATCCATAACTTTCAAAATTAAAAATAATTAAATAAATAACAACAATTTCGCAAAAACATTAAAGAACATAAGAATATTATTCAATAAAAGTTTCGGTTACTTTGAATTTTCGATTTCCTAGAAATGTACTTTTAAGTCGTTACTTTTTTTGTTCAGTACTTGTACTTTTACTTGTACTTTTTAAAATAAGAACTTTTTACTTTTTACTCGTTACTTTTTTTAAAAATACTTCTACTTTTACTCGTTACTTTTTAAAAGTAACGTTGCCATATATGGTATTAAATAATCAATAATATTTTTAAAGATTTTTTTTTTTTTTAGTTGCTAAAAGATATCTTTCAGAAAACAAAACTAAATTATCTATCTCTTATTCATCCTTAAAAACTATTCCCGTAAACTCATTAAAATAATCTGTTATATGAAATACAATACATATTCCATAAAATACAACAATTCAATAATATAATATATATCACTTTTAAAATAGAGGTTCATTATAGCTTAAATATAAATAGTATTCTTACATTTTATTATAATCGTCTATTATTTAGTTAATTTCATTCAAATTGTAACCTATTGTTACAATTTGGTGAGTACTTCGGAAATATCTTTAATAAAGATTCTTTCTTTTAATTGCACAAGATTTAATGTATATATTTTGTTTCCTTTCATTTATGATTTTCAACACTTATTTCTCATATTATTTTTGTTGCGAATTATCCTTTCATATTTCTTTATGTATAAAATTTTACTTTTGTTATTTATTAACGCGTGAAATAAACGTATCTGATGCACAAAAATTTTAGTAATGTAAGCTTTGTTTCAATTTTAACATGTACATTTTTCTTTCCGAATATAATATAAGGGATTTTGTTTTCAAATTACTGTTACTGGAGAAATACATTAGAAACTTTCACCAAGATACGATAGCTTTTCTTATTTCTTCAAAATTATATGATTTCCCTTTGCATTGCAAACTACAGTTCTTCGAATGTGGGGTAGGGAACTTACCAGCCCATCGCCTCCAGCCAATATTTCTAAAGAAAAGGTTAAAAGGTCAAATCTCTTATCTGTATGGGCAACTGGACAATGGACATCCTGTTTCTCTCTCACTCCATTAACATTCTTTACATTATAGTTTTCTCAAAGCTGATGCATTTTTTTTAAAAAACTAAATAAAATTTCACAGAGAATTAACTTTCATAATATAATACTTTTAGAAATTCTTCGTATAAATGAAAAGAAAGAAAATTCTGAATCAACAATATCAGAATTATTCAACCACGATTTTTGAAGATTTATTCAAAGATGATTTTTTGATTCTAGGAAAAAAAGGTACCGGAAAAAAAGGTACGGAAAAAAAGGTAACGGAAAAAAAGGTACCTGGAAAAAAAGGTACCGGAAAAAAAGGTACGGAAAAAAAGGTCCCCGGAAAAAAAGGTCCCGGTAAAAAAGGTACCTGTGTAGGGAAAATTCTGTAGGGGAAAATATTTTAAATGAGAAGATTGGATTGAAGCGCTTTTTGCTGTTCCGTGCATGTTTTTTTGCGTGTCGCGCGTGTTCAAAGCGCTTTTTATCCAACTTTTGTTTCTTATTTATGCATTTATTCTTAAAAAGTTAATTAAATATGAAAATGTTCAATAAAGTTGTTTATTTATTTTCTAAGATCATGATTCTACCGGGAATCTTGACTCTTATCTATTGAAAAAGTGTTATCAGGCTACATGAAACTTTTAGGGGAGGGGGAGTAAAATTAATGTGTTTCGCTTATAACGCTTCTAATAGAAATTTTTTGACAGGTATTTGTAAGTCATTTTCTTTCATTTTTCGCTTTTTTTTATTTTGTAATAAGTTACAATTGATAACATAGCACAGAACCGTTTCAGTTAACCAATGGCATGTTTGGGAAACGGTTTATGCATTGACGGTCTTACTTGACCCACTGTTTGCCACCTCTTGTTTACAATATTGGGGAAAAAAATGAAGTTTAGAAAAAGCTTTTGATTTAAATTTTTTTTTAAAGTTTTTGATTTATTAAAACATAATATCCCCTAACTATTGAATTTATAATTTAAACCCTAAAATATGACAAAACTATAATTTATCTAAAAAGATATTGCAATAAACAAGGCAGAGCATTCTATATCCACTATTTGGTTAATGTTTAAATATCATTTGCTATCGAATTCGAGAGCATATTTTTCTTTTTTATATTTTGGGTTTTAAAAACTTCAATTTTCGGTGCCATTTCTCTTAAAGATTTTTTCTCTGTTAGTGACTTTTTATTTTCATTATTTTAGTGAATAAATCTAAAAATTATTTTCGATTATTTTTTAAAATTTGTTAAAAATTATAAATATTTGTAATGTCTTAATTGCTTTTAAAAGGCTACTAATGTTCAATTACGTAGTCTTATAAAAGTGAACTCAACCCAGAAGACAAAGAGAACTCTTAGATCAAGCATTGGGAGAAATTTGCCTTCGTGGGGACTTTTCAATGGAACTTAAAAGCATGTGCGTTACATATAGTGTAAACCACGAAAACCATCCACGGTTAGACTGACGGCAAGAGAACTCTAACCCATAATCTGTCTTCCACAGAGGATATTTTACATTAGTACTGTGATCAGTGCGAACTGAGTGCATCTTCTGATCCGCCGGCTCTGGCATTCGAACCCGGTGCGGCTCTTGAGCATTTGATTGGTGGTAATGGTGGTGTTATTCGCTTATTTCTCTCTTTAAATAGATAATAATTCTTATTTATTTAATTGGCAATAAAATTATCTAAGCAGTAACAACTATCATTTTAATTACTTTACATCTTTAGTAATTAATTTACTAATTGAAGCGTAAAAGGTTATTTAACGTTGCATTACAAAGTAGTATTATAATTAATGAATTTTTTTTCACATTTATTTACATTCACAGTTAACATTTATTCAATGTACTATATTTAAGAGCAAATTAGAATCAAAATGCTGGAAACTTATCAGAAGCAAACCTTATTGAATGTTTTTAGCAGGATTTCATTGATTTAATCATGATTTAAGTCAGCTGGTTTTTTTAAAAATATCATTGTTTCGTATTGAATCGAATGTTATTTTAATACTTAAATATATATTAGTCATTTCATGTATATATGTATTATAATATCTGGTCTTTTACATATTTTAATTTGTAATTATGAAATTTCCAGAAAAAAAGAAACCATTCATTAAAGTAGGATTGCTTTTTTAATAAGTAAATAAAAAAAATTAGTATGCTTGATTTGTTTTTTTTCCATGTATTTTTCTTTATTTTTTTATGATTCATTTATATTCAATTTCCGATTAGTTTGAACAAAAATTGTGCATGCATTATGCATTTGCTAGAAAGTAATTTATAATACAGTAATATTGCCTGAAATATGTAATTATTTTTATTACATTTTCATTGGATTTAAATAATTTTAATATTTATAAAGTTGAATTAAATAAGATGTGTTTTATAAGTAGATCAGTTTTTTCAATTTAAAATAAAATATATCACAAACCTTTTATGACGTAGTTGACAACTTTTTTAACTATTTCCCTAAAAACTTCAGCTCAGACGTATATGGAGAACTTTGTTTCTGCTTACAACAACATATTTATAAACATCATTTTTTATGACATTATTTTTTGAAAACACAAAAAAATTAAAAAATAACTTGATTGGAATACATTAGAGGAAAATTTTTTATTTTTTTGTAAAATAATGACGATTTCGATGTTTAAAATACACAAATTCACAAATATACAATATACAAAAACATAAATAGTTCATTGCTATGAAACTCTGCAAAAAAGGTATTACATATCATCGTTAAAATATCTTATAAATTTTTTAAATGGTATGTCTTTTAGATGTTAAAGAAAATTAAAAACTTACATTTAGGAATATTTAAATAGAAAATTTGCTTTATTTAAAACTGCCATGTAGTATCATTTTTAGCTATTCAAAAAAATTAATAAACTAAAGTAATGAATACAGATTTTAATATGAAATTGGAAATGAATGAAAATTTTGTATGTTGAAAATTTTGAGTTTTTAGGGGTTTTAAATTTAGTTAGTTTTTAAATTTACATGTTTTTCTTTCTTAGATTATTAGCTATTGAACTTAAAAATTCTGGGATGTCTAGATTTTGGTTTAAAAACTTAACGCAAAGTGTTTTCAACCTTTTTTGAAGAGTTTCATAGCTCCTCTTTTTTCTATGTGCGATATGCACTCCAGCTTTGATTTGCTGGAAACTGAAATACAAAGAATGACAAAGAATGAAAAACTGAAATACAAAGAATGGCTGAAACATTCTTAGAAAAAGGTTGTAAGGGTTGTTAGATTGAAACCCCCTCTTATTCTTGTAGGTGTATTCAAGAAACCTCAAGGACATCCATTTGCAGTACACTAATGTACACATACGTCAAAGTAATTGCTATCTTCAGAAATTTACAAGATTAATGAAATGCACTGATTCTAGCAGTGGCAGGTGCTTGCAGTAGACTCACAAAAAAGTACATAAAAATCTTTCCTTTTTTATAACACCAAATGCTTGTTTTTTGGTAAAGGCACACTTCAGTGCATCTAACATGATTCAATCTCTAACATACCTTATTGAATTAGATAATCATTGATTTCACTTTGTTAAAATGATATTTGTTTTAGACCAGGGGTTTCCAACTGGCAGCCCGGGGGCCGCATCCGGCCCGCGAAGCCTTTTTTTTGTGGCCCGCGGACTAAACTTTACTAGTTGACATTTTTTTGCGGACAATTTTCGTAAAGAATCAATATGGGTTTAAAATGCTTTTCTCGTTAATAAAAACCTAATTTCTTCGATTAATCAATTTCTTCGTATCTGTGAAATTTAACATACCAATTGTGCAAAAAAATTTATTTCTCAGGCTTTACACCCAGGAAAATATTTATTCAAATGCAAAAATAATCATGTATGTCGCTCTATTTTATTTCATTTCTTTTTGTATTTTGTTAATATAATTTAGCATGTGCGTATCAGAAATTTTCTCGAAGAAATTATCCGATTTAACATTTTGAAACCACTCATTTTGGACGAAAATATTTGCACACACATTTGTAAATTTTAAATGTAAATATCTATTCTCTGGTGGTTGTAGCAGACAAATCTCAATTTTCTCATTGAATATTTTGTGTGCTACTATGTAAGTTCTAATAGAAACCTAAGTTATTGTAGCCCGAATTTTTATTATTTATTTAATATTTTTTAAAATATTATTAATAACAATTAAATATTTCTAAAAATCTACTTCTTATTTTAATTTGTAATTCAATACTTTTGTTTTGTACAACTTATTAAAAATCTGACAATAATATTTAATGTTCTTTCAAACATGAAAAAGTCCTTCATAAAATTTTGATAAAGTTGTGGCCCCACCATTTGATTTGAATTTTTAATTGTGGCCCGCGGCCTCATGTAAGTTGGAAACCCCTGTTTTAGACCATTATAACAGAATCGTCCTTTTAAAAACATTTCTCTGATAATGAAAGTGCATAGAGAAAGTGATTTTTTATTAAAAAATGTAGTTTCATGAATGCTGTTTTTAAAAAGAATTAAAAATAAAACCGTCTTTAATGAAATAAAAAAAAAATATTTAAAACTTAATAAAAATAGACATAACAGAACAGAAATGTCTATTATTTATTATTATTTCTTAACAGAAATAATAATAAATAATAGATTTTAAACAAAGCGAAATTTACTTATATATTTCCAAAAAATAGCTGAGAAATGTGTTACAGGCTATTTAATGTAATTTATCAGCGCAAAATAACGCGTGTTTGAATAAGTTCTTTGAAATAAAATTTTTTTTGTGCCGAAATCTTAAATTAAATCTTAACCGTGTTAAAATGAAACGTATTAACAAAAAAATATTCTTAATAAAATTCAGTATTAAAATAATCCCTTAAAAGACTACCTATCTGGTAAAAGACTCCTCATTTTACCAAAATAAATGAATCATAACTGTTAAAATAGGGTGAAAACAATTTTGCAGAGAATTGTATCTCCACTAATTACTTAAAAACTGACATATGTTTTAAAAAAATCCTTGTTTAATTAAGAAAAGAAATATATTTAACAAAAAAATATCTAGTTTAAGAAACTCCTTCTTAGAAATGAAAAAAAATTTCTTGCATCAAATCCCTCCTCCTCCTACTTGCACTAATTAACGAATCTGAATCAAAATTATGAAACGGCAAGAAAACTATTCATAACGTTATCGTCGTGTCAACTACTTCTATAAACTATTAGTTAAATAAAGAATAACACACATTCTGTAACATAAACAACAAAAAAATTTTAAATAGTTTTTTTATCATATAAAGGAAGGGGAAAAAAGTAACATTGTGCTTAAATGTTCTTTCTCCTTTACCTCAATTAGCAAAACTAGACATCAATTAATATGAACTTAAAATATTTCCATGACACCAACCATCCGAATCAGAATTTTCGACAATAAAATAAGTTAATAGAGATAAACGTATCTCTTATAAGAAATAAAAAACCTATAAATAAATAAATAAAAGAAGAAACTTCTTATAACAATTTAAAATCTTATAAAAAGAAAGAAAAAATGCATCCGACACAAAAGTCCTCCTACCTTCCTCAATCGGCTAATATGAATATCTATACCCTCTTTCCAATTTATCGTTTAAAATAAAAAAATAGCATCTTTTACATTAAACATATTAAAATGCATCTTCCGAAAAATAAAATAAATAAATAAATTAAATACATCCAGCTTCTAAGAAAAGAAATACCGTGACTCTAATTAAAAAAGAGCAATACTTTCCTTTCTCCACAATTAAAGAATAAACATCCAACACAGAAATTCACCCACCTTCCTTAATCGGCTCATATAAATATCAACACCCTTTTAAAAAAATATCATTTAAAATGAAAAAAAAAATAGAATATTTTATATTAAATCTTGCCCTAAAAAGTAAAATAAATAGAGAAATTAAACATACCCAGCTCATAAAAAAAAGAAATACCGCTACTCTAATTAAAAGGCACCAATACTTACACCTCCAATCACGAATAACCATCCAACACATAAATCCGCCCAACTTCCCCGATTGGCTACTTTAAGCCCCACATTAGCAACTTCTTCACAAAATATAATTTAAAATAGAAAATAACACATTTTTCGCTTAAAAAATTTTTTAAAAAAAGTAAAATATTATTGAAAAATTTAAATTGTATCTTCCTGCTTTAAAAAATAATCAAAGAAGAATAAATAAGTGAAATAAAATTAAAAAAAAAGCGTAATACAACCAGCCTGTAAGTGCCCCCCCCCCTTACCCTTCTCGTTACCTCAATGATCTAATCTGAATTATTACAGATAAAAAGAATATTCATTGAAACAGCGAGAAGCATTCATGTTGCCCAGAAAGCGAGAGGGGAAATATCCCTACAGATTTTCCCTATGGAGGTACCTTTTTTACCGGGACCTTTTTTTCCGGGACCTTTTTTTCCAGGGACCCTTTTTTCCGTACCTTTTTTTCCAGGTACCTTTTTTTCCGGGACCTTTTTTTCCGTACCTTTATTTCCGGGACCTTTTTTTCCGTCTACCGATTTTTTAAGGGAAATTGTTAATCTTAATAAGTTAATATTCAGGATGCATAGAGAGCCCTACAATTATATGGTTACTTAATGCTCGGTATTAAAATTTTCATAAAGCAATCATCATTCTTTCAATACTTTTTTCTATTCAGTTTTTAAATAATTTAGGCTAGCTTACATCACTAATTTGGGAATTTTAAGTTTCACTATTGTGCAAATCGTAATAAAGTAGGGGAAATCAGATGAAAAAAAGTAATAGAACACTTTGAAAACAAAATAAAATCTACCCACAACAAGACCATACTTTAATTTTAACTGTTAAATCTTATTTAAAACGTTACAAAATTCTGTTATCTTAAGATTAAGTGTGGACAGTTTTCATGATTTTTTTTCCCTAATTAACGGAAATACGAAGATAATTTCAGTGAAAAGAGTTTTAATTCAATTTGTATTCCATTTTTGTTTTGAAATTCAAAATTGTATATAATTTAAAATGTAAATTTGCAATTAAAGATGTTTCTTATTAAACGAAACTTTTTATTTTGAATTGATATGTAATTAGTACTAGAAATTAATTTAAGTAATTTGCAACTTGATTATTTTACCCTTTTTCAATATTTTTTAAAAGTCATATTGGCATATAATGTGATCATTTTTTTCTGCATTTCTCATTCATTAAATTTTGTTTCGAAATTCAAAATTGTATATAATTTAAAATGTAAATTTGCAATTAGAGATGTTTCTTATTAAACAATAATAATTGCTTTTTATTTTGAATTAATGTGTAATTTGTATTAGAAACCGTTCTATGTGTTTTTCAACTTGATTATTTTTTTCTTTATTTGAGATTTTTTTGAAAGTCATATTAGTTTAATTGCATTAAATATTTCTTAAATTGGAAGGTTGAATCAAATTTTTACTGCAAATATAATTTGCTGTATAATGTTCAGAATGTTTTAATATTTGATATTTCGAATAAAATTATTATTTATTTTTTATCATTTAAATTACTTATTTTTAATTGTATTCAAGAGCACATATAATCGAATGGTTTTCAACTGTGTAAAGTATGTCATTGTTTCAGATTTTTGCAAGTTTACAAGATCAGTGGAAAATTTTCTTTAGTACCATAAAGTTATGTTATAGTACATAATAAAAGAAAAAATCATTCGATTCTAATTTTTATTAATACTTTTTATTTATTTATTTCTTTTAAAAGAGAGATTTTAAAGAGAGATTTCAGTGAAACAATTATTCGTCTTTAGGCCATTTTTAATTATTACAGAATGCTTCATTAGTATGAGCGTGGTGTTAAAAAATAAAGCATAATATTAACATAAATATGGTTACGAAATGTTTATTTATTTTCATATTTAGTTATTTTTGATCATTTAACAAATAATAAATATTTTTTCAATTTATAATTGGTTCATTGTTTCTTTTTCACAATTTCTTTTCTTTTTATGTACATATGCTTAAATAAGGAATAAAATAATGAGGTACAAATTAGTGAAAACTTTATAAAATGGTTTCTTTATTTTTATTTAATTATTTTAAAAAGTTGTTATGCATTTTTCTATTACAATAAAAAAGGTTGTAAAGGAAATCAAATTACTATTTTTTTGCGCGAATAAGTGGTTAGGTTTTCGTGACTGGCGTAGTATACATACAGGCAGAATCCTAAAAATTATAATCGGCCGTATTTTGTTAAATGATTTGAAAGAAAAATAAACTTATTGTTTGTTTTCTTTTTATCTTTATTCCATTTTTATCATGTTTAGTTCAAGATGGATCCGCACACTATGGTACTCTAAATACAGCACTTTTAAGAACACCTTACATTCAAAATATATTTTAAAAAAACTCAAAAAGGAATAATTACTTTTTAAACCATTTTATAATATTTTATATATAATTAAATACTTGATTTTGAGAAAATTAATTTTTTAAAATAATAAAACTAAAAGTTTTTATATAAATAAATCCCATTTCACATCCATTCAATATTTATATTCTCAATTTAATATATTTTCCCTCATAAATATCAGGATTTTCATATAAGTTATTATGTTTATAATTGTTCAATTGAAAAAAAAATCGAAAAAGCAGCAGCACTTTTAGAAATGTATTTCAATAATAAAAATATTTTCTCGGGGTGAATAATTCATGAAAAACTATTATATACAGATAACTGAATATACAAGTATATCAAAATTTGTTACAACCATGAAATGAATGAAACTTGCAACACTTCTGCGAAAAAGACATAAATAATTGCTTTACAATATATCTTATTATTTATTTCTATAATATTCGTTAAAAAGTTATTGAAATTTTAAGTAATTTTTTTTAAATAATAAGATTTAAAAAAAGAAATTCCGTTCTCGCCCATTTTGTAGAGAGAAAGTCTAAGATCGATATTTATAGCGATTAGAGCCATGGCAACGAAAAAAGCCAAAATATAAATTCAGTTAAGTTTTGGAGTTTTTAACGCTTTGGTGATAATTCACTTTTGAATTATTTTATTTGATTTTCTTATCCTTTTTTCTAGGGTCTTCGTCTATAATACTCTAGTAGAGTTCAATTATTACTCATAGATTCTTAATCACACATCTATGCATGCCTAGAAACATATTGATAAATTGTAATTTACTGAAATAAATATAAATAACAATTGCATAAAGCAGTTGAATTTTTTATATCTATTAGAAAAATTAAAACATAGTGTTTATTTCTCCTTTCCGAACAGCAAAATTTAAAAAAAAAATGCTTAGTGGCGCCATCTGTTGGCTCTTATAACAGATCCTGGTGTACGAAATTAATGCTACCAGCCAAGGATAAAATAAACGCAAAATTATGAAAATATCTAAATTCATAACAATAATCATAACAAAAAAATTAAATAAATTTTTGTTTTCATACCACGCATTCTTTTCTTTTATAAAGGAGAAAAAATCTTCATAAAAGTTTGAAAAGCTATGAAGAATTTCATTAATACGGTGATATTTTTTGTTTGACAACATTACTAAAAATTTACTTGCGATTAAGTTTTCATTTTACTGTACATTTAATGAAGAAATCAGTATTCTATAATATAAAATATTGAATTAATCTCATCATTTATCGTTTTTAAATGCCAATAACTCAACTACAAAAATTTTGAGATCAGATTTTCACTGTAATATCATTATGAAAATATTAGTAACGAGAAGAATTATGAGTTTTAATTTAATATCTTATCTGAGATAAAAGCTTTGATTTTGTTATTTTAACATTTTACAAGAATTAAATAAGGTCCCATATTAGTTATTAAAAACCATACTACTAAATTGCGTACTGCGATATACATTATTAAAAATTATCTCTTTCCATAAGAATGACTCAGTATAAAGATTAATTATTTTAATTGACTACATTAAAAATTGATGATATAGATCAATTTTACTAAAAACTAATTACATCGATTAATTTTACAATAAAAATATTATATCGATTAAATTAACTAAAAACTAATCATATCGATTATCAACTAAAGCACTTAATCGATTAATTTATACCAAGTTTTTATAAATAAAAACGATTAATCGATATAAAATATCGATTAAATCTATATCGAAATAATAACAGTCACTGCTATTTGTCACTGTTACTTTTGGGTCCCAGTAGCAGAAGTAACAGTGACTGAAAAGTAGCAGTTTTGCCCATCTCTATTATATTGTTATGTTGCAATATCAATGTTTTCAATCTTACCCGTTAGTCCCCTTGCAAAGAATTACAAGGAAAGGAACGAGCGTTGTTCATTCGCAATTACATAAGAAGATTTTTTCGGCTAAATATTTAATTTATAAAATATTTTAAAAAAAGTTTATAAGAAATATTGGTAGATTCATTTTCCCTCTCTGCTCTCTATTAATTATATATATATATATATATCTTCATTTTTCAAATCTGTCTTGATTTATTGATTTTTTTCAAACGCGAATTTCAAGCTTAGCCCGTTTTTGAAAAGTGCGTTTAGAGCTATGTCCTAAGTTCAACAAAATTGTAGTTTTACAATGACGTCAACACTGTTCAAAGGATACTGTGGTTTTGACTGCACCGTTTAATCAACGGTGTTTGAATGCATTTCTCCAAACACCGTTATTCAAATGTTAAATAAAATCAATATCTTCAGTGAAATGGGGAGATCCTTGTTCACATACGCCAGATAACCGTAGGAACTGGGACTTCTGAGAGGAATATGCTTCTATTTAATATTGGTCTTCAAATCGTATTATTTTTCCAGAAAGATCTAAAAATTGTTGTTTTCGTACTTTCTACCAAAAATTTTTAATGAAGGTCACTGCTATGACGGCTAATAGTGTATCTTACTTGGAATAAAGTTTTCATCCATTCCATTTTTTTTTCCAAGCTTCTAGCCATACTAAAATGGAAACGCCTATTTTCTACTCATAGGTTATAGAAAGATTCTAAGATTACTATATGTTGAAAATAGGGGCATGCATGATAGGCGTTCCTATAATAAACACTAAAATAAAAACACCCGGCTTCTCATTTTCTACAAATTGCTCATATTGTCTAAAAAGGTACTTGGGCAATGACAGTAATTAAAGATTATGGTGAGAAAATATTCGTTCGTTCGTTGTAGTGGAACTGGGCGTCTGAGGCCTTAACCCCTTGGGGGCGGGTGATTCAGAAAAGCATTCGTACAAAATCAGGATCAGGACGTAATTAAATAAAAAACGGTTACTTAAATGTAGTCGTTTCTAATTTGACAGACTTACTTTGCTTTTACTTTAATTATTGTTAGTTTAATCATATATATAATAAATGATAATTCAAAGTATAACTAAATAGTTTTATTTTGAACAAAGTAATGGTGAATGAAATAAATCAAACATTTTATAACTCCGCCCACAAATAAACTGCTAAAGAATTACCTTGATTACCAGTTTTATCTTTTTACCCTGGTTGATACGGTTTTATGCTGGCACGTATTTGTGACAATCGCCGTGAAAGGGTTAAGGCCCTTTTCCCACTCATCTGGAAATAAGACAGAGAAACTTACATGGCAAAAATAAAGTTTGGGGAGCAAATTGGAGTTCGTGGTGAGAAAATATTGATAAGATTAAATAATATATACACCGAAGAGCCATTACATTATGACCACTCTGACAATAACAGGCAGAACCACCTTTCGCCTTTTAAACTGCTAGCACCCGCCGTGGCATTGATTCCACAAGGTGCTGATAGGTAGTCTGAGGTATCTGGTACCAAGCGCTCTCCTACTGGTTCTGCAATTCCCTCACATTGCGAGGGGATAGCGTAGCAGCACGAATTTGGTTTTCCAAGTAGGACCACAAATACTCTATTTGATTAAGGTCAGGTGAATTTGGGGGTCAAGACATGACTTGAAAGTCACTGGATATCCTGTTGGTAAACACCATCCCCCACAGGAAAAACTGTTGCCAAGAATGGGTGAACCTGGTATGCAACTAAATTCAAGCAGGTTACAGACGTCAGGGATTGTTCTATGAGGATTTTGGGTCCTAATGTGCCCAATGAAAACATTGTTCCTGGGCGATAAACCATGATGTCCTGGGTGAGCCCATTGTTATAGATGGAGGGTGGTCATAATGTAATGGCTCTTCGGTGTATATACTTAAAACTTGAATTTAAAATTATAACAGTTAAATTCTTTTAATATGTTAATTTTAAACATTTCTTCAAACGAGTCTTTTTAGCTTTATTGATTTTTTTTTAAAACTTGCATTTCAAGTTGAGTCCGTTTTCGAAGCGTAGTTTTAAAGCTATGTCCTTAATAAAAAGTTTTACAAAATTATAGTTCGACAATGACTTGTGCATTGTTCAAGTAATGCTTTGATTTTTTCACACTTTCCGATGCATTTTCCGAACGCCGATGTTAAAACGTTAAATAAAACCATTATCTATTGTTATATCTCTTTTTCACTTACGCCAGATAACCATAAGAACATTCGATACTGATACGAATTTGTTTCCACTTAACATGGTTTTTTGAAGCATTTCTGCCGAGGTAAAATAAAAAAGTCGCAGTTTAAATGCCTAACACTTAAAGCAAAACAATAATTTCAAACTATGCATGCCATCTTACTGTGAAGAATTACATGAGCTTTAGAACGGACAAATAACAAATTAAATATTTAGAAGTTATTAAACTTTTTCGAAAACCTAAAATTTGGCGAAATTTTTTCCACCGAGTTAAAAATAATCAAAATCAATGAATTATTCATATTTTCTTTTGCAATTTTTAATAACACTAGATAACGCAGTATTGGAGTAAGATTTTAAATATTAAAAAATGAGAATGGAATCATTTTATTTTTTTCAAAACTGTGGTTTATCTCCTTATTGACATTTCGCGCCATTCTAAGAGTCAGCATGGGGGAGCTGGCTAACGATAGGTTAAACTTGAGAGCTTCTGGTCGACGAATTTCTGGAGAGGGAGGATATTCGCCTGATGTATTGGCCAGCCAGATTTCCAGACTTCAACCCTATTGAGCATGCATGGGACGCTCGGGGTTGAGAAATTGCAACTCGCTACCAACCATCGAAAGCCATCTAGGGAATGAAAACAGGGTTGCTGAACGAGTGGGAACAATTGCAACAGGAAATGATGAACTGCCTTATTTCAAGTATGAAATCAGGCTGCAACGCCTGTATATCTGTTTGAGGGAACTCGTTTTACGCATGATCATGATCGTCTATTACAATTGTTGAATGGTATTTGTTTTGTATTGTATTAATGTACGTACATATCAAATTTCATGAAAGTCGGTTGAATAGTTCTATAGATAATCCACCATGTCTGCAAATTCTCTTAACTTCTTACACCAGTGAATAATTAGAAGGGGAGAGTCGGATAGCCCCCCCCCACTTAAGGAGTATTGCTTACATTTCTGTATAATATTGAGTAATAATCAATATTTTTGTATGTTTCTATTGTTTTATCATCTAATTAAATAATGCAAAAATAATAAACCAAAAAAAGAATAGTTTGACTTAACAACAATTAGAAATTTAAAAAAATTTGTTTTTCAGCTGTTTTCAAAATGCGTCGGATAGCCTACTATTTCAACTCTATGGTAGCCCCGCTTTGTTACAAAAATTATGTTTTTTGACTGTTTTTTTCAGCTGTAAATGAGAATGACCAATGTATTGACAATAGATAAACCTCGTTTATCATTTTTATCACAAAATTATTTTATTTATTACATATTTATATACTTTCAGTGAATTCTATCATTTAATAACAACAAATGTCATATTTTTTTATTATTATTAACGTATTGTTGCTTAAAATGCATATAACATTCAAATTTGAAGCAATGAAATAATAATCTTTGCAACCGTATATTTATCGACGAAATAAAATTGGGCGGTGATACCCGACATTCATGTGAGCGGGGCAACCCGAAATCCAACTTTTTCATAAATTTTTAATTACTCGAACAATTTTTCACATATAAACTTCTCTCTTTGTGCAAATTAAACTTAAGACTACATACTTTAATGCTGTATGTATAGAAAAAATTATTTTCTTAGTATTAAAATGTCGTTTAGTCGAAACATTCAACCAATTTTTCTTAATTTTATGACTACTGTATTCAACATATTTTCAAAACTATTGTTTACCTTGTTACCAGCTGCATAAATACTTGAAACTTTCAAAATAATCTTTTTTTAATACAACAATTAATGTCCGATGGCCCATTGACTTGAAAAAATATTCTATACATATGAAATTGACAGTGGGCGGGGGTACCCGACACTCCCCTATATCGCTGCCTAGTTATAAACATGCACTCGTTTCCATGGGGCATTGTTGTTTTTAAGATTTACGTCACTAACTCATGTGTTATGTCTTAACTCACTTTTTCAGCCTTTTCCTGCCCTAAAAATTTTGGTCAAACATTATCTTTCCAATAATTTCTTAAATGAAATCCGTATTCTTTTATTTAGTTTTTTTTCTTAAAACAGTATCGTCGCTGAAAAAAACTTGTCATTTCATCTTGTAGGCAACTGAATCTACTTAACACGTAGAAAAGAAAAATCAATGGGACCTCGTCCCATTTTCAAGAATAAAAAATTAATAAAGTTGCATATAAATGATATGTTAGAAATCACATCTCTCTTCCTCTTTGATACAATACAAAGGATCTTTCCCTTTAAAATTAGCTAAAATGAAGAGATTCTTTAAGAACTCAATCTGTAAGATATAATTATGAAAGTGAAAATCTCCAGACGTTTTGCCTGAATAAGTAACCTGAAAAACAAAGCCTGGTTTTCTTAGTAATAAATCTCTAATAAGTACTAAATGAAGAACAAAATATAAATTGTTATCTAGCGCTTATTATTTACTTATTTCTTCCTATTAGTTACAATTTTTATAAAAAGCCTAAAATTCGTTTGGTAGTACAATTTCATGAAATGTGAGTAAAGATTTCCTGTACTTTAATATAGAAAAGAAACAGTCTTAAAGACCACGTGATTAAGATTTTTTTCGGAAAAATAAAGTTCTGAGGAAAGTGGGCGTTCCTGATGATCTTGGAAAAAAATATCACATTTATAAACTAGGAAAATGGTAATTGTTGTATTGGAATGGAAGACATATACAGTTATTTGCATGCTTTAATGTGATGGTTTGATATAAATCGATTGCTAAGCTGATCAGGGGTGAAAGCGAGACGGAAAAGAGGAAAGGCAGGCAGTAAAACCATTTCAGTTATAGCTAGTTTTGGGGAGGAGTTTACTTATTCTTTTTTTAAATTTTTCAACAATATCTACTTTATCTTGGAGAAGAAGCAGTTTTATATATATGCCAGAATAATAAAAGAAATCTTGATAGTTACAGATATTTCATTTTTTTCGAAAAAAATGCTGGAATGAAATGTTTTACGTACCAGGTTTTTCTCTTTTCCGTCTTGCTATATAAGGGCTTTCATCCATGAAGCTGATAAGCTAGGCTGGTCAAATAAAAAAACTGTCGGTTAAGTCTCCGAAAGAGCAATCCATTTACGAAACGAAGTACCGATTGACCTTTTGTATTATTTATAAGAAGAAAAAAAAATTCAAATTAGAGAATCTCTTACCACAACCAAATCAAATATTTGCATAATCGTAAAAAAAAAAGTAGATAAAAAAGAAAATGCTTTTGATGTTGTTAATTATATTAAATTTTTTTATTGATATACAAAACTTTACACTAGCATTTTTTAAAAAAAATTTAAGTAATCAGAGAAATAAATAGAAATTTGCATCCGTGGAGTCAGGGGGCTCTCAGTTATGAAGGGTTAAATAGCCTTTGCTATTACATACAATAGATAGCTATTGCAACTAAATAATTTAACGAAAAATTAAATATCAGGTATATTACAAGTGATTGTATACTTTTTTTGCTTTTTGTGATACAAGGCAACAAAATGTATGTTTTGTTATTTGATTTTTGGTTTTTAAATTTTATTTAAAATTATTCTTACCTTTGGGACAAATAAGTTATTCAAGCATATACTGCAGAAAATCTAACGAAAATACTCTACCAAAATAAAGGTATATTAATAGCGAGTTTTTTTTTTTTCGTTTAAACATTTTGAGGCAGAATTTCTATTAAAATTTTTTTTAATACTTTTTTTTCAATACTTTCGTTTTAATTTAGGTCAAAAGAAGCGAAAAATATTTTATTTAGCATTTTGTAATTTTTGTTTATGAAGTACGGCATGAAACACAGGTGTCTTTTTCAGCGTTAAAGGTAAAAGCTTCTACACAAGGTTCAATTTTAAACAATAATTTTTTTCAAAATTGCACTAATTTTCAGTTATTTAGATCAAGAGAAACATTTATTCATCATGAATTTTTTTTAAAATTTACTGAGATAATCATTGATAAATTTCTGAATATGAATTAAAAAATTAAACTAGCTTTTTTTAAATTTTATATTTTAATGCAAATATAATTCCGATAATTGAACAGATTTTTTTCAGTAACTATTAGATTGTTTTATTTTAAAATTGAAAAATATCAAAATATACTTTTGCTCCTAATTAAAGCGTCAGAAAGAGAATATATATAAAAGAGCAACCGGTTTCCCATCTGCGTCGATGGGTTATACTTTGCTTAAAACAATTAAAGGATATTGAATGATTGATACATTATCGACAGACGTACTAGGCAAAATGAGATAAAAATTATATTTATTTGGGGGGGGGGAGCGCTTTATTGAGCATTTGGGTACAAAAGGAAAGATAAGGTTCAAGTAAGTATTACGTTATGTTAAAGTGGGTATTTCAGAATGCTCAATAAATAGCGTTTTTGATCAGAACTATAAGCTAACTAACACCACTGGTGTTGTCTTTAAAATATTTAACGAAACTGAATTGTCTATGGCTTAGTTTGAAACGATGGCTTCTGCTAAGTCAATGAGAAAATTTAATTTCTTAAATGTCTCCGAATTTAAAAATCAAATTAAAAATCGAAAATCGGACTTCGTTAAAAGTTTGCGAATGAACTCATCTCACTTTGTGTTGAATTTCGTATTCTTGGAGTCTACCATTTACCCGCAATCGGGTATACACACACAAGTGTTTTTAAAATCTCAAAATGCAAACAAATTATGGTAAGATTAATCAGGATGATGAAATGGAGGAGAAGCAATAATTTGTTTGCATTTTGATACTTTTGTGGTGAACCACCTTCTCACCAGATGGCAGTGAACTCTGCTCGCCAGGTGGCAGTGCAAAACATTTCTCTCAACCTTTTAATAAGATGGCAACATCTCTTGCGTTCAAATTTTAGTTTCCAGAATCTGGCAGCAGCTTAATATAAACATTCATTCGGGCTTGCTGACCGGTGAACATTCACCTCCTTTAAAAATGCTGCTGTCGTTAATCATGTATGTCTTTTACATTGTAACTTAATATGATTTCTTCTTTTTTTTTTAATATTAAACTGTTGTGATTATTAATTTTATTGAATCAATTTAATTAATACTATTTAATCTTAATCTAATCACCACACTTTCAATTTTCTTTATTTCTGCCTTTGAAACTTCATGTCTTACTCTAAGCTTAACTGAACTCACTTTTTCTGTAAACTTTAAATTACTGGCGAAGGTGAAATAGAATTAGTCATGAAAAATTTCTTCCCTTGTATAGTGTCCTCTTAAAAATGCTGTTTTACATTGGTTGTTTTAAAGAGATGTATGGAGCGAAGAAAAATCACTTTTTCTTTGCTACATTGTCATCACACGAAAAGCATAGTTTCATGGCTACAATTTACTTTCTTCCGTCGCACCCCCCCCCCTTCTTGTTTGAAATCCTTTGAGAACACTCTCAAGGTCATTCTGTTGAAGTCTGAAGCTGTGGGAGAATTAACGATAAAATTCTACCGAAATACCGTATCAAAAAGTGATTATTTAAATGCGCGATTAGAAATTCGCGCGTCGTAATAACATCGTAATTAAATAACGGCATCGTCAAAATCACGTGGAAAAGTATATCAATAATTGGAGAGTAAAAAATCACTTAAATTTAAGCTTAACTCAACACGAATAAAGCGTGTCCAATGCGCTATTTAAAATACGTCGTAATAAAATTATCGAATTTTTTGCACTACATGGGATTGCATAGCAATAATTGGCGGAAAAAAATGGTTGAAAAAGAGAAAGTTATAATTGAAAAAAAAAAGATAAAAAATCATTTAGATTTACGATTGAGTCACTTAGATTTTAGATTTACGTCATGAATAAAGTGCTCCAAAAAGCGAATATTTAAATGACCGATCTGAAACTCACATGTTGTAATAATATCGTAATAGAAGTTCGAGATAGTCAAAATTGCGTTGAAATGCGTAAATAACAGTTAAAAAAATCATTTAGATTTAAGATGAAATCAGCTTAAAAAAGAGCACTAAGCCTACATTTGCTATAGAATCTGTAAAAATTGACTTTTTTCTTTTTCTTTATTGTTATTATTTCCCTTTTCGGTTGATATACATAATAAAAAAAAATTGACTTAGTTAATACAATTATTTTTACCTTTTATTGTTGTTGTTGCTGTTGTTTTCACTTTCCTTAAAATTTGTTACAATTTTCAGGAAGGAAAAAAAGTCGCACTTAATCTCATTTTGTGATAGTGATTGCAAATTTAATTTCTTTTAATCATTATTAGTTTTATGCATAATCTAAATTCATTTAATTTCATCATTTTTTCTTCTTCCTTGTAACTATGTTTTGTTGCTCAGGTAATACTTCTTTCATCCTACTGTCTGGAGGAAAACATGCCAGACATGCTTGCTTTTAATGAGTAAGTTTAATTTTTTACCTCCCTGTATTTCTGGTTAGTTTTTTACTTTTCATGGATAGATTAGTTGCAGGGAATAACTTCCTTCCTTTTATTGAAATTTGCAAATATTTTTCGATAAATGCTTAAAATTTAATAATTTTAAGATTTTGTGACTCGGCTTGAAGTAGCATTTAAAGGTACCATTTCTTAACAAGAATATCTGTAAAAATTTAGAATTATAACTTAATATCTTCTGTGGTATTAACGGCATACGAAGCTTGAATCGGTATATTCAGGCAGAAAAATTGACTCTTCAAAATTGATACCTTCTTCCTCTTCGATGGACTCTTCCAAGATTCGGCTCCTTTGTGCACATTTCTGAATGATTGTGGTTGGCAACTGTTCCGTACTACCACCAACAGATTTAAAACATTTTTACTTTTTTCAACCTTCAAAAGGACAAAAATATGCTCACAGTGGTGATTATCAAGCTTTCTGCTAGTTGCTAACTGATTTCTGCCTTTTTTAATTAAAAATACGCCCCATATGCATTTTTTATACATTAAAAAAAAAATATGGAATTATTATGATTATGTCATAATATTTTGAAATTTTTTTTTATTTTCCACTTATTTCTTAACATTTTTCTTCATTTTAGAAATGAGTCTTACAATGTTTATCATCATTTGAAAAAAAATAAGCTTTGCATTTATACAATATTAAAAGTTTTCTTGATCCTTTAAAATTTTTAATTTTAAAAAAGTAGCCGCATGTTTCGAAAAGGGGCCACTGTTTAAAATATCACAGCTGAACACTGACCAGTAGAAAATTTTGTAAGTTTGTCCTTCTTAATATTTACATTGTTTTAGAGTAAACTTTTACTTATTACTTTTGTATTTCATTTGGTTGTCTAAGAAATGTTGATCTCTAAGTTAAATTTTACTATAAGTTTGTTATAATTATATGCATTGGTATGAAGATTGCACGCATATCATTATCCACTATTTAAATTGATCACATTTGATATATACCCAAATATCATTTGTTGCTTTTTAAGAGTCATGTGTAAATGTATCAACCTTCCCCCCCATTTTTTTCTTTAGACAGAAAAATTTATTCAAAAGTAAAATAAGTTTTTGCTGATGTTCAAATTAAGTATTTTTCTCTCTTTCATTTAGTTTTTATCTAAAGATTCTACGATTTATATTCTTTTTTCCTTTAGTTTTGATTTTTTGATTCTTTCAAAGAAACATTTTTTATTGAATGTTTTGTTTGGAAATATTGGGTTTTGGAAGCAAATTGTTTCAGTTATCAGTTAGGAATTAAAATTTTATCTTTTAAGGACTCTGTAAAGTTTTTTTAATTTAATTACTATAAAAAATTTATGTGATCTATTATAGAATAAAAATATCTAATGCAATTTTTAAGCACTTTGCTTATTAAAATCTAGAAAGATTTAGAGGAAAATAGCATTTATTGTTCTTGAAAAAACTAAGCTCTTATTTTACTTCCTTTAATTTCCAATTATATCCTTTTAAGCTCACGTTCTTGAAAAATTTGGCTGATGCTTCTAGCCATGATGAAATACTTCAAAAGATTAGGAGGTTAGCTGATAACTTATTTCACCAAAAAGATCAGAAGGTATCTATTTAATATCTAAGTGTATATTTTTTTCTTTTTCACTTTTCATGTTTAAAGTTATAATAATATATATTTATTTGAATGAGACATTCTTATTTATTTTTATTGGCCTTCTGTGAAGTTTTTATTCTTCATATAATGCATTGTGTAATTTTACATTGCGTGATATTTATTGCATAATTTTATGTTTCAAACTGAATAAGTAAATTTACAATTCTTACTACAAAGTGTTCTTTAATCACGTATTCATAGGGCAAGCAGTAAATTTTAAATATTTTTTCATTTTATTCCAGTTTGTCAAAAAATCAGCATATCAGCAGAGTTGCCACTTTGCAAAGAGAATAGGGAAAACCTAAAAAAAAATCACTTGAAAATGCAAGGAATTTCGAGTTTTTCTTTAGAAACTGGAAACAAACAGGGAATTTGGCTTCGTTATTTTCGTCTTTTAAAAATTTTGACCACTCAAAATGGAATATTTAAGAAAGATATTTCAGATATACTGAACAATTTCATTTACTATATCAGTATTTGTTTTAAGTCTGTTCAGCTGTTCCTTTTTCCTAGAAATTTTTCAAGCAATTGAAACTAGTATAGTTAGCCTAATACACAAGAGCAGAGTGATTGTGTTTTTTCCTCTTAATATAGTGTGAAAAATATTGTACAGTCCTCAAAAAATAAAAGAAAAAAAGGAATCACCCTGAATAACTTTCCTTTTAATGATCGAATTTTCAAGTACTAAGTGCCAATCTTAATTTTTTTACATATTTAAATTCTTAATCTTCAAAATATAGGGGCTAGCCGAAATTTGGGAAATGTAGTCCCTTTTGTTAGGTCAGGAGAGAGATCCAAAGTTTGGACCCCTTAATGTTACCTTCACTTTTTGCGGTTTTAGTCATATTTTAAAAATTAATTGAGCAATTAAAAAAAAATTGCACCCACTCATAAAACTCATGTACCCAAAGATAATTTCATGACAAAAATAATTTTAAAAATAATTTATTATTTTTATTATTTAATTAAAATGAGGCTGAAAAAATGTTGAATTATAAGGTATGAATATTTTTATACCATATTAATTTACATATTTTTCAATTGAAAAATCAAAAGTTTCAACTGTTTTTATTTATTTGAAGCTGAGAAATTAAAATAAATTATTTGAAAAAAAAAAATTGGTGACAATGAAGAAATAATTAAAAGAGGCGAGTAATATTAAAATGTAATAAACTTACGAGGAACTTGACTTCGTTTGTGTAGCGTAAAATTTCGCTCATATTTTTTTCGCTAATAACCGATTGCTAATATTTTTTTTTTTTAAACTATAAAATACGATGTTTCTTTTTTAGTCGTTTAATAATTTATTTTCAATTTAGTAAAGAAATTTGAATAAAACATTTTAAATAAAAAACATTTTACTCAACGAATGTCGAGTTTTATAGAAGCATGCTTCCTGATAGGATATGATTATACACCAGATTGTGCTTACTTAATGTGATTATAGTTTATTGTTATAGATTATAGTTATTAAAGATTTAGTTTTCTTGCTCAATAACTGATACAATTTCAAATATATACATACGTATGCATAGATTTGGAATAATATATGTATTAATTTCTTGAATATATATTTTATAAATATTTAAAAAAATCCGTAGTCAACATTTTTAAGCATCTCTCGCATCATCGCAAATTTCTGAACATCTTATAAATCGTCTTAATCTTAAAAGAAATTTTTTAATCACCTGTCCGGGAGTGTTTCGCAGAATTATTTTAACAACGACTAAATTAAATTTTAACATTTTTAAAAATCTTATTCTTTACCCTACTACGTTTATTATTTCATCATTACTATACTAATCAATTTTTTTAGTACTTTTATTTAGGTTTTCTATAAAGTAAAGTTCCTTTTTAAATTATTGTCTGCTGGCTATGAATAAAACCTAGTTTAGAAATTAAAAACATTCTGCTGTTTAAAATTATTTGATGCAAAATAGCTGATTATCTACTAAACATACTATTTTTTTCGAAAAAAGACTATAAATTATTGATTGTCTTTTTTTGTTTGTTTGTTTCTTGTGACTTCAACATAGATTATTTAAAATAGAGTTGATGTTTTATAAGTCACTACAAAGAGTATAAAGATACCGAACATAAAAAGCTGTCGAATGCGTGGCCAAAATTTTTAAGCGTCTTAAAATATCTCAGTATCTTAAATGTCGTCCTAACTTCTTAGTTGTGAAATTAAATTTTTAATTATCTGATCACGTGTGATTCACATAACTATCCAAATAATTATTTCATTATATATTTTACTCTTTCTTTATGATACCATGTAGATTTTTTTCCGGATAATATACTAATCCATTTTGTTTAATTTTTAACTTTAGCACGATTTCCAAGTTATTACTGTAGTATAATTTGTTATCAGGAAAATGCCTTATTTTGTTAAGCAGGAAATACAAAAAATTGAAATTTGTAAGAAGATTCCGAAGCCGTGACAATTTTAGAATCATCTGATTTAAAAAATACACTAAAAAATACGCAATTTCCGAACTTATTTTGATAAAGAAAAAAAAAAGAAAAAACGCGGCAAGAAGGCTAATATACTTTTTACAGAAACTGCGAAAACCAATTTTTCCTATATTTCGTCGAAAGAGGATAAGAATGATAATTCTCCAAGAAACCTAATCCATAATTTCGTTATTTCCAGAATGAAATCTTTTTGATTGAAACATATTATTCCTTGAAAATTAAAACGAGAAAAAAATTAACTTTTATCATTTATCTAAGCTTATTCCATTTATTTAATGATAGCGGTATCAAGGTTAAGGATATACGATGGAAGCCCCTATTATTCTATAAATGCATTAAATCATATTGCTTGAATAATTTATTTTAAACAAATTATCTAATAATTTTAAGTAAATAAGGGTGTAAAAATAAACTCGATTTAAATACTCCGAAAGAATGGAATCGGAATACTCCTTAAAATATATGTAGAATAAACTTTGGATTCGATATTTAACAAAAACCTTTTCTAACAACTTCGAGTAAGCGGAAACGCTCACTTGTTTGAAATAGCTGTCTTTATAACTATTTAATTTCTATTCCTGGTGCTAGGGGTCATTCCATTTTCACATTCGACTTTTGAAATTTCAATCGTAAACGGAATTTTTTTATGTCCTTAAAATTGTTAAGGCTTGCAGCAAAAAAAAAAAAAAAAAAAAAAAAAAAGAAATACTGCATTTATTTTTTTCCAAAGTAGCTAAAAGCTTAGAAAATCATAAATAATTTATATATCGATTCAAATTTTCTTTTTAAAGGAGATTAAAATAATTTTTTTTTCACTTTTTGGACAGAATACTGTTAAAAATTGTCTATTGCCTAGAAACTTAGAGATATTTTCGATTAACTATTAATTAAACCTCTCCGAGCAATCACAGAACATTATTTAAATTTTTTTTACGGTCAGAGCTTGGTAGCTTAGCAACCTTGTAGTAAAATTAAGTATTCTTCTTTTGAATTAGTCTATGGGTTATCATAAAATATTCATTTGTGGCGGCGACTTTTCTTGGATGTTTTCTGGACAATCGCCAAATATATAAACCTTTATTGCGACCCAGTTTACGACCCAATTTTTTCACAATTTTGTCTACCCCCCCCCCTCCTAATTCACGGGCCAGGATTCCAAACGTGTAAAAAAATATATATGTTCATTCAGAGAAAGTACGTTTTAGTGTCCGATTCGTAACTTGAGGACTGTACATAATGGAAATAAATCTTTTATTTCACGGAAAATAATTAAATTGTTTTTATGTTATAGCGTTGTTTATAATTCTTCATATGTCAAAATTGTACAAAATAGACCAAAAGCACATATTTTAAATTTCTTAATATTTTATGTTGAATAAATACAATTTAGTAAATATAGAGTTTTTTAGTACTCTACAGTAATTTTTATTATTTAAATATAGTTAATAATGTTCTAACTAAATTATAATACTAAATATCGTAATTTTTATCATTCAATTATAGGAAGAGCACCAAAACTAAAATAATTTGTTTGCCATTCGTAGAATTTATAGAAAATATTTTTTTTTCTTTATACTTTTCTATTAGAACCATTTAACGATTAAGATATCCCAAATAAGATATTTAACTATTTTTTCTATTTATGAAGCCTGGCTACTAAATAACAGGACTGTGCATGCTGTTAGACTTAATGAGGGGGAGAAGGAATGAAATGTAGTTGTTCTTGATGCGGTGGAACGATCCTTTAGTTTGTTTCTTATCCCAGGTATGTGATTCTTCCGCTAATTCACGAAATTCAGCGAAGCTCAAGATCGTTGATTCGCCGACTTCCGCTAACTTGAAATTTAAATTTCATTACTCTGCATAAGTCTCGTTAAGGAGACATTTATTCCGCCCTTACCAGCGCACTCCTTTTTTCTTCTTTTCTTCCTAGGTTCTCATTCACGAACCATGACTTTTTTTTACGCTCTTTTGTTAGAGAAAAATGATACTTTGGATAAACTTCAAGAACACGAAATAGAAAAAAAAATCCATAGAAACTTCGTCTAGAAATAACAAACTATTGAGGCGAATACAAAAGTATACTATTGATAATCTAAAAACGTATTCCGAAATGACAAACATATAAAGGATCGTTCGCTAGAAAAAGTACTAAAAAAAAACTACACATTAGTGAAAAAGATACAGAAATTTTTTTTTCCTGCTATCACATGTCTGTTATCCTTGTTTGAGTTAGGCATTTTTGTGTCAGAGTGTCTTGATCATGATAAACTTAAAATTTAGCTAAAAATTTAGCAGCGCTTTATTTTTAAATTCTTTGAGATATTAAAAATAAAATAATAACTGAATGTTTTAAATTGCAAAAAAATATTGTTAAAGGAGAACTGCATGTCACGTAGTGAAATTTTTGAATGGCACAAGCGATTTTCGAGAGGTTGAAGTTGCTGAACCTCTGGTCGACTTGTGATATAAAGAACTGATAAAAACATTTAAAAAATGAATGAAATCGTGCGTGAAGACCGAATGTTTCGGTGACGTCCGATATTCTAAACATTGGCAAAGACAATAAGAAAAATTTTGATGGATGACCGAGGATTCGCACAAGACTGAAGTTTTCACAAAACAATTCATAAAAACCTGACGAGCGAGTTAAAAATGAGCAGGAAAAATATTTGCTCTGACATCAAGGAATGCTTCACAGATAGTCCCAATTGAGAATGTCATTCCATGTGACGAAACTTGGATTTGTCATTTCAACCCTGAAACTAAGCCACTTCACTTGAAAACCCTCATATTCAATGAGAAAGTCCAAAGTGAAGGTCGTCCTTTTCGGTATGAATGGATCATCCTGATTGAATGGGTAATGGAGGTCACGAGAGAGCTTATAGGAAGAAAAAGCCAGATCTGTAGAGTAACATAACAACAGAACGATTTTGAACCAAATCAATGCTCTGGCATACAATGACGTGCACCAGTCAGTAATCACAACATGGGGAGTTTTCGGTCAACAGGGATTGAACTCACGACCTCTTAGTTCAACGCCCTACCAACCAAGCTTTCCCAGCCCTATATAATGATATGTATTTTTTTTTTCATTTGTATAATGCTTTCATTAAAGCTAACTTTTAAGACGGTTATTTAATTTTCAAACTTCATACATAAAATATATTTAGTTGATGAGTTTTGTAAATTTATATAAAATGAATCAAAATAAGGTTTTTGCTAAAGAATATACATTGTATTAGCCCTTTGTACTCAAGAAGTGCCTCCCAATTCATTTCTTATGGAAAAAATTCCTATTTCACTGCAATTATTACTTAAATATTGATTTGAGGCGTGTATGTTTTTGTTTTGTTTTCATTTTTGAAAAGAATTCTTAAAGTGCATATTAAGGGCAGTTTTTATGAAACACCCCGCATTTGCAACGACGTTAAAAAATAAAAACAATGCTGCATCTAATCCATCATCTAATTTGTGAACTGCATAAAACTAATAAGACAATTTTTGAAATCCATTGATTGAGCAGGATTTTATCTATTATCGATTTGAATTTATCAATGCTGGTGAGATCATTCAATCAATAATTAATTTTTGAAAATTTATAAGTTCTAGCAACTGCATAATTATCTGCATATATCTGCTAGACATATCTGTATGTTTGACTTTATAAATGCTGGTTAGTAGGTATTTTTCACTAATTATTTTTTGAAAATTTACAAGTTCTTGCAACTAGCAGAAGTTTGAAAATATCTCTAAATGTAAATTGCTTAAATTTTAACTTCTAGATGTTATATGTGGAAGTTATATGGTGTTCACTTCTCGACGTTATATGTGGAAAGTGTGTAAATATTGAGGTATGACTTGTTATCTTTAACAGGCTAATCTATATTATATAAAACGCTTATACGTACGTATGTATCAATAAAACCGATGATATTTCTTTCCTCGCGTTGGCAACAGTTTACATTTTTAATTGTAGGCGTTTTGTACAAATCTCTAAACTTTTTTTTGTATTTATCCACATAATTAAGAAGTTGTGAACTCATTACATAAACACAATAGCATTTGTCTTCGATTCTCAACGAATTCTAACCGAATATGGGTGGGCCACATCTCTGATTTTCGCCGAGAAAAACACGGTTGGTTGGTTTTGAGTTCTGAAATAGTTCCTTTTCATTGGCAGAAATGAGAAATGTTATGTTATTGCTACAATATTTTGAGTTGAGCTCTTTACTATTCCACGCTTTGTTATATTATTAGATGCCGTTTTATTATTTCATGTTTTAAGTTAAATTATATTAGAGTTAAATTATGAATCTTAATAATCTACGTACGGTATATAACAATCTACGAAGAAGAGAGAGCCGCTCTAACGAAACTCCAGAAGAGCAATATCAACGGAGAACAATTAGAAATGCTACAGAGCGAGTTTTGTGGCTGAATATTGTTTAGAAATGTGTACATAAAAAAATAATATTTAGAGGTTAAGAGTTGCCTCAGAAAAATTTGAATTGTTGACATTGTATTTAACAATGGAAACAATTGAATTGTATTGTTGACATCAAAACTAAAAATATCGTGTTTCAACTTGACAATACTACCTTAATTTTTACTTATATAATTCCATGATCCTTTTTTATTTTTCTATATATATTTATATATATTTTGCATTTTACAACTTCATATTAAGCTTCTGTTGTGTGTCTGAATACTGACATTCAGAACAAAATTAAGGTTTAGAATTGCCTCGAAGAAATTTGAATTGTTAACAACGACTTAAACAAAAAGTTTTATTTTAACGGACTCATTTTCTTACTCCTTTCTTTGTTTTTTATACATTTTATAATTTTGTGATAGAATGAAAAAACTTATAGTTGTTCTGCTTCTGAACACTGATGAAAACACATATGATGGGCTTCATCAAGAATCAAATATATATGCATTTATTTTACAAATTCCATATTATTAAGGTGGTACCCTTCAGAGAAATAAAAATACAAAATTATCTTCATCTAAGCTGATGCTTTACATCCGGCTTTCAGTGGCAGACTACTATTTCATATTGTTTTACAACACATGGCTTTAGCCCTCTGGTGGGAAAGGCTTTAAAACAAAACTTACAACAGTTACTTTTCTCAACAACTGAAATTTAGAATAGTGTGATTAGGAAAATATGTGAACTGTTTGCAATTTCAAATTAATATTGAAATGTACAAGTTTAGAATTTTCTACAATAAAAAGTTTTCGGAACTTCAGTGCTCAAAAAAGTATACAAAAGCGAGACGTTAGGAACGTTCCAACGAGCGAGCAAAGCGATCATCGGATTGCGAAGCAATTCGAAATGAACTGCGAAAGCAGCTCGGGGGGATGACAAGCGCCAGCGAGCAGGGGGCGAAGCCTCCTAGTTCTGTTTAAAAACAGTATCAATACCTTGAATACAACAGGTTAATTCGAAAAACAAGTTTTTAGATAAAATATGTAAATTTCTTGCTTCTTTTGCTTACATAAATTTTAACTATGTAAATTAAGATATACAAAAATATAAAACATTTTAATTTTAGGTATCTGAAAATATCAGAAGGCATGGGCACAGTATTAATAGGGACAGAAATTCAGAAATCTGAATCAAAATGGTTTAAAATATAGAATTGTATATAGTGTATATATTTTAAATAAAGTGTTTCTGACTTAAAAAAAAATAAAAAAAAATCAGTTTTTTGAATTTTTTTTATAGTCTATCGTTTAAAAGGAAAAACAATTATGTCTGATAAGGTGATTTTGAAACATTTCATTTTATAACTGTTGTTAAACAGACCACCCAATTTTGGGTTTATGACTGCTAATGTTCAACCCTAAAGCCTTGTAATTTTGAACCCAATCCAGAAGACAAGGGAACTCTTGGATCAAGTATTGGGAGAAGTTTTCTTTTCATGGAGGAATTTTTGATGGAACTAACTCGCATTTGCGTTACATTGGGTGGAAAAACATTAAAACATCCCATGGTTAGCCTGACGGTAAGGGAACTCTCAGCCATGATCCGTCTACCACTGAGGATATTTTACGTCAGCACTGCGGTCGATGCAAGCCGGATGCGGAGTTCGTATGGTCCAGCCCTCACTGGGATTTGAACCTGGTTCACCTACTAGGAAGGTGAACGCTCTATCCCCTGAGCCATCACGGCTCTTGAGGCATATTTAACACTTTCAGAGATTTTAGCGTCTACACTGTTTGAACACCTGTAATTTTTTTTGCATGGATATATCTTTGTTTAAATGGATATATCTTTGTTTCAATTCCACACTTGAACAAACTCTCCCGTCTAAACTGTGGGGACCATTTTTCCAAGATTGTGGCTACTCCCTTCCTTTCATGAATCGGAAATCCGAATTTTTTTAAAAAAAGAGGTATGTTTTCGTGTAATCCAATGACGCAAGTGATTTTCTTTTTCAAATTCAAAACTTTTCTTTTTTTTAAAATTCAATTCATATTAAATAAATATTATAACAGCAACGAATAAATTAATATCAAATTGGATATGACAAATATTTCGGAATATTCACCACAGCGACTATGTGATTGCTGATATTCGCCCTTGAAAGTCAATATTCTTTTGATTTTGAACATTCAAGGTAAAACACACGCAAACGCATGCATGCACGCACGCACACAAATATACTTATGTTACGTATCAAGGGGAAAAATTTCGAGAACCGATATTAAGTTAGGTGGTTAAAACTAAAAGTAGTTTTACAGCGCATAAAATAAAAAAGGACCACTATGAATAACTTTTGATCTAATAATCGGATCTTCAGGTTTAGCTCTTAATGGTTCAAAAGAGTGAACTCAAACATGCTAATTAATTAGAGCAGAAGATATTAAAAGTTACGAAATCTGACACCGAAATTTACTTTCTCAGCATAAACATACCTGCATTTCAACGGATTTCAATTTTTGACCCCAAAAATATATTGAAATCTAAAAAATATGCTCTCAATAACTTTGATTAGGAGAACGGGCCAAAATTTAGTACTACTTTGTATCTCGAGAATTTTTTAAGCGAAGTAAAAAAAAATTGCATACAATTAAAAAATTGACTTTTTCAAAGATAATTTGATTCAAGAAATAGTTTTTAATAAGTGTTTATTCTTTATTTGAATTTTATTTAGTAACAGTCGAAAAATTATGATTTGTAAGGTAAAATTTTGCGCATTATTTAATAAAATGTAATTTTACATTGCGAAATACAAATTTTCATTGAAATTTGTCTAAATAGTTCCTGAAAAATTAAATTTCAAGTATGTGAATTTATTATTTTTGCAAAAACTTAAAAAGTCGAGACAGTTTCAAAGAAATGATGAATTTAATAAAAATAGAGAAATGATTTAATACTTATTATTTTTTAAAGAAAGTAATAGCAATAGAAAAAGCAACCAGATTAAGAAACGTTACCAAGAATAGAAAATCACAAAATCTTATAAATTTCGGTAAAAATAAAAGACACAGACTTCGATTTTTATGAACCCGGAATTTGTCCCAATTTGAAGTGTCGCAATGATTTCGTTAATTGGAAGATTAGATGAAGATAATAACTAGATGACAACTCAGAACTGATTGTCAAAATCGTCGATCTAGGATTCGACGTATAAGGCAGTTTATCGAAGACTCCGTCTTCATATGAAATGATGCTTTTTTGCGATCAATATGCTGTTTTTATAACCGCTCTGAGTTTGCAATCGTTAATCTTAACTGTTAGATAATCTAAAGCCTGCGCTGCCCACGCTTATTTTAAAAATGGCCCAAAACGTCAATATGTTGAAAAACCACAGTGTTGTAAAAATGAAAAGCATTTGTGGTCCAATTTTTTAATATTTTAAAATTGAAGTCCATGCTACATTACTTGGGCTCCTAAGAGATAAAAGCAAAAATTGAGAATATAGCAGTGATTTTGATAATTTTTATCTAGGTGGGAAAATGTCGCCAAATTGGCGATCTTCATAAAAGTGTATATATATATATATATATATATATATATATATATATAAAAGTATATATATATATATATATATATATATATATATATATATATATATATATATATATATATATATATATATATTTATATAAGTTCAAAATGAAGAATAAAACAAAGAAAAATAATAGACATATGAAAAAAAGGGGGTGGGAAATAATAAGTAAAAAAATAACAAACAACATTTTATTTAAAAAAAAAAATGAATTGTTAATAAAAAAAACGGAAAAAAAGCCGGGAAAAAAAAGATATAATCTTTTCTTTAGCCCACACGATTATATCCGCAAAAAGATTATATCTTTTTTTTCCGGTTTTTTTTATTAACAATTCATTTTTTTTTTAAATAAAATGTTTGTTATTTTTTTACTTATTATTTCCCACCCCCTTTTTTTCATATGTCTATTATTTTTCTTTGTTTTATTCTTCATTTTGAACTTATCTAATGAGTGCTGTTTACTTGCAGCTTAAGCGCAATAAATGATACTTATTGTTTTTCTTAACTTTCTTAGTGTTTTCTTGTATTTATTTATTTTTTATATATTTATATATATATATATATTTATATTTAAATATTTATATATATATATATATATATATTTAAATTACATTTGCTGAAATAATAAGCTGATAGACTTTAACAGGTTTTATTTACTGGAGTATGATGTAAACAGAAATCTCGCCCACTCTCCAGCAGGAGGGGGAAAGGCACAGATTCCCGTCAAAACGATGGAGTTCAGATGGTAAACATGAAACACCAAAAGACACGCAAAAAGCATTGCTCCTCGGTTTTATACGACACTTACAATGGGTAAACAGGGCAGTCATATTGCATTAATTGTATTCCTACGCCTCATTGCAAATCATTTAATACTCATAGAAAATCGTTTAATCCTTCCATATATAGAAATGAAAGATATTAAAATAACTCCTCTTTTGAAACATAAATCTAATTATAATTTATTGGCATGTTTTCATCCTTGAAGTCCAAAATAGAATTTCTACACTTATCCTTTACCAAAGATATTTTATGAAAACGAAAGAGTTTTAATGCTTTTATTAATACAAAAGTATTTATAATTTTTCTATTACACATATACATATTTAGGGTGTACAAATTAGTTCGGACCGTTTGTAAAAAATGGCTCTGCTGTTATGAATGTTATATAGTGACAGCTGGCTTCAGTGGTTTCAGAGAGGTTAAACATCTGTCAATAATATTCAGTTTATATCGCTTTGAGTTTCATACAAAAACCTTGTTTTCTACTTTGTTGAATCTGTCAAATTTTGCGGTAATAAAGCCCCATTTGCGGAGGGTTTTATGTTTCTGCTTTAATTGGAAGAAAAGTGCAGCTGAAGTGCATCGAATGCTTGTAGAAGTTTATGTTGACAATGCTCCATGATAAATCATGCAGGGAATGGTATCTACGTATCAAGAATGGTTAATGGTGAATAAAGAATGGTAAATCGTGAATGATAAATGGTGAATAGTTTTGTATACTATGAGCTGCTTCAAACTGGTGATTCCATTATGGGCGATTGGTATAGGCTACAATTGATTCATATTCATTTGAACCGTGCATTACGAGAAAAAAGGGCGGAATACGAGCAAAGAAATGACCAAGATATTCTTCTGCATAATAACGGTCAGCCTGACGTCTCAAAAGTAGTAAAAAAAATTTGGAAACGCTCAAGTGGGATATTTTACCGCACCCGCTGTATTCTTTGGACATTGCTCCTTCTGATTACTTGTTGTTCCGACGGATGCAGCATGATTTTGCAGGTCACCAGTTCACTTCTTTCGCAGAAATCGAAAATAGGCTCCTAACTTGAATCGTCTCAAGAGACGAGACATTTTTTCGAGATGGAATTCGAAAATTGCCTGAGAGGTGGGAAAAAGTAGCAGTATCTAAAAGTAGTATACTCTTTGAATAATCTGATGTAGTCTGTTCTGAAATAAATGCATTTTTGACCACAAAAAAACGGACCGAACTAATTCGTTCTCCCAATATATATATATATATATATATATATATATATATATATATATATATATATATATATATATATATATATATATATATATATATATATATATATATATATATATATATATATATATATATATATATATGTAGAACTATATATACATATATAGTTCAAAATGAAGAATAAAACAAAGAAAAATTATAGACATATGAAAAAAAGGGGGGTTGGAAATAATAAGTAAAAAATAACAAACAACATTTTATTTTAAAAAAGAAATTTAAAAAAAAAATTATTAAAAAATCGGAAAAAAAGGCCGGAAAAAAAAGATATAATCTTTTCTTCAACCCACACGATTATATACGCGAAACAGAGTGTTTTCTGATATTGTATCAATAAAGCCAAAGCAAAATATATTAATACAATAGCGTGAGGAGCACTCAAAAAATTTTTTGTTATAAAATAACTACAAATAAAATAGATCATGCAAAGTAAAAATAACATGTAAAAATAGATAATAAAATAAAATAAAAAGAAAAAACATTAAAAAGGGGGGACTATAAAGCGAGTAGCAAAATCATAACTACTTACATGGACGGATATTTTTCAAGAATGATTTAAACATTTTTTCGCAGAAAGATGGTCAGATTACAAAATATGAAAACAAAAGATGAAAACAAAAGCGCAAAATGAGTGTAACAAGAGGATTTTAAAGTGTCGTTCTTACTGCACTGCTGAAGTGATTTGTTATTCTGAGTTTTGATTTGTTAGTTGCCAAGGATGGGCCCGAAATGAAACTTATTGTTTTTCTTAACTTTCTTAGTGTTTTCTTGTATTTATTTATAATATATATATATATATATATATATATATATATATATATATATATATATATATATACACCTTACCTTACACACTTAAAGTACAGCTTTAAGTGTATGGCACTTAAACTATGATTTTTTTTATTATTTTTGGCAACAGAGCTTCGGAAACCAGTGACAGGAGACCAATCATTGGCGGAGCCTCATAATTGTTTCGTGCTCACTGTAATTATTTGCCTTAACTTTTGCAGCTCAACTTAAAAAACCCTGATTGGAGAAAAATATGCAAGCTTTAAAACCAAATTAATTACAAATATTTTGCTGATAAATTAACAAAACTATGTCGTTAAAATCTCAAATGTTGAGTATTTAAAATAATTTTTTTTGTTTGTGAATAATTCTCAGGGTTTGGGGGCAATAAATTTTTTAAGAGATGTTCAGACGTTTTAAAAAATGATATTTTAATTAACATTTAATGGTAACTATGTATTTTCATTCTAATACACAATACACAAAAACTACACACGCTTTAAGGATAAGGAAACACATTTTTTCGTGTTACTGTGTTTCGTGTCGTGATAAAAATGTAAAGCCTCAAACATCCATAAAAAATCTTTGTTCAAATTCAAGAGAATAAGCTATTATTTGTTTATCTGTTAACAGATGCGGGGCGCATGCAGTCTGGAAAAATGCGTGAATGAAAAAATATCTAAGAGCAGATGTTTAGAATTTCCCATAAACGTGATGGGGATGAAACAAATTCAAATATTAAAATAAAATATATTCCTCGTCATCAAGTACATGCCATTGGGCATCCATTACTTATTTAATATGTTGTTTAAATTTTTAATTTGTTTGCTTGTTGTTTCTTCTTCATACGGTATTGAGTACCCTTCAACAAATGTCTGTGAGTATAATCTAGGTGCTGTTTAGATTTTTATATGAACTTGTATTGATATTAAAAGATAAACTGCTTTTTTATTTCAAAATGTATGCACCATGATAAATAATTATGAAGCATAATGATAATTATGATGCATAATAACAATCATGAAGCATAATTAACTTCTCTTTCACCCATGTTTAAATAATTAAGAGCTTGAGGAGTTAATGTTTGACCCATGAATTGAAACCAAGATCTTAACAAAACTTTTTCATTTCCTCTTTAGAAAGTGGGAGCTTGTTGTAGTAATTGTAAGCCTGTAAATCCGTTCATTAAAGGCATTTATAAGCCTTCTACAATTAAAATTAAAAACAAGTGAAAGGTGAAGAAATTAATGGTTTAGCCAGGAATTGTATCCAAGATCTTAACAACGCTATTTTTTCCTGTTTAGGAAATGGGAGCTTGAGGCATTAATAGTTATAGTCTTTAGTTCGATATTTTAAGCGATTATAATTCTCTACAATAACAATTAAAATAAGTGGAAGCTGAAGAAACTAATAGTTAATCCAAGAATTGTATCCAAGATCTTAACAGCACTTTTTCATTTCCTCTTTAGAAATTGAGAGCTTGTGTCATTAATGATTAGCCTGTGAATCCGTTAATTCAAGGCGTTTATAAGCCTTCTACAATTAAAACTAAAAACAAGTGAAAGGTGAAGAAATTAATGGTTTACCCAGGAATTGCATCCAAGATCTTAACAACAATTTTTCATTTCTTTTTAGAAAGTGGACGAGACAGCTGTATGGTGTTGCAAGAACATTCGATGCAATGGATCATTTAAAATGTTGCATCTAATACTGACTTGCCCTTAACAAATCAATTGGGAGATACATTTTAATTTTGTTTTGCTGTTAAACGAAAATCGTCTGCAAGAAACAATATTTATTATTCTTTCATTAGTTTCTTTAAATGCGAACAGAAACTCGTATATTTGTTACGATTTTTAAATATAATATTTAGCAATTCTTATTATTTGCTGAATTATTATTGTTATTAATAAATTTAATTATTATTATTAATAAGAAAGCTATCAAACAGAAGGGTGGGCAATGTCATTTCATGAGTTGGCGATATTGATATACGTTTGCGCTAGGAGCTTGGCATCTTTTTTGGCGTGCACTTAAACGTAAACATTCTCTTTTCATAAAGATAATGGTTTTTTCTTGACTTGCAACAGAGTATAAAGTAATAATACTTTATTTACTTCCCATTGGAGATGCTCATTGGGATATTTGTGACGTTCTGAGGATTATCCAGAGACACAGATTTTAAATCTCTGACGAGACGACGTTTTCCCCGCTCTGATAGCCCGAAGACCATCATGTGAAGTCGATCACTTTAAGTTATACCAATTTAAATTTAACGGATACCACGTTTCCTTGATCCCTTCGCAGATTGATCAATGTGTTCACTCACCCGCTAGGTTCTTGATTTCGGTGTTTTTCTGCTAATCGTGCTTAACGATGGGAAATTTAAATTTAAAATAAAGTCTATTTACCTATCTAATTTTTCTCTTCGTAATACGATTTCTCATAAAAATTCGCTCTGATGCAAATCAGTCAGTGTACGCAGAGTCATATAAAAAAATACAAATGTCGTAGCCAACTTACTTAAAAGTAATAAAGCAAATAAAACATTTAATATTTATGTTTTTACTCTGAGAAATAAGTATTATATTTCTCAGAAAAAATGTGCATAAAATGACAGATTTTTAAGTGAATTCATGAAACTGTATATTTTCAACATCAAACTAGTCTAAATGTTAGTTTAAAATACAATTATTTCATTTAAACTAAGATGTGGTGGAATAAAAATATCAAACAACAAATAAACTGTAACCTGCACATAAATAAACTGTCACATAGATAGTTTGGTTTACTATCAGTTTTATTTTTTTAACCCTTATAGCAGCCATCTACATATATGTACATTCATATCTCTACATATCATACATCTACATATGTATACATATATGACAAGCCGAGTTTGAAGAGGTGAATTTCATATGACTCTTGTACGCAAAAAATATAATCTTTAACAACGCATACAATTTTTATTTTTTACTTAAACGAAGAGTTTGGGAAATGCTATTAAAATGCATATTTTCAAATTCTCCAGAAGAAAGTTTTATCCCTATAAACAAACACGAATTTTTAAAACATAATTAACTGGTTTTACGTTCATATCAGCGGTTGGGAAAAACACGGAAAAATTTCTTTACTTAGTAAATGATCTTTCTTTTATGTTTTTACATGGCAAAACTGTTGTCACAGTTTGAAAGATCACGCTTAACTCTTTTAGAAATGGTGTCTTTTTCATCCTTCTCAAAACTGCTTCGCCCACGTCTGCTTTTGCCCTGACATTGTTTCCTTTTTACCATGCCAAATTACTACTGTGGCCTGGTTTCAAAGTTAATGGTATTTAAAGGTAGAAATAATTTAATAACTTCCTCTCTTTATTTCGGTGGATAATGTATGGGTAAAAAAAGCACATCATTTCTTTGTCTCGACGTTCTTTAAATATTTACCTATTGAATAATGAAAAAAAAAGAGTTTAAGCTAAAAAAATATCTAATATAAAAAGAGTTTCCCCTTTTTTGTTTCTTTTAAAAAATTATTTTGAGTAAGATTTAATTCTTTTGAGCTTTTTTACTTCTTACACGTAGATATATTATGGTTACTTGGAATAGGGTTTAATGACCATTGTTAGTATGTAAAACATTCTGAAAATAATAAATGTTCTAATGTTATCTTTTCAGATGAGTGCGTACGACTGACTTGTAGAAATGGCGGAATGTGCGTTAATGGTAGAAATGGTGCCCAATGTGTATGCCGTCCCCCATATGTGGGAACATATTGTGAAACAGGTAAATATACAGTCGCGTTTAAATGAAACTGATAAAGTTTTAAATGAATGTGCTAATTCCCACTGCTCTTTCTGATTTAAACGTAAAGTAACAAAAGAGAAAAAAAATTACCTTGATCGTTTATATATTTCAAGCCACCATCACGAGTTATTCTGTAAAGAAAATATATCAATAAGAAACTTTCGACTACCAAATTTTAAAATGGCCGCAACAAAAGTCTACCTATTTTTGCTTTTTTCTCCAAAAAGTTCATATTTAGCAGGATTTACTTCGTTTTGTATTACATGTGAATATACACCAAAGAGCCATTACAATAGGACCACCCTGCTAATAACCTGTAGGACTACCTTTAGCCCTCAAAACTGCTAGCACCCGCAGTGGCATTGATTCCACAAGGTGCTGATAGGTAGTCTGAGGTATCTGGTACCAAGCGCTCACCAACTGGTCTTGCAATTCCCTCACATTGCGAGGGGGTAGCGTGGCAGCACGAATTTGGTTTTCCAAGTAGGACCACAAATACTCCATTGGATAAAGGTCAGGTGAATTTGGGGGACAAGACATGACTTGAAAGTCACTGGAATGTTCCTCGAACCAATCCATGACGATTCGACCCTTATGACATGGTGCATTATTCTGTTGGTAAACACCATCCCCCGCAGGAAAAACTGTTGCCATGAATGGGTGAAGCTGATCTGCAACTATGTTCAAGTAGCTTACAGACGTCAGGGATTGTTCTATGAGGATTATGGGTCCCAATGTGACCCATGAAAACATTGTTCCTGGGAGAGAAACCATGAAAACCTGGGCGAGCCCATTGTTATAGATGGAGGATGGTCATAATGTAATTGCTCTTCGGTGTATTATGGTTTCTTGGAATAAGTCTTAATGTTCATTTTTATTATGTAAAACTTTTTGAAAATAATAAATGTTCCAATGATATCTTTTCAGATCCGTGCGCACATCTGCCTTGTAGAAATGACGGAATGTGCGTGGTCGGTAGAAATGGTGCCCAATGTGTATGCCGTCCCCCATATGTGGGAAACAATTGTGAAACAGGTAAATATATATTCTCATTTCAACGAAACTGATAAGATAGTTAACAAAATATGAGAATTCCCACTGCTTTTTCGGGTTTTAAACGTGCAATAAAAAAAAAATAAAAAAATTACCTTGATCGTTTATTTATTTCGAACCACCTTTATGAGTTATTCGGTAAAGAAAATACTTCAATAAGAAACTTCTTACTAAAAAACGGCTAAATGATATCTACAAAATTTTACCTAATTTTTTTACTTTCAAAAAATTATGTATTAAGCAGGATTTACGTCTTTCCGTTTTACTTCAAAATAGAGTAAACTAACCAGTGAAGGAACACTGAAGCGTAGCTCGCCTTTAAAAAAATCGTAAAAATTTCAAAATTTGTAATTTTAGCTAAATGACGGTGTATATTTGTTATTAAAAGCAAATTATGTAAAAAAATTTCAGTTAACTTTCATAACATTGTTTTAAGTTTTGGGTGGTTCAAATAATAAGTAAAAAGATAACCAAATGAAGGGACAGTTCTTACCAGCGAATAAACACTAAATTTTACAGTGAATGAACACTTAATTTTGAGAATGTTTGATGCTCGTTTGGAATCCATAGGCCACACAAATGTCTAAAATAAAATTTTGCTTGGAATAGCATCATATAACCACAGTTAATGGGGAAAATTTAACTTTTTTTTTAGTCACGGAATGGAAAGTAAAATATGGTTAAATACAGAACTAAAAAAAATAGTTTTTTATTCCTTTTCTCACAGTTTAATCGTCCGATTTAAATAATGAATGTTTATCATTATGTAATCCGATGATGTTTTTATTATTATTATATCACTTTTTTGTTTACTCTTTTCCCCCATATTTCTTGAAGCTTTTTTTTAATTTTTTTAAGTATTTTTTTCTTTTCGTTATACCTTCTGCTTTAACTTTTTTCCCAGCTCTTCAGTCTCTTTAAATTTTCGTTCTTTTTCTGAAGTTAATGCAAAAAGTAATTTATTTATTTTTCTTTTGATTTGACGTTCCTTTTTTCCCACATTTTTAGATAATGTAAATGTATCTTCGAAATTTCTTTTGATTTTCCAGTACCTTTTCCAGAATTCCTCACTGGATAATAAATGAGAAAAAGGAGTTTCGAAGTTTGAGTAAAATCCATCTCTCATTGACTTATATCTAGTGGGTCTTCAGCAGTACTTACCATTTACTTATGGAACCAATTGTTTTTGCAACTAACAATGCCTCAAGAGGATTTATCTCAAAATCAGTTTTCAAGATTTTTCCGTTATATCAGAGTTAGTTGTATCAGCTTCAGAGCCAATATTTGACTAAACTAAATGTTCTTTTTGCAATAAATTCTTCCATATTGAGAAAAGCACAGGCTATTGGATATTTTGAAGATCGAACTCTTCTGTCAATGTTCCTTTAAAAAATTGCAACATAACTTGCGAGATTTAATTCTCAAGCTTCTGAAGAAATAGTGCTTCGTTACTCTCGAAGTATGTGTTTTGTTGAAAAGCTGTCTTGCTCATTACCTCTTTGTGTTTGTCTTGCATGCATTTGTTAAAGTCAACGTTTTCTACGTCGAATGGAAAAATACCACATTTCATGCAAGTATTTCAACTTCATTAGTTGATGCCTCAAAATCTTATTTAAAAATGTGAAATTCTCTCGTCATATTGCCTAACAATTCTTTTGATTTTAAGGTCTAACGGGATATTTTCATGAATTAGGTAGAAAGATGAACCAGAAAATTTGTTTTGATGAACAAAACTTGATCAGTTTCAAATTGATATGAGATTTATACCTATCCAGAAGAAGTAAAATAGGAAATTTGAAAACATTTTCAATTAGCCATGGGTAGAAACATTTGCAATATATTTGTAAAATGCTGCTGCGGTCATCGACTCACTTCATGAATCGCTTTTTCCAATGAAATATATAGCAGGTACAGATTCTGTAATACCTCAAAGAATTCTTCAATTAGGAAAAACTACCATGGAGGTACTTTTTTTACATTAGCTAAAATGTTGACCAAAACTGTTGTTTTTTCTTTTCCTTTCCTAGGTACGTTTCGATCGCATTGTAAATGCAATCACTTTCTAAAAGGATATGCAAGGGCTACTTCCCTCCCAAAGATTCCTCTGAAGTTCTTCAAACCAGTATTTTGAATATTATTTTCTCTAAGGAAAGTTTTGCCTTTTGAAATTATCTTCGCATTGCACTGAGTTGTCGGTGGATGTCATCTTAAAAAACACTTCACCCATTTTTCACTTGGATGATTGTCTTTAAATGGATTTTTCCTACCAGTTTCGGTCATGACGTTAAAGACCGCAAGAGGATAATAATTTAGCTAATTATTAGCACAAAAGCCAGCAAATAAATGTTCTATTTAAGCTTTTATTATTATATTTAGTTAGGTTTCGATCAGTAAACATAATTTATTAAGCTGTCTAACGTATGATGTAACTAACCACTACATTTATAAGGATAAATAATAAATAAATTATAATTCTTTAAATGAATTTAGCAATTAAATTAGCATTTTGAAAGAAATTGTTTTGGGAACTATTCTTACAACATTTAACTGAATTTTAGGTGTCCTCTATATCACAGAACTACTAATTATCCATGTAAAAACATATTTCACACTAATTGTTCATTCACTGGGAAATCTATTCCCAGTGAAGGAACATGCCTGTTCCTTCACTGGTTAGAAGTTGTTTTTTGCATTTTCAACGTAATTTTGATGTATAATATGACTAAATTTACAAGAAAATTAAAATTCTTTTATTTTCATAAACTTCTAAAAAATCCCAGTAAAGGAACACTTGTTCATTCATTGGTTTATCATCGTTTGGTAATCCAGTTAATAAACACCTCTAATCTCTATACTTGCTTATGTTTTGATGCTTAAAATAAATGAAACGTAACTTCAATAACCATATTTTGAATTCTCTTTTTCGCAAAAAGAAAAAAAAAGGATTTTTTTATTCAATTAATTGTACTTTAAACGGATAATTACAAACACTGACCTCACAATTTTGTCAAAGAAACAAGGTGTTGAAAAGCTACTAAGAAATTCAAAAACACTTTCAGAGAAAACTATATGATAAGATCTCCCAATGCAGTGCTAGATGACTTTCTATTGTTAGGAACTAAGCTACTGTTACCAATCAATCTAAGTAAAAACATTTAAAATCCCTTTTTTTAAAAATAACTATGAAATGTTCCTTCACTGGTTGGTTTACCCTATATTATGGTTCCTTGGAATAATGTTTAATGTTCATTTTTATTACGTAAAACATTCTGAAAATAATAAATGTTCTAATGTTATCTTTTCAGATCCGTGTGCAGGACTGCCTTGTAGAAATGAAGGAATGTGCGTTGTCGGTAGAAATGGTGCTCAATGTATGTGCCGACCCCCATATGAGGGAAAATATTGTGAAAGAGGTAAATATACAGTCTTGTTTTAATGAAGCTTATAAGGTATTAATTGAGTATGATAATTTCCACTGCTCTTTTGGGCTTTAAATATGGAAAAAAAATAATCTTGATCGTTTATATATTTCCATCCACCTTTATTAGTTATTATGCAAAGAAAATACATCAATAGGAAATTTCTTACTAAAAAACGTTCAAATGGTATTTCCAAAATTTTACCTAAACTTTTTTTCTTTCAAAAAGTATGTATTAAGCAAGATTTACAACTTTCCGTCTAACATTTGAAAATATTATGATTTCTTGAAATAATGTTTAATGTTCATTTTCATTATGTAAAGCACTCTGAAAATGTAAATGTTCGAATATTTCTTTTCAGATCCGTGTGCACCACTGCCTTGTAGAAATGGCGGAATGTGCGTTGTCGGTAGAAATGGTGCCCAATGTGTGTGCCGTCCCCCATATGAGGGGAAGTATTGTGAAACAGGTAAATATACAGTCGCGTTTTAATGAAACTGATAAGGTTTAAACTGAATATGAGAATTCTCACTGGTCTTTTGGGTTTCAAAAATGAAATAACAAAAAAAAAAAATACCTCGATCGTTTGTATACACTGCTCAAAACAATGAAAGGATATTCTAAGTCTTGTGCAAAAAAATGGTATAATCAAAGTTTTTTTGCGTAAATAATGTAAAACATTTTGAGAAAAATAAATGATCCAATGTTATCCGTGCGCACATCTGCCTTGTAGAAACGGCGGAGTGTGCGTTGTCGTGAGACATGATGCCCAATGTGTATGCCGACCCCCATATGTGGGAAAATAATGCAAAATAGGTAAATATACAGTCACGTTTCAAGGAGACTGATAAGATTTTTAACAGAATATGAGAATTCCCACTGCTTTTTGGAATTTTATATATGAAATAAAAAAAGAAAAAAAATTACCTTGATTGTTTATATATTTCAATCCAACTTTATTAGTTATTATGCAGTGAAAATATGTCAATAAGAAACCTATTACTAAAAAACGTTAAAATGGTATCTGCAAAATTTAATTCTTGTAATTTTTTCTTATTTTTCTAATTTTTTTTTAAAATTCTATTTATTTTCTTTCAAAAATAATGTATCAAGCAAGCTTTACTTCTTTCCGTCTAACATGTGAATATATTACGGTTCCTTGGAAAAAATTTTAATGGTAATTTTTATTATGTAAAACATTCTGAAAATACTAAATGGTTCAATTTTATCCCTTTAAATCCATGCGCAGGACTGCCTTGTAGAAATGGCGGAATGAGCGTTGTCGGTAGAAATGGTGCCCAATAAATTACCAATGGGAACGAGAGATAGAGGTAGGCCTAAGATTAAATGGTTTGACTGTGTGAAAGAAGATTTTAAAATACTAAGAATTACTAACTGGAAAACAATCGCAATGAAAAGAGCAGAATGGAGAAAGGCTCTGGCCCACAAAGGACTGTCACTCCAAAATAAGAAGAAGATTTACTTCTTTCGGTCCTACTTATGAATATATTACGGTTCCTTGAAATAGGGTTTAATGTTCATTGTTATAATGTTAATCATTTTGAAAATAATGAACGCACAAGTGTTTTTTTTATTTTTCAGATACGGATCTATGTAGAAATATTGATTGCAGAAATGGTGGAATTTGCATAAGCACTAAGAGTGGGGCTGAATGTATATGCCGTTTTCCTTATGAGGGAAAATTATGCGAAACAAGTAAATATACGAACTTCTTATTATTTAAACTCAATGTAGGAGTTACCTCTTTGCTGTTTACGGGTTAGGAAATATGGTTACGAAAAAAATTGTCTCAATATTTTTAATAATTTTTTTATGTTAAATTGTAAAGAAAATACGTCAATAAAATAACTCTGGCAAAAAAGATGCTAAAGTAACGTTTTTGAAAAGAACATTCCTACCAGCAAAATTATAGTTCCTTATTTACATATCTATCTGATTATATAAAACGCTAATACGTACGTATGTATGTATCAATAAAACCGATGATATTTCTTTTCTCGCGCTGGCAACAGTTTCCATTTTTAATTGATTGGATTCGGCGCGCAAGAGCACGTAGTGAGCAACCAGATAACAATAACCAGAGTGAGCATTATCAGGTTGTTCAATTCAGATTCATGCACTAAAAACATGACAATATTTAATTTAAACTCAATTAGGAATCAATTAATTAATTGAAGTGAGAATGCTTTAAAAGGCCGCTGTTGAATTGATATTTTTCTACTGGGAGCTACCTAAACGTCTAAAAAACGTTCAAGTGTTTGTATTGAATGCATTGAATTTTTTTATAATTCGCGTCTATTTATGCATTGAATTTTCACGCTTTAAAATGCAGAATATTAGTGAAGCAATATTTGATAATTTATTTTGCTAATATGTTTCTTATTTAGCTAATGTTTTGATTTTTTCACCATGTACAATCTAAATAACTAATATACTTTTTTAAAAGCCAATAAGAACATTGGTAGAATTCTTCTACATAAGTACAATACTATGTCTTTGATGATAAAATACTATGTCTTTGATGATAAAATACTATGTCTTTGTGCTAGAACATTGTGTTCATTGGCGAGCGAGCTCAGCGAGCCATGGTTCACGGCGTGAACCACATAGGATTGCGTAGCAATTCTCGGGGGTTGGCGAGCGTTAGAGAGCAGGGGGCGGCCCCTCCTAGTTTTTTATTAAATGTTATAAAATAAGGAGTAACACATACTACAGTGATCCTAGTATAGTGTAACAGTGATCGTAGTGAATTTTAAATTATAAGAAAGGGATAGCAAATTTTCTTAGTAACACCAAACGAAGGTTTCAAGATATCCTTTTAATACGTAGCCTGCGCGATTGTGAGGGTTAGATATTTACCCCATACCTTAAAATTGTAAATATAGTCATTTTATAGTCATTTAAGCTGAGACAAATGTTTCTTCTCTGAAATCTACTATTTAAATATTAAAAGTATTCATTATAAACAGAAAATCACATTCCGTTCACTTTTGAACAGCGATCGGACGGGTTCGAAGAAATCGAATGGAAGAAGCACGTTTCAGTTGCATAAGTTCTGGTTTCGATATCGTTTCAACCGTAATTTGGCGTAAAACAGAATTTGTTGGCAGATATTTCTTCTCTATTCTAGAGCAATATCGCCAGCTTTTATTTCAGGGCTTCCTCGATAATGTATCAGCATTTCCATTTAAAGTACCCTTGTGATAACGAATCTCGAAGTCGTAATCCTGGATTCGTTGTATTCTGGCTTCCTGACCCTCCATATTCTTAGAATAGAAAAGCCAGGTTTAAAAGGCCTGATTAATCCGGAGCTAGAATTTTCTTCCAGAGAGATAATAATGGAAATGTTTTATGGCTTTAAGAATAGCGAGCAGTTCTTTTCTAGTTGTACAATAATTTTGCTCCTGTTTTGATAGACATTTACTCCAATAAGAAAAGTTTTTGACCCCTTATTTCCTGCGACAGGACAGCTCCAACACCTTTTCATTGCCAATATCAGTATCCAAAATAAAAGGAATGCCGGGCTGGAGATATGCAAGTAAAGGTGAAGATGTTAAAGCCTTTTTCAATTCTTTAAAAGAATTTTTACAAACTTCTGTCCATATGAAGTTTTGATTAACCTCTGTAAACGTGTGAAGTGGTCCCGCAATCATTCAGAAGTCCTTAACATTTTTTCTGTAGTAAGTGCAAAGCTTAAGAAAACTTCGCAGTTGATGGACATCTACAGGGCAACTGCACAAATCTTTTCAGGATCCGTTCTTACACATTCTACAAGGATAATGTTCCCAAGATTGGTAACTTATATTTTTAGGGGTTCAACTTACGATATGCCATTCTCAATTTCTCCAGCATCTTTCGGATGTTCTTTAAATGTACGTTCTACGATGATTATATCGTCCAAGTAAACAACACAGGATTCGTAAGAGAGTTTTCTTAGTTCCGTCTCCATAATGTGCTCAAATGTTACAAGTGCATTACAAATTATTACCTTGAACTTTCAAAGTGCTGCGGTTATGGCAGTCTTTTTTCCATCATCAGGACGTATCTTGACTTGGCAATAATTACTTTTAAGGTCCAAAGTCGAGAAGCATTTATTCCCGAGTAGGAGGTCAAATGTGTCATCAATCCTGTAAAGAGAGTAGCTATCTTTCTTTATAATATCATTCAGTGGACGATAGCCGACACAAAATCGTGTTGAGCCATCTTTTTTCTTGACTAGGACCATAGGAGAAGCCCAAGGACTCATCGATGGTTCAGTAACATCGTTCTGTTTCTTTTCGTTTAGAAATTTAACCACCTCTTCCTGTTTACCAAATGTTAATCTCCGAGGACGTTGTCTCATTGGAGTATGATTTTCAGTGCGTTATTTTTGTACGTTCGGCATCTTCTTGTGTTCTGGAAAAGAGGTCTTTAAATTCCTCTTTTGTCAACAGTCATTCTGCTGCATTCTTGTGTCCATCATTTTACTCTGCAATCTGAAGAAGTTCACTCATGAAAGTCCCAGAAGACTCGTTTCGCGTTGTATGATAGCTTCGGTTAATACATGTCACCGAAGCACAAGCAGCCAACACTTCACCTTTCCTTAGAATTTTTATTTTATCACTTACATTAGCAAGTCTCACAGGTATTTCCTTCCTGGTAAGATCGACAAGTGAAGAAGCCATCAGTACTCTTTTAAAGCTGTTGTCCAAATCTAGATATTCCTTTTGGCCATATCGAAATATATTACGTTCACAAAGGATTCTCGAAACTATTACCTCAGTTCTTGGTAAAATTGTAGCTCCGTTCTTTACTTTTACTTGATAGGCCTGTTTAATCTCTGGATTTCACGTCTTGAACTCAGCGATGTCTTCTGAACTTAGTACAACTTGTTGTTTTTGAATTTCAATTTAAAGTTACTTCCTTGTAAGAAGTCTAATCCAAGAATGAATTCATGACTAATAACAGTCACATATGACTCATGATGGTCACTGGCATCGTCAAATCTAATCTTAAGGAGGACTTTTTCGTGAAAATTGATTTTGTCACCAGTCACAGTCTGTAGTGTAACGCGAAAGGGAGTCCAGATTAATTTTTCACTTAAATTCTGATCCAAATCTGTTCTGATAACAACGTCGACTCCAGTATCAATTATCATACTGCATGGAACTCCATTGACATGCCTTATAACGAAAAGTCAACTGTCGCAGCTACTCAGTGAAGAAATCTGTAACACTTTGACTTGGGGCTTTATAATTTCTAGATATCTACTCCCCACGAGATTGCCACAAATTAGTTTTTCTGCTGCAGTGGTGTGTCACCTCCACCATCCTAAAGTATCGGGCAGATACGTATATACCCTTCCTTAACACTCCAATATTGAATTTCTTTATCTTGTAGATATTAATCCTTCCAAGTATATGTTATGAGATAGCGCTACGATCGTACATCCTAACTTCTACTTTAACTTAGTATAAAAACAACTACTTCTACTTTTTTCTCAGGTTTTGTTCAAATCGATTCAACCGAAATTTTGCAGCCTCTTTGCAACCAATAACAGTCCTTTATAAATGTGTCATATTTACCCAATATTTTGTATCCATTTAGCCAATATAAGCCCCATATATGTTCTTCTAGGATCAATATTAGAAATTCTAGACATTCCACTATTGGTCCCTCGGTATATGTTTCATATCAAGACAATTTTGAACCCAACTAGGTGCCAAGGTAAAACAGTTGCTAGGGGCTACCAGAGATTCGCAGACCAGAACAATATTGCAGTCACAAGCAGACTTTTACATATATTTCAAATTTGTAAAAGTACTAAGCAAGATTTACTTCTTTCGGTAAAACATATAAATATATTATGGTTCCTTGGAATAACGTTTAATGTTCATTGTTGTAATGTTAATCATTTGAAAAATAATGGACGCACGTATGCTTTTTTTTCAGATACAGATCTATGTAGAAATATTGATTGCAAAAATGGTGGAAAGTGCATTAACGGCAAGAGTGGTGCTACATGTCTATGCCGATTTCCTTACACGGGAGAATTTTGTGAAATAGGTAAATATATGAATCTCTTGTCATTTATGCAGATAGGATTTAAACTGAATGTAAGAGTTACCCCATGCCCTTTATAGGTTTGGAAATGTGGTTACAAAAAAATGACAGTCTCAATTTTAAAATGACTAATATGTAAAGAGAATGCATCAGTAACAAAACTCTGACCAAAAAACGTTAAAGTGACATTATTAAAAAGAAAATTGCTATTAGCAAACAAATTTTTTCCCTATGTTTAGATGGGGAATGACCTACGTCATACAGGGATCTAAAGGGTAAATTTGTTGGCCACATTTTCAGGGGCACCATGTTAATTGAGCCAATGCTGTTTCTACAGTAAGGACAGATAGTACAGAGAATGAGAAATATCCATGCCTTGCCCGGGATTCTAACCCAAAACCTTTTAGATGCAAAACGAGTTCTCTGACCCCTACAAAGGCCGGTTGGTATTAGCGAAAAACTATATTTGCTTATTTACACACCTTTTATTAAATGTAACTATAACCGGTTAAAATCCTACTACATATAACAGTGTTTGTAGGGTTTTTTAAATAGTTAAAAAGGGATGCCAATTTTCTTTATAACAACAAACGAAGGTTTTAAAACACCCTTTTAAGACGGAGCCTACACGATCCTTAGGGTCAGATATTTACCCCATATGTTCAGATTGTAAATTTATTCATTTTAAAACAAGTTTAAACAGGGATAATAGTTTTTTTCGGCAAAATCTACCATTTTAAAATGAAAAGTAACCATTATAATTACATCTTCAATTTAATTAGGTATTCCAATTTGTACGGATTATCTTTCCAGAAACTTAAAACGCAACTGGAAACAAGTATCTGGATAGATTTCGAAAGAATAGTTTGATGTAAAAATTTTTAAAAATATTCCTTCGTAAAAATACGTTACTCGCTCCTATTTTTTGAAAATTTTTTTTTTTTAAATATTTACCTATTTAACATCGAAAAAATGTATAAAAGAAAAATAAGGTTCATTCTAATAAAGGTTTATTATAATATCTGGGACCGGGATTGCACAGTTGGCAGGGCTCTGGCCTCACGTTCGTGAGAATGGAATTTTGAATCTAGCCATCCGAAGATTCCCCGTGTAGTAAATGGTGACTGGTGCACTTTGAATTTGTCGGTCAGAGTCTTCCATGTTCCCATAACAATTTATACGATTGGGGAGACTGATCTTTCTCTGGTTCAGGTCAAAATTGTGATCAATGGATGAATGAATGGATATGTGAATGAGTACACCCTGTAAAACAGGTGACACACATCGTAGTGACGGAAGTCGAATTCTTGGCTATAAGATGGCGCCACTGGAAAACAAGAGTTATCGCATCCCCTCTGACTCAATGGCTGACGGCAACAACAACGTGACTTTTCTTTTCTTTAAAGAAAAAAGTAAGTTTTTCTCCTCTTTCCGTCTTACATGTGAATATGTTATGATATTCCTCCTTGGTATAAGCTTCAATGCTTATTTTTATAATGTAAAGAATTTTGAAAAAAATAAATGTTACAATGTTATTTTTTCAGATCCGTGTGAAATAATTTCTTGTAGAAATGGAGGAATGTGCGTTATCGGTGTAAATGGTGCTCAATGCTTATGCCCTTTCCCGTATGAGGGGAATTTTTGTGAAATAGGTAAATATTGTCGTTTTTATCACAATAATAAGGTTCTAATTTAATTCTAGAACTCTTTCAGCTTTTATTAATTTTAAATACGAAATAATAAAAGGAAAAAAATAGCTTGATCGTTTATATATTTAAAACCAACTTTATTAGCTATTCTTTACGTCATAATGGCAACGATGTTATCTAATTTTTTTTCTTTCAAAAAATATGTACAAGGAGTGATCAAATGAAAAGGTACGAAATGACGTAAAAATGTAACAGTTAAATATTTGCATATTCCGCCATGGGAGAACGTAGCGAGACATCTCGAGAAGCGATTGGAGTCTCTGTCTAGGATCGGAGCATGCGCAGGAGCCCGCATGCACAGGAGAGAGCAGAGGCTCTTGTCAAAAGCGGCGTCCAAATGATGCGGCAGTCCGTATGAGGAACAGAAACTCGAGCACAGAAAAGCCATTAACTCCTATGTGTACTGTGAGACACTCCGACGCCTACGCAGGCCCATCAAGAACAAAAGACCAGGGCTGCTCACGGAGGGTGGGGTTCTGCTCCATGATAAGGCGCGTCTAAACGTCTCCAGAGTCACACACATGGAACTGGCCAAGTTCAAATGGGAGACGTTGGACCTTCCACCCTACAGTCCGGACATGTCGCCCTGCGATTTCCATGTGTTTGGTTCACTGAAGAAACACCTGAAAGGGAAGCGCTTCAACTCGGACGACGTACTCAAGGATGCTTTGACGGACTGGGTCCCGTCACGGTCACAGGAATTTTGGGAACAAGGAATCCTGCAACTTGTTCATCAGTGGGATCGTTGTGCTCAGGTCTATGGTGTATATTTTGAATAAAGTCAACATTTGTACCCCCCGCGTCGTTTCGTATCTTTTCATTTGATCACCCCTGGTATTAAGCAAGATTTATTTACTTCCGTTTTACATATGGATATATTAGTTTAATTGGAATTAGGATGAATGTTCATTGTTACAATATAAATTAATTTGAAAGTAATGAAGTTTTTTTTTAGATTCAGATTTATGCAGAAATATGACTTGCAGGAATGGCGGAAAGTGTATAAATAATAAAAATAGTGCTCAATGTTTATGCCGTTTTCCTTATGAGGGAAACTTTTGTGAAATAGGTAAATATATGATTTCGTTTTAATTCAAATACTTAGGTTTTTAGCAGAATGTTGAATTCCCTTTTTACTTTAGAGGTGTGAAAATGTAGTAACAAAACAAAAACATTTGATCGTTTATGTATTTTAGATCATCACTTCATGTTAATCTGCAAAGTAAATATATTACTCACTTAAAATGAAAGAGTTATAATAACTATACTTGAGTAAAATTTCACTCGTTTGTCTGGAAAATAGAGCCTTCTCAGTTAAATTCTTCTTGAGTTAAATTCAAAGAGTCAACTGAAATAACTCAAGTTTAAGCGCATAATTTTAAATCGAATTTGAGTGAAATTCACTCGTTTTTGATTAACTATCGGCATCACTTAATTAGATCGTTTTAACTCAAACTTGAGAGATTTTCAATCATTTTTGATAGACTATCCACATAATTTGAGTACAAGAATTTAATGAATATAAATTATTTTTGAATTTGAGTGAATATAAATTATTTTTGATTCATATTTAGCATCCTTTGAGTGAATTTATTTCAACATACTAGAGTTATTTCCTACCAGTTTTTATCTTTACTTGAATGTCATTTAAATCACATTTAAATTAAATTAATCCTTTTCAGTCTATTCATTGAATATTTTAATGCCTATCAGAAAAAATAAAAATATTTCAGCATGCGTAACAGATATAATTTATCAGCATTTACTTATTTTTAAATTTTATAGATGGCATGGTATGTTCGGTAGTTAATAAGCTTCTTTTTTTTTTAATTTTAAAACTAAACTGCGACATTCAGGAAGTAAAGTGAATTAGTAATTTATCTGTATTTGACAATTAATATACTGAATATAATCGCAAGATAATACTTTTAAGATTTTTAAGGCTCTGTGTCTGACTTAGTTACAAACTCTTAGGGATTTTCAATTTTTTGTAATGAAACAATTTTTTTTATTTTTTTACTAACAGTTCAGATAATTTTTTTATTTTATATAGGTATGCAAGTAGTAATTAAAGAGACTTCATTTGTAAGTTAAATCTAGTTCTCGGAAACATAACTTTGATAATTCTTCTACATTCCATTTTATTTGGATCTAAATTTTCTTGCTAATACTTTATTTATAAAAGGTCTGCTAATATATAATTAATAAAAAAAATTCAGATGTTGGTGAAAGGCAAGAGCATAACATTTTTTTAACAGGGTACCCAATCATTGTCAGAAAAAGAAATCCACTGACTTTTCAAGGTATTCCAGGTAAATTTCAGTTAAAATCAAGACCATATTTAATCTATTTAATTTTAGACATACTTTTTGTATAATATAACACCATTTATAGTTTTAGAATGCCACTGTTGGTAAACCGTGGAAGTTAAATTATCGAATCCTGAAGAAATATTAAAGTTATTACTTACATTCTTATACATCTGAAACGCGTTGATTCGATTTCTTCGAACATATTCGATCGCTATTCAAAAGTAACCACTAATTTAATTCAGCTGTGACATTAGATCACTATCAATGTAAAAAAGTTTCCCGCCAAAGAACCTTACCTTTCTCTGCAGGTCATGCGTGCTGTATTTTTCCCGAGCCAAGGAAAAACTTCATACGCGTTTTCACAACTATGGACAAGGGGAGAATTTTTAACTATGACTTTCAAATTTGCTCCCCTAGTTTTATCATATATTTGTGTGTCTGTAATCATCTGAAATATTACTTAAATTCTTTAAATATTTCCAAGTTTTAAAAACATTTTAAACAAAATAGTTTCTCAAAATAAAATTGATAATATTTGTTTGATTTAGGGTCCTGCAGTGGACTGATCGCAAAAACACGGTATCCAGTAGAACACCGAAGACAAGCACTACTGGCTGCGGTCAATAAGCGGGTGAGTGACCATCATGATCAGCCAGCATAGGAACCGAGGGTCATATCGGTCCTCGTTAGACTATTCTACCATAAAGTGCTCTACTTTCCATCCATGTCGTCGAGCTGACAAAGCAGGGGAGCCGTTCCCTCTGCAGAGGATCAAAATTGTGATGGCATGTCTTTTGATCATCCTCAGGGATGCTTCTCCGACTGTCGCCAATTGTCCACAGTCCTCTAGTGTGACGTAAACAAAGTACCTCCCTACCTCGGTCGAATTAGAAAAGATAATTTAAACAATTTGGATTCCAATCCCGAAATTACTTAATAAATGCAAATAGCTAATTTAATTTAAGAAATAATTGCATCGCTTATTTAAAGATAGTATACCACTGTTGAATCAGTGTATTATTTACATAAAATAACCTAGGAGTGCTCGTAACATGTAACCAAGTTTTTATCTTCCTATTTCCCTGATTCCCCTTCATCACCGCTATTTAACGGAGAGTATTTACTTTGTGATTGGTCAGAAATAGTTCAATCGAACTTATCTTTCGAAGTCCAGCTATCGTGATGTCACGTGAACGAAAAACGGTACAGTTGTGAGTCAGGAAACGGTCAATTTTGCTGAAAAATCGAGTGGAAACTACAAGTTCAATTGAATTTTGTTTCAGTTGCATAAGGCTGTTATACCACGAATCTCTTACGAAGCATACGAGAAGGCTTTTTTTCTCTCATTAATATACAGGATTAGGGGCAATGTAATAAAAGCCACATTTTCACTAAAATCAAACAAATATATTTTGTTAAAAACAAGCATGATTTTTGACAACATGAAGTTAGAATAAATGTTCCATTGTTATCATTTCAGATCCGTGTGAAAACGTTTCTTGTGGAAATGGCGGAAATTGCGTTATAGGTACAAATGGAGCTCAATGTTTATGCAGTTATCCATATGCGGGAAAATTTTGTGAAACAGGTAAATATATGAACAATTAGGAATTAATTGTTATAAATTATTATAAATATTAAAGTTTTAATTAAACAATTAAGAATTTGCAAAGTTTGCACAGTCCAAATGGGCGTAGAAAGTCCAAAACGTCTCTTTTTTCCAATACCAGTATAATTAAAAACGCATTCTAATTTAGGAATAGCAATCCTATAGATTTATTTAAAACTTGTTCATATCAAAATTAAAATTTAGTTGATCATGAAACCATCACGGAGAAAATAGCTAAAAGCTTCAAACATGATCTTTCAAATTGTTCCAGAAATTTGCCATGAACCATCTTCCAAAGCATTTGATCTTAAGAGAAAGATCCTTTGCAAAGAGCTAAAATAGAAGTGAATGCGTAATTTTGTCCAACCCCTGTATATATATATATGTCAAAGCTGCTTTCATATATGTATACATATATATATATATATATATATATATATATATATATATATATATATATATATATATATATATATATATATATATATATATATATATATATATATATATATATATATATATATATATATATATATATATATATATATATATATATATATATATATATATGAATGCAGCTTCAAGAATTCGAACCAGAAATTCTAACTTCAGAATTCGAATTGTTCAAAAATTAAAATAAATTAATAAAATAAATTATTTATCTAAAAAATATTTATCTCTTATTAACGGTATTTTTTTTTATTCTGTAGCACATTCTTATACGTTATTACTGCTAATATTATTCTTAGTATTAGCAATATTTTGAATGGACTTAACACACTAGCAGCAATATTAAGAATTATCGTTCTTAATATTAGCAAGATTAAGAATAGACTTATTGCTGAAATAAAACCTACACACATTCACCTCTTACGCAAAAAATATTTAACGAGTTTTTTTCTTTCTTTTTGCTTAAAAATCCCAGAATTTTCTAAGAAGTTTAATATATAATAATAGGGATGAAATTGATATGGTAACCAGCGAAAATAGATGGATTTACATTTTCTACTAATAAAATCGGAAATAAAACGGGTCGTACCCTGTATCAATTTTGTCTTAATACAAAACACTATTTTTGAATCTTTTAGTTAAATTTTGATTTGAATGTAACTATCTTTACAAAGACACAAAAATGATTGTAAAGCAATTGTGGGAAACAGGGTGTGGGGCCTCCTAGTAAGTACTACTAAACTCAGTGGCGCGACAGCCCATAGAGGGCCAAGGCCTACTGTGCCAATCTCAGTTTTCTTGATCTTGGGCTCTGGGGTGCAGGAGCACATGTTCTGGTCAGGTGGTCAGCCGAACGCGGAACCCCCAGTGTTTAGTTCCCAAGCATGCTTGGTCCTTATTTATCGACCAACTGAAGGGATGAAAGGCTGAGTCAACCTTGCCCGGCCCGAGGATCGAACCAGGGACCTGTGGCACGACAGCGCGAAGCGCTACCGTTCAGCCACCGGGCGACGCTAGTAAGTACATAATCATTAATTAATAATATATATTTACTTCAAATTCTTAAATCTTTGAAAATTCTGTTTTTTTCACTCATCCTAAAAATTTTTATTACCAACAATAAAGAAAAATTACTTGAAATATACGAATTAAAAAGAATTCGCAAGATAAAATCTTTTGCTCCTTCTCTAACTTTTGGTCTGGAAGGTTAAAGCTAGTTCAGATATAGTTTTTAGCCACTTTTATACAATTTGATTGAAATACAGTTTAAGGGGCTTGAAACTCGACCTGTTCAGTAGTTGAAGCTGATATAACGAAATTTGATAGTTTATGAATGCTAGTTCAGAAATAGTTCTTTCGACAATTTGATTGAAGTACAGTTTAAATGTCTTGAAACTCGACCTGTTTAGTAGTTGAAGTGTATATGTTGTTCCTAAATCTTTAGATACCAGAGATGGTAGGATTTGAGTTACTCTTCTTTTAGCGTAATTTTCAGGATTGGCTAATATATAACGTATTCTAAAAAAAAGCCAAGACCATTTTCAAGGGTCGCCTGGGGGTGTAGATGTTGATTTAATAATGAAGTTCTCGAAATTCCATTTTATTCTTACAATTAATATCAATTAAAATTTTGTATTTATATTATCAAAATTTTTTATGCTTCATTAATTTTATCTTCATTACAACATAACATTTTGTATTAATTTGAAATAACAATGAGCAATAAAAAAGTTGTGAAAATAACTTAAAGATTCTTTTTAATACCTTTAAGTTTGTAAAAAAATAGACGTTGATTTGGAGTTAACATTTCTAATAATATGCCTTCCTTTTACTTGTAAAAGTATGTTTCATATTGCATTCAAATTTTGAATATTTTTCTATTTATTTCAGAAGTATCTCCTGAAAATTCATCGACTGATGCTTCTACTCCATCAGCTGATGCTTCTAATCCACCAACTGATACTTCTACTCCATCGACTGATACTTCCACTCCATCGACTGATGCTTCTACTCCATAAACTGATGCTTCTACTCCATTAACTGATGCTTCTACTCCATCAACTGATGTTTCTACTCCATCAACTGATACTTCTACCCTATCGACTGATGCTTCTACTCCATCGACTGATGCTTCTACGCCATCGACTGATGCTTCTACTCCATCAACTGATACTTCTACTCCATCGACTGATACTTCTACTCCATCGACTGATGCTTCTACTCCATCATCTGAATAAATCGTCACAAAAGATCTCAACACAACCTTTTTCTGAACCTAATAATATCACAAATGATTATGATTATATTACCTAACCTCTTAATTACAATTTAACTATAAACCAAACATCAGTTACTTTCCTTACTTTCACAAATGATTTTAATGAAACAACTTCTGAATCTTCACGAAAGATTGAGATTGGAATGGAGAACCTTTGATCTATACCTTGATTGTAAACGAAACATTAGATAATTTCACAAATGAATTCAGTGAAGTAAAATATCTGATATCACTAATGGTTATAACTCGAGGAAGAAGCTTCAGTAAACCAATCTTCCGATTATTCATATGATTTTTTGAAAAGCGCAATTGTTTTTTTTTTTAAATTAGCTGAAGAATATAATACGTTTAATGAATTCAACTGTTTGTAGCACTTTGCAATCTGTTTTCCTAATGTCATTTTAAACATAAAAAATTTTTCTGTTGAACACTTTGACTGGCATATAATTTTGAGCCCTTTTATTTTACCGAAGAAAATGACTGAAAAAGCAATGTTCTTTTTTTTCGCATTGACAGCGAGATAGAAGATTTGTACAATTTAATTGCAGAAATATTTTAATTTAATTATTCATAGTTCAAACATTGTGTGAAACATCATATAATATTGGTGTAATGTTTAAAAAAAATCATGAAATAAAATCGGCTACTTTTGAAATTTCTATTTATTTCACCACGATTGAGAAAAAGTTTCCTCGAAAAATCGTAAAGATCGCTGTATATGTTCATTGTACTGATGTGAAAATATTAATGAGTGCGACCGCAGCTTCATTTTAAAACATGAAAAAGTGGTAAATAGAAAATGACATTTTTTAAAAATAGTATTACTGATTAAAACGAGTTATTTTGCTTACAAGCAATTATACATTTATGTAGGTTACAGTTACGTATGGATGCGAATTAGAATTAGTTCCAATCTTAAAAACTTTTTAACACTATTGGCATGAACTCTTCCCCCACTAGTTGCCACACTTACAATAAACCCTAACTCTTAGCTCCCCTATATATGTTCATTATTAGCATCATATCTCATGCTAGTTGTCACATTCACATAAAGTTCAATAAACCCTACCTCAATAGCTTACCTAGGTGGTTTTATCTCTTCTACCTCTTTACATCCAGGGCTAAAGAGAACAGAAGGGCTGGTTCACTCCTTTGAAGAAACTCTCGCCGCGCCAATCCTCCGATTTTCTCTAGTGACGTCACTTTGGCGCAAAGCTCGCACTTTTACTTTAAAAACGGAGCGTTCGGCCTTACTAGCTCTAACTAATATTGGAGCATTTCCTTTTGCGAGATATTCTAAGACATTTGTTATTTTTTTAATGACTTTCTTCAGTTCTTGCAGTGAATTTACAAGAATTTAAAACTATTATCGAAATGTCAGTTTGCGCGATTGCAACTTGCAAAAATTCTGATAGAAAAACAAAAGGAAAAAATATAATTTTCCGCGTGTTCCCTGAAGTAATTGAACGACTATGTAAAGAATGGATTCCGAAATGACACAGTTAATATAAAACAGCAATACGTTTTTTCTATCGCTAAGAAATTTTATAAAAATTCGTTATCTAAATAGAAACCACCTCGTTACTTCAAAAAGAAAGGCATGTGAAAGAAATTAAAAAATGGATAAAGTCAAAGAAAATTAAAACGTAAATAAAAAGTATAAATAAAATATATAGTGTACAGTTGAAATTCTCCTAATTTCATAACTTATTTTTTTAATGTAGTTATTCTAAATATTTATGATTCTTTTAAAAATTATATTCTCTTGAATTTAAATATCTATAAATTATATCATCTTAAATTTAAATACCTATAAACAATTGTAAAATTTCTAATATCATTATGAACCTAAATTATTATTTTGTTTCAGTAATTAGCGTTTAAGGTTGATGTTTCCTAATGATTAAGTCTGAACAAATTGCTATTAATGGCATATTTTAAAATCGGGGATTCTAAATTTTACTCAACTTATTGTTATAAAAGAATATGTAGATAAAAAAGTGTCGATATATGCTTTAATTTTTCTTAATAATTAAAGTTAAAACTGAACTTTTTAAAATAAAGTCATTTTCGCCAACTAGTAAAATATTTTTATAAGTTTAAAATGGAATTTTTTTAATATAATGGCCAAGAAAGTTTTTTTAAACTTTGTTTATGAATGGAAATAATGTGTTGATTACGTAAAGTTTGAAAGCTAATAACCAGAAAAAGTCTAACTTATTTTTACAAAGAGAAAGATGCAAAATTATCATAATATCTTTGCTTGCGATCTCCGAGATTTGTGGACGCAGTGACGTCATGAGGAGGGAAATCGTAGCTTCAGTTCTAAGAACGGAGTGAATTAGCCCTTCTATTCTCTTTAGCCCTGCTTTACATCACCATGAGATGACGACTCTTCTTTTTACCTTCAGGTATTCAGCCCCTGCAAACTCCAGTACTTTTCTTCTTGAGTGCAAACCTCCAAGCACAGCCAACATCATTACGAGGGTGTGCTTTTGTTTTCATTATGGGTTTCTCTTGCTGACATTTTTAAAAAGTGGGAGTAATTAATCTAATTCTACAAGTTTTACTGTTGTATTAGCCAAAAATGTATCGAAACTTTCGCCGAAAGCTGAGCTATTGGCTTAGACTTTTGTTCTGGTTACTCAGTACCAGTCCTGGTGGGCTCTCACTCATGCATTGGATCTGACATGACTCAAAGAGATAAAATTATGACATGGCTTGCAAGCCATCCAACTACTACGGTTTTTTCAAAATATTTCGCTGAGCAGTTGATATTTAAGAACAAAACTTTCAGATTTTTTGCTAATAATGCTAATATTTTAAAAGCCTCATCACGAAGGAGTCAGACTAGAGTAGATATAAGATGATGCGGAGTATCTGGCCGTGAAGCGGGCATCTCACCCCTTCTTCTTCTGATAAGTTGGCACTCTGGCGACTCTGAGTTTTGGCTTTGTGATGAAAATGTGAATTCACACTAAGAAGTGCTTGTCCTGTGGAGGTGGTGACTGGATTGTAGTCTCGCTCCTGCTAATCTTTGTTGGATACGGGTTGAAGAGATTGTGGGAATTGGACAAGGTCCTCGTTCTGAAGAAGTATGCATTTCCTTAAAATTATTTGAAGAAGTATGCATTTCCTTAAAAATATGCAGTAGTCTGGTAGTGATTTTTGTGTTGTGGATTCCTTCGTTATCTCTTTTTTGGGCGTTCCCTGAAGCTAGTTTACCATGTTGGGTGGTCTCCTTTGCAGTTAATACAAGTCGGTGGTGAGCCTCTGGGTTTCGTACATTCGTACGAATAATGTCCTCCTGTGCACTTCATGCACGCAGGTTCTGCAGTACTGGATCGTTGCGTATGTCCAAACTTTTGGCAGCGATAGCATTGGATCTGGAATCTGCCTCCTCAGAAACGTTGAATCTTTACTGGGATATCCATGATCTGGGAGATGTATATTTCCCAATGAAAGTCATTATGTGATAGGATAATCAGAAAAAGCTGGAGGAGCCAAAGCAGTGATTTCAATAAAACTATTATTTTGCTGAAGCATAATAGAAACAAATTCAATACAGTCAGTGTTACTATTTTGAGCCTCATAATGACACACGCTGTTCTTGACGATCGCAGCTACACCACCTCCTCTAAACGTCCTATCTGCCCTATAAGTGGTGTAGTTGGGGACGTTAATATTCTTTTGTTTGTTTAGATGCGTTTCGGTAATTACCATCACATCTGGATCATTTCTGTTAATGAAATCTTTTGACTCATCCATTTTTTGTGGAACGCCATTTGCATTCCAGTTAAAAATTGAAATGTTATGAAATTTTTTAGTTTTAAAATTCATTATTATCTAAGATGCCAGAATTTTTTAGTTCTCCTAAGAGATCTTTCTAGTTCATAGCTATGCTTCTAGTTCTAGCTGTGTTTTTTGATGTTTTAATGAGGAGATGACTATTTTACTTTTGAAGAACTACTGAATGACAAAGGATAGAAAAACATAGTAACCTGCCCTTAACGGCATAGGACTCACTATCATTGCCAGAGCTTTTAATACGATACTTACTTACGATATTTTGTAGTATCTTTTTTCGATGGGAGTGCTTAAATAGGTTAGTTGTTGAAATTGTTCTGAATTTTCAAAAGGTTTTAACAGTTTTAACTTTGTCTACTTTATATGTTTGAAAATTAAATTTTATTCGTGTTGTTCGCTGTTTAAGTTAAGTTCATTTTTTACCAAAGGCAAGGTGTTCGTACTGCGGAATAAATCATAGAAGAGAAAGTAGGCGTTACTGTTTAATGTGTGTTCATTGTTTAGACTATTAACTTCTCATGGAAATGACACCAAGCGAAATTGAATAGAATGGTTTTTAAATTAAATTCACTCGACCCCCCCCCCCCCCGAAAAAAGTTTCTTGTAGCATACAAAAGAGAAAAGATGTAATTCTTTACTTAGTTTCGATTTTAATAAAAAATCTAAACATAGATTTTAACTATTGTGTTTTTGAAATTATTTATAAAAAAAAATTCTAACGTGGAAGTTATTTTTTGCTATTACTACTATTTTTAGCATTTTTAATAAGGATACGAAACATAATTTTATAATTGTAACACTCTTGAAAAAAAAATACATGGCTTATTTTCTGAACTAATTTATAATGTAGTTTTGCATGCCACCCTTTTTTTTTTAGCAAAATGACGCCGTGGAAATTATGTAATATTTTGAATAGCGTATTTACTACGTAGCAAAAAAATGTGGTTATATCGTTGCTTGATTATCTTTATCAGCGATATTTTTAATTGTAAGATTATCATTTTTACATTTTCTTTTTTCATAAAAATACATTAAATGACAAAATAAAAAAAATTCTATGGATCTTCAAACTCTTAGGATTATATTTAACAAATTGCGAGCTTCGAAACGAATCATAAGTATCCATATCTGTCGAAACAAAAATATGTTCATTTAGACAAAAAATAAACTTTTTTAAGTTTTTTTTTTTTTTTTTTTTTTTTTTTTTTTTGAGTTTAACCAATATAACGGTTCAAAAATTTGTTACTCAAATGTTATCTTAAAAAGTCAAGCTTTTGCTCATATCTTTTGAATAATTGGTAAAACTATAACAATATTTTCAGATAAAGGTTATAAGCCCTCAACCTTAAGACAAATATTTATTATAATGAATAATCATGAATTAAATAATTTTCATTTACCAAATCGTTAATGATTTTTAAAAAAATGAATAAAGTATGAATATTTTTTATATATTCAGAATTTTCAAGCTTTCTTAAATCTGAAACTAGATTTTCATGTCATTTGATCAGTAAAAAAGTTCTAAAATAACTAATATAAGAAATATACTATTGAATGCAGTCTAAATGACACTCCATTTTGAGACTGCATCGAAAAACTGCAGTGCTTCATATTATACTTCATACAAGTTAATCTAGGAAAGAAATAGTTAAACATTTTTAATATCATTTAAAACAGTGAAATGAAGAAACGACCCGATTTTTAAGAATTTTATTGATAGAGAACTCGGTAGATATTAATTTTATATTAATCTTCACACACACACACCCTTTTATCCAAATTAGGCGTTTTAATTTTAGAGTATAATTTTAACCTTCTTTATAAGTAATCTAGTAATAGATTCATTACATTTTTTCCCACACTCGAATAGCTGCTAACTCTTCCGGAAGATTTCATTTTCATATTTAAAGTGGTAGCAATACTCAGGTTATTCCAATTAAATTTTTGAATTATAATAATAATTTTAAATCAGTTTGACCACCACTATTTATAAATAATTACAACAAATATATAAAAGTATATTATTCCTTACGACAGCGAATTTCAACTTGTCTAAAATATAAATATATTTTTGAAGAAGATAGTTTTTCGGTAATTGTTTTACTACCACTTGGAAAATCCATTCTCGAAAAGAGTGAATGTTAGCAGGTATGCAATAGTGATACTGTTTTTACATTTTAAACTATTCTGGTTACGAACATTAAATTGGGTAAAACTGTTAAAGAGCAGAAGAAGGTAAATCTTTACAATTAAAATATCAATAATTCGTAATTAGCTATTTTAATATTTTGAACTCGCAATGCTAATATTACAATATTAAAGAAAACTGAAGCTAAACTAAAGAATTTTAAATGCGAGCAAAGCAATTTTTTTCTTCTAAATAGCTACCACCTATAACTTACTATACAAAAAAATTATCCTAGTGAAAAAACAATTTTTTTTAGTTCTTTGCTTTACCTTTTCTTTCTTTCTTTCCTTTTTTTTTTTTTTTTTTTTGGTTCTCTATAACTTAGATTTATTGTAAGAATTAATGAAATGCTTTTGCCTGTAAGGAGTAACCGAGATTTTAGGATGTAAAAAGATGTTCGTTGAGATATTTTTCCCTACAAATCCAGGCATGTTCATCAAGGTAATTCTGTCTTTTTCTTGATATACCAAATTTGATCCTAAGTTCCACAGTAAGTCAAAAATTTCATAGCCTTTATTCCCCAAGAGCTGAATGAACTGATTCAAAAATGCAATTTGATTCCAAGAGTTTTATTTTATAACCGCCGTAGAACAGCCGACCCAATTTTGGTTTTACGACTACTAATGAACCCAGTCTACTAATGAACGACTACTAATGAACCAGTAATTTTGAACCCAGTCTAGAAGACAAAGGAACTCCTGGATCAAGTAAAGGATGAAATTTTGCTTTTGTTGTCGGCTTTTTGATGGAACTAAGCCGCATTTGAGTTACATTGAGAGGGAGACCACATGAACCCCCCACGGTTAGCCTGACGGCAAAAGGACTCTAACCCAGGATTCGTCTACCACTGAGGATTTTTCACGTCTGCACTGTGGTTGGTGCAAGCCTTATGTGGATTCGTATAGACCAGCAATTGATGGGATTCAAACCTGGTTCACCTCATTGGAAGGCGAATGGCCTATCCTATCCCCTGAGCCACCGCGGCTCAATTCCAAGAATTTTATTACCGTCGTTGAAGAGCTGATCCAATTTTTTGGGTTTACGATGAAAAATGTTCAACTCCCTAACCTTGTAATTTTGCCTTTGTGGAAGATTTTTTGATGGAATAAACCCGCATTTGTGTTATATGGGTAGAAAAATCTTGGAAAGTTCCCACCATTCGCCCGACAGCAAGAAGATTGTAGCTCATGATCCGTCTACTAGTGAGGATATTTTACCTCTGCACTGTGGTCGTTGTAAGACGAAGGCAGAATTCGTATCAATCAGCATTCGCTGAGATTCGAACCCGGTTCACCTCATTGCAAGGCAAATGCTCTTTCCTCTGAGCCAGTGGTGCGCAAACTAGGGGTCGCGACCCCTGTGGGGATCGCCAGAAGTTTTTTGGGGGTCCCCAATATTTTATGAAATGCATTATCCCTGCATGCTGTATACCATACAGTGTACATATAAAGAGTGAAGCGCCGTCACTCACTGTTTAATTGCAATTTCATGCTGTCCACTCTTTCTTTGACCGTAATGCGTAATGTATGTAAAGTGTGAAGACGCAAGTTTTTCACTCCGGTAGAGAGCGCCCTCTTAGCGGTAATTCGCCAGTTTTACTGAAAAGCGCCTATTTGACTAGACGTTAACCGCAGGGAAAGGGCAAAAATTCGCTTCCGTGATCAGCCAATCAGATGGCGAGGTACGCGGTGTATCTGATAGTCAGAGTGAAGACGTGAAGTGTTCGCATGAAGTTGTAACATGTAGCAGTTGGACTGCAATTGTTTTAGTTTATCCTCGAGTTTTATCATGTGACGTTATGTAATTTTGATATTTTATATTTTTATTGGGCTTCGCTACTCTTTGTTATCAGGTATGTACTATCATTAGAGAAAGATCTCTTAATTTTATTGAATTTCTCGAAAAAAAAATGATAAAATTTTATATATTATTTCTTTTAGTTTAAATAATTTAACCCCTCTCTTCATAATGGATAAATGGGTAACACGTACACCAGGTACATCTTCAACTAACAAACGAACAAATACTGATGAGGAGTCGCAAAATACTGAAGTAAATGCCCGATCAAAAAAATAAGAAAATACAATGAGGAATTTATTAAGTATGGTTTTACATTTTGTGTTGTTGATGATGAAGAACGCCCAATATGTGTCATTTTCAGCGAAAAATTAGCAAATGAGAGCATGAAACCAGCTAAATTAAAGGCACCTGGAAACTAAACATAAAGAACTTCAAAATAAACATGCCGATTTTTTTCAAAGACGAGCTGAAAATTTGAAAATTCAAAGTGCACATTTGAAGAAATTTACAACAATACCTCAGAAAGCATTACGAGCTTCTTTAGAAGTTTCTTATCTAATAGGAAAAACAATGAAAACCCTTACAATTGGAGAATCCCTTATCCTTCCAGCAGCAACTAAGATGACATCAATTATGCATGGTGATAAATATGGAAATGAACTAAAAACAATACCATTATCAAGAGATGCCGTGTCTCGGCGGATTTCCGAAATGTCACGAAATATCGAGTCAGAAGTCATAAAACGCATACAAAATTCATCTGTGTTTGCTTTACAACTGGATGAGACTACCGATATTACTAAAATGTCACAACTAATTATTTACGTTAGGTTTATTTTTAATGAAGATATAACAGAAACGTTTTTATGTTGCAAAAGTTTGGAAGGAAAGACAACTGGAGAAAAAATATTCGAAGTAATAAATGAATATTTTGAAACGAAGTCCCTTACCTGGGCATACTGTGTTGCGGTTTGTACTGATGGTGCTACAGCATTAACAGGTTCGAATAAAGGGCTCAGAGGCTTAATTCAGAAGGTGGCGCCTCATATGGTATTTAATCACTGTATGATTCATCGGCGAGCTTTTGTTGCAAAAGATATGGATGAAGAGTTGCACAACGCGCAACAAGACGCTGTTAGTTCAATTAACTACATTAAATGCAACAGCCACAGCAGCCGTCTCTTTTCAATACTTTGCAATGAGATGGTCTCAACGCATGAGAGATTACTGTTACACACCGAAGTCAGATGGCTTTCACGTGGGAAAATACTACGACGGATATTTGAATTGAGAAATGAAGTGTACATGTTTTTAATCGAAAAGAAACATAGATTGGCAAGTTATTATATCAATGAAGTTTGGCTAGGGAAGCTGAGCTATTTAGTTGATATTTTCGAAAAACTTACAGTTGACTTAAATTTGAGCTTGCAGGGTGAGAATTCAACTATCATAACTGCAGCCAGTAAAATTCAAGCTTTTAAGAATAAGCTTAGTCTCTGGCAAACTGAACTGAATAAAAACAATACCGACATGTTCCCTTGCTTTAACGATTTCATCAAGGAAAATAATATAGATATATTTACATTTAAAAACATCATTTCCAATCACATTGAAAATTTAAAGAAAATTTTTTCGAGAAGATTCGAGGATTTTCCTGAAAACGATCGTGGTTGGATTCGTGATCCATTTTCCTTTGACATATGCAGTTCAACTCTTCAAATTAGTGAGAAAGAGCAATTGATAGATCTAATTAGTGATTATGCTCTTCGAAATCAATTTAAGACTCAGCCTTGCCAAAAATTTTGGCTATCCGTGGAAAAACAATATTCCGTTTTATGCAAGAATGCCATCAGAGTGTTAATACAATTTGCATCAACGTATTTATGTGAAACTGGATTTAGCAAACTACTTTCAATAAAAAGTAAATACCGCTCGCGTTTAAACCCTGAAGATGATATGCGAATTGCAATTAGCAACATACAAACATCGATGAGATAATTAGAAACTTGCAGCCACATACATCTCATTAAAGGTCAATTTACTGATTTTTGTGTTATACAAAAAGTATTTTCTTAAAATTATAAACAAAATTAATATGAGTCAAATATGATGATGTTTTTATTCGATGAAATGAAAGAAATGCGCGAAATATACATCGTATTTGTAAACATTTATCTCTAGGGGTCGCCAAAAATTTTCTCTCTACAAAAGGGGTCGCAGTCGAAAAAAGTTTACGCACCACTGCTCTGAGCCATCACTGCTCAAATGATATTTTAAGTCACTTGTCATTTTGTAGAGCTTGAAACATGTCGAATATTATTTACATTTTGTATATTTTTGAAGCGAATGAAGCTTTTAACCAGGTAATGTTTTACTACTTCAGTTTCTTAGGATTATTTATTTATTAGACAAATATGTTTTAATATTTTGCCAAATTCTACAAACAGCATGGGGACTAAATAAATATGTTTTATTTATTAATATGTAGTAATGGCATAAAATTACTCTAAATTAATTTTTATAATTCAGAAATTAAATAAAAATTATCAGTTTCATTTGTCACTCTTGGAAATGGCGATTCAGCAATCCTTGAACTGTATTTTGTTTTTTAAGAATAATTTCGTCACGAAATTGAGTGGTTTGTAACGAGACGCTAACTCTCAACTTGGAATCTAATTGTATTGCAGTGGGGGAGATAGTTGCCAACTGTTCCGATTGGGTGAAAAGATTTTATTTTGTTGCGGAGAATTAAAATTAATTCCTAATTAATTCTGCTTATTTTCGCCCATACTTTAAAAGATTCACTAAATAATTCCCTTCACTTCAGTTATCCAATGGAGCTGGATACCTGAGCCAAACATCTCTTTCTACCTCATTTATCTTGTCACGTTGAGCGCCGCGTCAACCATCGGTGACTGACACTGAAATTACATTTAGGCCGCGTCAACCACCGGTGGCCGACACTAAGATTACATTTAGGCTGCGTCTGCCACCGCTTGCTGACACTGACTTTTCACATAGGCCACGAAAAGCAGCTGACTGACACCGTATAACATGATATAGAACAATAAAATTTACTCTTTTAAGGAATTGCAGAAAATTTATTCAAAATTTACTTAATTGTGATTCTTGGTTTAATAAATTCAATTTACTAGGTTTTTATCCACCACTATTTTTAAACAATTTGTAGGCATATATAACTCACCACTTTTTTTCATGTGTCATTTTAAACCTTTTATAAACTAACAAATCTGTCTATATTTACAAATTTAGTTTGTAGTTATTTACCGTGTGGCCTGACGAGCAAGCCATGTAAAATTAGTGTGGCATTCAACGTGTTATTACTATGCGGTAGAAAAATTACGTAAAAAAAGAAGTTTTATTTCCTTTATTATTTTAAGCTGGGGTAATTAACTCCCGTTCGTTGTTATAGAACTAGGCATCTGAGGCCTAAATGGCTCTTTTCCCGCAGTCATCTTAAAATATCCCATGACGGGAACACACATAGGAGTGATGTGATGTAGACTCGGAAGGGCTAATTAATTTTGAACAAAATGGTTTACTATATAAATCTTTGAATTATTTAAATGCAGGGGTGAGCAAAAAATTTTTTAATGAAATTTATTAACCCAATTATGAACATAAATTCTTCTAGTACTAGAAAAACTATTTCTACAAAGCAACGCAAGTTCGCATATCTGAATATTCCTTTATACTTGGACCGATCTTATACACCCTTGTGCAAATTAATTGAAACAAACTCAATAAATTCAGAAAACTAAGAGAAAATGCTATTTTATTTAAATTTACACAAACCCAAAAATTTTTAGTTCATAATATGATCTCCACGACACTTTATTAACATTTGGACACGATTCGGTATGGATTCCACTAATATTTAACAGTCATTTATAATACTTGTGTCCTTGTACCACACATGAATTAACGCCTTGATTAGCTTCTCCATAGTTGTACAGTCCATATATAATAGGCGATTCTTGCATATGGCCCAGAGATTCTCAATTGGGTTGATATCCGGAGAGTTCCCTGGCCATTCCAATGTCTCAATTTGATTTCCAGACCTGAATTTCTTGACAATTTTGGACGTATGGCAAGGAGCTAAATCCTTTTGAAAAATCCCTGTTCCATCAGGGTATCGTTTCTTCAACTCTGGAACAACTTTTTTTACCCAGAATAGTAATGTACTGCTCAGAACGCATCATACCGTCAATAGGCTGCAAAGGTCCAACCCCATTGTAACCGAAACAATCCCAAAACATCTTCTTTAAAAAACATGAAAAAAAAAGTTTGTTTCAATTAATTTGCACAAGGGTGTATATACCATACACCTACGATTTTCCAATAAACAAAACAGATTACAATAATATTACAGCCTTCTATGGAGATGATACCGGAATAATTATCAAATCCAGAAATCCAAACTTAACTTTAATAAAATTACAAGATCAAATACACGAAATAGAAGACTGGTGTCCAAAATGGAAAACTGCTGTAAATGCCGACAAATCCCAAATTCTAATAATACAAAAAAGAAGACTAAAAATACTACCACAATATTAGTCAAACTTGTAACATCCAAATTTCAATAGTAAAAAAAAAACGAATTACCTTGAACTCATAATAAATAGAAAACTCACCTGGAATGATCACATTTAAAATAAAACAGATAAAGCAAATGCAGCAGTTACTATAATTTAACCTCTCATCCATAATCAGAATATTTCATTAAAACTCAGAAAATTATTATATACCTCAATGATCTGACCAATACTCACTAATGTTTCACCTGCCTGGACTACTATACCTGAACATCTAATGAAAAAACTCAATCAATGTCAAAACAAAATACTTGAAATTATGTACTTTGAGACACAATGAAAATCACTCGTGCCTGACGGTTCATACGAAATTCAAATATCCATAAAGATCTTAAGATTCCGTCTCTATCAGAATACAGACATAAATTAAATGCAGATTTCTATGATAAAGCAACAAAATGCAACACAGCTAACTTTAATCAAACATTAAACTTTGAAAACTATAAAAAAGATGAAAAACTAAGACCAATAGCCGCTCATTTCACCTCCGACGCCCCATGTCACAACTATCAGCATAAATAATAGTTTACAGTTCCATTCAAAGCATCAAATACAATACCAATTCTGAAAACCTGACCTAGAGTTTCCTCACGTTGACCACTAAACTGCATACAGCCAGACATAGTTTAGAGCAAGTTGTTCCTTATTATTTTCATTTGTTTTAGTTATTCAAGCAAGGTGCTTGATTTCTAATATCATCCTCCCCTCAGACTGCTCAACTAAAAACGTTTTTTTATCACAATTTTCTGTAAATTTTATGATGTATGGAATAGGGGCCTTCTACGCTGCCCAGGTGCCCAAATTTGTTAAATAAAGTAAGTAAGTAAAAATATTCCTTTACCTTTGACGATTTTCATTTCCTTTCAGAAGTAAATAATATATATGGTATTTCGCCATTTTGACGAAATGCTCGCTTGGATCCATATACTAGAAAAGGCATTCTTCAGAAACGAAGAAATTTTCGTGAAATTTGAGTATCATTTATTTTTTACAGTGTACCTTTAATACCTTTACCTTTAATATGAAAGTAAAATTTTCTAAAAAAGCCTTTCAATTAGTAGCAATGTGGTGACAATTTAAATCGTTTTACCTTACTACGTGCATTTTCTTAAGTTTTTTACTAAATTTCATTTATTATTATTTGAAAGTCCTATTGAATGGACAAGTAGTTTTGAATGCTTAAAATTTAATTGCTGTTATGATTTAAAAAAACTATATTGTCATTCAGCAACGAATCGGCTGTCCTAAAAGTGTTCTTGAAAAAACTTAAGTAGAGTTACCAACTGCTCCGGTTTCGACAATATATTTTATAAAACGGTGGAGAACAGCAAAATAAAATTTGCAGATTTTTAGTTCATTTTGCCAATTTTCTGAAAGGCTAAACACGGCTTACCTGTTTGGCTATAATCGTGAGATCAGAGATCTTAAATGGGAATTCAGGAATATTTGCGAGTATCGAAATCTAAGCGTTGAGCTGTTCTTGTATATACGCAACAAAAAAAATTGTTTCCCCGGGTATATTGATTTTGAGCAGTCGTGACAACTGCTCCGGATTCGACAAAATATTGTTAGAAACGGTAAGGAACTACAAACTCAAATTTACACATTTTCGGTAAATTCTGCTAACTTTTTAAAAGACTCGACACGACTTAACCTGCAGTCGCAGTCCTGTCAGTTGCCCAAAGTGCCTGAGAACGAAGTGGTCCTTTACCCTTTCATCATTAGGTCAGGATCATAGAGGTGATAAGCCTTCTGGTCCTTGTAGCCTAGAAATAAAAGTAAAAATTAATTAGGGGGTACATTATCCACGTAAGTATTATCAGAGATGATGCACACACAGATTGCATGTTCACAAATACATAAATATAAAGATATAGTTACACAAAATTATACTTCATGTACGAAGTTCGTCAGTACAACAAAGCAACAAAAACATGTCTTAACACGTTGAGGGCCGCGTCAGCCATCTATGGCTGACATTGGACATCCCATTTAGGCTGCGTCAGCCACCGGTGGCTGACACTGAAATTACATTTAGGCCGCGTCAGGCACCGGTGGCTGACACTGAAATTACATTTAGGCCGCGTCAGTCACCGGTGGCTGACACTGAAATTAAATTTAGGTTGCGTCAACCACCGGTGGCTGACACTGACCTTTCACATAGGCCGCGAAAAACAGCTGGCTGACAGCGTATAACATGATATAGAACTATAAAATTTACACTCTTTTATGGAATTGCGGAAAATTTATTCAAAATTTATTTAATTATTGTGATTCTTGGTTTAATAAATTCAATTCACTAGGTTTTTATCCACCACTATTTCTGAACAATTTGTAGGCTTATGTAATTCACCACTATAATTCAGATATGTCATGTTATAAACCTTTTAAAAACTAGCAAAATCTGTCTAATATTTGCAAATTTAGCTTGTAGTTATTTACCGTTGTGGCCGGCCTGACGGGCAAGACATGTAAAATTAGCGTGGCACTCAACGTGTTAACTGTACATCACCTAACGCTTATTCATCAGTCCTAAACTTAGTATAGATAATAGTGCCATTCCAAATCAAGTTGATTTGTGTCAACGCTGTAAGTATATTCAAGTTATATTCTTATTGTACATTAATATCGAATATCGTCATATACGCACCATTGAATTTAGATGGGCCATGCTGCATCACTTGTACAGAAGTGTGCAATTAACCTTAGGGAGGCTTTTTTCTGCAACAAAGGGGTTTATAAGGTAAGTTTTTCATTTATTTAGAAGTGATGGTGAGCAAAAACCTTTTATATTGAATTTATTAAAACAAGAATCATACACGAAAAGACTACCACTCGAAAATATTTACTCGTGACCGGAGCAAGTTGGCATCTCTGCTAAAGCCTAACTAAACGCTACTTACACTATCTCATCATTTTTAAGGAAATTTAATTGTCGACAGCTTATCACGAAGTATTCATCTAAGAGTTGGATTTCTTTACATGCATCAAAATTGTTTTCAATGAATTAAAAAAAGGAACTGGAAAAACAATATTTTTAAATCGGCTTATTTGCTTCCGTTTCCTTTTTATATAATAATTGGTGTTTTACTGGAAACGTTTGCAAATAAAGATATCCAGAGACAATCTGATGAAATAAATAACAATAAATAAAAATTATCTCGTGAATTCATGCTGATAACATCTGGAAATCGTACTTCAACACAAACATTTCATAACTAAACAATAGAACTGTGTCTATGCAATATGATTAGATACAGTTATATATTCCCGAAAGAACAATGGTTGTCTATCTAGCCTTGGATTTGATACACATCCAGAAGCTACTATTTTTAATTACCTAAAATAAATGAGTTTATGCTGTCTGCAGAAATGATAGGTATCACAAAGAAGCAAATCTAATCTATATATATAGTTTTTAATCGGTTTATTATCAGAATTTAGCTTCCGTTAAAACATTTTTTTAACAAAAAAATGACCTTTTTTTTTAGTTTATAGTTAAATAATTACATGTCTATATTTGTTCATTATATTAATCTATGGCAACCATTTTTTTGGGGGTAATGCTTAAGGTATACTTCTCCCCTACTATGTAAACGTGTATGTTAAAATCTTCTTATATTAATTACGAAAACATACCTGCTAACTTACATGATTTTTACGAACGCTAATTTTCAGTGGTAGCCTATTTTATGCATTAATTTATAACTCTGGATTTCAAAAATATGATTTCATAATATTTTTACCACTACTACATGAGGAATATAAAAAAAAAACATATGCAAGAAGCTCAAAATTTTACTTTGTAGTTAAATTACAATGATTAAGCTACAATAAGTAATTATACTTGTGGTAATTACGTTTTTGCTTTAATGCAAGATTTTTCATGTTTTGTTAATCCGATTTCGAATAATTTCGCACACTACAATCGGCAATTAACCCTTTCGCGCCGACTGTCACAAATACGTGCCAGCATGAAACCGTGTCAATCAGGGTAAAAAGATAAAACTGGTAATCAAAGTAATTCTTTAGCAGTTTATTTGTGGGCGAGGTTATAATTGTTTGATTTATTTAATTCGCCATTACTTTGTTCAAAATAAAACTATTTAGTTATACTTTGAATTAACATTGATTATATATATGATTAAACTAGCAATAATTAAAGTAAAAGCAAAGTAAGTCTGTCAAATCAGCAACGACTACATTTAAGTTACCGTTTTTTATTTAATTACAACTTGATTCTGATTTTGCACGAATGCTTTTCTGAATCACCCGTCCCCAAGGGGTTAAGAAGTTCGTCATTTTATTCCAGTTCTCTCATTATGAGGTTTTTAAAATGTAATAACCAGTAAACGTAATGGAAATCCTATTTATGTTACATATTTCTGTTAACGTTCGCTACCACAGCTAAGATATTTCTCACGAATCTTAATCGTTTTAGAGTATACTTAAGTCTGTATAAGCATGACAAAATTTCAAAAAGGTACTAATAACTTTAATGATTTCACACTGTTTAACTGCCAATACGAATTTTTTTTTTAAAAAATTGTAAAAGGTGACAGTTATAGAAAAAGTATAAAATTAAAACAATAATGTTAATAATGAAACCCGGGAGAGCCTGATTGATAGTTTGTTTGGCCTATGTCCAAGAAGTCGTGAGTTCAATACCCGCCGATAATAAATGTTGACTGATGCACGTTAAATCTGTCTGATCACAATGTCCTCCATACCCCATAACAAATCAATACCTCTGGAGATACTGAATTGGAGATTGATCTTTCTTTGGTTCAGGTCAAAATAACGATCTAAGTAGATGAATAAATATATGTACTGATGGGTCCTCCCTGCTAAACGGGCTGTGACATGTGTGTATGAAGACGTATTTTTGGCCATAGATAGTGCCACTGAAAATCAAGAAACGCATCCTCTGCCTTAAATTCGCTTGATTACCAGCAAGCTGGCTTGCTGGTATTGGCAAGTGACATTAGAAACAACAACAATAATAATGATAACTTCAGAAATTTATTTCTAGAGTTTTAGTTTTACTCTTCTATTTAATAGAAAAACTAATTGCTTAATAGAATTTAATAGAAAAACTTTAAAAAAAATTAATAGAAAAACTAAAATATAGTGCCACCGCCGCAATTTTTGCCGTTCAACTCCAACCATTTATATTTCGTTACGTATGTTCTGTTGCTTTTTTTCCACAATTCGATTTATTTTAAAGTTATTACAATTTTAAGAGTTTCCCCGGTGAATTTTTTTTTGTTGTTTTTTTTTTCTCTTTACGATGCATTTTATTTTGCTGCCCAAATTCATACTCATAGAAACTTGAAATTACGAAGGTAATGTAGATAAAATTACAAGGAAGTAGACGAAATAGAAAAAAAACATAAGATTTAACGTTTATAGTTCGAGAATTACAAGATATTAAACTAGTTTATCTGAAGCCCGATAAGATGCTAAAAAAAGTTAAAATTTTACGTGCTGATTCTGAACTTGTTGAAAATTTTGTTTCGAAGATCGAGTATATTAGAAAGTTATTTCAAATATGAGACCTTTACATGAATTTATCATTCATTATTTATTTATTTTTGGATTTAAATACTGACTTTTTAGCATATGTTATACAAACTTCATTCTTCCCTCATGAGATCTTTATTTCGTTATTTTATGCTAAACAACTTAGGCAAAAAACTTGTCGGTCTCTATGTATTTCCAACTTTAATGCTTTTGTCATCATTTCTATTTATTAGGCTAATCATCCCAATAATTAGAAATACCTAAATAAATCTTATTATTTTTCTTATCATCTAAAATTATTTTTATTGTCCCATTTTGTTATTAGATGTTCCTAATTACAAATTATACCTCTTGGGGTGCTGAATTGGAGATTGACCGTTCTCTGGTTCAGGACAAAATTACACTCTGTAGATGGATGTATTAATGGGTTCGCCCTATAAACGGGTATGACCGTTGGGTGAGACAGAAGTCGAATTCTTGGACATAGATGACGCCACTGGAAAGAAAAACAATTGCACCTTCAGTGCCTTAATGGCTTACGACAATAACATTAAAAATATAATTGAAGAATTGAAAAACGGGCTTCACAATTTGTTTGCAATTATACTCATTTAATTTCGTTTAGAATGTTGTAATTTAAGTGCCTACGATATAACTGCAAACTGGTATGCATACATACAAACACAAATTCTTTATTTTCTTTTCTCATTAAGTGCATAGCAGCTCGCTCTCGAGTAATGAGAGAGAAAGAGAGAGTTTAACATTTGAAGTAAAATTTTGTCAAAAAAAATTATAAATGGTAGTTAGTACCGTTGTAAGTTCGTAATTGTTACAGGTAAGCCTCGTCAACGGTTAAAATAATAATTAGTTTATTATTTCTAATCATGTCCCACAATCTATTCTAACGTCAAAGTTATTTAGTAGAGATTATTATTTTTCATATCTAGGTAATCACCTGATTCGTTACGATTGACATATTAACAAAATATCTATATATATATTTCTCTTACACGGCGACAAAAAAAAGCCTCATTACAACTCCCCGAATGGCAACGCTAGAAAATCGAAAAATCATTGCCACTAAAAATGTCACATGCCAAATCTAGCTGAGATGGCTCAACATATAGCGCTTTTTAAAACGGAAACTAAAACAACCAGAGAGAGCATAAGCTAGGCAGAAGTGAGTAGTCTTTGTCGATAGATCTCTATTTTGGTATTTTGTCGAAAGCGCTTTTTTTCACGAATTTATTTGACGATTTTTGACTTATATCACGAATTTATTTGTTTTTCTAGAATTTATTTGTTTATGCAGGTTTTTCCAATGCAATTCACTTATTTCATTTTTTAATTATAGCCAAAATTTTAACCTTTTTAAGGAGATATTAGTTTTAGAAATTTTTTCTTAAGATTTTATACTATAGCACATTTCTAATATGTTTAACGAATTACATGTCATTTATTTGAATTCAAATTTATTTTAATGACTTAGTATTTACTAAAAAGATGTAATTTTTTTAAAAAAAAAAAAGTTTTTATATGGATTTGAATGATTGTTTTGAATTCTTAGAATTTTGTGCATTTGTAATGTACCTAAATTAGTAGCGAGCGAAGCGAACTTGGATTGCGAAGCAAACCATATAAGATTGCGTAGCAATTTTCGGGAGTTGGCGAGCGTTAGCAAGCAGGGGGCGCAGCCCACTAGTTATTACATAAAGGCAGAGATGGCAACTTGCTCCGGATAGAAAACAAATATTTTAAAGTGGTAGTTTATCAATTGTGATTCTAGGTTTAATAAATTCAATTTAGTAGATTTTTACCCACCACTATTTCTAAATAATTTGTAGGCTTTTGTAAATCACCACTCTTTAATAGTCATAAAGGCAAGCAAAAATAGTCAAATATTTGCAAAATTTAGATCGTAGCTATTTATCGTTTTTTTTAATATTTTCGGTGTGTCCGGAGCAGTTGGCATCTCTGTAAAAGAAAGATAATTGTATACATTGAAAACAAAATGCTCTGAGGGAAATATCGACATTTAACTCATTGCTCACCGGCAACTTTTCAAAATATTTATTACTGCGCTTATGGATTTAAGTTAAATAAGAAAGTGGTTGGTAAAATTAAATAAAAAATGGAACAGACTTGTCACTATGGCTACAACTTCAATAAAACAAATTTCGACCAAGACTTGTACTACTGGTACATATATAACGAATACATATATAAGGCTTGTAGTACTAGTTACATATACAACGAATCATTTACGTTTGTGGTAATCACGAATGGATGGATTATTTCTTTTAAACACTGAGCGGAAACGAAATACTTTTGCTACCACGTTTTAAACTTTTTGAAGAATATTAAATATTTGAAAAACGTAATTTAGTGTGACCCACCTCAACTACCCTTACAACCGAAAACGTTCACACTTTTTCTTTTATAAGAAATCTGATCAGACCACTGTCAAGATGAACCAGTTTGCGAAAGAGCCACGTAACAGGAAATTTAGTAGAAATAAGGGAGTGATAGCAAATTTATGTCTTAATTTTTTTTAAAAATTTATGAATATAATTGGTTTGTCTTATTTACTTGTCCATCACCACAGTTTCATTTCTCAAATATATAAAATAAATTTCAATTACTATTAAAGTAGAACTTTGGTTTCTGAGCGCATGGAAATTTACTAAAATGATTTCACAATAGCAACCAAATTATTAAATAAATAAATTATTGGTTGAATACACACCAATTACAGTTTTAAGAATCATTACTGGTTAAATTCTACTGGAAATTCTACATTAGTTAATAAAGGAAAATGAAAGAAAAGATATTAAAGACGCCTTTTCTATCGCAACACGTGGCCACATTTTTTGAGGTGAAGTCTAAGATAACGACGTTTATACGATAAGGTTGGAATTCTAAAATAAGAATTAAATTGCGTCTAATCAATTTAGAATAAAATAAAGCTGAATGGGGGAGATTTTTATCGCACAAGGCAGACAAAAGGAGGCGTTCAAAAACTGATACTTCATCTTTGGAATAAGAATTTCATGAATCTAAATAAAATTTCGTCTGAAATTGTGAAAGTTCTTTCCCAAGAGAAAACATATTTGAATTCAGTTTCAATTAATTCCTTTTTATTCAAGTTATTACGAATAAATATGCTATTTTGAAAAAATAATATAACTGCGTAAACATTTTTACTAAATTGACTTCTATACACATACCCTCCAATAACTACGGAATTTCGTACAATCAGAAAATATTTTTTCTAGTGATAGAAAATGTAACATATAAATTTTAAAAAAAATTGAAATTAAAAAAATTTTTGCCCAAAATCAGATATAAATAATATAAACAAATACGTACAAAATCAAATTGAAAAATTGTCAGGTTCCAAATTCGTATAAACGACTTATAAAAATTTTATTTGTTTTAAAAATTTCTGCTTTTGCCAACTGTTTCCGGAAAAAAATTGCGGAAAGCTGAACCGTTTTTGTTTACGCAGGGCAGATAACGATTCACCTTTTGGCAAAATATTTTATAAAGTGGTCGGCAATTAATAACCGAAATTTTCAGAAGGTTTGGTAATTTTACTAACATTTTAAAAGCTCCACTGTAGGAAAGCTATAACAAAATGGAGTTTTATTTGAACATCTGAATTATTTATCTGTAGTGATGGAAAAATAACTTGAAATCAAATTTACAAAACAACGAATCATTCATTAAAACATAAACTTAGCTACCGCAAGAAGAAATCTTCACAAAAAGCATGGAAAGTTAACAGCCTAGGGTATGTATACACGCAGTAACCTCATATTTTTATTATGCCTTATCATACTTATCATCATTACAAGCCTTATCATATCAATATTTTTACTATACCTTATATTTTTATTTTAATAATCAGTAACCGCATATTTTTATAACTGTTAGTTATTATTTAAAAATATTGTATTATGAACTTAAATTAAATAGTGCTTGCATTAACTTCTATGGGACAGGGGAGTCTTAAATCCATCTGTTCAAAAATAGAATTAGGATTGAAAAAAAAATAAAAAATCGGTCACTTAAATTTGGGCTTATATTTTTCCCAATGAATTCTCACCTATCTAATCTATGCTTTAATGCGATTTTAATAAATCAAACCACTATTTCCACTCCCATAAATAAACTGAAAAGAAATATTTCGTGTACTAGTTTTATCTTTTTGCCCTAAACGTCGCTACCCTAAAAATGCAAAATTCGCTTCCTGAGAATGTTAAATTTTCTTCCTGAGATTTTTATAATTTTTCATGAACTTGACATTTTAGATTAATAATTAAACTTGGCATTCATGAACTTGACATTTTAGATTAATAATTAAACTTGACATTCATGAACTTGACATTTTTCATGAACCAAGACATTTTACAATATTAAATAATAACATAATAATAAGTGGTTTCAAGTTGTAACCACTACAGCCACCTCACAGTCTACTGACCTCAGAAAGTTCCATTACAAACTATTTAAATAAACATAATGGATGGGATAGGGGCATCACCTCCTGCATCAGAAAGCCTCCACACGGTTTCTTATAAGTAGTCTACGCAGATCATTGAAAAAGCGAACCGCTTGTGCGCATGAGCCCAAATTATATTTTAAAAGTACTTGAGAGAAATTTATCATATATATTTGAGAATTGAATCTGTAGTGGTTGACAAGTAAATAAAACAAACCAATTACTTTCATAAATTGAAAAAATTTTTAGACACATATTTGCTACCACTTTCTAATTTTTAATCGATATCATATTAAATGGTTCCTTAACTAATTGGTTACCTTCATAGTGGTCTGATCGGACGACCTACAAAAAACCGTGTGAAAGCTTTCAGTTATAGGAGGCGTTGATAGGGGGAGGTGCCCTGCTCTTTAAATTAAAGGAAAAGAAGTTGTAACCACTATCGTAGTAATGTCAACTAATGCGCATTATGTAATAGTTTTAATAAGTTGATATTAAAACTTAAAGAATAAAGGTAAATACGTACACTTTTAAAAAGAGTCACTAGGAGATAGAGGCAATGAGGTTGAATTTTATATGATACTTTAACTTTTTGATAAATAATGATGGGAAAAAATTTCCTAAAATGAAAAATACTGAACTAAAAATAACTTTAATTAGTTATACTTTGAATTAACATTGATTATATATATGATTAAACTAACAATAATTAAAGTAAAAGCAAAGTAAGTCTGTCAAATTAGTAACTACTACATTTAAGTTACCGTTTTTTATTTAATTACAACTTGATTCTGATTTTGTACGAATGCTTTTCTGAATCACCCGTCCCCAAGGGGTTAAACTTCGTTATCACTAGAAAATATTTTTTTACTAAGTGGAGCTAAGTGTCAGTTATCATCTATCGTTGTTTTATTTTCAGAGGGACGCTACAGTCAACTCAAAATGCAATAACGAAAGCTAAATTCAATCAATAGAAAATAAATTTAGCGACTTTTTTGGTATATTTTTCTAGATATAAATTTTTGTATCAAATATGAATAATTTGCTATATAAATTTTGATGGTAGTTATGATTGATTAATTAAATAAATAAAGATGAATTTAGTTTTTACCATTTCTTATATTTTAGTAGCCTGCGCCATCCTTGTTCCTTCTTTTTTCCCCTTTTAACTATTTTTTATTTTGCGTTCTGAACTCTTTAAATAGGCTATTTAAACAAAAGTAAGCATTAAAAATTTTTAAATATAGTAAGAAATTTAAATTTTCTATAATTTTAAATATAAAATTTTATTAACCCCTATCGATATTTTAAATATTAGTAAAACTTATCATCTTAGTTTTCAATTCTCAAAACTATCATATTGCCTTCTTAAACTAAAGGACTGCAAACGAAAATAAAATATGTGAAAATGAAAATGAATGCAATTTTCAACAGTTTAGCTTTCTTTTTAAAACAAAGCAAAGGTATGAAAGAAAACTTATCAATTAGAAAATATTAAGTTATTGTTATCAAAATAATCATTTGTATTATTATCTACTAAAAAATAACAGTCGATACTCGACAGATTAAAAACAATAAAACTTTATGATACTGTTATCATTAATTTCTATGAAAATCTCTATTATTTTTATTGTCAATTCCGTTGAGGCTTTGGACTAACCAGTTTTAAAAAAGGCTTAAATCTTTCGTTAAATCAGGCGATGCATTCTTATTAAAACGCACCAAATGTAACCCGAAGTTAAGAATGTTTAAATTACATTTTTCAAATATTATTTGCATTTTATGTGTTCTGAATTGCGTAGCTGAAGTAACTATTCAAGAATCTCAAATCCCTGATCATGAATTTGCTCAGGAGTACGCCTCAGACGAGGAATTTGTTAAACTTCAAAATATGCTTGAAATAAATGAAGGTGGAAATGCAGGTACGTAATAAATTATTATATTCCTTAAGAACACGGAGAACCAAATTAATTAGTGTTAAACGTATAAATAAAAAAGGCTAAAAAAACTTTGTGGTAATACAGAAAAGTTAGCTGATTTAAGATTTTATACCCCCGCAGTGGGCCAAATGTTTTAGATAAATTATTTTGCGATTTTTTTTCGGGTAAGTACTCTTTATAACTAGCGATAAGTTTAGAAACTTTCGATTATATTTAAATTAAAACTGTTGTTTATAATTTTTTTTAGTCTTTCGTTTGATTTTGCTAAATTATTTCAATTAAAATACCGATGATGTTGTAGAAATGGCATTTTTTAAAAGAAAATATAAAATTTCTAATACCAATATATTGAAAGGAACAAGCATCTATAAAATATCGCATTAATCGCGTTTTATAAATCAAAACAAAATTACTAAACTTTTATGTTTCCCTAATATATTATATCCTTATAATCTTTAACCCCTTGGGGACGGGTGATTCAGAAAAGCATTAGTACAAAATCAGAATCAAGTTGCAATTAAATAAAAAGCGGTAACTTAAATATGGTCGTTGCTAATTTGACAGACTTACTTTGCTTTTTCTTTAATTATTGTTAGTTTAATCATATATATAATCAATGTTAGTTCAAAGTATAACTAAATAGTTTTATTTTGAACAAAGTAATGGTGAATTAAATAAATCAAACAATTATAACTCCGCCCACAAATAAACTGCTAAAGAATTACTTTGATTACCAGTTTTATCTTTTTATCCTGATTGATACAGTTTCATGCTGTCACGTATTTGTGACAGTCGGCGCGAAAGGGTTAAATGTGCTTCCCTAATAATAATTTTCAACATTTCTAGCAGTTCTTTCAAGTTTTCATCTCAAAGTAAACTATAATTTTGCTAATTTTATTTATTTTCAGTTTATATAAACTGCTGTTTGTAGAAAATGCAACACCATGAAGGAATCATCAGAATCAAATGAAATTCGCAGCAAATGTCAATTATAGGATATTATGCAAATTAATAAAGTTTCAGAGCCATCGCGCGTGCGTGGCGCGCGCAGCGCCCTCTGAATTGATGCTGAAAGCGTATAAATAAAGTGCTGTAGCGGGACGTTGAAAATAGTCTATGATTATTTGTTAGTGGCAAACGTTTAGTGAGACCTGAGTATGCCTCCACGACGGAAGAATAAGAAATTCAAGCAACTTACGGAGTTTGAACGAGGGAGGATAATCGGCCTTCGAGAAGGAGGATTTTCCTATCGCGCAATAGCAGCTCGTATGCAGCGGAACAGTTCCACAGTGATGCGAGTTTGGAAGCAGTGGACCGACGAGCACCGAACAACTCGAAAAACAGGCACTGGACGACAGAAGGTGACGTCAGAGCGCGATGATCGACACCTGCTCCGCATGGCGGTGAATGATCGCACAGCTTCCTCCAGGCAGCTGGCAGCACATTGGTCTACTGCTACAGGTGTACAATTGTCGGCTTCGTCAATTCGTCGTCGTCTGCTGCGCCGTGGATTGCGTGCAAGGGTGCCATTATACAGGATTCCCCTCACGGCGGATCATCGACGGCTGCGTCGGCAGTGGGCTCTTGAGCACAGAGACTGGCGAGCTGATTGGCACCAAGTTGTCTTTTCAGATGAATCACGCTTCAATTTGTGGACCCATGATGGCCGTGTTCGTGTTAGACGTTATGCCGGTCAACGCTGCCTTCCTGAGTGTATTATTGAACGACATAGTGGTCGAACACCCGGAGTTATGGTCTGGGGTGCGATTTCGTATCATGGGCGATCCAATTTGATACGAATTGAGGGTAATCTCAATAGCAACAGATACGTCCGTGAAGTGCTACAGCCCGAAGTCGTTCCTTTCCTTCAAGGCATCCCTGGAGCTATCTTTCAGCAGGATAATGCACGCCCACATGTTGCGCGGACTGTTAGAGACTTCTGTTCAGCACAACGCATGCAACTTCTTCCTTGGCCTGCTTATTCGCCGGATATGTCGCCTATTGAGCACGTGTGGGATATGGTTGGTCGGCGTCTCACTCGTGATCCGCGTCCTGCAGTTTCCAAGGACGAACTTTGGTTGCGCATACAAGCGATATGGAATTCTCTTCCTCAAGCAGATATTCAACATCTGTTTGACTCCATGCCACGTCGTATAGCAGCACTTATTGCAGCGCGTGGTGGCTGCACCAAATACTGATTTCGGACGCTTAATTTGTTTCTTTTGTTTTGAAAATTTCATCATTTATTTGTATCAGTACAAGTCGTTTCTGCATTAAATTTCATTTGATTCTGATGATTCTTTCATGGTGTTGCATTTTCTACAAACAGCAGTTTATATATACGCCAAAAACAAACTCATAACTGGACTAGATATACGGATTTAACTGTCGAACATAAAACCCAATTTTAATGATAAAACAATGACAAATCTTCATTCTTCTAATTAAATATTTTAGAAATAGTCCTCTAAGGGCTGTGACGATCACAATTACCTTAATGGATTTTATTTATAAAGTCGGGGCTCAGCCGAAGGAAAGTTGATTATTTAGGATTCCGTAGCCGAAAAATATTGGGAACCGCTGCCCTAAATGACCGACCTTTCATTCATTATTATGAACATATTAATAGCAAAAGATCATTCATTATTTTGAAAATATTTAATGATCTAAATTTTATTTATTAGTTTGATTGAAGAATCGTTTTATCAATATTAACCTTTTAATATTGGGTTTTTATGTCAGACATCTGAATACACAGATTTGGAGCGGCATTTCGTCTAGTTCTTCATTTGATTTTGGTGTATGCATAAATTGAGACTGAATGAGCTGAGACATGAATTCAGTTAAAATAAAAACAAAAAAGAACGAAAATAAGCGTTGAGAAGCATATTTCGTCAATGTTGAATTTGGGTATTTTTATTCTATGCGAAGTATTAAAGCAATTTCTAATAGATGCTTAAACTTTTCCTTATTCATTAATTTTTATTATAAAAACCATTCTTTAAAATTATCTTAAAAACAACATATTAAATTAATTAGGAATCATTAATCGGATATAAATTTAATTGCAGGTTTTGAAAATCAAAAATGATTAAAAAATATCCGTAACTCTTGAAACCTCTGTGACCCTTTCACGTAATATAATTTGGACACCACTTGCTAAAATGCTCACATAAAGCGAGACGGAAAAGAGACAAAACTGATAGTAATACCATTTAATTTTTAACTAATTTTCGGGAGGAATAAATCTTTTATTTTCTTCAAACTACTCAACAATACATATTTTTTTTTCTTGAAAAAAATCAGTTCTACCTGTATATAGGTGCTAAATTTGCAACAAAAAAAAAGTCTCGGTTGCAATAGAAATTTAATTCTTCTCGGAAAAAAAAATGCTAGAATGAATGACTTTCGTACTAGATTTTGCTCTTTACTATCATGCCGAAAGCCGTATATATAGGCTTTCAGTCCTGTTTGTATTGTTTGTTTAGATATCCCATATCTTAGCAGGAATATCTGCTAAGTATATATCTGCTTAGCAGGAATATCTGCGAAAATTATTATGACTTTTTCTGGGCTAATAACTTTCTACGCTTTTATTAAAACTTAATTCTAGTGGTAGCTACGATAATGTTATAATGTATTTTTTTTAATTCATTTAAACTTATTTTCTGTACCACTACATATAAATGATTTAAAAGCTCATACGCAACACCACTTTGATCTAGCTCTTTCTTCTGTAAATAGTTGTAAATACTTGTATATAATTTTTCACTCGATATTCACCTGGCAAATGTTGGCAAAATTATCAAAAGATCTGAAAGTTTTGGTTTTTAACCCCTTGCCAGTGTCACCCGAATCCAGTTCGGGCAACTACTACGTGCATTATTTGTGATACCAGAACTGATTTCGGGCAGGTGAAAAATTAACTTTTCTATTTTGTGAAGACCGAGCTGAGTTCGTTTCTACTTTAGGATTCTTAATTCACTATTTTTCTAATGCATTAGTGGTCCTAGCTCTTCACCGATTTCGACATCAGTCGAGGGAGGGAAAATGCGTGTGTTGTCAGCTGCTTCATTGCAAATATTTTTTGAAAAAAATTATGTATTGAAAATCATATTGTTGTATTTTTATATTATATTATACTAGTTATATTATATTTAGCCTCAAAATTTTGTTTAATTTGCTGTAATTGAATAAGATGTGTGTGTAATCCATTACTATTTTATGTGTATGTAAAAATAATAAATACAGTAGCAATTGCATTTAACATTTTATTTTTCTAATAAAAAACATTTTCTAACTTTTATAATACTAATATAAAGAACAAAATAAATAGTCAAAAAAATTTTCAATTTTTGGTCCATTTTTCTGAAATTTATGTCAATGTTAAAGGGTCAAATGTCTATTACTTTATAAAATATTTCACAAAAAGCGTAGTAGTCTGGAGGCCTGCTTATTTTTTCTGCTGATTCAAATTGAACGAAGTTCGTATTGGTTAATTATGTGAGAGCTGTTATTTTGCTTGGTCGTTGAAAAAGATATTACTAAGAGGCAGGGATGCCAACTGCTCCGTTTTCTTAAAAATTCTTAGTAAATTGGTAGCGAATTGAAATGCAAAACTTGTAAAATAAGGATAATTGTTCCCACTCTTTAAAAAGTGTGATTTTTTAAACCACTTTCTAATTTAAAAGAGTAACCAAGAGATAACTTTGACTGAGATCAGTATGGTATACTGGGGTTACCTATTCAAAGACTGGTTCTTAGATGTATGTTTTCATACTTGAAGGCTTAGAGAAAGGTTTCTTAGTCACGATAGCTCTTTGAGAAAAGAACCAAGGCGAATGTCCTTGGAGACATCTGGGCTGCATTTTGATACCTCATCCGTAGACATGCAATGATACAATGGATTGCTGTTTTTCTGGTTCTGACATCTGCATTATTTTCCTTGATTACTTTCCGGTAGTAATTCAGAAATCGCCTATTGTTGTCCTCTATAAAATTTCCCTTCTTCTCTCCTCCTAAAGTAAGTTTTTTTAAACTTTACATTTTTTAACTTTTTCGGTGAAAACATTCCCACACCTTCTAGGTAGACGATTAATTTGTTCTTTTTTCTTCGTTTTTTTACAATTTTATATTCTTTATCATAAACATTCGAGGAATTTATGTGGTTATAAGTTTTGGAATCTCCATTAGAAAGCAAAAAGATGCATCGAAAATTAGATTGCTTGATTGAACGCTTCCACATTATTTCTGCAATGTGTTGTCAACAAAATTAAAAAAAACGGATTTTCATTTTGTAAAGCATTTTGGTATTATCTTACAGAAATCTCTTAAATTATGTATAACAGCAGAGTGGCTACGGATACAAGAAGTACTGTCCAATAAAATTCAAAATGTAATTCAAGTAAATTAAAATTGGAAACTTCTTATAACGTTTTTTTCAGTTTACTATTAAACTACGTTTCTCTTCATATCTTTTAAATGATTGGTTTATTTCACAAACAGTAATAAAAGCCCAGCCTAAAGATAAATACGTAATATAATGTGGAAATTAGAGAAATTAAATAATTCACATTAATTAATTTGATAGTGATGAATTTTTTTTTTGAATTGTAAGGTATGAACATTTTAATGTATTCAGAATTTGAAGATTACTTTTCTAAATCTAAATTTTCACTACATTTGATCAATAAAAAAGTGCTAAAAAACTAATTTAAAAAAATAATTATTGAGAGCTACTGAAATTATACCCTATTTTGAGATTTCATCGTAAATTGCAGTACAACATAGAGGAGAGTTGCTTAAACCGTTCCTTTCTAAAGAAGATTGATTTGATTTCTACAGAAGCAATGAAAGCAGAATGCTCTAGCGGATGAACTTAGAAGCTTTTTTCACGTGGAGATGTAGGCAAAAAAATCAAGTCATGGTGTACACGCGTTACGTTTTAATTTAAGGTTTTTGGTTTTACCAATTTTCAATGCAATTTGTGAACATCCTGTGTAAGGATTTATAGCAAATCTAATGCTGTGAGCAAATCATCAAATGCATATGATAACTGTTAAACAATTATGTTCTCCTTGTTTCGTAGATAAGTATCTAAAATATAGGGAATCTGTTTTCTAAGTATAGTTGAATGCTGGGAATAACGCTTTGTTTAAAAAGTGACGTAGTTGCCCGAATTGTACCTCTTGTAGGTGCCGAAATCCTATCGGTATGATTCAGAATCCTATTCAAAGGTCCACATCTGTCATATAAGTTTAATATCTTTTAGTATTAGTTTAATTTATTCTCACAAATTTTAAAACAAAAAAAGTTGCATCATTTATATACGATGGAAATTCATGAAATAGAATAGCACTTTTGATTACTCATTTACTGAAATATAAATTGCCTACCTAGTTCTAATTTTTTTTAATGCCATTTGACTGGACCACCCAAAATCTAGATGCTTTGGAATTGATCTTAAATGTTGGATTAATTAGGTTACAGCTGTCAGGATAACGGACGCATGTACTCCAACCGCTGGACAAATGCTTTTTCAGGCCCTATTAAACTAAATTTTAATCAAGAAGTTGAAGAGTGAATGTAAAGTTATCCTGGCCTGATTATCACACAGTAACAATATTCGAATCTAGTGTCTGAGGCTTACAATAGTCCAGCAACTATTGGACATTCTATTCTAGGATTTAAATGTTCTAATGGGTGCCTTTGATCCATCAGTCTCCTTTTAATGTAACTGAGTTTTCGCATCTAAAATAATAATTATGAAGACTTATCAATCAGATCCAAGAGAGGAGCTTCCTCGTGATGCAAGTAATCATACATCTGGTAAGGATTTTACACAAAATTCTGCCACAAAGCCTTCATCCACTTCAAAAGTTTCAATTGAATCAATTTGAGCAGTATGACATTTGGTTTCGGGCGTTAATTTTGCATACTAAGTAGAATGCAACAATGTTTCTTTAGGAAAAGGACATTTTTTGTTGTTGTCAAAATAAGCATATTCCACCACGATTATACTTCATTCTTAATAACTGTTGTATCTAATTTAAGATATTTCTTTAAGATATAGCAATAACACTTTACAGAAAGGAAATCTGTCACTAAATCAAGCACTATAACGTACTTTCTATTAATAAACATGCTTTTTTTTCGATGGATTCAAATTTCTGACTCCCAAAATATAGTGGTTAGCTGCAATCAGGGAAATATGGTCCCAATAGTTTGGTCAGGAGAGCACTCCAAAGTTTTAACCCCTTAATGTTAATTTTACTTTTTACGTATTTCGCTATATCTCAAAACCGTATTAAGCGAATTGCATAATTTTTGAACACATTTTTCTTTTACAACTTGTTTATCCAAAGGTAATTCTATGCAAAAAATAACTTTCAGTAAACATTTATTATTTTATTTATGAATGGTCGAAAAAATTTTAAATTGTAAGGCGTGCAATTTTTTGCATATTTTTGATTTATTTTTGCATCACAATTTTTTTTTTGCATCGAAATATTTTTGGATAAATGAATTTTATAATTGTAATTAAAAATTTTCAATTCGTTTAAGTTCGCTAGATTTGGCGAAATGCGCAAAAAAATGACTACTTTGAGGTCAAACCATTGGATCGCTCTCCTAAAATCACTATGGGAACCATATTTCGAAGATTGCAGCTACTCCCTGAATTTTGAAAGTCAGAAATTAAAATCTCCATTGAAAATAAAGGTATGTTTAGATCGAGAAAAAGAATCATTTTGTGTCAGATTTCGTAACTTAAAATATTGTCTGCACTAATTAATCTGAATTTTTGAGGCTACTTCCTCGAACCATTACGATAGAGTCTTAGAACGTGAAGGTCCTAGAAGTATTACATCAAAAGTTATTTAGGATGGTCCGCTTTTCTCTTGTGCGATGTACATCTCCCTAATATTCAATGATCCAAAAATGTTATTTTGCCAGACATCTATATCATCCTATTTCCAAATTTTAAATCCTGGTGTTTCATGTACCAGACCTCATTAAGATACAGTACAGTCTTGGCAACATTTATTGAGTACTTGGCACTTAATTTTGGGTTCACCGAAGAGTTCGTTCGTTGTAGTGGAACTGGGCGCCTGTGGACTTACGGCTCATTTCCATGCATCCTGAAATTGGACTTAGAAACATACAAGACAAAAATAAAGTTTGGGACTCAAAATGGAGTTCGTGAGAGAAAAAGAAAATAAATTGGCCATTATTAGGTAATAACTAAAATACAAGTAATAAAAAAGTACATGAAAAAAGGTAACATTAAAATACAATGAGAAAATAAACACTAACGAATATTCACAGTTTGGGAATATATACAAAGGGGGGAACGAATTAAAGGAATGTGAGGATGTGTGTACATGTGAAGTAAGTGTGGCTCTGTTAAATTAATTACCACTCGTGCCGGGTTGCTCTCTTCACTTTAGTTACAAGGATTAGCTTACCCCTGATCAGAACCCGAGGGGTTCCACCGGAGAGTTCTGATTTATTTCACACTTATGTAAAATATGCTTTCATAAAAGAAAGTGTCAGGATATTTAGCCTTCAACTCAGCTATAATGTTGATGCCAACTTGCTCCGGACAGCGGATAAATAATTTCGAGGGGTAGTCTTTTTCAGTGTGAGTCGTGATTTAGTAAATTCGACTTATAGAGTTTACACACCACTGATTTCAAATAATTTAAGGGCTTTTGTGATACGCCACTTTAATACAATTAAGCCTATTTTATTTAATTATTATACTTTACTTATAAATTATAAATTTCCACCTTCAACTGTGCATCACCTGTGCTACATCCGCCAACAGCCTAATATATCTCCAACTTATCTATGCCAACAGTCCTAGTTACCCTAAGGCCAACATCAGATGATGGAGTGTAATGCCGGATGACACGGGCAGGTGCTCCATAAAAGCACCGTTCAAGTATAGTTAAGCCGTGTTGAGCCTTTTAACAATTGTCAAAAGTAACCGAAAATCTGCAAACTTTAACAAGTTTGTAAATCCCAACTGTTTTTTAAAATATTTTGTCGACTATGGGGTGGTTGGTACCTCTGGCAGACATAGTACAAATGAGCAAATACATACATATTGAAACATGTAATTCAAGTGGGCAGTGGAACTCAGCGGTACTTCTGATTTTAACAACATACTTTACCACATTTCGTATCTTTTGCATCTTTGCATAAAGGGCTCTTTCGCGAACAGGATTTTCTGGTAGACCTAATAAAGTTGATGGCCCAGCTTCTGTCAGGTGCAGTCAAAACATACACACAAATCAATTGAGTTTTTGTTAACCTTTTCTGCTGATCTCAGCAACAAACCTTTCTCTAGCTACCTTCCAGGCGATTTTCAAAGCATTTTCTTTAGTTTCCATTGTAGATTTTGATATTGAATCGAGACTGTTAGGGAATGTTTTTTTTTTTCATCCATACAGGGGGATTCCCATTACCTTTTAAACCAGATTGCGTTTTCCAAATGATAGAAACGAAATTCTAACAAGTTTTGTAATCATAATTAAGAAAAGTAAAAAATGTTGCAATTTGAAATTACCTTTAAACTTTACAGCTCGTTTCTTGTCAGGTCTATTTTAATGATTTAAATTGTCTATTGTCGAAGTGGTCAAAGTTGTTGTAAATCAGATCGACTAAATTAAAATTCATGTTTTAAAATACAACTTTTGTTGTCAAATATTTAAGTAGAAAAACAAGAAAAAATACTGCAGGGATGCCAACAGGTTCGATTTATGCAAAAGTTTTAATAAATTTGTCGTGAATTAACCCTTTGGAATCCGTTTTATTTAAATACCAGTCTAAGGAGAAACCGCTGAAGTAAAATCCGGTAGTAAGCTTTTAAATAAAGATTATTGTTTTTTTCAAAGTTTTTTTCGTCGATTAGTTAGCAAATAAAATTCAATACCTTCAAACATTTTCATTTTAACGATTGGGAAGTTATCGAAACATAGCAACATACCTTTGCCACCACTGTTTATTTATTCAAAATAAATGCATGGCGAATCTCACTCATCAAATGATGCCAATGGGTTAAATAGTGAAACATGTAAAATAAGGATAATTACTCCTATTCTTTAAAAGTGTCTAACTACAATACAATACAATGACATAACTACAAAAAGGTTGCATTTTATGGAAAACTACAGTATGAAATAACTACAATAGTAGTCCTAGTATTGTTCCGAGCCTGGGCACCTAAGCCTCGTATTTCATATCATTCTATTAATTTTTTATATGTAGTGATGAAAAAATTACTTATAATGAAAAATAATCAATTAAAAACAACTTGAAATTCCATGATAAAACATTTTTTAACAAAGCGGAGCAAGTTGACATCTCTGTTATACCTACTTTTTAAGATCAAAAATTTAAATCCGACGAAAAAACGGTATGTCTATTCAGAGAAAGTATGTTTTTATGTCTCATTTTGTAACTTATAGTATTGTCTGCTCTAATTAATTAGAATATTTTGGGTCTCCCTCTCAAACCATTGAGAATGAGACATGTAGGAATCTTATAGGGATAATCCATATAGGGATTCATCAAGCTTTACGATTTATTATAATAAATATTAAGTTTAATTACTAAAACCAATACATTCAGGATCAAATTAGTGTTATGTTAATTGATTTTTTATCATTTTCAATAGATTAAATGATGTTTCGTATGACTCGTCTTCACTAACTCAGGATCAAAGGCCTAATATGGAATAAAATATTTAAAAAAAAAACGAAACCTGGGTTTTATTAAGGTAACACTTTTATACTTACTCTATAGTAAGTAGTACTTCTTCTATACTGCGTAAACAATATTTCTTTTAGGAAAAAAAAAAGATTTGAAACATTTTACAATGAATGCTAAACAATTTTCAGAATATGAAAGATTTTGCTAGAAGTTTTTAAAAATGATGATAGTTTAAATCATACAAATGTCAGAACTGGAAAAATGAGAAGAGTAAGTTAATAACAAAATGAATAGAAAACAAAGGAAAATTACAGACATATGAAAAAAGGGGGGTAAGAAAAATAATAATAAAAAAATAACAAACAACTGGGGGGGGGGGGAGAAAAGGATAATTTTTTTTTTAAAAAATCCGGAAAATAAACGATAAAATCTTTTCATCAGTTCACACGATTATGTTAGCAAAAAAGAGTGCTTTCTGATACTGTATCAATATAGCCAAAGCAAAATTTATCAATACAAAAGTGTGGGTATACAAATATATCAATACAATCGGATGATTTCTTGTAGAGTTATGACAAAAAACGCACTTGTTGCTTAAGTTTTGCACACCAGTATATATATATATATATATATATATATATATATATATATATATATATATATATATATATATATATATATATATATATATATATATATATATATATATATATATATATATATATATATATATATATATATATATATATATATACAGTCAATTCGCTATAACTCGAAGTACGATAACTCGAATATTACTATAACTCGATTTTTTATGAGGTCCCGACCCTTTTATCTTCAATTTCATGTTAATTATTCTCGATTACTCGAATTTTACTCCCTTTAACTCGATTTTTTTGGATCTTTTGAAGCAAGAAAAAAAAAATCTAGGAGCTGATATCTTGTCCCTTCCTTTGTAACACACACACAATGTCTTTCGCACTCTTCATGGAGAAGCTAAAGCTGTCCCTCTTGAAGTATGTGAACAGTGGTTAAATGAAACGTTACCAAATTTAATTCAATACATTTAAAATGATGTTTTCAATATTGATGAAATGGGTTTATTTTTTAAATATCTTCCAAATAAGACTATGATGTTTAAGGATGAAAACTGCTCAGGGGGTAAAATGAGCAAGGAACGTTTGAGTGTCCTAGTTGGAGGAAATGCGTCTGGGACAGAGAAACTGCCCTTACTTGTTATCGGAAAATACCGAAATGCCCGATGTTTCAAGAATGTAAAAACGTATCCTTTGGATTACAAGTCAAACAAAAAGTTTTGGATGACATCAGTATTATTTGAAGACTATGTAAGAAAATTGGATCGGAAATTCTTCGCTAAGAAAAGAAAACTGATACTCTTTATGGATAAATGCACAGCGCATAGTGATCTACCTAATTTGAAAGCAGTAAACTTGCAGTTTCTCCCGCCAAACACAACAGCAAAGTTGCAGCCGATGGACCAGGGTATCATAAAGTGCTTCAAACAGTCTTATTGTAAATGGCTTGTCAGAAAAATGAACTTAAATATTGTAAGCATTTAGAAGATTTGTAATTAATAAGCATTAATTAAATAATCCGACAATATTTTGAAACTCCAAAACCGAAACTAACGGTAAGTCGAACTTCCGATATGTCGAAGTTTTTCGTCTGTCCTATCAGATTCGAGTTATAGCGAATTCACTGTATATATAAGTTCAAAATGTCGAGAAAGCATGGAAAAAATTGTTGCTAAACAATTAAAAAAAGGGGGGAAATTAATAATAATAATAATATATATATATATAGATACAGAAACTTAGAAGCATTTTGTTCTTCTCATTTCTAGCAGCTGATGGCTGCAGTCCAAATCCATGTCAAAATAATCAGAGATGTGAAGCAAAATCAGGAGGTAAATTTAAATGCAGTTGCAAATTGCCATTCAAAGGAGATTTTTGCGAAAAATGTAAGTTTATTAAAATTAGTTGCTTATTAAAATGTTTGTTAAATATATGATGTTTTTAAAATATAAATTATTTAACAGCTCCTTGTAATCCAAATCCATGCAAAAATGACGGAAATTGCAGCATTTCTTTTCTTAGCGCAAAATGTAGTTGCATGCCGGGATATAAAGGAGACAAATGCACTGGAGGTAATTTATAGTTATTGTTTTGATTGGCAGAAATAGAACACCAAAAATTTTTTTCCTGCTGTTTTGAATTTAACTAGATATAATCGTTATATGTAATTATAAAAAGTAATACATTACACTAATATGTAATCAGTGTAATTTTAAACACTACGAAATATAAGTGTTAGAAATTATTTTAATGGCATATTAACTTATATATAATTGAAAAATGAAATAAATGTTGTTAAGTGAAATTTTTCATCATTTTCAACATAAATTATTCAAATAAGCACATATAAACTACGTATAAACGTTATTTGTTATCTTAATAGTAATACATTACACTAATATGTAATCAGTGTAATTTTAAACACTACGAAATATAAGTGTTAGAAATTATTTTAATGGCATATTAACTTATATATAATTGAAAAATGAAATAAATGTTGTTAAGTGAAATTTTTCATCATTTTCAACATAAATTATTCAAATAAGCACATATAAACTACGTATAAACGTTATTTGTTATCTTAATAGTAATACATTACACTAATATGTAATCAGTGTAATTTTAAACACTACGAAATATAAGTGTTAGAAATTATTTTAATGGCATATTAACTTATATATAATTGAAAAATGAAATAAATGTTGTTAAGTGAAATTTTTCATCATTTTCAACATAAATTATTCAAATAAGCACATATAAACTACGTATAAACGTTATTTGTTATCTTAATAGTAATACATTACACTAATATGTAATCAGTGTAATTTTAAACACTACGAAATATAAGTGTTAGAAATTATTTTAATGGCATATTAACTTATATATAATTGAAAAATGAAATAAATGTTGTTAAGTGAAATTTTTCATCATTTTCAACATAAATTATTCAAATAAGCACATATAAACTACGTATAAACGTTATTTGTTATCTTAATAGTAATACATTACACTAATATGTAATCAGTGTAATTTTAAGCACTATGAAATACAAGTGTTAGAAATTATTTTAATTACATATTAATTTATATATAATTGAAAGATGAAATAAATGTTGTTAAGTGAAATTCATCATCATTGTCAATATCAATTATGTAAATCAGCAAATGTAATTGTTTTTCATAATGGTTCAGGATTCACAGCTACCGGACAAAATAATCCGAATACTTTTATACAAACTGTATAAAATGTCAGTGATTTTTATTTAAACAACAAATGTTTCGGAAGATGGCAAAATTACATTAATAATTTTACACTGTAAGACTGACTGTTGACACATTTTCTCACGTTCATACTTGAAAAATTGTAGAAATTGTGTTCCTTTTATCCATGCAAAATTTGCATCGGCAAAAATGAGATAAAAGCTTCTTTACTTTTTTTAATACCCATACAATTCAAAAAGCATTCTTGTCTAATTATCGCAATTCTTTTGAATGATTTAAAATTTCTTGGCATCGAAGCTTAAAAGACCTATTAACTACCTTTTCTCAATTTTTATCGATCTGTATTTTTCATTGGTAAAAAGGACACCATTCTTTCAATTAATATCTTTCAAATTGTGCCAACAGTTTTGCCTTGCAAAATCTTCTAAAATATTTGATGCAAAGAAGAAATAATAATAATAAATAAATTTATTGAAGTGACATTATTTTGCCCTGTACATGTAGCCTCTGCATAAAAATCTTCACGTGACTCGTTCAGATTGACGTGATTACATGCTTGAGTTCAAAATAAACCAAAAATGAGTTAGTTCATCTATATAAGTCAATGAAAATAACATTTAAGAGCACTCTTAAAATATTGATTTATTAATATATTTTATTGTTTATTGAGAATGGTATTATTTTAATGAATAAGAAATATAAAATAAATGCACAAAATTTATGGATGTGAAAATATTAAAAATTGAGTATTTCTTTAATAAACCTCTAAGCGCTAGAAAAAGAATCTGGTAGGAATGTTTCAAGTGATGTAAAATCTTAAACAATAACTTGACCCAAAAATAATTCAATAAATTTAAGGATATTATGAAATGTATAATTTATGGACACAAGAGCTGGATGTTATGTTTAATCAAATTCAAAATAATCTTGCGCTTAGAACTATGTCTGACCTCACAAAGGTATAATGTCATTAAAGACCTCTGTAGTACTAGACCTTGCATTTAATAGAAGAGATATCCAATAGTGTGTTGGTTAAAAATATAATTGTAGCTTAAAACTTTCAGCATAGTGCAGAAAAGGTTTTCTCTAACATCATTAAGAAGCATGTAAAAGCTATTGCACGGAATTACGTATTATTATTTCTACTGTATTAAGAAACCAAAATTAGATCATGTCAGTAAAACTGGCAAGTTTACTGATATTAACAAAAATTTAACCGGAATGGATTAAAAATTGTCACGACTTCCATACCATTTGGTTACATCATCTTATATGTATCGATTTAAATTACTTCTATACAGAGGAAGAAAAATTTCTTTTATATTTAATTTATTAAAATATTAATGTATTAATATTTTAACTATATATTATTCTTCTATTAATATTATTCTTACTACCAGTAATCAAAATATTTTCTGAAAGTACGGAATAATCTTATTAGTTGAAGTTTCTGGTTAAAAATATAAAGCATAAATGATAAAAGTATTTCTTTTAAATATTAATAAGGTTAATCTATTTAGTTTATCCTAAAATAATTTTCATAATATGCATTATATATGTTAAGGCTAAAGTAACAAATCCGGTTATTATTTATAGTGACCGGTCAATATTAAAAGTAACGGCTTCTTTTGGTCAAAGGGAGAAATATCACACATTATTCACTATAACCATTTATTATTAAATGGTTATTATTAATCATAACCAATTAAATTTGGTCAATGGGATTAAACGCTTAATACAGCATAATTTATACATTTGTGTGACTCTTTGTATATGTGTTACGGTTGAAGTGATAAATTTGGATATTATTAATACTAACCGGTCATTATTAACAATAACTTCTTCTCTTGATTAGAGTGAGAAATAAAAACGGGCGATTTCCTTATCGTGATCTGCGGCAGAATAATCGCCAAGTCTTTGCTGACAACTTCCGGGTAGCAGCCCGTGAGAAAAAAAAATAAAACAAAAATAACATCACATAAAGAGACCAACTCGAAAGGTATAAATCATAGCTCCTACCCCAGGCAAACATCTACATGTCCCTTTTTTAAATTTTTTTTTACTAATTTTTCCAGTTTAAAATCAATTTGACGCTATAGCAATTATAGTTGGCGTGGCTGATCGTGATGCGGAAATATCTCAAATAAAGACGCGAAAGAATGACATTGACTGAACTTCATTGGTTATTATTAATAATAAGCGGTTAATGTGATACATTTGCTTGAATTATTCACTTTAATTGGCTTATTTGGTTATTATTAATATTACCCGATTAGTATTAATAATAACCGACTATTCACATTGACCGGAACATATATACCAACTACGGGTAGTGAATTTATATTCACTGCGGGTACAGTATTCACTACGGGTAGTGAATACTGTAACGTAACTTATAGCGAAAGAAATTCTTCAAAGTTTAATCAGAATCATCTGTTTTACGGGTATTCTTTCTTGTTTCTCTCCAGCTGAATGTAATAGCACTGTCTGTAAAAATGGTGGTACCTGTAAAGTGGTAAACAACAAGATCAGCTGCGGTTGTGTTTCTTCCTACAGTGGTCCTTACTGTGAAACTAAAAAAGGTAAATCGCATCTCGTAAAATTTTTTTTAAATGCAAGTAAGCAACAGTCAAATATAATTAAATAGCCTAAAAAGTAAGTATGACTTAAGTAATTCTTATGAATTTCATCCTTTTTTAACTGGAAGAAATGTTTTACTGTTAAATAACAGAATGGAATTAAGGTATTAAACAATGACGATGTGAATGACATATGATGTTTTCTTTCATTCAATGAGTTTTCAGATAATAAATAAATTCTTTCGCAATTTATCTGGTAAATATTGCACACCTAAATCGAAATAGTTTTATGTCAAAAATTATTATCTGCATTTTGTTTTGTCGTGTCTCATAGGCGACACAATTAAACTCGGTTGAATTGCTTTCATACAGCGCACCATTAAAACAATAGACTACGTCTTTTCATCATATGAAGTCTTACTTTTACTCTTAGGATGATGCTCAAAAATATGTTCTTGTACATAGAAGAGTAAAATATATAAATTATATGTAAAATACATACTTTATTAACTTAGATGAGTAATGATTTCGAAGCAAGCAGTTAGTCAATGCAAAAGAAATGCTATCAGTATAAACGATCTCTTACTTCAAATATACTATGTAGAGATCACTATAGCTTTGAAGCTTAAAGATATGTAACGATTTCCATACAAGCAGTCAGTCAATGCAAACGAAATGTAAACAGGATATACTTCAAATATTCTATATAGAGATCAGTATAGCTTTGAAGGTTAGAGATGGGTAACGATTTCCATGGAAGCATCAGTTAGTCAAAGCAAAAGAAATGTTATCAGGATGAGAAAATAATCTCAAAATCCACGCACTTGAGATTGCGAATCATACTCCCAATTTTTTTGTAAAATGTACATGAATTAAACCAAATATTGTACAGTGCGCCAAAAAAAAGAAAGAAAAACGGATTACTCTGATTAACTTTTTGTCTGATAAGAGGTTCTTCACGTTCTAGGATTCAACTTTAATGATTCTAGGGTGTGACTTCGTATATGCTAATTAATTAGTGCAGACTATATTTAAGTTACGAAATAAGACTCAAAATGTGTACTTTCTCTGAATAGACATGCACTTTTTTATGAATTCGGATTTCAGACCACCAAAATACCGGGTTGTAGCGGCACTGTGGGACATATTGTCCCAGTAGTTTGGTCAGGAGAGCGATGCAAAGTTAGAACATCATAATGCTAATTTTGTCTCTGCGTATTTCGTCATATCTCTGTAACTTTTTAAGCGAATCGAACAATTTGCATGGAATTAATTATCCTTGGATAAGCAAGTTTTGTAGTTGCGTGCAAAAGCCTTTAATTAACTCAAACATTTCTCGAGATTTAGTGAAATAGCAGATTTAGTGCAAAATAGAGGTCTAAACATTCAACCACTCTCCTGAGTGAATTAATTGGGACGATAATTTTCAGATAGCGGATCCCACCTCTCATATATCGAAAAAGGGTATATTTATTCAGAGATAGCAAGTTTTTTTTCTGGTTACGTATATCGTCTGCACTAATTGCATAATTGAGGTCATTCCTTTAATTCATTTAGGTTGTGTCCTGGAATGTGAAGGCTCGACCCTAGATCAAAAAATTTCGGGATGCTTTTTCGCACTGTTCAGTGCACAAAATAATGGCAATTGAAAGGAACATTATTCTATTATCGTGTGCTACAAGTTTTTAGCAGAAGAAGAAAAAAGTTGAAAATATTCGAATTTTACGAAATAATTATCGAATATAAGTGGGTCATCAAACCGTTATGAAATTGTCTGTAGTTTTCAACTGTATGAACGTTTTTAAAGTAACTTTAAAGAAAAAAAAAACATAGCAATGTATATTAGGCAAATCAACGAAGAAGAAATAAGTAAAAAAATAGCAACAAAAATGGTCCTAAACAGCGCATGGAAATAAGTAAGCCAGGCAGGTTTGTAAATAAATTCAACGATGTATTGTAAATTATCGATGTTTTTCAATAATCACGATAACAATATTAAAAATATATTCCTACAATATCTCGTGAATACGACATATATGAAAATATATCGGCAGGCGATAAATATTGACATACGACAAAACCGAAAATACTGACACTCTGTAAATATCGAAAATACCATCATTTCATAAATAATGAAAAATACCGATACTCGTTAAACACCGAAAAATACAGGCAATCTTATAAACACTGAAAAATACCAATACTAGAGAAATACCGAACATATCTTGACCCAATGAATTTCACTTCCTTGCAGAAGGAAGAAGAGAATCTTTAACTTTCACACAGTGTTTCACTTGTCAATGTTTGCTTGGCATTATTTCTTTTGTTGGCTGTACAATCATTATATTGGCCGATTTTACTCTTCTAAAATCTTTAGAACAGAACAGAAAAAGAAGTTTAATAAGTTAAGAAGTCATTAAGCTTATTGAAAAATTAGTTATTTCTTGGAATTGTTCATTTATATTTCGAATTCATTTCAATGAATAATTTTACTTACTTGATAAGCTTTTAGAAGAAATTACTAATTTATTTAGTGAGAAAAAAAATTGAGTTTTACATTTTAATGGTGGCACATATATCAAATGAATATTTGTGAAACATCTTTTATTTCTAAATTTCTATTTCTATTTCAATTTTATTTTAATCTTTCGAAATATTTATTTACGGTTTCTAGGTTTTACGTTATACTTCATTTAATTTATAATTAATTCGTAAATTTAAGTGTTAATGTGATTATGAATAAGTAATGTGTTGAATTTTGTATAGTTTTTCGATTTTAACAGAATACTTAGAAATAACTTTTGTTAGAATTGATATTTTACGTGATCCCTAAAAATTTGTTAATTGTTAAAATAGAGGTGATGCTGGACTATAGGGCCTTAGAGGCTTTTAAATAATGGCAAACCTCTTCTGAACAATATTTTTGATAATTATGTTTCGTAGAATTTGAAATGATGATTTGCATATGAATATTTTACTTACTTTAGAATTATAATCATTGATTCCTACATGTGATTATTAAATGTATTCAAACTTTAAAATGTTTTGATCTTATATATTTAAATCTTAGTTTATAATGTTAACTGAAAATTTTAAATAATTATATTTATCATTCTTTGATATAAATAGAGTATGCGTCTCAAGTTTTCTGCGATTTCCTCACTTCTCACACTCTACCCCTCTCCGTTTCCATTGTTTTGGCAAATCTTGCTTTTTTGTACGTTTCAGTGAGAATTTTAAAAACACTTGAGTAGATAAAGAGTTGCCGAAACCATTGAAATGGATAGGGGGGAAAGTTTGGGTAGGGAAGAAATTGTGCAACCTTGAGACGCCTATCGAATATACAAAGAATATAATAAGTTGTCAATATTTAATTACCTTCCTTCGATAATTACTTTTTACAGAAGTTATGGCGTTAACTGATATATGAACAGAAGTTTGGATATTGTTATTTGCGTCTTATTGTGGAAACATCTTAAAAAATGTTTTGTAGTCCGTAAGTTATTACAAAAGCAAATTATCAAGATAAAATTTTGCTATAAAATATGCTTACGGATACAATATCTTTTAATCTTTAGCGCGTGTCGTGTATTTATCATAGTCACGTATTGTTCAATCATTGGCAAAACACTTTTCGTGTAAATAATTGTTTTAAAAGTTTCGCATGTTTAACTACCAATTTCAAGTTTAACCATATAATGTACAATTTCGTAAAATCCAGTACATCAAATAAAACTAAATTCTGCAAAATTACTAGCTGGAAAATTGATTACAACGTTTGAACGGAGACTTAATTAAAACTCATTATAAATATATTCATTTTTTTTATGGTTTAACATTCTGTATTTTGGCAGTGGTAGTTCAGTGGTTAGAGCATCGGGCTATAGAGCTCTGAACAGTACCATGGATACCGAGATCTAGAGAAAATTCCTTTTCCCTTTAGATCTGTCAACAGCCATTCTTATTTTTAAGATGAAATTTTAAACAGGAAAACCAAAACAAACAGTGTAGTATGGTTACGCATACCTGCCAACTTTCACTCTTTCCGAGAATGGATTTTCAGAGTGGTTGTGAAACAATAAACGAAAAACAATCTGACTCAAAAATATATTTATATTTTGATCCGGTTGAAATTCGCTTGCGTAAGGATTATTATGCTTTCATATATTTATTGTAATTATTTATATGTAGTGGTGGTCAAACTTCTTTACAATTATCATTATAATTCAAAAAGTTAATTGGAATAACCTGAGTATTGCTACCACTTTAAATATCCGCAAAATCCGGAAAAGTTGGCAGGTATGGTTACTTATTCAATGCTCATTAAAATATATTTGTATTTATGTTTAAGGTTTACAATTATATATATATATATATATATATATATATATATATATATATATATATATATATATATATATATATATATATATATATATATATATATATATATATATATATATGATAAAATGACATTTTATTATTTAGTATGAATGTGGTTCGTTCATCATTGGAAATTGTATATTAATTTCTTAATAATGAAACTGTTTTGTGAAAAATTGTAATGATAAATTTTGATGCAACTTAGTGAAAGCTCCCACATCCTGCAATCCTAATCCGTGCAAAAATGGTGGAACATGCATAAAAACTGGAAATTCATATTCCTGTCGCTGTAAGTCAAAATTCGGAGGAGACGCTTGTCAGTGGAAAGGTAATATCTTTGAGTACTAAAAAATACCTGGGACAGTAAATACAGGCATAAATTTGCTGTTACTTCAATTATTTCGAAGAAAAGGTCTTCAAAAATATGCTTTAAAAAAGATAATTGCATTTTGTTTGATCTCCTTTTAAATTAAATTTTGTGAAATGGTATTCTCAAATTGTATTTCTAATGTAAACAGAGTCAATTTAAAATAAACATAAACTTATCTAAAGAATGGATACTATATTTTAAATGAATATTTTAAAGCTTGCTATGTATTTAGCCTCAATTTATAAGGAAGCAACTATCATTTTGAAAACTTCTTCCCTTTTAGAGGCATTTTAGAAAACTGTTTAATATTTTAACTTTTATTTATCCAGCATAGATTATAAAAATCTCTTTATTATGTGCCTTATAATCGTATGTATTGATACTTCATCTTTTATCTATTTGCTGTGATTCTATGAGAGAAGATGAAGTGTTTTAAATTAAAATGTTCTTTTGATTAAAATAGATTTTTTTCAAAATGATTGATTGAAATTGATTTTTATGAATTATATTGAAAATATTGTTATAAATCAGGAAAATAGTGAAATTTTCTACAAAAATTATTGAAGTTTTATAACGTTTTTGTACAAACGGCTTGAAAAAAGGATTTTTTTAACCAATTTAAAAAAACATATTTTGAAAGCAATTAATAGAATTATGCACTTACTTTGAGCAAAATAACATGACGAGAAAATATATTAGAAGATACGTATCGTCAAAGCTTTGAAAAATGATATAACATTGATTAAAAAACTAAAATATTTTTTTTAACCTAAACTGAGCTATTTTTATTTTAAAAAATTCTAATTTTTATAATAAACTAAACGATTTTTTCAGTTTTTTTTACTTAATTCAATAATTCAATCATATATTTTACCAAAATAATTAAATTTATTTAAGCAATCTACAAATAATTTTTGGTTAAATTCGAAGAGCAAAGTAGATAAACCAGGTAAGTGATATTTTCACTGTATCGGGGTAGGAAGAAAAAAAAAGTGAGATCCAAACTAGTTTGCTTTAGATTTATCAGAAAGCAGACCGATAATTCTTTGCTTTATTTTATTTACCACCTCAAAATTTGAAATCAAATTCATGCAAGTATATTCAAAATTAACTAGGATTAATTGTATTAAAATGGAAGAAAAACTATTTCTGTTACATTAAACATACCCATATTAATGGCGATCAATTTATGTTACTTTACCTTAATACCACTGAAAATGAAGTTTACTTTTTTCACCCATTAAGTTATTCATTTCAGTTTGATTTAATATTAACTAAGAGTTCACAATAAATCAATATATCAAACTGTTTGTAACGATGAAGTCTAAAATGTGGACAGGTGTGATAGTATTCCAAATAAAGTAATGAAAGCAACACTAGCTGTCAAGCCAATAAAGAAGGGTAAAAAAAGTTTCATAGCAGACAGAAAATAAAGGAACAAGTTCATATGAGAGCATTTGAAGTGAATATAAAGTCCTATTTTGATGCGTGAGTCTAGAACAAAAGAAGGCTAAATAGTACGATTTTTAGTTACAGAAGATAATTGCACTGTTCCTTTGCACAACCATAATGCTCTAAATATGTCACCAGTGGTAAGTCTCTTATTTCCTCGAAATATTTTATTAACAGGAGCAATGGTCTCACTAGAGATCATTGCTTAGCTAGGCTGTCAGATCCGATGTTGTTGTACTTTCTGACGTTAAATTTTATACCATTTGTTTACAGACGTTTGTCCTGTGCAGTGTACTTAATCATTCGATGGGGCATACGTCCGTATTAAGGTCGCCTTAAGTCCCTAAAAACCATATGAATATATGATTTTTTTCCTTTTTGGACGCATCCATCTTAGAGAAAATTCTAAAATTTATGAATGTCATAATTTCAGACTTTTGACAGCGTAAAACTCCGATAAAAAACATCACACTGTTATAGTAATGATTGGATTCTTGGTACTTTTAATAACAACCCCGAATTTCAATAACTTACACAAGTTTGATTTCTTTTAAATTTCTAAAAAATGGATTTAGGGTAAAATGGCACCTAGAGTTATCTTGCTAAGTTTGATTTTTCTTTTAAATTTCTTAAAAATTGGCTTTAGAGTAAATGGGCACTTAGATTTATTTCAACAAAAATTATTAGAACTGTTGATCTTTTTGAACTGAGTTCCATGTATTTAAAATCTGATGTCTAAAAAGTGTAATAGCCCTTTATTACGACTTAACAGATATTTTGAATGTTCTTACATACTTACATACGAATGTACTTACATCAGCTATACGCAATCTGCTGTTTATTTATTACATACATATGCGTTTTCTCTTTCTAAAATATTCCATCTTGGCCAGACTTTGTATTTACTTTTAATGCTTTCATACGAACTCGTTAATTATCTATACGCAAACATCGGTGAAGTCTTTTTTTCTTAATAGTAACTTTGAATAGTTAACAGCTATTGATGCTGTGTTTCTGAAGCTAACAATAACGTTACTTTATCTATAGAATATTCTAAAGGAAAGTAATATTTTCACAGAGAACTCATTATTTCAGATGCCTGTTACAATAAGCAATATTGTCAAAATGGAGGTACATGCCGAACAACAGGAGTTAATAGTTATAAATGTGATTGCTTACCTCCATATTCTGGACGAAAATGTGAAATCAAAGGTTGTATTTACGATGTAATTTATTGCTAATTATTACTTTCCATTTAATAGGCGAACATCAAAGGTTTACCCAAACTGTATTTGTTTGCAATATTATTTAATACAAATCATATTTAAATATTATCTTTATTACATTTTAAAAAGTCCTATTAGGATAATTATCTTTTAATAAACATAAGCGTTAATTCTGCTCCTAAAATTAAACTGGACCATAATCATCCAATATATATTTAAGTGCAAGATTTATTGATACAAATAAATTTTTTATTTTATTTTGTATTTTATTAGTATCACATTTTACAATGCCCTATACGTTTCAAATGCAATAGCTTTTTAATTTTATATATTGATATTTCATAAAATTATATTTTAATAAGTACATGCATTTATTTTGTTTTTAAAATTAGAGTAAGACATGCTCTTCAAATCTGTATTCGTTGGCAATATCGATTGATGCAAATTATATATTTAGTTTATTTGTATCACTATGCACTTTTACGTTATAAATGTAATGAACATTTTCATTTTATGTAATTATATTTTCATATATACATATGGTATATTTTTCGATCTACAATTAAGGTTATGGTATATGCTCTTCAGATTCGTATTTGTGTGCAAAATTGTTTGATACAAATTATAATTTTATTTTATTTGTATCACAATGCACTTTTACGTTACAAATGTAATATTAAATTTTGTTTTTTATTGTTAAGTTTTAAAAAGTATATGCTTTGACTTTGCTTCTACAATTAAGCTGGACCATGCTTTTCAAATCTGTCCTTGTGTGCAATATTGTTGAAACAAATGACATTTTTTTTATTTGTATAGCATTTTACATTGATTGAGTACATTATAAAACAAATAGGCATTTGTATTTCATCTAATTATTTTCAATAAGTAAATTCATAAATTTTACTTCTGCAAATACTCTGCACCATGATCATCAAAACTGTATTCGTGTGCATTATAGTTTGATAATTTTTCATTATTTGTATCGCATTGCACTGTTATTTAATAAATCTAATAGAAATTTTAGACAATTATCTTTTAAAACGTACATAACTTGATTTTTCTTCTGTAATCAAGCTGGACCCTGTTCATCCAATCCTTGTCAAAATGGTGGAACCTGCAAAGAAAATAAAAGTGCTTACAACTGTACCTGCCCAGTTCAATACACAGGGAACAATTGCGAATTAAAAGGTAAAAATTGTCCATCAAACATAATTAAGTGCATACCAGTCAACTTTCTCTTTTTCCGAAAATGAAATTTCCACGAAGAAATAAAACAATAACCGAAAGACAAGCCTACTTAAAAATATATTTATATTTTGGCCTGGTTGAAACTCACTACAGTACCGATTTAAACATAGGATATGGAGTACCTAGCCCGATTGACCACCACTTTTTTCTTGAAATTAATATAATTAATTGAGGGAAGGGGGGGGGAGGAAGCTTACTTGCTTAAATTAAAGATACACTTTACTAGAAAAACCATTATGCGTTTAAATATCTGCAATTATTAAAGAAGTGGTAGACAAACTTATTTATAATTATTATGGTAATTCAAAAAGTTAAAACCGAAACTGATAGTAGAAAGACGATACGAGGCGGGAAATGATGGGCCGAGATAACCTGGTTGGTAGGTCGTGAGTTCGATCCCCACCCACAGAAGACTCTCTGTATAGTAACCTGGTGCACGTTAAAATTGTCTGGTCCCAAATTCCTTCATAACAATCAAGCATCTCACGATATAGTGGGGAAAAAAATTCTTCATCTAATATATCTCGGGTATAATAAACATGATCATTTGAATAGCCTAAAATATATAAAAAGAAACACAAACATTTTTATTTTCTGCAATTTTGAAAATTTTTACGAATTTGTTACATTTTCGAGTCATTTCTGGCATAATCTAACTAACAAAAACCCGAAACTATATTAAAATGCGAATTGGTGTCATTATTTCTATATTTTTCATTAAATAAATTAGCTAAAGTTTTATACATTGAAATACTAAAAATATGTACTTGAAAGGCGCGGCGGCTTCCTTTAATTTATTCTATTTCTATAGTATTTATCTGCATTCATGTCCATTTCAGATGTCTGTTATAATAAACAACTGTGCAAAAATGGTGGTACATGCAGGACAACAAAACCTAATAGGTATAAATGTGACTGCAAACCTCCATATTCTGGTCCAATATGTGACAAAGGTTGTATTTCAATGCTTTTTGTTAAACGCCCAAAAGAAAAGTGTGCACGCGTGAAAGCGTTAGGAATATAATGGGATAGTAGCACCGTCGTTAAGGATTATAAGTAAAGGTATCTAAATTAATTACTCGTGAACACATTAATTCCTAGAGAACAGAGCAATACTCTGTACCACCAATTTTTATCACAAATGAAGAGCGTAAAGCAGAAATTTGTCACTAGATTGCAATTGATTTGTGAAATTAAGTCTTCTGGAACAGCATAAGGGCAGTAATACCATTTAAGAGGCAATTTCAAAGCTTAATGAAAAAATTTGTCATTAAGCAGTTGCTGTTTATGATTGCTACTAGAATAGAGAGCAATGCGCAGTAGTACCAATTTTAGTAACAATTGAAGATCTGAATGTGGAAGTTTGCCAAGGAATGCTAGCTGCTTATTAGTAACATTATCTAGGACACACGATTGTGGACAGAACAAATGATTTAAAAGCTTTAGGAAAGACGTACATTAGTATCGAACTTGTGAATTCCCAGTAAATTCATTAAAGATCGTAAGTTAATACTCTTCATTGCTGTTGATTATGATTAGAGGTATAGCTCTTACACGTTTTTATTACCATGAAAAGTTTGTACTACTATCCTTACTGTTATCCCGACGCTATCACAAGTGTTCATTTTTTACTTGGGTAACGTTTATATGAAGTAATTTTTACTTTCTTCATACATTTGCTGATTACATATTGATATATTGCTTGTATTGTTATGATGAACAAACTGGTTTTTGATATCAGTCTTTCATGATGATTTAATACGGCTTCAGATATGACTTATATAATTTTAGTATATGCATTAATTTTGCTTCTAAAATCTAGGTAAAACATTCTCTTTAAATCAGTGTTTGCATGCAATATTGATTGATACAAATTATATTTTCATTTTATTTGTATCATCATGCCCAAGTACGTTGCAAATGGACAATGCTCATAATAATTTTTGTTTCTGTGCAATATTATTTAATACACATTATATTTTTATTTTATTTGTATGACATTTTACTTTGCCCGTATACGTTATAAATGTAATAGGCATTTTTATTTCATATAATAATTTTTAAAAAACATCCGCACAAGTTTTGCTTCTGCAATTAATCTGGAACAAGCTCCTCAAATGTGTGAAATATTGTTCGATACAAATTGCATTTTTTTGTATTACAATTCACTGTTATATTATAAATGTAATAGACATTTTAATTTTATTCAATTTTTTTGATAAGTATAATCATTAATTTGTATTTACAATTAAGCTGTACCAGGCTCCAATTTATACTTGTGTACAATATTGTATGATACAAATTATGTCTTTATTTTATTTTTATCACATTTTACATTGCACTCTAAGTTACACATTTTTATCTTATATATTTATATATATATGAATCAATTTTGCTTTAATCTGGGACATTCTTTTCAGACCTGTATTTGTGTGCAATATTGTTTGATACAAATTATATTTTTATTTTATTTGTATCACAATGCACTATTACGTAATAAATACATTTTTATTTTTATTGTTATCTTTTAAAAAGTAAATGTCTTGACTTTGCTTCAACAATTAATCTGTACCATGCTTATCATATTTGTGTATGTGTACGATATTGTTTGATACGAATTAAATTTTTATTTAATTTGTTTTACATTTTTCATTGCACTAACACGTTATAAATGGTACAGGCATTTTAATTTTGTCCAATTATTTTTAGTAAGTATATTCATTAATTTTACATCTGCAATTAACTTGGACCATGCTCATCAAACTGCATTCAAGTGCAATATAGTTTGGTAAAAATTATGTTTTTATTTTATTTGTATCATATTGCACTATTATGTCATAAATCTATTAGATATTTTATAAAATTGTCTCTTAAAACTTACATAATTTGATTTTGCCTCTACAATCAAACAGGACCATGTTCTTCCAATCCTTGTCAAAATGGAGGAACCTGCAAAGTAAACATAAATGCTTACAACTGTACTTGCCCAGTTCAATACACAGGAAATAATTGCGAAATGAAAGGTAAAAATTGTCTATGAGACACAATTAAGTGCATACCTTCCAACACTCTTTACGAGAATGAAATTTCTAAGTGGTAGTAAAACATTTAGTGAAAAACAATCTTACTCAGAAATATATTTATATTTTGGCCAAGTTGAAATTTGCTACAGTAATGAGTATTATGCGTTCATATATTTATTATAATTGGTGATGCAGTGGTAGTCAAACAATTATTGAGATTAAAATGTCGAATTAAATAACAAGAGTTTTGCTACAACTTTAAAAATGAATATAGAATCTTCTAGGGAAACTGGAAGTGTTGGTAACTATTAAAAAGGAATTTTTGGAACTAAATAGCACCTTCTCATTTTGTGGCAGAGTTTTTTAAAAGCGAAACTGATTGCAGAAAGACAATACGATGCGGAAAATAATAAATAATGAGCGTTGGGCCCATGTTTAAGAGTTAGTGAGTTTGATCTCCACCACCCGAAGTCTGTCAGTGTAACTGGTACTCGTTAAATCTGTCGGGTAACTGAGTCCTTCATGTTCCCAATGCATTTCATACCTAATGGGTTACTAAACTGGATTGGTTACTAGATTAATCGTTCTATGGTTTAAGTGAAAATAAAGATCTGTTGATGAATAAATGGATGCATAAATGGGTTCGCCATTCATATATCCACGGCTTACGCTTTTACGGCCAATATTTGTCGATTTTCAAAGCAATTACGCTTGTCGATGCCAATATTTAAGCTAGAGACGTTGTAAAGGAATACATTTCAGCAATATGCGATGTAAAAAGGATGTCATTCAAGACTTGGAAAATTGTTGAAAATTCCGGTTAAGCTTCATAATGGTCAATAAGAGTAAGGAATTATATAAGGTGTAACAAAACTGATATTCAAAACTGATAGTATTTATAGAACTTACCAAAACAAACACTTTCACTTTGACTGAAAAGCAAAGAGAGTGAAGAGAAGGCGTTTGTTTAAAAATTCGGTTGATTTGCTTTCACCCCTAATTTTTTTCCCACTGGGAAACTCACGATATTGTGAAAAAAATATTCTACGTCCGGTATATCTTATGTATAACAACATGATTATCTAAATACCTAAAATTAAGAAAGAAATGCAACAATTTGTATTTTTTAAATTTTTGAAATTTTTACTAGTTTGTTAACTTTTTGTGAAATTTCAGTAATGACCAACATACAAAAACCTCGAAACTGCTTTAAAATATGAATTAAAAATATTTGAAGATTTGCTATTTTTTTCTTATTTATGATCCAATAATTTTAAAGAAAGTGCAGTTAAGAAAAATAAGGAATGTTTTCATATATAGGTACATTATATACATTAAAAATACATTAAATTTATATACAATAAAAAAAAAATTGCGGATATTTATTAGTATCTCATGTCGTACAAATATACTTGTATTATTAAACTAAACGTTAAAAACACTACATATGCTTTAAACAAAATTTAGTTTCTATCGCATAATAATTTTAATTTTCAGCTGTTATTATTTCTATTTTTTTTACAATAATAATATGCGCTTGAAAGTTATGGCTTCCTTAGATTTATTCATTTTCTACAGTATTCATCTGCATTAATGTAATTTCAGATGTCTGTTATAATAAACAACTGTGCAAAAATGGTGGTACTTGCAGGACAACAAAACCTAATAAGTATAAATGTGACTGCAAACCTCCATATTCTGGTCGACTCTGTGAAAAAGGTTGTATTTCAATGCTTTTTGTTGAACGCTCAAAAGAGAAGTGTGCATGCGTGAAAGCGTTAGGAATATAATGGGATAGTAGCACCGTCGTTAGAGGTTATAAGTAAAGGTATCTAATTAATTAGTTGTGAAGAAACGGATACTTCCATAACAGAACAAAGCGCAGTAATATTAATTTCTCTCACAAATGAGGAGCGTAAAGCAGAAATTTGTCATGGAATTTCAGCTGTTTAGGGATGTTTCCAGAAAAGAGAAACGTGCAGTAATAATCATTTTAGTGGCAACTGAAGAGCTTAATTGGGAATTTTGTCACTGGGTGGTTTCTGTTTATGGATGCCTTCGGAATAGAGCAATGCGCAGTAACACCATTCCAGTAGCAATTGCTGAGCTTAATGGAAATATTTGTAATTAAATGACTACTATTTATGGATGGACCGGAACAAAGCAAACTGATGCAATACCAATTTCAGAAGCAATTTCAAAGCTTAATGAGAAAATTTGTCACTGAATTGCTGCTGCTTATGATTGTCACCAGAACATAGCAATGCGCAGCAATTCCAAATTTAGTAGCAATTGAAGAGCTGAATGAGGAAATTTCTCACGCAATGGCTGCTGCTTATGTTTAATACTGTCTAGGATAAAGGGTTGTGGACAGAACAAATGATTTAAAAGCTTTTGGGAATGTCTTACATTCTTATCGAAAATTCGAAGTCCCAGTTAATTCATTGAAGATAATGTATAACTTAATACTCTTCATTGCTAACGTTTACAACTCTTACCTGTCTATAAGCATGAATGTTGGCATTGCTATTGCCACTGTTATCATAACGCTATCACAAGTGTTCACTTTTTACTTGTGTAACTTTTATATAAAGTGATTTTTACAATTTTTATTCATTTGCTGATACAATCTATTGCTTGTCGTATTTCTTATTGTCATGATGTTCAATCTGGTTTTATGTCAGTCCTTAATGATGATTTAATACGGATTGATAATTACCATTTCTTTTTTTTGCAATTTACAAATAATTTAAGTGGTTTTAATTAATGATTGTTGATAAATGTGACTAATTTCAATATTATTAGAATGACTAACTTCAATGAAGTTATGAAGTATGATTCTAATATTCAATTTTATGTTCATATTTAATTTAAAACATTTGTAAGTGTATATTCTTAATGTATAATATGAATTCGTGAAGTATTCAACAAAATACTTAAATATTATATTTGGGTGATAAAATGATTAATAATTATTATAATTTTTAATTAATTAATTAAAATAATTATAATAATAATTCTTAATTAATTACAATAATTCTTTGACTAAATGAGATGTAGAACCACATTTCCATTACCAATTTTAATAGGTGACACACAAATGGTATAACTTTTTAATCGATGCCCTCACTAACAATATATTTCCTTTGTCATGTTCATTTTTCACTTTTTTCTCTAGAACTGATGGTAAGAAATGAATATTTTCTGAACACTATTTTGAAACTCATTCATGGAAAGACAGTTTCTATTAATCTTTTGCCTACGGCACCAAATAGCACCCGCTATTCTGCACCATTAGTTGTACTAACCATAAGCAAAAGGTTAACCTTTTATTATTTTGGGATGTCAGCAAAGTTCTCCCAGTATAGCGGCAAGGACATGAAGCCCTGGTCTGTGCCTCAGTATCTCATCTAAAGGTGAAGAGCCAGCATCAGAAGACCAAGTTGCTTTTGAAAAAGCAATTTAATTTAACAATGATTGAAAATAGTCTCGATTACTCTTAGATTTTCAAGGAAATCAGTTTTTATATTTTTAAAAGCTTTTATGCTAGTTATCTGTGAGTAATGATATCTTAGAACTTTTTTTTGAACAGTATCCATTGCTTTTGTCACAATGCGACATATGATGCGACCTAAAATGCAACTTATAATGTGGAACTAAAATCTTGTTATTCAGGCACGTGATTTTTCCGCATTTTTTTTAGCTGTGCTTTCAGTCTATTTTTGTGTAATTGTGTTTTAATACCTCAAAATATGCTCACAAAAAGGCATTTTTTTCCCCAATTTAGTAGTTTTCATTCTGAGTGTGTACATGTCTGTTTAATGTTGATTGAAAAACTGAGCAGTTAAACTAAAATTCTTTAATTCTAAGTGAAAATAAAATTCAATTCTGCTAACAAATGTCATTGAATTAGTGTTACTCGTTGCTAGTAGCCGTTTTATGGAATTTAAAATAATTTTTAAATTACTAATAGCTTCTGAATATAACTCATTGTAAGTTTCATTTCCTTTAGGAATTGATTCACAAAAGTTATTGCATCAGTGTAGGGAAGATAAAAAAATTGCAAACAAGTATATAACAATAAGTATATTAGATATCTTGTTGGTATGAAAGGGATAAATGAATTGTGTATGACAGGAGCTCACAAGTTTCTACAAGTTGCAACTTTTTAATGAGATTTTCAATTGTTTCATGGTTGTCAGTTCACATAACATATGTATGTGGTATAATATTAATCAAATACAAAATACATACCTGTCAGCTTGCACGGTCGTTGAAAAAGATTATACCAAGTGGTAGTAAAACAAAAATTTAGTTAGGAGGGAACTTTTTAAAACTACAACTATTAAGACATCTAGCTAACGAATAGATGTTATATTCATACTTTTTTAATTATTGATTTGTCATGGTAGTTTAAATTTTTTTTTATAAATTTTAAATATTTAATACGCTAAAATGCTAATGTTGCTACCACGACGAAAATTGTTTCTCAACGGTCGTACAAGTTGGCAGCTTTGGTTATGTACGTTTCATTTGCTTCTACAGAAGAAACGAAACCTATGGAAATAAGTTGTGACAAAGTAACATAGGCAATGTAGTCCAGTCCAAATATCTAAGTTGTTAGTTAGAAAGTATTAATAATAATGTAACTATTAATAATGTAGAAGAAAATATATGGAAAAAGAAATTACCATCCACCCTCGAAGATATCACCATCCACTATATGTATAATTTAGACTATGTTTTCCTCTGGATATGATAAACTTATTGATTACTATACAAAATATCCTTTTCAATTGAAAACAATCATTTTTATGTGTTTTTTGTGCGCTTTTCTCTTTACTATTTTATGTTGGATAGTGTCTTACTTTCATTATCTTATAAATTCTTCATATTTATTTGGCTTTTTCTTTTTCTTTTGCAAATGAAGTCAGCGCATGTTCATCGAATCCTTGCCAAAATAAAGGAACCTGCATAGAAGACAAAAATAATTCTTACAAGTGCAACTGTACTGTTCCTTACATTGGGAAAAATTGTGAACTGAAAGGTAAATCAAAAATTAAACAAAATAGCAAATCAATTTTTTAAACATTGCTCAGACTTGTGCTTTTTTTTTCTTTTGTTTTGAAGTGAAAAAAGGTTTTAAATGCATTGACTACAAATAGTTAATCCGCAACTTTTAAAAATACCCTTATTGGCAGCATATTGAAGTTATAAGAATGCAAATGCTAATATTCAACCAGTTTAAATGGGTTCAAACAGTTCAAATTTAAAATACACTTACTTAATATATTTCAAATTGAAGTTAAGGATTCATATATTTTTTTTAAATCATTAACTTGCAGACAAAAAACAAAGGCAATATTTTTCACTTCCCATTTTCAACATAAATTACTTAAGTGCTTAGTTATTAAAATTCACTAAAATGTCCCTCATACTCTTTATCAATTCCTACATCCATTATGAAAAACTCCACTTATTATTCTGTCACAAAGTAACATGTTAGGTCAACATAGAAACATGTTAGAAAATCAAAATACTAAAAGTTTGTAAGTAAAATTGTTTGCACACTTTTTTTTTGCTTAAGCCTGTTATTTTAAGAATCAGAAATTGTTTAGTAAATGAATGTTGGGAATGTCAGATCCATTGACTATTATAATGTATCTTAATCTAATCCCCGGCCATAATATTTGGGTGAAATATTGGATGTAGAGATTTTTCACTTTATACAAAGTGCGCCAATTAATTTTCGGTATTGATCAAATAACTCCTGAAAATATTGTGAATTAGATACCAGTTTAATCTTACGAAGTAACCTCCACTTACCAGTACGTTTCTGTACTCCCATGTAAAATTTTCAGAAACAACTTTTACTGCTTTTCCTAGAGATCTGGACGTTCCTAAACTTTTTCTTTTAGTAAGTTTTGCGAAGTAATCCTCACACTTAGCAATGCAATCCTAAACTTTGTTCTTTTAGCAGGTGTTTTAGTTTCTCAAGATGTGGAGATGGATTATTCGTCATAATCTCTAGAAAAAGCTTTTGGGAGCAGGATATTGAAACAGAAAAATTTTCCTAAGATGAAACTTTTAAGGACATCAAAGACATTAAGCGCATCGGAATTGAAATTTGAAAGTCGTTTCTATAACTATAACTTTTACAGCCTAGCTCAGATGTGCAATAAATAAGGCTGAGGTTTCTTCGAATTATTTTAATGCATCAGGCCTGTGAATTAAAGGCTGCAATACATAGTTTTAATAATATTTGGCACATTTATCAACTATGTGCATGCAAAATTACTTGTTTTACAAATAATACATAAGAATGATTTCGAAAACTTTTTGATCCCTCAGTTTTTAGGCAACCAAAGTTTAGCAAACCCTTCTTGCTTACGCGATAATTTTGAAAAATGTCTCATTGACTATTATCTATGATCAATTCAAATAACGTTTTTTAAATAAAGCTTTTAAAAAGTGCCTTGTAATAGCTGTTTTCATAGTCCAGTACTGTAAAGCATTCCAGCAACAGCCCATTGTGAACCAGGAGGGAAATGAATCCTCATGGAGTTTGAGACTTCCCAATTTTATGACCGACTGCGTGATTATGGCAATGTGGTCAGCACTGTGCAAAGGTCATTTTTATTTCAAAGAAAAGCTAATAATCAATATTCTGCCGAGTAGGCTTCCAGCAGCCACTGGGGATCGAACTCCGATCTATCACAATGACAGCTCAGTGCCTTAACCACTGAACCATCACGGCTCTAGCACAACCTTGACTTCTACTAAAACTCAAGTTTTTGAAAACCTCTAAAATTATGATATTTGAAGTAACAGCGCTTGCAATAAAAAGTTGCTTCACTTATTCACACGTGTGAATCTTTAAATTCGAAGTGCGACGTGTGTGAATCTTTAAATAAAATTGAGTTTGCTAGAAAAGATGCTTTAGAATCTTGCTATATTTGTTTTTTATTTATTGAAAGAAAAGCAATCATACTTGATAGCTCATTGCAGAATGTAATGTTTTCGCTAATTGTATTTTTTAATTAATTGGGGTCGAAAGTTTAATAACCTACAGGCTATTATTTTTACTGTTAATATATGTTCCTTGTTATAATTCTTTATAGATGTCTGTTATAATAGACAATTGTGTCAAAACGGAGGCACGTGCAGAACCACATCTCCTAATAAGTATAAATGTGACTGCAAAGCTCCATATAATGGAACACGGTGTGAAAAAGGTTGTACAGAATATTATTCACATATTCATTTTGTGTATAATGGCAGATTTTGTTTTGTAACGCTAGATTCATTATAGTTCATATATTGTGAAATTATACTTTGATAGGATTTTTCCATTCCTTATCATAAAATGTTCGTACAGTTTTTAAATAGTTTATTTTGAAAACATTACAGATCCTTGTTCTGAAAACCCATGCAAAAATGGTGGAACTTGTAGTTTTAATGAAAAAGGCTTCACTTGTAAATGCAAGCAGCCCTACAGTGGGCCAACATGTCTGATAGGTAAGCACATTGTTTTAAAAGTCATTTTTTATTTTTCTTTCAGAAATGGATAGGTTGCTATCATTTAATATCATGAAGTGGATCTAAAAATTTTAATTTTCAGTTGCCAGGCAGTGACCGGTTGATTCTAATAACATAGTATCCGCATTTTTCTAAAATATAATGAGTACGAGACTAATATCGATCGATGAATTTAGTAGCCACTTTTAGCAAACTTCTTTTTTTGCTTGGATAAAATAATAATTGAACAATATCATTCTAGAAATAATCTGCTGTTATAAAAAGACAGCTGAATAAAAAATTATATGAATATTTGACAAAATTTAGTTAAACATGTTGATTTCAAAAAGCTTGATTTAAAAAATATTTAGAAAGGCAAAAGTATACTTTACAACTTTGAAAAATGTGAATTGTTATAGAACTCTCCTTCCACGTGAATCTTTTCATCAAAAAGTGATGGGTTCCGAAAGATAAAAATTTTGAATGGAGACTCTGGACGTTTTAATGGAAATTCTGCTTACCAGAGCATTTCTGCTTTGATGTACTCATGTATACTAACAATTTTAATAATATTCAAAATATGTTAAAAACAAAACAATGAGAAGAAGTGACCTGTTGTTTATTTAAGTGGCTACTTTTCTTTTGTTGACTGACTAGGTGGCGAGTAGTTAGTTTCAGGTATATCATGACCTATAAAAAAAACTTTGATGTGCAAGAAATTTCAATAGATTTAAAATTTGGAAGAAAAACTGGATTTCTTGCAAAACATTCTGCTCTACATGGATCAGATGTGCTAGAGTTAAAGTAAAGTGAAAAATAAGCCTGTCAAATTAGCCAAAACCAAACTTAAGCTGCCATATTTTCTTTTTTTCCATTCTGCCTCTGATTCCGTACGAATACATTTACAACTCTCCCGTCTCGAAAAGGTTAACGAAAAAGAAAATTTCTAAGTCACTCTGTACATATTCTCTTTAATACAACCTCGCGAAACTGAGTCACAAGTATTCAGATCTGGAGAATATGATGGCCAAGTGGGCCTAAGTTCTGTGGCCTTTGGGTATCCCAGATCCAGAATGCTGTCCCCAAATGCTCACCCGGGACATCAAACACTCTCTTGGCCTGATGGGGTCTAACTCCATCTTGCATGAACCACATGATGGGGATGAAATCATTTCCCAAATTCTTCACGGATCACTCAGTAGTCACCATGCCGTCAGCGACCTCGACACTTTCACCTTTAAATAGCCGAAAACAACAGGTTGCATGCGCATACTGATTCCTATCATACCTCGTGGCCAGCCACAAAGTTTAAAATTTATCATGCAAACCGTTTAAAAATTTTGAGGGTTTTATTTCGTGCAGTTTAATAATTGTCACTCTGTACCTAAACCTTTTGATTTTAAGGGGGAGACAAGACGGATAATGTTCTCCTCAGCGAATATCAAAATAGTTTTCATTAGTAGTATTAGATCATTTATTTGCTAAAAAAATAAAATTATCAGGCAATATAATTTAATTTATAAAGTATCTAAACATTTCAGTTTCAGGAGGGACAGAAGGGAAAGTGTCACCTCAGAAAGTGGGAACTTTTTTTTTTGTTTTTCAATGATAAACTCTATTTTTATATATTGAGATCAGTAACTAATGAAATACATTGTAAATTGCAAATTTGCTTTATTAACAAAAAATATAAGGTTTATTAGCTTATTAAATAATAAAATGTGCTGAATAATAAAATATATCCAGACTTTACATTTTTCAGATCCTTGCTCCAGTAAACCATGCAGTAATGGTGGAACATGCAATGTATTTGGAAACAACTTTAAATGCAGCTGTAAAATTCCATTCAGTGGAGAAAGATGCGAAAAGAGTAAAAATTTATTATCAACATAAATATTTTCTATTTAAAATGCGAATATAATTATAATTATTTCTTCTATTTTAAAGACCCATGCACAGTTAATCCCTGTAAAAACGGAGGAATATGTACTGTTTCTGAAAATGGATATAAATGCAACTGTAAAGCGCCATATTCCGGAGATAAATGTGAAAAAGGTAGTGACATTTTTTAATTATGTTTGGAGAAATTATTAAAAATAATAAAAATATTGTTCTTTAAAATTCAAAACATACAATATTAAATAAACAAAAAAAGTGTTCGAAATTAATTAAAAGACATATAGAAGAAATGAAGTAAATATTACGAGATTATAGAAAAATATTTTAATAAACTGAAAAAACATTTTTGCTAGAATGCTTTTTTTTTTCAAATAGTTAAATTACATAATTAAATTAAGTGTGATGTATCAGTTTAGAAGCTCTTTAATTTAGTTTCTTTTGACTTGTTGCTTATACATGCTTAAGATTTATATTTTTCCAACCCATTAAACGCCGCCATATGAACCGTTGATAAAAAATAGGAATTTTGGTATATTTTATGGAGTAATAGACATTTCTAATCATATTAGCTTTAAATTTTTTAAAAAAATTTAATTTTTTAAAAGATATAATAGGGTCCCAAAAAGGGAGACTTGGCGTTTAATGGGACTAACATAGCTCAATTACACACTACGCTACAAGTTAAACGTTTAGTTTCATTACTTGCATATATTTTGATAAAAATCGCCAAATATATTTTAATGGGATTAATAAAGTAAAATTTGAAATAAACATGCTTGAACGAAGAAGCAAAATAGTTCATAAATATTTTTACCAGTTTTATTATTATTCTTCAAATTTGCCTGCATTTTTGTATGAAACAAAATTGTACACTTTTTGTGAAGCATTACTTTACATTTTTCATAACACAAAGGGGTGTTCTTTTTGCACAACTTATATTTTGACTGCTTACCAGCCTGTGTAATTAAGTGATTAACTCCATCAAATCGAATGTTGGTATTTACTTGCCCATGTGGTCCAAGTCCATAAGGCAAAGTCTCCGGTCCGTCCCATGACTACATCGCGAAGAAATGTTAATTTTGACATCTGTACATTAACCTCACGATGAACCCTCCATGCTGCTACCTCAGCCATGTTAAGAACGTTTTTAAAAATGGGCCACCACCACTTTTTACAATTTATTTTTGGTCTGTAAGAACTGATATCGGTCAAGAATATCAACACCACCCATGTTCTGATTATATGAGGCAACTATTCCAGGTTGAGGTAAATTAGTTTTCTACCTGGACTTTTGGCACCAACGTTTTACACGTCCTATTGGTTCAATTCCCTCAAAATTTTATGCCAGGAATACAATTTTATTGTCTTTCCATTTTACAACGTAACACTCTTTGTTGTAACGCAGACATAATACTACAAGCACGTAAAACTAGATTTATGACCTGAGAATTTATCAGTATCTAATGTTTCCATATAATCAATGCTTGCTGCACAGTTAAAAACCTGCGAATCACTTTTAAAAAGTTCCTTAGAAAAAAAAAACCACACTCACCGAACGATTAGATCTAAATACTGAGAATTTTATTTTTTATCTTACAGTTTGAATCATTCTATGTGACAGAATGGATAATGGGAGGGGTCACAATGAGCAATTCAATACCTGCACTGATAATATTTGACCTTCAACAACAAAAGAGAGGGTACTAAGTATGACGAAAAAGAATTCATAAATATTTGCCTTTATGTAAATGTGTTGAGGATGGTGTTAGTCACAGAAGGCCAAGTCTCCCATTTTGGGACCTCTTTAAATAAACAACTGTAAAATCGGTCTAAATCAATTTTTTAAAATTTTGATGGTGACTATATGATGACAGAACAATTGTTTTGTATATTCAATATTTTTAAATTATTCTACTTGAAAAATTATTTTTTTTCTGAAATTATTTTCATTTGAAGTAAAAAAAGCGATTTTGATTACATTTGGGCAATTTCTAAAAAAACAATTTACATTTCGAACCTTCTGTGAAAATTTCTAATAAAACTAAAAACATTCAACAGTCGATAAAAAAATATAAAAAAATATGCATGTGAATTACTCAGCGAGAAAAAAATTCTTGAACAAAGGTTCCCAAAATGGAAGACTTGGCGCTTAATGGGTTTTAAACCTTGTGATATTAGTTTTTTGATATCATTTATTCCATTACATCAAATGTTTATTACTTGGTCTTAACAGTTTATAAATAGTATATTTTAAAAAATTTCAGATCCTTGTTCTGAAAACCCATGCAAAAATGGTGGAACTTGTAGTTTTAATGAAAAAGGCTTCACTTGCAAATGCAAGCAGCCCTACAGTGGGCCAACATGTCTGATAGGTAAGCACAATGTTTTAAAATTAATTCTTTATTTTTTTTTTCAGAAATGGATAGGTTGCTATCATTTAATATCATCAAGTAGATCTAAAAATTTTAATTTTCAGTTGCCTGGCAGTGGCCAGTTGATTCTAATAACATGGTATCCACTTTTCCCTAAAATATAATGAGTACGAGACTGATATCGATATATGAATTTAGTAGCCACTTTTAGCAAACTTCTTTTTTTGCTTGGATAAAATAATATTTAAAAAATATTATGCTAGAAATAATCTGGTGTTATAATAAGACAGCTGAATGAAAAATAATATGAATATTTGACAAAATTTAGTTAAACATGCTGATTTTAAGAAGCTTGATTTAAAAAATATTTAGAGAGGCAGAAGTATACTTTACAATTTTGAAAAATGTGAATTTTTATAGAACTCTCCTTCCACGTGAATTTTTTCATCAAAAAGTGATGGGTTCTGAAAAATAAAAATTTTGAACAGAGAGTTTGGACGTTTAAATGAAAATTCTGCTTTCCAGAGTATTTCTGCTTTGATGTACTCATATATATTAAAAATTTTAATAATTTTCGAAACATGTAAAAACAAAACAATGAGAAAAAGTGACCAGTTGTTTGTTTAAGTGGCTACTTTTCCTTTGTTGACTCACTAGGTAACCAGAAGTTAGTTTCAGGCCTATCATGGAGTATTAAAATATCTGGAAAAAAAAAACTTTGATATTCAAGAAATTTCAATAGATTTAAAATTTGGAAGAAAAACTGGATTTCTTGCAAAAAATTCTGCTCTACATAGTTTCTTTTTTTCCATCCTGACTCTGATTTCGTACGAATACATTTATGACTCTCCCGTCTCGAAAAGGTTAACGAAAAAGAAAATTTCTAAGTCACTCAGTGCATATTCTCTTCAATACAGCCTCACGAAAATGAGTCACATGTATTCAGATCTGAAGAACATGGTGGCCAAGTGAGCCCCAGTTCTGTGGCCTTTGGGTTCCCCAGATCCAGAATTCTGTCCCTAAAATGCTCACCCGGGACATCAAACACTCTCTTGGTCTGATGGGGTCTATCTAACTCCGTCTATCTTGTCGGAATTAGGGGCACATTGGAGGATGGGGATGAAATCATTTCCCAAAATCTTCATGGATCGTTCAGTAGTCACCATGCCGTCAGCGACCTCGACACTTTCACATTCGAATAGCCGAAAACAACAGGTTGCATGCGCATACTGGTTCCTATCATACCTGGTGGCCAGCCACAAAGTTTGAAATTTATCATACAAACCGTTTAAAAATTATGAGGGTTTTATTTCATACAGTTGAATAATTGTCACTCTGTACCTAAACCTTTTAATTTTAAGGGGGAAACAAGACAGAAAATGTTCTCTTCAGAGAATATCAAAATAGTTTTCATAAGTAGTATTACAGCATTTATTTGCTAGAAAAATAAAATTATCATGCATTATAATTTAATTTATAAAGTATCTAAAAATTTCAGTTTCAAGAGGGACAGAAGGGAAAGTGTCACCTCAGAAAGTGGGAACTTTTTTTTGTTTTTCAATGATAAACTCTATATGAGTATTTTTTTATAAAGAGATCAGTAACTAATGAAATTCATTGTAAATAGCAAATTTGCTTTATTAACAAAAAATATAAGGTTTATTAGCTTATAAAACAATAAAATGTGCTGAATAATAAAATATATCCAGGCTTTACATTTTTCAGATCCTTGCTCCAGTAAACCATGCAGTAATGGTGGAACATGCAATGTATTTGGAAACAACTTTAAATGCAGCTGTAAAATTCCATTCAGTGGAGAAAGATGCGAAAAGAGTAAAAATTTATTATCAACATAAATATTTTCTATTTAAAATGCGAATATAATTATAATTATTTCTTCTATTTTAAAGACCCATGCACAGTTAATCCCTGTAAAAACGGAGGAATATGTACTGTTTCTGAAAATGGATATAAATGCAACTGTAAAGCGCCATATTCCGGAGATAAATGTGAAAAAGGTAGTGACATTTTTTAATTATGTTTGGAGAAATTATTAAAAATAATAAAAATATTGTACTTTAAAATTCAAAACATACAATATTAAATAAATAAAAAAGGTGTTCGAAATTAATTAAAAGACATATAGAAGAAATGAAGTAAATATTACGAGATTATAGAAAAATATTTTAATAAACTGAAAAAATATTTTTGCTAGAATGCTTTTTTTCTTTCAAATAGTTAAATTACATAATTAAATTAAGCGTGATGTATCAGTTTAGAAGCTCTTTAATTTAGTTTCTTTTGACTTGTTGCTTATACATGCTTAAGATTTATATTTTTCCAACATTCCTTAAACCTTGTGATATTAGTTTTTGATATCATTTATTCCATTACATCAAATGTTTATTACTTGGTCTTAACAGTTTATAAATAGCATATTTTAAAAAATTTCAGATCCTTGTTCTGAAAACCCATGCAAAAATGGTGGAACTTGTAGTTTTAATGAAAAAGGCTTCACTTGCAAATGCAAGCAGCCCTTCAGTGGACCAACATGTCTGACAGGTATGTTTCAAAATAATGAATAATATTTTAAACATATTTTCCGATTCCTCGCTAAAGTGTACATAAATGGCTATTGTTTAAAAAAAGTATTATTAGGAAAATAATATGCTTTCAGAAGCATATTAACAACCCTTAGCTTTCAATCAAACCGGAATTTCAGAAAAAAACCTTGATGTCATCCAAGAAAATTAGCTCTTTCACAACATGACAAATTTGAACTATAAAGTTGAATTTTTCAAAGCTTTAGAGCATCCACCATCGTATTTTTTGCTATAAGATTAACACTTTGAAAATAAACATCAAATGGGAAATTTTTTTATTGTTTTGAGATTCACCTATAATTTTCAATCTTCAAAATTACAGGTTTCTAAGTGGTACACTATTTTTCAGGAAGTGAAACTAAGTTTTACACTACTTTGAATACTCAGAAGAGCGTTGGGGTAGACAACAAGCGCTATTTTACTGTCTTCATTTTATTATCTCGCTTTTGTGTCAGTGAAAGTAAACTATTGTTATCGAAGCTTTGATCATATTCCGGCTATCTACAGCGTTAATATCGCCTCGTAGAGATGGCAACGCAGGTTTCAATTATTTCATAGACACTATGAGCACAGATTCTTGTTATATTATCGCCGAAAGAATTTAATGTTAGTCAAAAGTTTCACCGCTTTCTCGTTAGTTGAATTTTTTTAATTGGCACAAACATTTAACTAGAACTTTTTGCAGAATGGTAATGCAAGTTAATATATTTTTTATATTTTTTTCCGTTGCAAACAAAATATATTTTTATAAATCATTACTTGTCAACGATATAATTTTGGACAATTTTCCGACTAGTTTGAACATTTAATTTTCAACTGGAGTAATAAACATGATGTCAGAACTGAAAAAGAGGAAAATTTTAAAATTAAAATCTACATTTTCAAATAGATAGAAATCAAAACTAAAGAGAAAAACGTTGAACACAACATTTAATTTTCAACTGAAGTCCTAAACATGATGGCAAGGCAAGATGCAATAGTTTTAACATTCATTGCATACTATTTTTTTAAAAAAAATTAATCTATATTACCTCTAAAATAAAAATAAAAATTATTGATTATTTTGTTCAAAGATCCATGCACGGCGAATCCTTCTGCAAATGACGGAACATGTAAAGTTAATTCAACTGGGATTTAAGTGCAACTTCCTCAACGGTTAAATTTCTTCTGGGAATGATTGAGGAAATTGTAGAAAATTGTTGGGGAAATAGAAATAAAGACTTAAAAGAAAGACAATGGAAGCAAGACTTTTGTTCGATATAAGGGATTTTTTGTGGTTTTTGACATTTACTGAGTATTATTTTTGTAGAAAGATTCCTTGAATTATCAAAGAAATTCCTTGAAATTCCTTGAATTATCAAAAATGTCTCTCATTTCAATCGAAGTTAAAACGTCCTTTTAATCAGATCTTCAAACTATCACGAATTTCAAATTATCTCCCCTATTTTGTTAATATATCGTGGAATTTTGATTATATGTTTGTTTATTTTCATTTTGCTTAATAATTTTATAATTCCCAACTATAATTAATTCTCCATTTTTAATAAGAAACCAGAAAAATATATAATAAAAACGGTGACAGCGAAATACATTGTAAATTCTAAATATAAATCTGATTAAACGTCAGATTTTAAATAGAAAATCAAAATCGAAATACTTTGTAAATTCTAAAATTAAAAATCGAAGTCAGAACCATAAACGACGCAGATCATCAGTCAACGCATTCTTTCAACTAAAGGAAAAATATAACTACTTTAAAAACGATTGAAAATTGAAGTACAATAACTGTTCTGCCAAATCCGTGACCCATTCATACGCCATTTACCCTGTACAAATATCTTCAGTATAAAATTAATCTTTAATATGAATTATATTACCTTTAAAATTAAAACATGATTATGGATTATTCTTTTTATTCAAAGATCCATGCACGGCCAACCCATGCGCAAATGGCGGAACATGTAAAGTTGCTTCAACTGGATTTAAGTGCAGCTGTAAATCACCATATTCTGGAGACAAATGTGAAAAAGGTAAAAAAATAAAATAATTTAAGAAAAAAAGTCAGTAAGAATTTTTTTGTTAAATGTTTTGATTCTTTTTTCTTCGTGAATTAGGAACAAAACTATATTTAAATATGTTCTGTATTAGAAGATTAGCTAATATGTACTAATACACGATAAAAAACAATAACGGTAAAGAAAAATGATGACGATGGCTTAAATTTTTAAACATAGTTTTTTTAAAAAATTTTTATTTTGTTTTTGAAATTCTCTAGCTTGCGGAACTCTCTCTCAAACACCATCAAATGACTCAACAATTTAATGCTAAAAGAGAGAAATTGGGAGGTATAAGGAACGCGGTTCCTGATTTTCTCTCGAAAGTTTCAGGACTTTTCCCAGAGAGGATTGTCTTAACAGTTAAATTTCGTCTGGGAATAATTGGGGAAATTGAAATGAAGATCTAAAAGAGAGGCGTTCAACCCATCACCTTGTTCATATAGGATTTTTGATGGTTTTTGAAATTTATTGCGTATTAATTTTTTTTTAAAAAAAACTTCTAGAACTGTCAAAATTTTTTCGCACGCCTATCAAAGTTGAAGAGTCCTTTTAATTACCACTTAACTTTTATTTGTTTTCTCGTGAAATAAAACGAATTTCAATTTACTATTAATTCTCTATTTTTCATTTAAAAAAAAACGTGAATATATATAATGAGAACGGTGACCACAAAATACATTGTAAATTCTAAATAGAAGTTGGGTTACATATTGGTTCTAAATAGAAGTCGGGTACTAATATTTTTTATATAAAATTCATCTTTAATTTGATTTATATTACCTTTAAAATTAATATCTGATTATTGATTATTCTATATATTCAAAGATCCATGCATGGCGAATCCTTGCTCAAATGGTGGAACATGTAGTTTTACTTCAACTGGATTTAAGTGCAACTGCAAATCACCATATTCTGGAGACAAATGTGAAAAAGGTAAAATTATGAAATAATTTTTAAAAAAAAATTAGTAAGATATTTTTTTTTATTTGAAAGCTTTAATTCTCTTTTCCTCATGAATTAGGAACAAAAATATATTAAAAAAATGTTCTATATTAGATGATAGCTAATATGTACTTAATGAAAACCAATAACGGTAAAGAAAAATGATGACGATAGCTCAAATTCTAAAGATATTTTTTTTTAATCTTTCATTTAGTTTTTACATATTCTAGCTCGAGGCACTCTCTTTCAAATGCTATCAAATAACAACTCACATATTTTGGGCTAATAGAAAGAAAGTGTGAGATGTTAGAAATGCACTTTCTGATTTTCTCACAAAAGATTCAAGCCTTTCTTAGAGGGGATTGTCTTAATGGTTAAATTTATTCAGGGGATGATTAAGAAAACTGAAATCAAGACCTTGAAGAAAGGCGTTGGAAGCATCACTTTTGTTCCATGTGGAGGATTTTAAATTTTTTTCTGAGATTTACTGTGTATAATTTAAAATTCTTTTCATACCAATCAAAGTTGAAACGAACTTTTAATCACCTCTTTCCTTTGTTTTCTCAGGAAATAAAAAAGAAATTTCAATTTATCTTGTCTATATTGTTAATGTATCGTGGCATATCGATTATACGTTCATTTTTTTTCTTCATTTTGCTTAATAATTGTTTAATTCTCAATTATAATTAATTCTCCATTTTTGACAAGAAACAAGAAAATATATAATGAAAACGGTGACCAAGAAACCCATTGTATATTTTAAACATAAATGAGACTTTACGGTAAGTTTTAAAATTGAAAATTTGAAATCAGAATACATTGTAAAATTTAAAATCGAAATTGCCAAAAAAGCATACTAATAATTTCGTGACCCTATCTTGCATTTCGTAAAATTATAATTTTTGTCTTCAACTCTAACTTTTCAAGATAAAATAATTCACAACGCATTCTTTCAACATTCGATTGAAATTTGAGGTACAACAATTATTCTACCTATTTCGCGCCACATTCATTCTCATTCTCCATTACTCCTGTACTAATATTTTTGATATAAAATACATTTTTAATTTAATTTTTATATTATTTAAAATGAAAACATGATTATTGATTATTCGGTTTATTCAAAGATCCATGCACGCCCAAACCTTGTGCAAATGGCGGAACGTGTAATGTTACTTCAACTGGATTTAAGTGCAGCTGCAAATCACCATATTCTGGAGACAAATGTGAAAAAGGTAAAGATGTAAAATAATTTAAGAAAAAAAAATTAGTAAGAACTTTTTTTAGCTAAAAGTTTTGATTATCTTTACTTCATAAATTAGGAACAAAAATATATTTAAAAAGGCTCTAAATTATAAGATAGCTAATATGTACTAATACATAATGAAAAACAATAACGGTAAAGAAAAATGATAAAGATGGCTTAAATTCTAAAGAGAGATTTTTTTTTCTTTTTCTTTTTTTTGTTGAAATTTTTTATATATATTCTAGCTTGTGGCACTCACTTTCTGAAACAACCTCAAATGACTCAAAAATTTAGAACTAAGAGAGAGAAAGTTCGAGATACTAGGAACGCGGTCCCTGATTTTCACTCGAAAGTTTCAATACTTTTCTGCGAGAGGATTATCTTAACGGTTTAAATTCTTCTGGAGATAATTAGGGAAATTGAAATGAAGACCAGAAGAAGGATGTTTGACGCATCTTTTTTGTTTGATATTTATAATTTTTGGTGGTCTTTGAAATTTATTGTGTATTATTAAAAAAAAACTTATCGAGCTATCAAAAAATTATTCTCCCGCCTATCGAAGCGACATTTTAATTACCACTTAACTTTTATTTGTTTTCTCGGGAAAAAACACTAATTTCAATTTATCTCCCCTATTTTGTTATTTTAGCATGATATTTTAATTTTATGTTCATTTTTTCATTTTGTTTGATAATTAATTTCTCAATTCGTAATTACTATTAATTTTCTCTTTTTTATAAGAAACATGAAAATATGTAATGACAACGATGATCACGAAATACATCGTAAATTCTAAGTAGAAAAGTCAGGTTATATAGTAAATTTTAAAATTTAAAAATGAAGTCGTATTTCATTCTAAATTGTAAAATCAAATTTTGAATACTTTCTAAATTTTAAAATTTGAAGTTGAAATCGGAATATATTGCAACTGCTAAAAAACCATATGAAAATTTTTTTGAGCCTATCTTAAAATTTATATTAGAAATTTTGTTTTCAACTAGCACTTTTCTAGATGGAATTCTTTCAACTAATTGTAAAGTAAAACTAAATACTTCAAAAACGATTTAAATTTGTGTAACAACAACTGTTCTGTCTATTCCGAGTGGCATTCCTTCGCTGTTACCTCTGCACTAATGTATTTGATAAAAAATTCATCTTTAATTTAATTATATTATCTTTAAAATGAAAACATGTTTATTGATTATTCTGTTTATTCAAAGATCCATGCACGGCCAACCCATGCGCAAATGGCGGAACATGTAGTGTTACTTCAAATGGATTTAAGTGCAATTGCAAATCACCATATTCTGGAGACAAATGTGAAAAAGGTAAAGATATAAAATAATTTTAGAAAAAAATTAGTAAAATTTTTTTTTAGCTAAAAGTTTTGATTATCCTTTCTTCAGAAATTAGAAAAAAAAATATATTTAGAAATATTTAAATTAATAGATAGGTAATATGTACTTGTACATAACGAGAAACAATAACGGTAAAGAAATATAATAACGATGGCGTTAATGCTGAAGACAGTTTCTTTTTTAATTTTTACTTAGTTTTTGAAAGTATTTTATCTTGAGGTACTTTCTCTGAAACACGCTCAAATAACTCAAAAATTTAGGGCTACTAAAGTGGGAAAGTGTGAGACGTCAGGCACGCACTTCCTGATTTTTTCTCGAAAGTGTCAGTACTTTTGTGTGTTGCAGAACATAAAAGATAATCATTCATGCCTCATGCGGTTACTTATCGAATATTATTATAAATAAATAAAGAATCGCGAACAAGTCTTAAAGAAATTAATTTTCTGTAAAATCGGCTGAAAATGTAATATACTGTAGTTAAAAATTTTGATCGGAATTTATATTTGACACAAAAATTGATAGTTTCTGAGGTACGAAGAATTAAACCATGAGTAAGTAATTCTCTATTCTCGCATGACATTAACATTAAAAAAGGAAATTGAAAAAAAAAATTGTTAGTAATGAAGTTAGAGTAAGCTGTGAAAAGGTTAGTACATCAAAATGTTTAATGGTAAATGAATAGCTATCATTACTACTTTTTATTCACCTAAGGCGATGCTTCCTGCCTCAAGTACATATAAAATTTTTAGTCAATTTGCAGGGAATTAATTTTAATAAGATTTGTGTGAGTCACTTTTAGCATTTCGTCATTAGTGATTTTTCAAAATGTACTGTGCTCAATATTATGTATTCATTGAAAGCTATACATTTAGGTTCACTGTTGGCATAACCAGATAACCTTGTTACGAGATTGCAACAAAAACACCACATTCATGAAGACTCATTATGGATGCCAGGTGTGTCTTTTTTTACTCCGATGCGCAGTTGAAAAAGGTTTCTATACCTTCCCTTAGTGACGTCCCATTTTGACGTCATCCAGATGTTGTCAACCTGGCGTGAGACTATAATGTGGCATTGAGATCCAGTGAGACGAAACTGTTACATATTGTCTCTACGAGTTGATCGTGTGACTAAATTGTGAAGCGTCACGTCTTCATCACAAGGTTACTCCAATACGACAATTTAATGTGTTCTTTTTGACATTTAGGTGACGTCAAAGTGTGACGTCACCAAAGGTGGACATAGTAACCTTTTAATCTACTCATTGAATTTTTAAAGTCTCACGTGACTTCCCAATCAAGTTTCCGCGACTGTTGCATTTTTGTCGCAATCTTGTATTGGTACATTCTGGATAATGCTTAAAACATTTAGCTATTTCACTTGTTTATAAATACATAGGAAAATATTAAATATCTCTAAAACTGAACATGTCCTTAGTGTATGACTTTTAGACTTGTGTACAGGTTTACTTCACAATCATTACATTTTCTATGCTTGTATTTTTTTTGTAGATCCATGCAATCCGAATCCTTGCAAAAATGGAGGTTCATGCCAAATTAGTGGAAGTGACTTCGTATGCAAATGCAACGGGCACTTTGATGGAAAAACGTGTGATACACGTAAACATACATTTTATTATTAGTGTAGCCATAGTAATGGTTAATACAGTTATTAATATAGGGGAGAGTCGGGTAGCACCGCCCACTTAAGGAGTATTGCTTATATTTCTGTATAATATTGAGTAATAATCAATATTTTTGTATGTTTCTATTGCTTTACCATCTAATTAAATAATGCAAAAAGAATAAACCAAAAAAAGAATAGTTTAACTTAAAAAATAGAAATTTAAAAAAACATGTTTTTCAACTCTTTTCAAAAGGTGTCGGGTAGCCCCGCCCAGTTACAAAAATTATGTTTTTTGACTGTTTTTTCAGGTATAAATGAAAGTGACCAATGTATTGACAATTGATAAACCTTATTTATCATTTTTATCACAAAATAATTTTATTTATTACATATTTATATACTTTTAGTGAATTCTATCATTCAATAACAACCCTTTAATAACAACAATATTTGTTGTTAAAAATGCATATAACATTCAAATTTGAAGCAATAAAATAATAATCTTTCCAACCGTACATTTATCGACGAAATAAAAATGGGCAGTGACACCCGACATTCATGTGAGCGGGGCAACCCGAAATCCAATTTTTTTGTAAATTTGTAATTACTCGAACAATTTTTCACATAGAAACTTCTTTCTTCGTGCAAATTAAACTTAAGACTACATACTTTATTGCTGTATGTATAGAAAAAATTATTTTTTAAGTGTTGAAATGAAGTTTAATAGCAACTTTCAACCAATTTTTCTTAATTTCATGACTACTGTATTCAACATATTTTCAAAACTATTGTTTACCATGTTAACAGCTGCATAAATACTTGAAACTTTGAAAATAATCTTTTTTTAATATAACAATTAATGTCCGATGGCCCATTGATTTGAAAAAATATTCTATACGCATGAAATTGATTGTGGGCGGGGCTACCCGACTCTCCCCTAATTGCAGTTACCATTAAAAATGCTCAAACACTCGTTTGTATTTTCATAACATTATCACTGCCAACTATTAAGCTTTGAGAGGAATTCCAAAAAGCATGAAAACCTTGCGTCGGAATTTTCTTTTTATTAACACGAAAATGTTTCTACTAATGACATTTTTTTAAAAATTATTTTGTAAAGCTTTTTTACAGAGTATTGCTACTAAAGGCCTGGTTCCTTAGGACAGGACGCCATCAGCTGGAGATCAGCGCTAACCTCTGATTGGTTCATTTGTGAGTTTGATAGCATACGTCATCGAGTTCAAGATGAGCGTTTGATGACGTACACTATCAAACTCACAAATGGACCAATCAGAAGTTAGCGCTGATTTCCAGCTGACGGCGTCCTGTCCTAAGGAACCAGGCCTTTAGGTAAAATGATCGCTTAGGTCAATATTGACGTTTTAGCTGACGTCACACTATCAATAGGTTTAAATTGCATTGTCCATTAAAATGTCATGACAAGGTGGATTTCAGCTTGAGCATACAAGACTTTGCGAAAAGAAACCTTATAATTACCTAAATTTAAGATTATTTTCGCCTTGAGACTAGCTTCATGAAAGGATTTTCTCACGATTTAAAACCTTGAGTCAACCGCGGTTTAAGGTTTCATTTATGGAAGGCTGTTCTCCAAGGTTTTGGATTAGGGTAATTTGCGCAGAATAGAGCAGATTGTTACAGATCTCGTTTTATGGTTAGAAGATTTACACATAAACCGTATTACAAACCTTTTAAGGTTTACATTAAAAGTTTTTGTTGAGTTAAAATAAACCTTACTTTGCTATCAGGGATATCTTTTCAAGTAATTGTGCAGACATAAATTGAGAAAGATTAAAAGAAGCAAAAAAAGAAAAAAAGAATTGAATTTTCAAAGCCTTAAAATACCTAATAATATTGGTATAACTGGGTTCTCATGAAATTTAAATTTTTTTAATGGGAATAGAAAGTTTAGTTTCAGGAATATTTTCAGGTATTCTCGCCATTCAAGTAATGGTAGCGAAGATTTGTTGGCCACTCTTTCAGGAGCCCCATATTAGGTTCGCCAACGTTGTTTCCATAGTAAGAAGAGCGCAGAGAATGAAAGAGAACTGGGATTCGAACCCATTACCTTTCTGATCTAAGGTCAGCTCTGTGATCACTATACAAAAGGGTCGACAGGTTCTAGAATATGGAGTTCTCCTTTCCTAAGATACCATTTTCAGCTTTAGAGAAGCAATTGGGTATATGCTTATTATAATAAAGGGCCAATTTCCACAATATGAAAACGATTATTCAATAAGATGAAAATATGGGCTTCTTATACTTATTTTAACGTACAGCGCGTATTTTAAATGTTATTTCTCAAGAACTTTTAAGCCAATTTTATGTTAAATTTTAGAATTTTCTTTTAAAATTAGGTGGAAAAAATCTGGCAAAAAACTGGTATGTCCTACCTACAGTGTATAATTTTTCTAGCATTAAAACATCAAGTAATAAAAGTTAATAAACAAGAATTTTTTTTTCCGTATAAATGAGTTCAACAAATCCGCATAAAAAATTTGTTTACCGGAAATGTTATAAAAAAAATAATCTAAAAATTGAAATTAGCATAAAGGGGTCAAAACGTTTCACCGCTCTATTGATGCGATATTTTGTAGAATGCAAATGCGTCGGAAAAGAACGCATGCTTTATCAGATAAATAACGCTTTTTCGTTGATTCCAAAACCTATTCATGTTTACGTATGAACATTTGCACTAACTAAATGGTATATTATAGACTATTAAGACTGCATCTTAGTACATGACAGTCTTATTATTATATGAAACGTTACTAATGTGCTTCTTTATTTATTTTGCGCACTGTACTTTTTACTTTTCATATGATATCAAATTTATTATAAATTTTTTTGTGGTTAAAAAGAAAATTAAAATACAATTAAATGCATAATTTTAAAGAGACAGTATTTATAAAATAACTGGTTAGATATCAATATAAATAAAGACATTTCATGTATTTTTAGCATGTGATTGTGAAAATGGACACTGCGTAAGAGATACATCAGGAAAAATGCAATGTATTTGTCTACCAGAATATGGAAAAGAATCTACGTGGAAATGCAAAGGTTTGAAACTAAAAATTATTTTATTTTATTTTATTAAGTCGTTCTACTTATTCTGAATGTTAATAACAAGAACGTAGTGTTATCTGTTACAGTTTGATGCAACAATACAATTGTGAATTTAGTTAACGCATCAACAGTTTTACCAAATGTGTTTAGTTAATATTTTTTTCAATATAACTTCTATGAGTTTCCTGATTCTATATTCTCAGTGATATTACGCCTTCAGTATTGATTGATTAATATTTAATTGGGTAATCAAACTAGGTTTTCTTAACGGCAGCCTGTTTATGACACATTCGTCCCATTGAATATCATTGAGTTTGGAATTGAATAATCCTTACATTAAATGTTCGATTTTGCAATTGTTGTAGTTGCAATTTTTTTATGTCGTACAAGAGCTACACAATGGGCTATTGGCGACGATGTGGGAAGAATTCCGGAGGGTGTACTGAAGACATACCATTACAATTGTTTTCCGATGCTAAAGATATGGTGCCCTCACTTGAGTAGCCTGGTGACCTGAGCGAAGTCGAGCACTTCACAGAAGAACATTTTAACGAGGGCCAATACAGTACACCCTCGGTCCCATCACAAGCTTCTCAAAATGGTCACCCACCCGCACACTGATTGCAGGTGGGCTTCATTTTCGAAATGTAATCTACGAATTAAGGGATACATTTTTCAACATTAATATAAATCAATATTGATTGCTCATGCTGAATAATTCCTAAAACTATTCTTCTAAAGATCCAAATCACCAATTTCTTCCCTCTTAATCCATGAGAGCTACAAGAACAATTACGAAGCATAAAACTCCAAAATGGAAAGTCAGAGTACTACTTTTACAACTCCTACTTCTCACACTATTACTTCCTAGTTAACCGAGTGCTCTTTCTGCCACGAATGGGTACTTTTATGAGGGGAATTGCGCCACAGTGAACTGATTGCAAGGACATGGTCTTCAGTAGAACACCAAAGTCTAGCATCTCTACGATCAGTGAATCATAGGTGCGTGGTATCGATTCGCGTTAAACTGTTCAATCGTGAAGTGATAGACCTCGCTCACGCCTCACCATGCTACTAAAGAGGAGAAGCCATCCCCTCAGCATAGGATCAAAATGGTGATAGCATGTCTTCAGATCATCCTCAGGGATGTTTTCCAGATTGTCAACGATAGCTGATTTTGCAGCTTTAGTGCGACGTAAATAAATTACTACTACTATCTAGAGAGGAGGACATGACGTTTTTTGAGCATCTTGTGGTTTGAACACGCTCTGTGAAAGATGTAAGCTGAAATGAAGAAATTAGTTATAAAATTTGAACCTGCTGCTTCCGAGTTACAGAGTATTTGGTGAAACAGCAAGATTTCTATTCCGAGAAGGTGCATCCCCTCTGCGGAAGATCAAAATGGTGACAGGATGTCTTTCAGGAAATGACGAGATGGTCTTTGATAAGTTAAATTTCAATCGGTCAGTACAGAAAATGATAATCACTGAGATAAAATCAGGAAACGCATAAGAGCTTGATAAAAAACATAAACTGAGTGCACGAATTAATGTTGTTGAATTGAATGAAGATGTGTTACAAAATTCACAACTGCAGTTGTTTTACTCTTTCTGATTAAGATTCTTTGCATTGATAGGCACAAATTTGTTTTACACTTAGTACTTATTTTGAAGAATATGATATTTCAATTAAGCACTGTATTTTATAATATATATAATAATATATGAATTGACTTTTTTTAAACGCTTTTTTATATTTGTCAACTACTGTTTTACGAACGATATTTTCCAGTGGTAGTCAATGTTAAGCTTTAATATTAGATTTACCGGTTTTACAGCAATGCTAAAGGTTACTTCGGTGAAATAAAAAGTATTAGAGTATTTACCTTTAACTCAATGTCTATGTTCTTGTTTAAAGAGACATAGCATATCTAATTTAAAAGAGCATCTGCATACATATTTAAACTTATAATAATTGTATTCGACACCACTAAGTGGTACATTACATATATATATGCATTAAAGGGTAAATGTCCTACAACATTTCTTAAAGACGCATTTTGTAAAGGCACCTTTTGCAAAATTATTTTAGCCATCAGAGAGCAAAGAATTTAAAAAGCACATATAGTAATCCTCAATTATACCTTTGTATGCTTTTTTTTAAAAAAATGCTTCGAACTTTAATGGTTTTAACCTGCTTTTCCAATACGAAAACTATATATCAAAAATCGTTAAAGTGGACAGCTATGCTTTTTATAAACCTTGCAATATTAATGATACTCGTCGGATATTAATGCGTCAGCACATTTTCTATAGCTACCAACTTCTACAGTTATTAGGAAAGATTTTACCAAGTGGTGGTAAAAAAATTATTTAAACTAGCAAGCATTTTATAAAAATCAAGCTTCTTCGCCATTACTTAAAATCATAGTTTCATAACTAATCAACCTCACTTGTATGTGTTTGAATTACTGATTCATCCGTGTGGATAAAACAGTTTTTAGAAACTTTCAAAATCGATTTATCAATTTTAACCAAGTTAACCAGTATCTCTAGAAAACTAAACAAATAATAGAGAATCTCTAAAAGAACATTAAAAAATTTACAACTTTCAATAATTGAAAAAAAGGGAAAAATAACAGATGAGGAAGTCAGTTGCCAGCTACAGCAGGCAGGTACTTTGTATCACCTCATATCAAGTCAAATATATATCAATATATGTTTGTTTAATGTCTGTTTGTAATGTTAGTTTGTTTAATAGATCATTGAACTATTTTAGTTATTTGTATTCTTTTACTTTAGCCTGTGAATGCGGAAAAGGAGCAAATTGCACATTCGAATCAGAGTTTATAGTTCTAGAGAAAAAAAAGTGTATTTGCCCTAAAGGTTCAACTGAAATTGATGGAGTTTGCATTAGTAAGTTTGAATACTAATAGTCTTAATTTTTTTAAGCAGCTGTTAAAATAGTTAAATATTTATTTAAATGTAAAGAATTGAATATATATATATATATATATTGTTAATTTTAGTATAAAATATATTTGAATGAAAAAAGGGTGAGGTTTGAAATATTTATGCACTCAAGTAATTATTTGCTTACTTGTGGTACCTACTTTTTCAATAAAACGAAATGCAATCCGATGAAAAATATAATAAAGAGGAGAGAACAAAATTAAAAGGACATTTTAGTAAATTTTAAAGCAAACACGTCTTGACATCAAAATAAAATTTTATGTTCAATTTTATGTAATGTTATTACATTATGTTTTTTAAATGCATAAATTAATTATTCATAATTTTTTTAAAAATAAAAGCACTTAAAGGTAATGAATATTCATTAATTTAAAATTTTCGTTCATTTGCTTACTTTAATTTATTGATTCTGAAAACTATTTTATGTCTTTTAAATCAGTACTTTTAAAATATTTTTTTCATTATTTTCTTAGCGTGTCTGAAAAATATCTGGTTTTTATATGTTAGTTTGGTAATTGTGCTGAACTTGTATCAGTTAGTAAAAAAAGATTCAGTTTTTATCAGTTAGTAAAAAAAAAATTAATATCTTCTTAGAGCACACTTTCAGTTGATTTTCGGAAATAGCATGTAATGCTATGTCAGTTAATTATTGTAAAATTTGATTTTTTTTTAGAATTTAAGTTCTACGTCTTTCAAAATTGATGCGTTTATACTACATTCATTTTTTTAAGATCCTTGTGATAAGAAACCTTGTTTGAATGGTGGAACTTGTCAACCAAATGGGAAAGACTATAAATGCACTTGTGTACCTCCCTTCAATGGAACAAAATGTGAGATAAGTAAGTTTATTTTACATTTGGATTTTTTATAATGCTGATACGAATTATGGAACCAATAAACTTTAACAATACAAAGCATTCCCTTTATTGTACAGGTCCGTGCGACAAGAATCCATGCCAAAATGGTGGGACGTGCAATGTGGAAAAAACAGGCTTTAACTGCAAGTGTGTGAATCCGTTTAAAGGAAATGTTTGCCAAATAGGTATATCATCATTTTATAATCATTACTCTGTCAGAAAAATTGGTCCGATGTCAAACCATGTTAATGGTGTATTGAACTATAACATCGTGCAAGTTTTCTACAATCAATATAAGGTGTTAAATTTAACCATTGGAATTGAGCAATTGTATCATGGAATCAAATTTAAAATGTTGTAATTTGCTCGATAGTCTAGTCAGTGTAGGAATTTATTAAGGATACAGAAAAATTGAACGATATTAAGGGTTGAACAACCTTGGAAATTTACAAAATTAAACTTATTTAAGTCTATAAATCATGTAGTTTAATATTGCACAACGCAATAACAGGTACAAAAATAGTCCACCAAGATTATTGAATTTGTATTAAACTATTCCTCACAGAAATTGACAGTTTCCCGGATTCAAAAGGCATTTAAGTTTCATTACTTTTCATTCAGTAGATGCCAGATATCAGGGCAAGTATTTGAAGTTAAGGATTATTGCAGTGATCAGTAAAAAATGTAAATAAATGATAAATGAATTAAAAGAGGACTCATTCGTTCGTTCGTGAACTCTATAAATATTTTTCTTATGTGGCACCTTGAAATTGAATATTTCTCTATCTATTGGCAACATTATAGTTATTATTCAATTTGTTAGGTTGTTAGTAATTTAAGTAGAGTAAGAAAATTAGTTTTACCTTAAGTAATTATCCAGATTAATTTAATTGTTGGTTTATTGAGTTAGTTTCAGTAATAATTTAAGTTATGTTGAACAGTTTGTTGTATGCAAAATATTTCTTAGAATATTTCTGCGTGTGTGTGTCTTTTAAATTAAAAATTCAGTTATGAAGTAATTATTTAGAGTTATTTCTAATAACCAAAATGGCTGTTGAAATTTTAAACATTAAAATGGGGTATGGTGTAGTAGACTGTTATACCTATTATTGGTGACAGAGGTTTGCTTTTTTGAGCAATATCATATATACATTATACGATACTCTAGTTATGGATAGAGAGGTGAGTGATGAAGTAGTATAAAACATGTAACAGAGAATTGTGGTGATTTTTTTTACCCTATCTCCTGTCAGATATGGAAATAGTTTTCATACTTCTGCGGTTAACTATGATGAGATATCTCAAATTCATGCTTATGGTAGTTTGTGCAATTTAATGACTGCAAAACAGATTTTAAAATACTACTACATAAAGAATTTTAACAAAAACTTGGACATCTCTCGATAGTACTTAAAATTGAAATCAAAGCACTTCCGAAAGCAAAGTAAAGAAACCTCAAAGTTAAAAAAAAAACCTCATTCAGCAGCTAGACAGTGGAAAAGTTTGGTTAATTCACTATTTAAAACTAATTGGGGGATGGGTTGAAGAATTAGAATAGTTAAATATAGTTGGGCTGTGCATTAAATTTAGTTTCAATTAAAGTTTACATGTTGTACAGAAGTAAAAAAAAATGAACCTAATGATTGGATCTTCACGTTCAATATTAATGATGCGAGGGGATAATCTCACGTGTGCTAATTTTTTAGAGCTGGAGATATTTTAAGTAACGAAATCAAACACTAAAACGTACTTTCTTTGAATTAAAAAACCTTTGTTTGTCAGAACTCCAAAATATAGGGCGTAGCCACAATCTGGGAAATAGTTTACCCATAGTTTGATCAAGAGAGCAGTCAAAACTTTGAATCAAATACGTTAGAAAAAAAAGTATATTTATTAAAAAAAAAAGTACGTTTTTGTGTCTGATTTCGTAAGCTAAAATATCATTTGCAGTATACAATTAGCATATTTGAAGCTACCCCCTCGTACCATTAAGATTGTGTCCTAAATCGTGAAGATCCGAACATTGGATCAACAGACATTCAGAGTGGCCCTTCTTAGCTTTAGAACACGATATATGAAAAAGTTAAAAGTTGACCAAGATTTTCACCATTAGGGCTGGTTTCATAATAAAAACCTTTTTTTAGCTGTCACTAGAGGAGAGTTCAATAATTTCAAGAAGGAACATAATATTCAACGCAACAACCCTTTCTTCTGCTTGACTGCAATTATTCCGCGTTTCTTTTAAAATCTATGACACACGTGCCACAAATGAGAAAATATGCAATAGATTTATCATGCATATTTATTCACAGATCCTTGCACAAATAAACCATGCCGAGATAGAGGTACCTGCAGGGTTCTTGGGAACTCATTTAATTGCACCTGTGAAAAACCTTTTTCAGGAAACACTTGCGAAATTGGTGAGTAGGAAGTTATTTCTCTTTTAAGTATTTAGCCGCCATTTTAATTGTTTTTTATAATTTCCTTATTCTAAATGATAAAATGTTTTCGTATTTTGTTTTCTAATAGTTTGAAAAGCATATTCTTTTAATCTTGTTCCAGTTTATGCAAATCCATATTAATGTGTGAAAGGATTATATGTGATATACATGTGCAGAAAGGATTTGAGTGTGCAGAAAGGACATGTGCAGAAAGGATTCATTTCACCAATTAATACTTCAGTTTTTATACATATATTATCATGTTAAAAACACAACCTTTATAGACTTGTCCCCCTTTTTTTTAAAGAAAAAGTACATAGATGCCAACTTGCTCCGGACAGCAAATATATATTTTAAAGTGGTAGTTTATCAATCGTGATTTTTGGTTTAATAAATTCAATTTAGTAAATTTTTATCCACCACTATTTCTAAATAATTCGTAGGTTTATATAATTCACTATTTCCTAGTGATTATGTCGTATAGTACGCCATACAAAGCAAGCAATAATAGTCAAATATTTGCAAATTATTTATTTAAATTTTAAAATTATTTTGGCATGTCTGGAGCAGTTGGCATCTCTGAGTCTTTTTTGGCATCAATGACTTTGTAAAATCTCATTTTTGAAATCGGCTTGCCAGTCAGTACAATTGTTTCCGTATGATTGTTCTTTATTTTAAATTATATAAATTATTACACCTGACCAATTTTTTTCAGACCCTTGCACTGTTGGTCCTTGCAAGAATGGTGGCACATGCAGCCTTTATGGCATTAATTTTAAATGCCAATGCAAATCTCCCTATTTTGGAGAAACATGCACGAAAGGTAAGTAACGCTGCTTTTATCTGAAAATGTATTTTTTAAATGTTAAATAAAAAGAAAAACCGCCAGTGTTTAATGATTTGTTTTAACTTATTCCAGATCCTTGCACGAGCAATCCATGTCTTAACGGTGGCTCTTGTACATTTGATAAGAATGGCTTCTACAAGTGCGCATGTAAACTTCCTTATTCTGGAAAGAATTGTGAAACAGGTAAAGCACAAAACAATTATTCTGGTTTTAAAAAATGAATGAAAGTTTAATCCGTTCATTACAAGTGCCGTATTTGTCCGGCACTCATGAGATGAACTGTGTGTACAAAGCACCGTATTGCATGAGGGCCGTATTTAGTCAGAGTGATACTGTTTGATAACTAATAATATTACTAACAATATATTTTTAAAGAACTTAGTAAGTATGTTGCATTTTTATTTATAATGCTTACAAAATCTCCAAATATAGTTATATAATCTTTAAATAATAAAACCCAAATATCAACTTACTGAAATGCAATGTGAACACTTCACGGCACGATTTACCGTTCAGTGGCGTTGCTTGCTATAATAAATTGCCACAACTGAAAGGTTAACAAAGTAAAAAGAAAAAAAAAACTTAATAAATAATACTGGGCTGAAAGTAAGACGGAAAAGAGAAAAAACGGCGGATAGAAATATTTAATTAACTTTCGTGCGGCGTAAGACAAGCTTACAATTCTTTAACGTGTGAACAGAAAAAACGAAGAGTCATTAGATACGCTATAACCAGGGTTGAAAGCCTATATATACCGAGACGGAAAAGAGCAAAAACTAGTACGAAAGTCATTTTTGTCGAGGAACATTACATTTCTGTAACTGCCAAGAGAAGAGAATCAAGTTACTTTTTCTAAAAACTGGTTCAAACTGAACTGGTTTTACTACCAGCTCCTCCATTTTTTTCGTCTCGCTTTCACCAATAGTTATAACTGTTAAAAAAAAAGAAAAGAAAAAAACATCGGCAGTCATGGATATTTTACTTTTTCGAAAACAGGAAATAATTATAACTTCGATAGGCATGGATAATTTAATTATTGCTTGTTTAGGAGAAGTAAAATATCCATGACTACTGTGATGCCACAATTGGCATTACATGTATCTTACCTTTTGAAATATCGTTAATTAATTAAACTTATTTTTCTAATCATATTAATCGAATTATATTTAAATTAAATCAATAAGTTAATAATTATTGAAGCTAGCATAAAATACTTTAGTCTTTTCTTATCAATTAATGTAACGGCTAACTTTTTATTTCAATGCTAATGTAGACTAATTAGTTCACTGTTTGTCACACTTAATCGAAGACAAACATCTATTTATAACTCATTATTATTAATGTTTTACTGCAAATATGTTTCAGTTACAGGGTTATAATAATTCTCTCAGTCTTGTTGGGGATTCGCGATCGCCTAGGTATTTTCAAACCTAATATTTATTATGCGGGGTAGGCTTTATTTTGGCTATGTTATATTTCTATAACTTGCCAATTTGGGTTATTATTTGTCTATTATAAATATGACATTTTTAATATGCTAATTCTAACTTAAATAAATCAAATTTTTACTTAAACGATTTAATTTATTTTTCTGGAGACAATATTTCAAATATGGCGTCATCATAACTACCGACATCATAACAATCGACTTTTTTTTAAAACTAAGAATTGAATTGAATGTAGGGTTTAACGACTTCGTGCCATTAAACCCGACTCAATTCTTAGAATTTTTTTTTTTTAAACATTGGTAGTCACATGAATATTTTACTTTTTTCATAACAAGCAATAATGAGAAGATATTTCATACCGGTTTTTACACTTTTTCCCGCCTTTCACAATCCAAAAATTAAATAGATCAAAGGTTTTACCGTCAGTTTAGATATGCAAATAAACTATTCAGGAAAATCCAAAAAAAAATTTAGTTGCAATGACAAATGTGTTTTTTTTTTCATTTAAGCTTTATATATATGGTAAGTAATCATTACTGTATGGTCAGGTCCTAAACCAAGTCCGCGTATTAATCAAGGCTGAATGATGATTTGGTATTGCTTTTTCTTTTACCTTAAAGAATCTATAATGAGCGATTATCCCTTTCTGCTTTGTTTGAATTTATGAATGAGAGTGGTATTTTTCAGTCATATTATCCAAACCCAATGTAACCTTGATTTAATTTTATTTACAGAACCATGTAAGCCTAATCCTTGTCAAAATGGGGGAATTTGTAAGGAAGTTGGTACAAAATTTGGATGTGAATGCAAAGATCATTATGAAGGTGATAAATGTGATTTAGGTAAGTAAATGTATATGTTTAACTTACCTACAATTAGTTTGGATATGAAGATTTCAATTTAAAGTTATAAGGCTGACGCTAAAAAAACAAGAAAAAGAAGAAAAAAAAATCGTTTGTGTTAACCACTCTCAAAGTTCAAATCCGTAGACTTGATTCGAATTCAACCCAGAAAACAAGGTTTTCTGTATCTATGCTATCATTAATTTTTAATGCTCAATTCCAAATTTCTACTGCAATTAATGTAAATATCACAGATTAAGTTCGTATTTCATGTGTATCCATCTAATCATGGCTGTATTCATTTTTCAATGGCAATTAATGTAAATCTCTGATCAAGTTTGTACATACTTCTAATCATGGTTACTTTATTATAATGTTACCACATTGTTGCATTATTCAAAATGTTTTATTCACTGTATATAATTTTCATAATGAATGGGGTAGGGGCCGCTGCACGGCCTAGGCACCCAGTTTTTTTAAACAAAGAACGAAAGAAAACAAGGGAACATTGGAACGAACTAGCTTAGGTGGAGATTATTTGCATGGAATGGAACCAACCCACATTTATAATACACGGGGTTGAAGACCACGAAAATCACCACTGAGGACATTCGAATACAAAACTTAAGATAAATGCAGTACTGCAGCGAAATAAATGCGTGAACTTAAGTTCTTTTATTACAGAAAAAATATTAATGTATGCAATAATAACATTCGACAAAGTGGACCTTGTAGTCAATGTAACACAGTTAAAAAGTTCTAATGACAGTTCTAAAGAAAATGTTTAAAAAAATTAGGTCAGCAAGTATCGCAAATTTTAGTGTGTAAAGTTATTAATTATGGCTATTTATGTCCCGGAAAAGGTCGTAGTAAAACTATCTTATAAGTAACTTTTTAACTAGAAATAAAGATATCATAACATAAGTACTAAATTGTTTCCTATGGTAGGAAATAACTGTTAATAAATTCTGCGAATCTCGGTTTTTGCTTATGCAATTTAGAAATTAAATGGTATAACTGAATGCCTTCACACCGTTTTTATAGGTATTATGCTACTATTATGTTTAACCATTTTACGAAAGAGCCATTTAAAAGAAAATCTCTTAAAAATTAGAAAGTGGCAATGTCTAAAAATTTGTTTAATTTACGTATATCATTGGTTTGTCAAATTGCCACTACAAATTCACTTCTCAAATATATATGATGCATTTCTCTCAATAACTATTAAACAAAGCCATAAGGCCTCAAACGTCCAGTTCCGTTACAACGAACGAACGATTACTATTAAAATAGAATTTGGGTTTATGCGTACAGCTGGTTCACTTTTTAAATAATTTGCGCAGACTAGTTATAAAAAACCATGCGGAGGCTTCCTGATATAGGAGGTGAGAGTTATGTCTGACTAAATGAGTTCCATTGACAGAACCGAAAACCACTACCCTTTTTTGGAAAATAAAAAAAACTATTGAGTGGTAGCCATTTAAAATTCAAAGCTTTCAGAACTTTTCGTAATTTTACCAACATTTTAAAAGCTTTACCACTGATATGTTGGAGTCCTAGTCATAGTGTTTTGATTTTATTGGGCACCTAGGCCACGAAGCGGCCCCTATCCCATTCATCTGGAATTTTAGAACAGTTTTGGTTGAGCAATGAGGTAAGCAGGCAATGGAGTTGCTTTTATGAATGTTTCAAGCTCTTTGCTTGAATAACTAAAAAAGAATCAAAAATAAATTGAGCAGCTTGCTCTAAACTGTGTTTGTTTGATTTTGAAGTTGTTCAGAATTGTAGCAGCATGAGTAAACGTTATTTTCAGAAAGGTTGATGAAGTTATTTGTTTTGATAGTTATGATATGAGGCGTCGGAGGTGAAATGTGCAGCTATTGGTCTGTAGTTTTTGTCTTTGATATAATTTTCAAATTTAAAGATTTCATTAAAATTTGCTGTTTTACATTCTATGGCTTTATCGAAAAAATCTGCGTTTAGCTTGTATATATGCTGTGATAGAGTTGGTATTTTGAGGTCTGCATGTATATTGGTATTCCGGATGAACCATCTTGCACAGGTTATTTTTCTAAGGATCTTGTTTTGGCATTGGTTTAATTTCTTCAGTAGATGTTGAGGTATCGTTGTCCAGGCAGGTGAGGCATAGGTAAGTATTGAGCGGATCATTGCTGTATATAGTAGCTTCTTTAGTTTAAGTGACTTATTCTGATTATATATTAATGGTTGTATGGCTATTATTGCTGCATTTGCTTTATCTATTGTGCTTTTGATGTGATCATTCCAGTTGAGTTTGCTATTGATTATAAGGCCAAGATAATTTGCTTTTTTAACTATTGGTATTGGTATGTTGAACATTTTTGGTTGAAGTTGTGGAAGTATTTTAATTCTTCTTTTTTGTATAATTAATATTTGTGATTTTCCAGCATTTACTGCAGTTTTCCATTTTAAGCACCAGTCTTCTATTTCGTCTATATGGTCTTGTAGTTTTTGAAGAGAATGATTTGGGTTTCCGGATTTAATAATAATACCGGTATCGTCTGCGTAATAGGCTGTTATGCTGTTATAATCGGCTTTGTTTATAGGAAAATCATGAGTGTATGATATGTATAATATCGGTCCCAGAATGCTGCCCTGTGGTACTCCGGCTGTGATGTTTCTCTTTGTGGATTTTTTGTTTTTGATGGTGATTTGAAATGTTCTATTAGAAAGATAGCAGGATAGGAGTTTGATTATGCCGGGTGGAAAATTCAGCTGTATGAGTTTATATATTGTACCAGTGTGCCATACTTTATCAAATGCTTTGGATATGTCGATCATCAGGAAGGCTATTGTTTCTTTATTTATGATTGCTCTGCCGGTATAGTCTATTATTCGGAGTAACTGTTTGGTGGTATCTAGTTTTTGTCGGAATCCATACTGTTCGTCGGGGAGGGCTGTAAGAAGTGGTTTTATTCTATTGTAGATGATTTTTTCGTATATTTTTCCAAGTATGTTAAGTAGACTGATTGGGCGATAACTCTCAGGGCAGCTTGGGTTCTTATTTTTCTTGAGAAATAGAATGACTGATGCGTTTTTCCAGATTTGTGGGTAGTAATTATGAGCAAGGCAGACATTAAAAATATGCGTGATTTTGCAGATGTAGTTGTTTGGTAATAGTTTTATCATCTTATTTTTTATCCAGTCCTCACCTGGAGCTTTATTGTTTTTCAGTTTTTGTATGATACAGCTAACTTCTTGATTATTGGTTGAATTTATTGTTTCTGGGATGAGGTGTTCAGTTTGAAAATTATTAACTTCTTCTGTGAGATATGTTGGAAACAAAGCGGCGTTGAATATGAGCTTTTAAATCATTTATATGCACTGGTGAGAAAATAGAATTTTTTATTTCTGTTACAGATCTTAGACATTTTTGCACTGTTGATTTTAAATCTGCTCTCATTTATCCATACAAGCTACAGTTTTCATAGAATTCAATTCTATGTCTCTAACAAGTATTTAAAAAAATTTACTGAAGTGACGAAATAGATTAATAATAAAGGGGAAAAAACTTTCTGCTGCCGATTTTAGATACTTTTGCACCTTCTGCTCTGCTGATTTCAAATCAGCTATCATTTATCCATAAAAGCTACAGTTTTCATGGAATTTACGTCTATGTTTCAAACAAGGAGTTTAAAATATTTACACCAGTGACTACTAAGTATACCCAATTTTCTACTACGTAGGGAGTGGTAGGAAGAAATCGATAATGCTTGATGCAATGCGTTTAAGTCCAAAAATTTTTTTTTGGTTTTAGGATGACTTCATTCTTAACTTACAACAGGGCTCATGCGATTCTTGAAAGACGCTAGTAGTGGTAGTATATTTAGGCTAATGCTCGAATATATTTCTTATTTTAATATTTCATTTCATCTTCAAGTGATTTAGTAAGCTTAACCCTTTTGAAGGCTGTGGTAAGTATACTTACCATGATATACGTTTTATCACTTTAATTTAGGTTTCCATTTTTCAATAACTTCAGCTTTCTTGAAGTGAGTTTGAATAAAATTGGTAACCATTTGTCACTTTTAAAAAACGTATAAAAATTATAAAATACATAATTCCTTTTGAAGTTTGTAGCATTTAAGGAATTTATTTTGTAAATAAACAGAAATAAAAGTCAGTAAGTTCCTAATAGGACATGTTAAATATATTTACCACCAAAAAAATGGCATTTTTATAAACTAAATTAGTTATTTTTTTTATATCAATTACTGTTCTTAAAACAATTTCAATTCCAGAAATGCTTTAATTTACCTTTACTAGAAATAAAGGGCCCATTTAAGGGTTAAACTTAAACTGTCTAAAATATCTGGGCACCTGAGTCAGCTTTGCGGCCCTTTTCTCATTCATTGATTTAGTAAGCTGGAATTTTCATGCATATATATACTTTCCTTGGAAAATCATTTTTAGTGGTAATTGCACAAAAATTAAAATACCAGCACATGTTTTATTTTCACTTTTTAAAATTTTCTAGGCCCGCGGAAGCACAGTTCTAATTATTATTGTTTCTATTAGTTTATTCTTCAACTTTTAAAGCAAACATTAACCCAAAGATTATTGTTTTCTTACCATTTAAAACCGATTACATAAAAGATTTACCACTTTTTACCGCTATCTAGATAGGGTGGGCAGAGAGAAAAATGTCGAGAATCAATTCTAAAATAAGTTTCTAAAATAAGTTCTAAATAAAAAATCATTAAATAAAACTAATTTACCACCTCGAATTGATTCGACATACTCAAACTGAGCCATTTTGTTTGCATGTAAATCTTGGAGCCAACCTTAAAAAGAGATAAAGATAGTGATGTTATCTCTTCCCTCTTTTACAAACAAAACTGGAAATTCAACTCTTTATCAACCCATACCCAATATAACAGGTGCTCATAAAAGAAATTTTTTTTGTTTTGTTAATTTTTAATACTTTTTGTCCCTGTACTGATTCACTCTTACTCTTTCACTTATTTTACACTACAATATTTTAAATCGTTAATTTTTTAACTGGAATTTTTAAATTTTTCTCATTATTTTAGAATAATTTAAGTCAAAATAAGTGAAAATATTATATTTAGCATTTTAATAATTTATGATTGCGAAGTACAAAATGAAACACCGTTGTTTTTCCTGCATTAAAATTTTCTAAACATGACGCTTCCAACCAATTTTCAAATGTGCACTTTTTTAGAGCTAAATTAAGAAAAACAATTATTCATTATTGAAATTACAAAATTAATTATTGATGTACTTTTGAGTAAGAATTATTGATACAATTTTATAAAAAAAAACTTTCAAATAACGCTTTTAAAAAAAATGCACAAGTTTTTTCCTGATGATGTAAACAAATTTTTAGTAACTATTCGAGTATTTTTTAAAGTTAAAAAATACCTAAATATATTTTTGCTTATAATTAGAGTGTCAGAAAAAAATAATTTAAAACGGACACCACTCTCCAATCTCCGTCAAAAGATTATTAATATGCTACCTTTGTAATTTTTCGCCTACACTTTACGACGACGACAAATGAATCAACTGCAACAAAAGCATTCATTAAAAAAAAAAAATAAAAAATAATGAAAGCATTGCTTTATAAAACTGAAGTGCCACGATTAGCTCTTTTTTTATTATTTTGTAAAACTTTATGAAATAAAGTATTCTATATCTTTTATTCGACTTATTTTTATACGATTCTAAATAGAAATATTTGTGCGTAAACATCTTGGCCTAACCATTAAAAAAAGCATCAAAAATAGATTTGTTTGAAATTATAACAATTTTAAGCAATATTAATTAAAAGCAATATTATTTGAATAATATTGCTTTTAAGCGTATTCAATGTCGCAGTTGATTATTGTTAGAAATATTAAATAATTACAAAATTTTTTTATCAGATTCTAATACTTTCACTTCAGATAACTCAAAAAGGAAATTGATTTAACTATGCTAAAATGGTGAAGGATTAATTATGGAAAACTGATTTAATTATTCATAGTTGCAATTTAAAGTTTTCCACACATGAAAATCTTACTCTAAGTGTAATAGAAAGAACAATTTGTCTATTTAGAATAAAATATTATTCCTTATTAAAAATTAAAGAAAGCTGATATTTAATAAAAAAAATAATTAATTTCTGCTAGTTTCGGACTGTAAGCAATCTAAACAATCAATAAAATAAAATTCTAATAAAAAATAATTAATTTCTGCAAGTTTTTGACTGTAAGCAATCTGAACAATCAATAAAATAAAATTCTCACGATATAATAAATTACCCAAAAGAGCTAAAAACGGATAGTCATGACTAGGACTGGGCGATATTAGAAATTATATATCGTGATGCATCGTCAGTTTTGCATCGCGATATAGTATTTTTGTATTTTGTATCGCGATATAGTATTATTTAATTTCATTTACTTGTAAGGCACAGAAAATCAGATTTCTATCAAAACTCCATACTCAAATTGATTTAAATCAATTTATAAATTTGAAGATATATATGTTTTGCTTAAGAAAGATATTAAATAAATTGACTACAATGTACAAATCTTGCTTAAAATATTTATTGAAAAAATGTGTGTAGATACAATATTTGCACCTCTTTATTGTTTATAAGGTATAAGCAGTCTTAATTTAAGTTAGATACTTTACTAAGCTTTTAACTAGAAATCAAAGATTCAAAAAGTCTTTCAATAGGATTCAAAGATTCAAAAGTCTTTCAATAGGATTCAAAGATTCAAAAGTCTTTTAAAACAATAGGTTCATGAATTTATTCGGAAATCAATTAGTTTAAGTGAATTAAATTTTGAAAAAAAAAGTTTGAAGCTATAAAAAATAATTTTACTAAATGAGCCATAGCCAATTGAGCAAAATTGAAACTACATATGAAATTTTTATTTTGAAATAAAAATATATGAACATTTCCGAATGTTTAAATGATAAAAGATGCTCTGTTTTTTCGAACATTAGCCCAGTACTAAACACCCTCTCTGTCGCTTTTGAAACATCACTAATTTTTATTTACTATTATTATTTCACATAAATAATTAAGTTCGTTTGACTAGAGCGAGGTTCGAATTTTAAACTAAAAAGTAAACATAAGTTTTGTTATAATTTCTTAAAAGTTTCGCTCCTTGAAAGATTTATCAGTTTAAAAATAAGAAGGGAATTTTATAAATATATCTAGTTAAAATTATTGAAAGAAAATTTAGAAAATTTAAAAAAAAAAGCTTGTTAAAAAATTCATTATACGCTTAAAACAAAGTGTTAAAAACTTTGTTTATTTTTAAAAAACGCGTTTTTTACAAATCAATGTTTTCTTGTACTATTTTGCTTAAATAATTACATAATTATTAATTTCGATCGCAATCTTCAAATTCTAAATGAAAAAGTAAACGCAAGTTTTGCTACATTTTCTAAAAATGATCACGAAAATAGCGAAAGATTTCTTAATTTAAAAATAAATCAAATTGAAATTTATCATTATATTTACCCAACAGTATAGAAAGAGAATTAAAAAAAATAAGTTCGTTAAAAAATATTTGTATGTTTAAAACAAAGTCCTAAATAAAGTTAAAAAAACGCTTTTAAAACACCATTTTTTTATTATTATTATATCACATAAATAATTAAATCAAATTGAATAATGACCGAATTATGAACGAAAAACAAAGTAAAGTTTAATTTCTTAAAAATAAAAACAAAAGAATTGTGATATTTGATAATATATTTTAATTAACTAATAATATTAAAAAAATTTTTTTTAAAAATTATCATACTCTCTAATAAAGTGCTAAATGATTAAATTATATAAGTATAATATTTTATACATATGTTAGCATATTTAGTACTACTTACTTAAGACTCCATAAAATAACCTTTGGATAAACGAATATTATAATTCAATGCAATTTTTTTTATTTCATTTAAAATGTTCTCGAGATATTTTAAAATACGCATAAAGTTAAAGTACGTACAAGAGTTCAACCATATTTACGAGATAGCGATTACCTCCTTCTTTTAGGGATATCAAAAATCGAAATCCGTCAAAGAAAATGTATGTTTATTTAGAGAAAAAATGTTTTTGTGCTTGGTTTAGAAACTTAAAATATCGTCTACCCTTATTAATTAGCAAATTTGAGCTCACCCTTCAACCGAGCCATTTAGGTTGAGTCTTAAAATATTAAGATCCGACTATTCGACCAAAAGTAATTCAGGGTGGTCCGTTTTATTATGCACTGCACATATGCATATTTATTTTTATATATATTTAAATATAAATGCATTCTTGAAACTTAAAATAGGCGAGCAGTTTTTTAAAAATAATTAACGTGATCTCCACTGGCTACGCTCATGATTAACACAACAGAATTTTTAAGATTTTTTAAGGACCGTTTGCACTGAATGTGATTTTTTTCGGATGCGACAGAAATCCTCAAAACTCACTAATCACGTTGCCGCTCGCGTGCAAAAGTGCATCCAGTGAGGATGGCGTTGTAACGAATAGTAAGGATACTTTTAAGAATTTAAATTAAAGATAGATAAAATTCGTAAATTAATTTTCCTGCTGGATGTGAATAATTAAACATTCAGTTTTAAAATCGCTATAATTAAAAATGCACATTAAGGACACATTTTTTTAAACAAAATATAAGCCATGCAACCGTAAATTTGTTAAATTTATATATGTTATATTATATTTGTTAAATTATTATATATATATATATATATATATATATATATATATATATATATATATATATATATATATATATATACATATATATATATATATATGTATATATATATATATATATATATATATATATATATATATATATATATATATATATATATATATATATATACATATATATATATATATATATATATATATATATATATATATATATATATATATATATATACATATATATATATATATATATATATATATATATATATATATATTTATAATAATTTAGTCCGCGTAAGACTATCTACCTTGCTAATGAATTGCCCACAATCAATAAATGCTCTTCATTTTGTTTTGTTTTAACAAGGGAAAAAGATAAAATAACTTATAATTTATGTAAATATTTAACCATTGCTGCCTTTGTGAATGTCTTTTTTTTTTAAAGAAAACAATCATATTTTGCGTTACACGTAAGGGGAAACCACGAAAATATCATTCAGATTGCTTGACGCTTAAAGAGTTCCTGCGAAATGCTCAGTAATCGTAATGAATTTTATGCAATAAATCATTTTTTAGCGTCTTTGACAGACAGCCAATTATTTCGGTGAATATAACGAGGTGCTCTTCATATTTTTTTGTAATTTTAAATTCATCCCAAAAATCAAAGTAACGCACAATTTAAATATCGGCGTAAAACAATGTTTCTAAAAGTTATAAAAATAATTTATTTTAACCAAGATTAAGTTTAAATTAAAATAATCAAATTTTGCGTTACACGCAAAGGAAAACCACGAAAATGTTCTTCGGATTGCTTGGTGGTAATAGGATTTCAACTAAATGTTCATCCTTATCTCAATGAAATAATTTTTTATAAGCAACCATTTTTGATTATTATTTAGGCCTAGCCGTTGTGGCTCAGAAGATCAGGAGTCTTCTTGAGGTCAGGCTAACCGTGGGAGGTTTTCTTGGTTTTTCTCTCCATGTAACGCAAATGCTGGTTAGTTTCATCAAGAAGTCCTCCACGAAGGCAAATTTCTTTCAATTCCTGAACCAGGACTATCCTTGTCTTCTGGATTGAATTTAAAATTGAATTTACGGAGTTGAACATCAGTAGAAGTAAACACAAAATTAGGTCGGCTGTTCGACGACGGTTATAAAATTATGAAACAGATAATGTATCAATTTATTGAATATAAACGAAAAGCTCTTCTTTTTAACTCAACCAGTAAAACAAAATAAGCTACAATTTAAGTATCGAAATACAATTATATACTTATGAAAGCTATAAAAACAACTTATTTTAAATAAAATTAAATTATCAAATTTTGCGTAACATGCTAAAGAAAACTACAGAAATGTTTTTCAGATTGTTTTTATCGGTAATAGGCATTCCAGCCAAATATTTATTATCTAAAAGAAGTTATTTTTAAATAATCAAGTTTTTTTTCTTCCCATCCTTGATAGATGGTTTATCATCTTTGTGAATATAAGGAAACGTCATTATTTTTAATTCAACCCAGAAATCAAAATTACTCATAAGTTACTTGGAATACAATAATAATCATTAAAGTTATAAGAATAACTTATTTCAATTAAGACTAAATAAAAATAATCAAATTTTGCGTTACATGCAAGGAAAAACCACAAAAAAGTGTTTTAGATTCCTGAACGGTAATAAGATTCTAGCTAAATGTTCTTTTTCGCAATGAAATTATTTTTTTAACCATTAATTTTTTTAATCATCCTTGACAGACAAATTGTCATCTTAGTGAATGTTGTGAGACACTTTTCTTATATTTTTAACTTTTAACACGACCCAAAAAATCAAAGTAACTTGCAGTTTAAGTATCAGAGTAATATAAAAGCTATTGTAGTAACCTATATATTATGACCTATATATAACCTATATATTAACTTATATATAATAGGATTTCTTCTCAATGTTTATTATAGCAATGAAATTATTTTTTAATAATCAATATTTTTTTATCATCCTGGATATATAGTCTATCATCTTAGTAAATGTTGTGAAATGCTGTTCTTATTTTTGTACTTTTTTCACTTTTTTGTACACAACGCAGATATCAAAATAACTTGTAATTGAAATAGAGGAGTAAAGTCACATTTTGAAAGACTTTTTGAATGAAAATAATTAGAATTACCATTAAGCATAAATGAAAGCCAGAAAAACGCTTTTTACAAACTAATTGAACGCTAACAGATAATAATGAGAATATATATCAGCAATTATCATCATTTTCCAATTTCTTGTGCATTATATGAAATTTAATGTTTTGGGCAGCTCGATTGCTCACTAAAATGTTATTTATTTTATTTATTTAATTTAATTTATTTATTTTTTGTAAGTACATAAATTGTGTTTTTTTTATTTCAAGTATTTGAATTTAGAAGAATGATATAAAGAATTAAATTTTAAGAACATATTAGTTACTTTTTTTTTTAAATTTTAAAGTTTACAAATTATAAATCTTTCAAAAATTCGAGATAAAAAATGTGTTATAAAATTTGCGAATTTTCCTATTTTTCTGCAAAGAGACAGAATGTTATGAATTAATATTAATCATTACAACTTATAAAAAAAGGACTAAATTACATTAAAGAACAGCTCACTCGAGGGCGTGGATATAGAGTAAAACTAGTTACTAGATCAGTGCTGTCAATACTAGTCACAACTGATCTAGTATTTCGATTTTTGGTTTCGATTTGTCGAGCATGCGCAGCTAATTCCTGTGTAAGAGGGAAGGTGTAGTTTACAAACATATCACTGGCGAGATTTTTGACTTCATATTGTTATGCCAAAAATCAATCTTATGTCAACCCCTGTACTTGTTTTCGATGTCAGTATACCTACCTTAGGAGTTCCTTTCATTCTGTAGGGGTGGGGGTAAAGACCACAGGTGGTATGTTCGGTGAAACACCCCTAGAATCTCCTAAAAATCCCTTGTGCATCCGAAAAATTCCGCTAGTTTCACTCTCCCACTAAAGGAAGAATTAATCAACTATGTGTCTCAAAACGTTGGGAAATCGGTTTTCCATTTGAGAGCCTTTATCGTCGTTGGCATCATAAAGATTTGGCGAGTAGTCATCTACGGGAACAGGTGCGGTTTTTCAATAGAGCTCCTCCGCCCACCTCATCAATCATTCAGGTAGGGGAGAAACTTTTAGGCGAGATCTATAAAACAGCGTTAATTCAAAGTATAACTAAATAGTTTTATTTTGGTATTCAAAAATTATATAGCATTCAAAGTAATGGTGAAAAAAATAAATCAAACAATTACAAATCCTCCCACAAATAAACTGCTAAAGAATTACTTTGATTACCAGTTTCATCTTTTTACCATGATTGACGCGCTTTTATCTGGCACGTATTTGTGACAGTCGGCCCGAAAGGATTAATGGAAAACTCTTTTCAGCTTTTTACCATTTCTTTTGAATAAATCTAATTTTGATTTCTTCTATTAAAATTTTTTTCATGCATTTCAGTTTCTTAAGTTACACAAATAATATTTGAGTTTAAGATATATCTTTATTTCTTAAGCAGCATTTTAAACGTGACCTGTAACTAATTACGTGAAATCAGCTATATTATATATATATATATATATATATATATATATATATATATATATATATATATATAAATCTTTCATGAAAACTATTTTTGGTTTTTAACATTTTTTAAGAAAATATTTTACAATTTCTTATAATTTTTATTGTTTAGAATGTAATTGCGAAAATGGGCACTGCAAGAGAAATAAATCTGGACAGGTTGTCTGTGAATGTTTACCAGAATATGGAATGTATAAAGATAGGATTTGCAAAGGTATTTATTTGTGTTGTTATTATGCTGCTTAGCTTATATTAACTTCCATCTAAGTAAAATAAATAATAGATTTTTTTATGCCTTTAAAATATAAGCTATTTTATTACTTTTGTGAGTGTAAATTTTGCAGTTATTCTTACCGATTACCTATCGAAAAATGTTTTTAATTAATTATTAAGTAAACTATTAAGCAAAATAATTAAGTAAAAAAATGACCAGCTCCTCAAATTTAGATTAAAAATAAATTTTATCCAACACATGCATAATTGCGAAATTTTAATTTCGCCGAGGATAATTTTCTCTGGCGGTAGAAAAACGATTTTTTTTTTGATTAATGAACGGAAAATCTTTTTTATTTTGTAAAAAATTCAAAAAAGCAACATATAATCATTATGCACTTATATAAATATTAATCAATATGCAGTGATGATTGAAATTTACAGCCACTTTATGGATTTACAACCACTTTAAATGCAAAATTGAAATTTTTCTCCGAATGCATATATCAGGGCTAATAAAATCACCGGATAATAAAATCAGCCGCGTTATAAAATCAAATCGGCAAGAACCGAATCATTACAATGTTAATACAAGTTAAAGACATCCTTTAATAAAATCAAAGCCGCAGCTTCAATTGCTTGACTTGAATGAAGTTTGGAGAAACCTATCTCACTCAACAAGGGGTTGAATTCTTATCTTACTTTTTAATGAATGAACCATAGAAGGGAGAGAAGTTTCTTTTGTTATCCATCTTAACAGAGAACATGAATAGATTTCCAAAAACTGTCTGTGCTCATGTTTCATATTATTTAAGCCGTTTGAGTAAATTATAGTTAAAGTTAGAGCACATATCATTTTTAAGTTCGTTTGATGTTAAATTTTATCAGCATGCTGAAAAGGAAGGATTTGAGTCTTAAAGATAAATTCGAAGTGTTGCAAAACTATGATAAGCTTCCTAAATGTAGTCAACGTGAAGCTTCAATTAAATTAGGGATTTCCCAAACTGCTCTTTTCTACATTCTGAAACAAAGGATAAATATTTCCGAGGAAATAAAAAAGAATGGAAATCTGTCAAGAAAGCGTGAACGTGAAGGAGAATCGGATTGATTGATTGAATGTAGGGTTTAGTGGCACAAAGTCCAAATGAGGACATGCTGCGCCAGACAATACAGTAAAATTGTTCTAAAGCCTAAGTACATACAAAATTTAATTGTAGCACAATTGCAGGAGAATCAAAGGAAATTGAAATGGCTCTGTTAGAATGGTTTAAAAATGCACGTAGACGAAGAATTCCAATTTCCCGTAAAATTTTATTTCACAAAGCACAGGACTTTGATAACTTATTTGGTGATTCTGATTTTAAAGTTACAGATGGGTAGCTAACCCGATGGAAAGACCGCAACAACATTGTTTATCGTAAATTGCATGGTGAAAAGCAAGATGCTGGTTTTAGCTCTGCCGCCGATTGGGTAAACGACGTGTGGCCAACACTCATCAAGGACTATAAACTAGAGCAAATTTTCAACACAGATGAAACAGGATTATTTTTCCGAGCACTTCCTGAACACACACTGCTGTTTAAAAAAGAATCGACTGGTGGATGCAAAAAAATGAAGGAAAGACTAACCGTGCAACATGACAGGAACTGTGAAAATAAAAACCTTTAGTGATAGGAAAGAGTTTATAACCTCGATGTTTTAAGGGAGTAAAACATCTGCCCACCAGTTATGCCAACAGCTATAACGCATGGAGGACTTCCAGTACCTTCAAAAAATTTCTTCTTGAATGGGACAAGGAGCCGAAAAACGAAAAGGTCGTCTTACTTTTAGACAATTGTTCTGCGCAGCCTGCTGATGAGGACTTGCGTTTGAAAAACATTAAATTAGGGATTTTGCCACCAAACACTACAGCTGTTATTCGATCCCTTGATCAGGGAATAAGATCATTCAAGTTTCATTACAGAAAAATGGTTGTTCAAAAAATCATTAGTGACATAGACTGTGACAGCTCTTCGGAACTCTTAACTGCAAACAAACTGTCGAAATCCCTTACTATCTATGCATTTAATTCGTAACTCACATGGGACATTGTTTCAACCCAAACAATATCAAATTCCTTTAAAAAGTGTGAATTAAGCACTGGCGATGGAGCTGATAACTGCTTCGAAGAAATGATCAGCAATGAAGAAAATGAAATGGACAAGAATTTTCACGTTGCGTAGCTATTGACGATAACCTTCAAACATCAGGAGAAAAATCTGATTCTGAAATTGTTACAGACATCAAAAATTGTAAAGTTAGTTCCAATCAAGAAATGAAAGAATCAGACTCAGAAGATGAAATGAACTCATCAGTGCCATCTTCAAAATGGAAGTCAGAAAAGTATTTAATGTATTGCAGCAAGCTTTATAACAAACAGGAGGAAATATCGAAAACTATTAAAACTTCTATAAAGTTAATTTTAAATACTGCAACTCAAGCAACCATTGATCGGTTTTTCGCAAATATTTTGAAAATTTAATCTTACGTAGGATTTTACTTTATTAAAATAATTAAATTTGTTAAAATAAAGCATTAATGTTGTCATTATTTCTGCTTTTAAAGTGCGTGCATTTAGAATATATCTGAAAAATTTGATTTTTTTTCAAATGTTGTTTCTTAATAAAATGTTTTCTTAATAAAATCAGTCGCTTAATAAAATCAAAAGAGCATAAAACGAAAGTGATTTTAATAAACGGCGGGCATTGTATATGTAAAAAGTAAAATTAACATTAAGGGGTTCAAGCCTTAGATCGCATTCTTGACCAAATTATGACTGTCATATTTCCAAAATTAAGGCTACCACCTGCATTTTTGGGGGTCAGAAATCCCAACCGGACGAAAAAAAACATGTTAATTCAGAGAAAGTACGTCTTTGTGTCTAATTTCGTAACTTTGAATATCGTCTGCACTATTTATTTTGTATATTTGAGGTCACTAACCTCAAATCATTAAGAATAAATCCTAGATCGTGAAAATCCGATCGTTAGATCAAAGTTAATGAGGGAGGTCCATTTCTTTTTGCGCAGTGTACATCGAAAAAGATCAGTTGCTTATTGATTATGTATAGGCCCTACCGACTCCCATTAAGTTGAAGTTATTCTCACAAAAACACGATGCCCATTTGCATTGGATTCTATTACCATAGGAACACACATGATATTGATGTGGAAAACATACTGACCAGAAGGGGTTGCAAGAGAGTCCTAACTACCAACTTCCAGCTCACTTTTCAAGAAACGTATATCGATGTAAAATTAATTGTGATATGTGTGTCGTTATGTTTGAAAAATGTGCTATTGAAACGGAAACAAAACGAAAACGGAAGTAAGGTAATAGTAGATAATATATATATATATATATATTATCTACTATTACCTTACTTCCGTTTTCTTTTTGTTTCCGTTTTTGTTCGGTTTTGTTTTTATTGTGCTATGTTATAGTGATCATATTTAAAGCAGCTTTAGCGCTTAATATTATCTACTATCAGCTTACTTTCGTTTTCTTTTTTTTTTCCGTTTTTAGTTCGTCTTCTAATTTCATGTGTTTAGGGCATTGCTCTTTCAGCCTAATTTTTGGATTTCAGCAGCAATAATAATTTGGCTCCTGCTAAAAATCAATTCAAAACGAGTAAATCCTGTTTTTTTTTTTTTAAATAATTTTTTTAATTATCAAACTTTTTAATTACAAACTTTAAATTATCTTGTATTATATTATTACCTTGCGCGCATCCATTTTCGGGCCCACCCAAGGTAACTAACAAATTAGACGTGCTTCAGTTTTGCAGTAAGAACGTGCCATAAGATATCACTTTATTTATGCTTCTGTTTTCATACATTGTAATCTGGCAATCTTATTGCGAAAATATTATAAATCATTCTTGAAAGATTCCGGTACGCGTAAGTTCATTAAATTCGCTCCTCACTATTTCCTTTCGTGTACTGTTCTCTAATCTCTTTACATTTTATTTTCAGTTTTTTGCTTGATATATTTGTTTGTTTTTCCGTACATATTTTTTACTTAATGTGTTCCAATTTCGTTTAAATTTTTTTGAGTGCTCCTCACACTGTTGTATTGATATATTTTGCTTTGGCTATATTAATGCAATATTAGAAAGCACTCCTTTTGCGGATATAATCGTGTGAGCTGATGAAGAGATTATATCTTTTCATTATTTTGTTTTCCAAAGTTTAATTTAATTTTTTTTTAAGGTATTAAAAATTATGTTCTTTTAAATACTTTTAAAAAATTATTGTTAATAATTTTCTTCTATTGTCATTATTTTTTATATTTTTTTCCATATTTTCTCAATTTTTTAGCTTATATATATATATATATATATATATATATATATATATATATATATATATATATATATATATATATGAATGCAGCTTCAAGAATTCGAACCAGAAATTCTAACTTCAAAATTCGAACTGTTCAAAAATTGAAATAAATTAATAAAATAAATTATTTATCTACAAATTATTTATCTCTCATTAACGGTATTTATATATATATATATATATATATATATATATATATATATATATATATATATATATATATATATATATATATATATATCCCCCTCAAATCCTGCTAGCTGCCTCACCGTGGCGTGGTACGTCGGGAGCTTAGCTCCTGGTAGGGCCACCCTAGGCGTGAAGGCCATTCCATTATGCCCAGCTAATGCTAGCAGGTGAAACTATGGAGCTAAATCAGTCTTCTACCTTTGGTGCTCCAGGTCATTTTAGGCCAACAGAAGCTGTAACACTTTCCCCTGTACCATGAGTCTAGTTCAATCCAGTTCTCATACTGCATCGCCTGTCGCGCAGGTTAATCAGAGGCGCGTTCCTGGTTTAAGCAGAGGGCCAGGTTCGACAAGTACGGGTTCCTCCACCGCATAGTTGGTATTTCAGAAAACGACCTGGAAGTGCTTTGCTTTTTGAGGGACCTAGAAGCCAGCAGACTTGTTTATCTCGCTTTGCAAGTGGTCACTTGAGGTGTCTCTCGTATGTTCAGGGGCAAAAGACTTTTGGACTTTGCACTAAATGTAGGACTGCTCAGGCTTCGCCCGAGCATATTCTAAACTGTATCGATTTTAAGATCGACGAGGTTTTTTCAAAACCTCATCTGTTTTTAGACTTCCTGGACATTTTTGGACTTATGGAATTGGTCTAATTGGGATGGACCTCTTGGGGATTAGAAACAACAACATATATATATATATATACGAATTTCATCATTAGTTCATCTAACACAAGAAAAAAGTCCTTCGCATGAATTTGCAATCTTGGTGGGTATGCAAAGTTAAAAATTTTGGAGTAATATTTTGAGTTCTCAAAATTTGGAGTGAATCAGGAGTCTAATTGACTAATGTCCTGTTATCTGGGATTAGATGAGATTTGAGGTAGCGCTCTCAAACCATTAAGGTTGAGTCCTAAAACGTGAAGGTTCGATCATTAGACCGAAAGTTATTTAGGGTGTTCAGTTTATTGTTTCAGGCACTGCACCCCTATTTGATTAGCTGTAAGGTTTTAAAATTATTCCAATTTACTCTTAGTTTATATCGTAATTAGCGTTGTGAAATCTTGTGGAATTAGTTGGGATTATTTTACAAAATATTTTAAAGTGTATTTTTCCCTTTTTAGAATGTGACTGTGGCAAAAATGCAAATTGTACTTTTGATAAAGGTTGGTTTAAGGACGATACGAATTGTTTGTGCCCAGATGGTAAAACATTGAAAAATACGCGTTGCAAAGGTAAGTAAAAGATTTCTTATACATATGACTTTTGATTGCAACTGAAAGGCTCTATGTCCGATATGGATAAGTCAAATTAGTCTTACAGATGACATTTTTGCATAAAACTGTTCCTTAACACTATCTCAGCGAACATGCTACAATTTCACGCATGAACAAATACATGAACAGCACTTAAAGAGACGTCAACTTGCTCCGAATAGCAAATATATATTTTAAAGTGGTAGTTTATCAATTGTGATTATTTGTTTAATAAATTCAATTAAGTAGATTTTTATCCACCACTATTTATAAATAATTCGTAATCTTATATAATTCACCACTTCATAATTTCTAAAATTTCTTAGCTTATTTACCGTTTTTCAAATTATTTTGGCGTGTCCGGAGCAGTTGGCATCTCTGCACTTAGAAAGCAATATAATTATATAAATAAAAATATGAGATAGATATTTATGAAATATTCGAGTATTTTATTTCTCAAAACTCGAACCAAGCAACTGAAACCCTCAAAATCTGTCATCAATTGACATTCTGCTTTTAATCTTTCTATTATTGCTTATAGGCAACAGTTGTTTATTGCTTGTTTCATTTGAGATAACGATATCAGATAACGGATCGAAGTATTGTTTGTCGGTACATTCTTATTTATTATTGATGTGATGTTTGCATATTAAATCAAAATTTTGTCTAAATTACGATCGCGTCAAATTGACTTATATCTATAGAGATAGGTATACCACAAAGGAAATTTCAATATTTCAACGCTTTTGAAGAAAATGGACTTCAATATATATTTAACTCGATCAATGGATAAAAGTCATTACAAGAGAAAAAATAAAAAATGTGAGCGGGTTTTATAATTTTCCATATAAAATTCGAAATGCATCAAAATGACGCGTCCCGTAAACCTAGTGTTAATACTATGTAAAGATAAACAATTTACAATATTCAGAATTTCTTCTTAATGACAGAACGATGAATTGAAAAATTTTATTATCTACATGAAAACCTTAGTGTGTATTTTTCACCAAAAATTTTATTAACGCTAGAAAGATAGTTGGAGCGAATTTTATTTTTTGTTGCTCGGTAATTCTGAAAATAACTTACTGAAAGTGATGAGAATTCGCAGAATTCGTATTGAACAGCCATTGCTCGGATTCGAAAATGGCTCACCGCAATGGAAGGCGAACGCTTCATCCCCTGACCACAACGACTATAATTCATGCATTCTCCTTAAAGAACTGTATAAAACGTAACACTATAATGACGGTGTCACCTTTAGGTGTTTTAATAGATATCACATAACCTCGGGTAATTTATGGTGTGACATACGCTTTGGTATATTTTAAATACCAGTTCAAAAATATTCGTATTTTGACATTTCTGTAATTATAATTTATAGAAAAAAAGAAACTTAATTATCTAAAGAAACCAATAAAACTAAAGAATATAATAGTAAAGGTACGTACCTTCTACTTTTACTATAAGTAAGGAAAGTAAAAGTTTTGCCATATATGTGCATCAGAGGTCACAAAAGTGGTCTATATAGACCCCCAGGGGTCTATTTAACAAAAGCGAGGGTCGATCTGAGCCAGGGTGTCGAATGGGAGTCTAGCATTTCCAAGTTCCTATATGGGTGAAGCCGGTTTCAGTCACGTAAATTCAATCTTAACTAAGTACAGAAATAAGTTAAATGTGGAGTTTCGAGGTAATTTAAGATTAAAATTGACCAATTTTGAACCCAATATAGCGAACCTTGCAAAAAAACATCAGGCACACCCATCTCATTGATTAAGAAGCAATAAATCTGTAGTTACTTTAATTATTATTTCTACTTATTTATAATTACTTATTTTTTAATAAATACTAAGGTATTTAAATTTCAACATTAATATATTTTTCATAAAACTATTGCTACACAATGTACTATTACTTTAAAAAACGTTTAAATCACAAAATAAATGTACAAACACAGTATCTAATAGAGTTTTATTTTAATTAACAGAAATTTACTTTCATAAGGGTCGATGGAGATTATGAAAAATTATGTAGAGGTCGAAGATCAAAAAAGTTTGGCGACCCATGATAACACGCGTAACTGAAATGCTAGTAATCCGTTACATGAAATATTTTTACTCACCAAAACAAATAAATTATAATGCAATTTCGATAATCAAGTCTATAATATATTTTTATTAAGTTACTTATCATTATATTTTAAGATTTTCGATGTCTATTTGCTCTTCACTCAATCTGGAAAGGGCCAAACTGTCGCCTTTGCGATTTTCCAATTCAGCGGCTTTTTACGACCCGCTATCATGTTTGGCATTTTATCAAATAAAAAAATACATTTTTAAATTCATATAACAAATTTTAAATAAATAAAAGCTGGCATTGGGGCAGACTAAAGTCGAGAGAAAAATCTCCAAAAAAGAGAAGAATTCATTAAAAGCTGCTAGATTGGAAATTTGCGACCCCTTCTGTCTTTCAAAGTATACAGCAATTTACAGCCCTTCTAGTGCTACAAATAAAACCTTCTAAGCAGTTTTAAACTGTGACTGGTTCTTATAATACCCAATGATTATCATGTAAATATTAGTGTTAGGGAAAAAGAAAATTATATTTACTAAATTTTATTTTAAATAAAATATTAATTTTAGGTCCAGTTATAATAATTGGACTGTTTTAGTAACTCAAATATTTAAACACAATGCATAAAATTATTGTTTATATTAAATGCGAAGCATATTATCTTCTATAGATTGGATTCTCTAATCTATACCTGAATGAAACAGTAAACTAAGCATTCCTCTAAAATGAATTTTTTACTCAGTGCTCTAATTGAAAACATTGTTAGTTTATGATAGCGAGACATGAGTTGAGAGATCACAATACAAAATATAGAGCCGTGGTGGCAATGGGAATAGAGCGCTTGCCTTCCAATAATGTGTAATGAGCTCGAATCCCAGCGATGACTGGTCGATTCGAATTCCGCGTCTGACTTGCACTGACAACAGTGCTGACGTAAAATTTCCTCAGTGGTAAAAGGATCATGGGCCTCGTTGCCACCAGGCTGAACATGGGAGGCTTTTGTGGTTTCATCAAAAAGTCTTACACGAACTCAAATCCCCCCCAATATTATCCAGTAGTTCCTTGTCTTCTGGATAGGGTTCAAAATTACTAGGCTACGGAGTTGAACATCGGTAATTTTAAACAAAAAATTGGTTCGGCTGTTCAATGACGGTTATAAAATAAAATAAAAACGCAAAATAAAATGAGGTGTAGAAATATTAAATGCAGTGGGTAGTGGATTTTCCTCCGTATCAACATTTTTCTGTTTTTAATATGCTAAACAAGTTCTAACCCGTTCGGACGTGAATAACTCTGAGAAACAATTTTTATTTCAGCTGCGTGAGATTTTTGAACTGATCTTTGATATTTCTGCATCGCTGATTTCAATTCAGCAATCAGTTTCCAGTAACAAGCTACCGTTTTTTTGTTATTCAATTATAATATTCCTTATAAAGATTTCTTTAAATCAACTAGAATGGATACTAAGTATCCCCACACCTCTGCTGTATGGGAAATGGTAGAAAGGTGGCATAGGATCTCTTAAAATCCACTTGAATGAATACTATGTGTCCCCACATCTCTGCTTCGTATTAAGTGGTCGAAAAATGGCAGTAATACATTTCAGTTAGCGACTCGATATGTTAGGATCATATACTTACTGTCTTAAGTGATAGTTTCATAATAGCTGACAAGTGTATATGTATGTATTTGAACCTATATAATCTTTATGAATGCTTATAGTTACACTTAAAAAAAACTGAACTAAAAATTCCACTTTTAAAAAAATCTGTAGTTTTCCAAGAAACAAAATCTGTTGCTTTCAGATTAGTTCGGATCAAGTACTTCTATAAATGAGACAAAAAATTAGTTCTCTGTCATTTGCATTCTGTGCATCAGTTTAACAATACAAAAACATAGAAATACAGTAATGTCTTTTTTCAGATCCATGTGAAAATAAACCATGCAAAAATGGAGGAACGTGCCAAACTTATGATGGCTTAACTGTCAACTGTACCTGTACGGATCGTTATTCTGGAATCTTTTGCGAAAAAGGTACATTCAAACAATCTTCTTTTTTTACTAAATATGAGCCAACTCTTGCTACGAGATGGCCTACCAATTTAAATGGGTAGAATTTCAAGCATTTTGAGATTTAAAATCATACAAAGTTAGAAATCAAGACAATATCTAAGAATAAATTTATTTTGAAATGATAGTGGATTTAATTCTCGCCTCGTATGGTATCGTTGAAATTGTGGCAAATTAAAATGCTCAGTACAATGCATGCTAAAATTTGAAAATCAAATCAAATATGCTAACTATCTCATTAGTGATGAATAATTTGAACTTTTGATGAATAATAGAACAAACAAATTGTGTCTATTACACAGATTAAAATCCGTCCCCTGTTATTCTGCGAACTTTTGAAAATAGCTTTAGTTTACAGGAACTTATCCGATCATCAGTTTGGTTTAGTTCGCAGTTAGGTACTTTATTTGCGTTGCACGAGAACTACACAATGGGCTATTGGCGATGGTCTAGGAAACATCCCTGAGGATGTTCCGAAGACATGCCATCGCAATTTTCATCATCTGCAGAGGGGGTGGCTCACCTAGTTTGGTAATTCGACGACCTGGAGTTTGGTTTAGAAGCTGTAATTTTATTGCACAAATTGCTGAGGTCAGAACGTTACAGTTAGCGGTAATGTTATTCAACAAATTTGAACTTAGCCTTAAAAAAACATTACTCTAGTTAATACAGGAGGTAGAGGCACTTAACCCTAATAAACATCATTATGGAGTATACAGGAAAGAGACACTTAAGTGTAAGACCGTCAGCGTAGGATAAGATATTAGGAGAAGTAGCAAATTATTAATATTTAAATAGAACTAAATAAATTTTAAATAGAATTAAACATAACTCAATTGGAATTAAATACGATTTAAGCATAAATTTAAATCAATTAAAATTTAATACAAAGTTTTAACATCGCATATCTCTATGCCCTCATTAGAATGAGAATTGGGGGCCGTCATACTCATGATCACATGACCGGTACACATTCTTTGATGGGTCGAAATTTTCTTCACAATGGCAAAATGAATTTGATTGATCAAATGAGTGCCAGTCAGTTTAATTTAGTTTTTTTAAGGATAGAAGAAATATTTGTTGCATATTTTCTTTTTCTTTTTTGAATTAAAACTTAATTGATCTAGGCCTTAAATGTGTGTAATAAGGCATATGGTTTTAATGCATCTAGTTGTTGTTAGTAATGAACTCTCGTCATTAATAATTTAAATTATTTTGGTAAATTTTATGATATTTTCTATTAAAGGGAAGTGATGTTTAGTTTCACAATTAAGAATGTGTGGTTAATTAAGGTGTCAAAAAATCTATATTATCATTAATAATTGGTAACGAATAGTTTTAGGATTAGAGTTCAATAAAATTAAGCGTCTTGAAATTGAGAGGCCGCTTGGACCACTAAGAAATGTCTATAAACTATAATTTTAATTATTTTTTTTACTTAAAGCTGTGTCGGTTGAATTAGCGAAAAACTAAAGGGACATAATAATATTTTGTATTCTAAATTATGTAAAAGTTTAAGTCAAAAAAGGGAAAAGTTAAAAAAATAAAATAAATAAATATCGTTATTTATCGAAAAAAAGTAAAAATTTAAAAGTGGACGATGCTATGAAACATTTCAAAATATTGACTTCAAATCTAAATAATTATGCTAAGTATGCTAAATTCTGTAAATATTAGTTTACAATTTAAAGGGAGGCAGGGATATGATCCCCGCTCATCTTAGAGGGAAACGAGTGCTTTATCCTCGGTCTCAAAGCTACCAGATAGTTTTAATAAGCATTTTATATTCGGAAACGTTATTTTTGTAGAAAATATTGATTTTTAAGGGGGAAAACAGTGATGAGGGAGAAGCGATTTCTGGGTTAGTGAAATGAGCGAGCAGGGGATAAGCTATATCGATTCCTATCAAGATTAGCTCTTAAAATAAATTATTGGATGACGCCAGTACTTAAAACGTTAAAATTGCTTCAGTCTCGCTATTGCTAAGAAATGTTATGTTAGAGTGATTTAAGAACTTAAAAGAAATTCTTCAAGAGCCAAAGTATACTTTTTATTTTTACAATCTGGTTTAAATAATCATAATAAAAAAAAAAACGCTTTCTAATACCTGATAAGGGCTTTCATTGTGTTAAAACTTTATCGTCAAAACTGATTTCAGAGGTTAATATAAATGAAACACAGCTTAATGTTCGGTGGCAAACATTTAAATTTGTTTCCGTAGAAAGATTAACTTTTATAAATGAAAAAAAAATATGATGACGATATTTATCTCCATATTTATTTTTTCTTATTTGCTCGTGGTAGGTATTAGGAGGGGGGGGGGTGCTGTTGTCTTAGAGGAAGATGTATCTCAAAACATTTAAACAGGATATGAAAATCCCCTGCTTAAAAATCCAATCACTGATATACATACTTATCTTTTTTCTTCTTCTCTTCACAGGGCTGTAATTCGTCCAGAAGAAAGAATTTTTTTTTTTTTAATTATATATCCTCTTTAGCTTGCACTAGTTGTAATTATGATACATTTCAATAAAATAATCTACAAGGAGAGATGTAATGACGTCATAAATTACGATAGCGTCATTGATTGAAAAAGTCGCTTCTTAAAATTAAATGTAAATATTGTATTTTTTATGTTATCCACCAATTCTTTCATAAAGTAGACATTTGGTATAATTTTCCCAAAAGAATTGGGTCGGCTGTTAAAGGAAAGTTATAAACATAAATTCCTTATAGCGCTAGATTCTTTACGAGGTGAGCTGGGTTTGAATCCCAGGGATGGCTGGTCGATTCAAATTCCGCACTCGACTCGCACCGACCACAGTGGTGACGTAAAATGTCCTCACTGGCAGACGAATAATTGGTTAGAGTCCCATTGCCGTCAGGCTAACCAAAAGAGGTTAAAATCCTCCAAAAATTTCTCGCACTACTACGAGTTGAACAAGTAATTACAAGGCTATGAAGTTGAACACTGACAGTCATAAACCCAAAGTTGGGTCGACTGATCATGAAACTACCTTGTCACTACTTTCAATTTTAATAGAAAGAAATTGTCCGAAAAATGCACTCTTATAATCAAAAATTTGAAAGTGGTAGAAACGAATAATTTAATTTTCCCGAACAAAAGTAGAAATGAAAAGAGGTATTAGTAAAAAACCTTGCAAAAAGTAAGGCGAGGTTTTTGAGGTTGGCAGATGTACAAAAATACACCTGAGGTAGAAAAATAAGGTTATGCTTAGCACTGAAAATAACCTCATCAATTTAGCAACATTTACACCTCACAAAATCAACCTCATATATAACTGTGAAATAATTTTAGTTTAGATCGGGGGAAATTATTCACACATCAATTGTATCTAGTTGCTTGAAGTACAGAAAAAATAATTCATGAACCTCAAAAACAACATCTCTAAGCAGGTTGCTCTATAGTCGATTTCCATCAACCTCGAGTATGAATTAAGCAACTTCATATACTTTGATCTTGGAGGTAGATTTAAGGTTGTTTATGAAATCAACTTCGAATAAACCTCAAATCAACCTTGAAACCTCTATACAGCTTCATGTAAACCTGAAAGATATCTTAAAATTTTGTAAGTGAAAATAATGATTATCACAATATATTGATAAGATAAATATTTACATTTTGATCTGGTGTTACTTCACAGAACTCTCTTAAAGCTTAAAATGCAGGCAGCAGAAACTGTGCATTTTCTTTTTGTGGCTGCATAGTATCAAGATAATGAAACTGACCGAGTGTTTTTTTTTTCACGCATAGCAAATTAAGTGTAGGAAAAAAAGTTATGATATTAATGCATTTATTTAGCATCATTTCACTAATTATATTATTTCACAAATGGTTTTAAAATGTGTTATTTATTTAACAGCTAAAACTGGTTGTGAAGATTATGGAGGAAACAAGGAGTGCAGGGGGAGAGGGGACTTCTTTACTTGCATTAACGACAAAAAAGACTCATCGAAATACATATGCGACTGCCTGTCTGGATACAAATTAAACAGCAACAAATGCATTGGTAAAACCCTTAATTTATTTGCTCTAACTTTGCCTTTAATGCCTACCGGGCTGTGTAGGGGTCAGGGAACTGGCCTATGGTTCTGGGTTCGAATCCCGGTCTAGGCATGGATGTTCTTTCATTTTCTCTACTATCTGGTCCTTATTGTGGCAGCAACGTTGGCCCACCTAATATGGTGCCTCTGAAAAAATGGCCAGCAAATCTGCCCTTCAGATGCCTGTACTGACGAAAATTCATTCCCCAGGAGGGCATTGGAAGAAAAAAATTTAAAGAAACTTTGCATTTAACTTTCACAAAGATGCCAACTTGCTTCTCATTACATGGAAAAATTACCGAACAATGAAAAAAGGGAAAAAGAAATATAATAATAAAAATCTCCGGAAAAAATTCCGAGAAAAGGAGAAAAAATTTATTTAAATATATTCTCACATTATTGTATTGAAATATTTTTCTTTGGCTATATTGATACAATATTAGAAAGCACTTCTTTTTGCGGATATAATGTGAGCTGATGAAAAGATTAGATATTTTATTTTACGGAGTTTTATTATTACTTTTCTTTTAACCTTTTTTTAATTGTTCTATAATTTCTAAACATTTTGAGCTTATTTTATGAGTTCTGTTTACTTGCAGCTTATGCGCTCGCAGTATATATATATATATATATATATATATATATATATATATATATATATATATATATAAGCTCAAAATGAAGATAAAACAAAGAAAAATTATAGACATATGAAAAAGGGGGTAAAATAATAATTAAAAAAATAACAAACAAATAAATAAAAAAAGGATGAAATTTTATTTAAAAAAAACCGGAAAGAAAGATATAATCTTTTCATCAGCCCATACGATTATATCCGCCAAAAAGAGTGTATATATATATATATATATATATATATATATATATATATATATATATATATATATATATATATATATATATATATATATATATATATATATATATATATATATATATATATATATATATATATATATATGAAAAAAAAACGGGAAAGGACGTATCCAAAATTTTTTAACAAAATCGAAAATTGTGAAATATCAACTCAGTCTGTTAGGCCTATTTTTAAGATATTTTGGTTCTTAAATTCATAACAGGTCATTTGAATACGAAAAAGAATGTTTTTATGACCCGTATTTAATATCATTCCTTCATAATTCAGCTGAGACTGGTTACGAAGATAAATGTGGGAATAAGGAATGTCAAGGAAAAATTAACTTTACTGGCATTAATGATAAACGAAACATCAAAATATTCACGAAAATGCCTGCTTAGATATAAATTGGATAACAAAAAATGCATTGGTTTGGAAATAGTCGATTTTGTTCAATTTATTTCCTTTCATATTTAATGAAAGAAATGCACAAGCATATCACATTAAGTTGTTTTTCATTCAATGTAGAAGAAAATGCTTTATTTTTAGTGTGGTATTTTAAAGCTAATTATTTTTCTTTTTCTATTTATATTTTAGCTAAAACTGGTTGTGAAGATTATGGAGGAAACAAGGAATGTCAAGGAAAAGGAAACTTCACTTGCATTAATGATAAACAAAACATATCTAGATACACATGTGAATGCCTGCCTGGTTATAAATTAGTGGACAACAAAAAATGCATTGGTATGAAAATAGTCATTTTTATTCAATTTATTTGCGTTTAAATTCATTGGAAAAAATGCATACGAAGATCACAATACTGATTTTTTTATGTAGAAATTTTTTTTTTTATAGTGTGGGTCTTCAAAGGCAACTATTTTTTTCTTTTTATATTTTAGCTAAAACTGGTTGCGAAGATTTTGGAGGAAATAAAGAATGTCAAGGAAAAGGAAACTTCACTTGCATTAATGATAAACAAAACATATCTAGATACACATGTGAATGCCTGCCTGGTTATAAATTAGTGGACAACAAAAAATGCATTGGTATGAAAATAGTCATTTTTATTCAATTTATTTGCGTTTAAATTCAAAGGCAAAAATGCATGAAAAAAAAATCACAATACGGTTTTTTTATGTAGAAATTTTTTTTATAGTGTGGGTCTTCAAAGGCAACTATTTTTTTCTTTTTATATTTTAGCTAAAACTGGGTGCGATGATTATGGAGGAAACAAGGAATGTCAAGGAAAAGGAAACTTCACTTGCATTAATGACAAACAAAACATATCTAGATACACATGTGAATGCCTGCCTGGTTATAAATTATTGGACAACAAACAATGCATTGGTATGAAAATAGTCGCTTATATTCAATTTATTTTCTATTCAATTCATAGGCAAAAATGTATTAAAAAATCATACTACAGTTTTTTTTTCTTTTCTTTAATGTAGAAAATTATTTTTTATAGTGTGGCTCTTTAAAGGCAACTATTTTTGTCTTTTTATATTTCAGCAAAAACTGGTTGCGAAGATTATGGAGGAAATAAGGAATGTCAGGGGAAAGGAGACTTCTTTACTTGCATTAATGACAAACAAAACATATCTAAATATTCATGCGACTGCCTACCTGGATACAAATCGAACAACAAAAATTGCATTGGTATATTCCTTTCTATTCAAATTTTAAGCGAAGAAACGCCTGAACTACTAATTAACTTTGTGGTTATGTTGATGGAATCTGGAAGACAGAATTTAAATCCCTCTCTGATTAGCTAGATTGTTAAAATCCCTTAAAGAGCTCTTTGTCTGAGGACAATGCAGGTTTCAGTTTATTCCAGATAGCTCCAAAAAGAATTTAATGTGATATTATTACCAAACGGGTGTAATTTATCGACGTTAATCAAAAATCCATCATTTTTTCGAATAGTTTATGCGTTTAAATTTTAATTTAAACACTTTGATGGTTGATAATTAAAGCCTAAATCATTTACCGACGGCAACAAGCACAAGTTTTCCTCAATCGATATTTTGTCCACTTTCTTTATTAATAAGAGGTCACAAATTTCAACGATAGTGGAGTGACTAATGACAATGTAAGTTAAAAATATCCCATAAACCCATGTTTCCCAAAGTGTGGTACGCGTACCACCAAGGGTACGGGAACAGTGCGAGGCACCACCAAGTGTATGCGAAATATCTTGCAACAAACGAAAATTTCAAAAAAGAAATTTAAAAACAAAGCTAGTCATGAAAATTTACGATTACTTTTTATCTATTGGCTATTTTTCGCAAAGTTAATAGTGTTAGTGGTGTCAACAGCTAGTTAATAATCAGTGGTGTCAACAGATTTTTAACTTTTGTGCAATTGTTTCATAGTAAAGAATACATTCATTTTTGTATTAGTGGTACACAGCGTTACGGAAAATTTATAAAGGGTACACAAAGTTCATAAGTTAGGAAAACACTGCCCTAAACGTTGCAAGTCAAAAATCAATCAAACGTTTGACATCGTTCCAATGTTAAACTAACAGATAGAAAAGTCAAAAGAAAAAAATATTAAAATGAAATAAAACAAAGATAAAATCTAAATTTTGCAGTTTGACTGAAATGTATAAAAAAAAATTATATTTTAGATACACCTAATAGAAAAAACTTAAAGTTCATCACTTACGAAACAAACTTGAATATGTGTGAGTTCAAAAATGAGTTTCTCTCTAGTTTTCTAACAGTAATGGAAAAAATATGACAACGATTGAGCTTAAAATATGTCATAAATAATGATTATAAATATGTCATGTCAGTCGCAATGCCTGTACTAAGTTTAGACAAATTTCTCCGTCTGGTCCTTTTTTTTTTTTTTTTGCTAACTGGTACTTTTTGAAGATTTGAACCATCAATGTGACGAGATACTTTTACACCCTGCTGTAATTCGAAAAAATCGGGCTAGCCTTTTCACGCATGGAGTTTTGTTTTTGTACAATGCAAATTCATATTGCAATTTTTGGTTTAAAGTGCCTTGAATATCCACCGTACTGTCCAAATCTCCTACCCTAAGATTTCCGTCAGTTTCCTGCCCTGAATAATGATATAGTCTGAAAAAAGATTTAGCTGTTTGACAAATATCAGTGCTTCCTAATTATGTGGAAAAATGATGTTATGTCCTCGCTTTTGTATCTCACAATACTTTGTGTCATTTATATACACCTCTGTCCACCGTCAACAGGAGAAACTTGTTTTCGGACTCCTCCTCACAGCATCAATCAAAATTTTTCCATGCGTCTGTCGAAACTTATTACTACTATTAAGTACTGGGCTGCCAACTTTCTACGCTTTTTGTAAAAATTTATTCTAGTGGAGCGTGAGCTTATGTCTTAATGTATTATTTTTTTATTCATTTGAACTTATTTTCAACACCACTATGATTTAAAAGCCCGTATGCAACGCCACTTTTAAAATATTGGCCAAAATACCAAAAATTCTGAAAGCTTTAGTTTTAAACGTTTACAACTCAAAAATTATTTTAAAAAAGCGTAGTAGTTGGTATTAATATTGAAATTGATGTAGTTATGATTCCTAAGTTTGTCTTTTTTGGTGTGAAAAAGAAAAAAAAATTATCCGCTTCTAAAACGTAGTTTTAAAAGTTATTAACTTTATTATTTAAGAAATTAACAATAAGCCCTCTAAACAAATAAAAACATACCAGCCAACTTTTAATCCCTTCCATTATGATTTTTCCCAGTGGTATTAAAATGGAATAAAAATTTCAATTTTAAGCAAAAAAATACGTTGTATTTGAAAAAGCTTAAGCTGACTATCATGATGGTAACGCATATTAATATATATGCTTAATTCTTTTAGGAATAGTGGTGATGAAAATCCTTTAAAAATTTAATTTATGAAAGAAAAAATAGTATATATTTACTACCACTTTAAATATAAAAATAAAATTTTATGCCAAATGCGTAAAAGTTGGCAGGTATGTAAGAATTATACTATATTGTATTTATTTTATCGTTCTATATTTATTACATTCAATCGTTTGAAGTGGTGTATTCACCTTATCTCATTTTTATATTTCAGCCAAGACAGGATGCGAAGATTATGGGGGAAATAAAGAATGTCAGGGAAGAGGCGACTTCTTCATTTGCATTAATGACAAACAAAATGTGTCTAAATACTTATGTGGCTGCCAACCTGGATATAAATTGGACAACAAAAAATGCATAGGTACAAAAACTTTTTATTTCTACTTAACACTAGAATTACAGCAGCACTTATTATGCCCAGATTTTAATAAAAGCGAAAATTTTTTTTTTGTTATTTGGAGATCTGACATTTTTTTCCTTCTAAATCATAGCAAATATTGTATGATTAAAATTCTGGATAATATCAAATAATATTTTCATCACTATTAAAGATATACTTTTAGTTATGGCTACAGGTTACTTTGCAAGTAACTGGAGAAGGTTTCAACAATTCAGATTAGAAGAGGGAAACATATCTGTTACGGTCAGTGTGAATAGTCAGTCAACATATATATAATAGTCTAACCAGTCAATATTAATAATAACTAAACTAGCTGGTTAAAGTGAATAATGTGAGCAAAATTATCATATTAACCGGTCATTATTAATAATAACTAATGCAGTATGGTGAACGTAATTCTTTCGCGTTTTTATTGGGGATATTTCCGTATTGTGATCTGCCTCGTCAGCTACAATTGCTAAAGCGCAAAATTGATTTTAAATTGGAAAAATAAAAAAAACATGTAGATGTTTGCCCGGGGATGCCAATGAGTTTATACCCTTCTAGTTGGTCCTATTCTGTGTTGCTTTTTTTCAAAGTTTATCGCGGAAGTTGCCAAAATTTGGCGATTATTCCACCACAGATCACGATACGGAAATTTCTTCTTTTTATTTCTCTCTTTGACCATAGGAAGCAATTATTATAATTTTTTACCGGTTAGTTTTAATAACAACCACTTTTATCTCTTTAACTATAACACGTATACAAAGAGGCACACCCATGTCCCAATACTATCTATCTAAACCGTTTAATCACTTTGACCAAAGTTCTATGGTTATTATTAGTAATAACAAGTAAAAGTGAATAATTTGCGATATTTCTTACTTAATTTAGTTCAGCCGATAGATCCTAGCATTTTGCAAAAAGCTTGTCATAATCCGTCAGAGGAAAATATCAGCGGAGAAAGAAGATGATAAAAAATTCTTCATTTCTAGCTAATAATACCCTTGGATTTTAAAACAAGATTAAGAAATTAAAATTAAAAAAATTCAAATTTATTTTATAAAAATTGTTCCTACTTCAAGACGGTGGCTCAAGTGGTGGCAGGGGGAGATGAAAAACTTGCACCTTTTTATTGTTGAACTAACCTAGACAATATATCAAAAAATGAAACCACCTTAATTTTTGTAACACGCAAGACGTTTTGCGACAATTTCATTAGACTAAACGTAACAATTTGAATTAGACTCTTGAGATGAGAAGGGTGTTCTTGAAACCAAAGCTAAAAGTGAATATCTTTAGTGCTCCATGACTTAGCAACAGATCTCGAAAAAGGATGTATCTTTAAGAGAAAAATCAAGGAGATGAAAAAACAGCAAGTGATGGTTTAGTTAGAAATATTAGAAACTGTTCAAAGGTATCAATGTAACAAGAAAGCGTTTATAGCAGAAGCTGTTACACGAAGTAGCTAGATCAATTCGGCTAACTCAAGAGTTTAGTGGATGAATGATAGCGGTGAAATGTTGGTGGTTAATATTAAATAATGATATAATGAATAAATGAGCCAAAATATTTTTACGTAGACTGTAGGAAATATATGTTTTGCCTTCATTTCTACTTTATATCATTAAAAAGTGCTTTTTGAATCTCTTTCGCAAGGAAAAGGAAAAATATCACATTATAAGACAATTTTGAAGCAATGTTATAGTTTTAACAATAAATTGCAGCATATATAGCATTCTGGTTTTTCTTCTGACTGTAATTCTGCAAAAAGTTCGTTATTTTCTTTAATTTCATTAGCTAGAAAAGAAAACTTACGCAAAAATTAATTTATAACAGTTACAGAATCAAATTAGTTACAAACATTAGTAACTTCTCCTTAAAATGCAACAATTCATGAAGAAGAAGAATCAATTCATGTAGTTAAGAAAGAGCCTTTGAGAACGAACTCAAACCATTTGCGTTTAAAAATTCACATTTTTGGCTTTTTAATTTGGTGACAAAAGCTTTTTAAGGTTACTGGATGGCTGTTAATTGCCAAATGAAATGTTCTTTCATGTTTTTGTCAGTTACTTCCTATGAAGCAAAGTGTCCAAAACACTCAACGTACCTAAAATTTGGTACGTTGAGTGTTTTGAAAAGTTTCGGATTTGCCCGTGGAAAAATTTAAAAAGTTATATTATTGAAATAAGAAACTGTATTTAATTATGTCAGTAACTACAGAAATATTTCATAACTCTTATAAAACATATTAATAGATCCGAAAGTAGGGTTTAAATTTTAATTTTTAAATTAAACTAAGAAACTATGAGATTCTTTCAAATAATAAATTTAAGCCACTTTTTTATGCCACTTTTTTTAAAAAAAATGTTTCTAGTTGCATATCATTTCTCAGACACGTTAAATTTAAAATAAAACTGAAAACTACTATTTGAAATGTTTTCTTTTATCACCTACAAGTTATTGTGTATTATTACAAAGCTAGTGAAAGACAAAAATAATGTATGGGTCTAAAAAGACTAAAACTCAAAAGACCTAATTACTATACTTAATTTGAATTATTTTAAATTATAAACATATTATTATAGATTATAACAGCTATAATATGAATATTTATATTTTAGAAATAGCAACTTCCTCTCCTGCTACATCTACAGTTAATTCAACTATTACTAGTACTATAAAAACAAAGACATCTACTATTCCGACACCAGAAACTTCATCTCCAGTCACATCTACTATTCCGACAAAAGAAGCTTCATCTCCAATCACATCTACTATTCCGACAAAAGAAGCTTCATCTCCAATAACATCTACTACTCCGACAGAAGAAGCATCCTCTCCAATCACATCTACTACTCCGACAGAAGAAGCATCCTCTCCAATCACATCTACTACTCCGACAAAAGAAGCATCCTCTCCAATCACATCTACTACTCCGACAGAAGAAGCATCCTCTCCAATCACATCTACTATTCCGACAAAAGAAGCATCCTCTCCAATCACATCTACAATTACGCAAACATCAACTTGGAAAGATACAAGCCCTGTACCAAAATCCTCAACATATGTGTCCTCGTCATCACCTCGGGATATTTTCACTATCACTAGTGATGTCACAAATTTAACGGATCATACAACGATTACGTATAAACCTACAAACATCACTGATGATTCTAACTATTCTTCATCTTCATCAGACATTTCTGATTTTACTGATTACACAAATTTGACTGATCATACAACCATTACGTATGGACCAACGTACACCACTGATGACTCCAACCATTCTTCATCGTCATTCAAACCATTTGAATCTACTCCACATGGTTCATCATCAGTAACAGGCTTTGAATCGTCTACTTCATCTATGTTCATTTCTTCTCAATCAACGTCAAGTTCTCAGGCAACATCGGAGACAAGTTTCTCTTCAACAACTCAAAGTAAGTTATTGATAATATTTTTTTAGAAGTTTTAGAGTTTTCTAATTAAAATATATTGTCAGGAAACTAATATAATTGAAGATGGGAGTTTTTATATAAGGTAGTTTGAAATTTGCATGTACTTTTTCGGGACATTTTTGTTGTTGTTGTCGTTGCTTAGCAACGCTAAATCAGGTATATAAAATCTTCGTATATCACACACACGCACACACAGATATACGTACATACTAGTATATATAGCTTCAAATGATGTCTCTACAATAAATGCAGATAAAATTATTGTACAAAGACTGAATGTAGATCACTAGCAGGATTTAAACAATTTTGTATTATGTTTCGAACAGTATCTAGTAAAAGACGCTTATTCTTTTACAATGAGAATGGAGTCAATGCTGTTTGAATCAATGCGCCTCGAATTTGAATGGTAGTTTGTTAAACTACCATATTTCCCATATCTTCCAGTTTTCGAGGAATATTTAATGGTTATATTTAGGATGGTGGCAAATTTTGTGCAATCATATTTTATCCCTAACTAAATAAATATGGTTTAAAAAGATTTTCACCACCGTTACATTTGAATAATTTAAACATATATATATGGTAATGCTTGTTAGCATTTTGATACAACCCCAAGGGGTCGTCTCCGAGGAATAAGACTAGTGTGGTTATTCAACCAGGACGCCTGGGTCACCACTGTAATAGAGCTCACGACATAATTTTCTCTCATTGATTATTTTATATATCTATTTTATTTTTATCTTATATTTTATTCAAATTGGGTTGATTATCGTACGTTGTAAACATATATACATATATATTTTATATTTAACTCAGACCTTCCTTAATAATATCGATCATCATAATTTTCATGATTATCTTATTTTATATTGTTTATGATTATATTGTCATTTAATTATACCCCATGCCATTCAACATTTCTTGATTGCCCATGTCACACGAACCCCCTCTCGTTTTTTTGGTGACGAGCACCCCCTCTTCCTCCCATCTCCATTCCTCCTCACTACTCCTCATCATCGGTTTATTAATACAGATGAATCGGTTAATGCCGCTTCGCAGCAGCTCATCGAGATTTATGTGATTTCTACCATTCTAGCATTTTGATAGTGTTTCGAATTGTTGGCTAATTTTTTTACGAAACACCAACGTACAATCACAATTTCATCGACTTTACTCTTCCACTACTAAAACACTTTTTTGAAAAGCATAACATTTGGAACACTGATGCACGTTAAATCTGTCAGAATAAAAGTCCTCTAAGTCCCTATAACAAATCAATTCCTCAGGAGATTCTGATTTGAAGATTGATCATTAAATAAAAATTTGTGAATTACTCAATGGAGCATGAATTTTTCTTCCCTGTAAAACGGGCTGTGGCACGTGTGTGTGTGGCTAAAGTCGAATTCTTGGCCATAAATGACGACACTGAAAAACAAGAAACTCAACCACTGCCTTCAAATTGCTATAGATTCCCATAGCATACTTGTTGGTATTGGCAATTGTTAAAACAATAACAACGTAACAAAATTATTCAAATAATTAATTCTGCATCTTTTCAGAGTACAAACTATGTAAGAAAAACAACTGCAAAAATCTTGGAGTCTGTGTGATGGAAGATGAAAAAGAAAGATGTATATGCAAATATCCATTTGGTGGACCGGACTGTGGAGATAGTTATTGGTGCTCAGAAGGATTTGGAAAATCCGAGTGCCAAGCTGGAAAATGCCGATTTGATTTCAAAACAAGAATCGGATATTGTGACTGCTCAACAGATCAATATTACAATTATGAAACGAAGCAATGTGAAAGTAAGGATTTGTCTGCAATTTCAACAACGTTTAACTTGTTTTATTATTTCAGTTTTTAAGTTAATACATCCCGGTCTATATTTTATATGCTATCCGTTAAGAACGAAACGTATATTCAGAGATACCAACTGCTCCGAATTCAACAAAATATTTCAAAAAACGGTTGAAAGCTAGAAACTAAAAATCGAGCTTTTTTAAAAAAACTCTTTAAAAGGCTCGACACGGCCTGACTATAACAAAATGGCGTATCACATAAGAATTTGTATTATTAAGAAGTATTGAGTAAAAACCCAATAAAAATTTAATTTATTAAGCCAAGAATCATGCAATAAAAGACTGTCACTTAAAAACATTTATACATTAAAACATTACAAGAACATTTATACATAAAATTATTTTCGCTAAAGAGATTAACAATTTATCAATAATACGAAAAATGTATTCCCAATATTTGAGAATCATTTTAATTACAAATATTTGTCTGGACAAAGTTTTACACAAAACATATTATTGAATTTAATATAACTTATTATTTTCTCTGCAATTTGAAAATATATATGTTTATAATATATTTTTTTATAATATACATTTTATGATATTTTTTTAAAAGTTTATTTTGAGATTAAAAAAATTTTCAGTCGCATAACATCTTTTCAAGCATTCTAGTAACTTTCTATGCTCTTTGTATCGATATCTAGATCCGCCTATCTTCTAAGAAGTATTATTGCCTCTAACTTTCTCTTTTTAACACGTTCGTATATATCAACTATTGAACTCAACTAGATATTTAATGGAACAAATTTTGTTGAAATTTCTGATTAGCCAATAAACATTAACCTACGAAAAATAAGAGATCATCGAAATAAAAATGCCGGAATATACAAAAATTATTATGAGAACTGTGTTTTTCATTTTATTTTTCTGAATTTTATTCCAGATATTGACAAGTGCCCATTTATGGACATCAAATGCACAAAACCGTTTGAAGAATGTAAAATGGGGGCTTGTGCATGCATGGAGAATTTCAAGAGGAATGACAAACAAGACTGCATTCGTAAGTACGATTTAGACACCTGGATATTCACATGCTTAAATATAAAAGGTTCTAAAAACAGCTAAAACTTGAAAGCGTGAAGACCATTGCACTTTTCATGTGCACTTTTTTCAGTAGTTGTTTATATTAATTTCAATTGTTGCTTATATAGTTTTCAACAATTAAGAAACCGCTTTCATTCAATTCCTTGCAGAAAAACTTTTACTACCAAGTCGCGAATTTCCGATCCAGTGACGTTTAACGACCCGCTCTCGTGTATGGCATTTTCTTAAATAAAAGAAAAATAGTTCAAGTAAAAAAATTTAAAAGTAATGATATCTTATAATTGCAACCAACTGCAACCAAGATAAAAAAAAATCTCCAGAAAAGAGAACGAGTCGTCAAAGACTAATGGATCTTAAGTTAGCTTTTCGGTCACCTTGTGTTTAGTAATTATCTTTTCGGTTCTTTCTTCTGTAATGGCATAGTATCGAAGAATTTTAAGGTAATGGCTACAAGCTTTTTAAACCACTCCAAATGACTCTAACGTGGTATACCTGTTTGAGACTAATTTACTAAACCACTGTTTCTCAACGGGGGCGATACGGGGGTGGGAGTATCCTCAGGGGCAGTAAGCTTGTTTAGGGCAGTAGGGGGGCGATGAGCATGTTTTCTCATTCAAATTTAAAATTAAAAAATGAAATTATTAAATTGAGATTAATTAGATAAATAAAATTAACCTGAAATTGATATTGAAGAAAAAAAGATTAAATTAATATAATAAATGAAGATTATCTGATTCACAATTTGTACCAACAATAAAATGAACTTAATCTACCCATATTCTCCAATTTGTACCAGTACAGCGCATGTGTCAGGTTTTTGCCTCTGACTCATTCAAGTCATTTGGTGATCATTGAAATGCATGCTTTTTTAGTATGAATGTTTGATTTGACCCATGTTTCTTATGATGGTTTTCGTGCTCTTCCTTTCCGTTTTCCCCCTTGTTTCGATTTCATTTCATTGTTTATTTGGCCAGGTACGAGAGTGAATTATTTCTTTATCGTAAGTTATTTATTAATTTTGAGAAATAGTTGATTTTCATCCATTGTTTTCTCAACTACGCATGTACTATATACTTTGTAACAAATTTTTATCTAATGAGGCAATGAAACCTTCCCGCTTGCAGAAACATTTGACAAAAATTCGCCTTGACAAACGAAATAAATATTTACCATTTTCCGCAAACAACATCAAGGATAAATTTCTGAAGGCACCTTCTGTCTCAGGCTTGCTAGCAACCTCATCAAAAAAAATGCGACGATGCGACGTAGCCTCTAATAATATATCAAAATTAATTGCTAAATCTGGGAATCTTCCATGCCATCAGCAAAGTACTGCCAGCATAAAGGAAGTTTTAGAAACAGTTTTGCACCATTCAGCCGCATTCAATGTAATAAAAAATATCACATTAATCATCGATACTGTGCGACGACGAATTGGTGAGATGGCTGAAGACGTTGGAGTTTCCTTATGCAAACATTTGATATCCAACGTATTTTCCCTTCAAGTTTCTGAGTCAACCTTGCCAAGTAATGAGGTTTTACTATTGGAGCACGTCCGATTTGTCAAGGAAGGAAAAACTATTCAAAAGATGCATTTTGAAGGAAGCTTGATTGTAGGTACCAAAAGTGAATCTATTGTTAATGCTGTCAAAGATTATTTTTTAAAAAAGAACTTTCCTTTTGCGAATATTACATCTGTTGCCACTGATGGAGCTCTTGCAATGGTGGGTCGACATAGTGGGTTTATCGTCTTTTTGGAGAGGGAGGAACCTCATATTTTATATTTTTATTGCATGATTCACAGACAGTATTTAGTTGAAAAAAATCTCAGCAACCGTTTGCATCAGTCATTGCAATATGTCGATCTCTGCTGTGAACAAAATTCGCAGTAATGCTTTCAAAGATCGATTATTCAGATAACTGTCTAAGAAAAACAATGAAGAATTCAATCGCTTGTTTTTACACATCAAGATTCATTGACTTTCCAAATCCAAGGTATTAGAATCCTTTTTATGGAAGACAGAGATGGAGCTCTGAGAGACAGATTGCGAGAATTTAAAAGAGACGTTGCATACATAACGGATTTATTTAGAAACTTTAGTGGTGTTAGTTTACATATTGATCACTACAAAATCAGTTGTTTCTTTCTTTCTAAAGAAAATCATTTTGAAAAAGCAGAATTTTGATCGGAATGTGTTTAGCCAATTTCCAATCTTATCGGATCTTAAAATGAATGGTAAAATTCTGTCGATGATACACAAACATATTGTCAACACCTTGAGTCTTTACACATGGAATTTTCTGACCGTTCTAACGATGTTTTGTCCCTTGAAGTCCCTCAATGGGTTATGACCCCTTTTGTGAATATTGAAACAGCAGAGGTTTAGATTCAGGAGGAAGTGGTCAAACTTTCAACTAATGAAAATTTGAAATAGTGATCGTCTCACAGAAGTTTGGCTTCAAAGCGACATTTGTCACCTCTACCCTAGACTTTGGACTATTGCCTTCCCTTGCTCTTACATTGCAGAACAAAGATTCAGTGCAATGACTGATCTAGTCACAAAATAGAGAAAACGCGGGGGCTTGCGACTTTACCGCACTAAAAATATTAAACCGAACGTTAAGAAACATACTCTGAATTATCAAGCAAAATCATCCCCCTGACATTGTTAGTTGATTGTTTCTTTGATACTACTTTTTAGAGTAGAAAAACTATTTTTGGGTGTTTTTTTAATTATCTAATTAAGAATAAGTGACTTTTTTTAACCGTAGGTTTCTTCGTGGTATTTTTTTTTCATTACCATACTTATTTTAATTGTAACAAATAGACCGCGATTACCTACTGGTTGAAAAGTATCAAGTTAACTTGCACACAAATTTTTTTTTAAAAAATCAAACAAATTTAATGCAGAAAAAATTGCGTCTTATACAGGGGGTTCGTCTTATACAACACACAGGGGGGCGTTGAATTTTTTTCTTCTCCTTAGGGGGGCGGCAACGTTAAAAAGGTTGAGAATCTATGTACTAAACGAACTTAAAATTTACTTAGAACTTTCGACCACAAGGCTCACCGATTTCTTGGTCATATCAGCTGAAGTGTTAAATTCCACGTTTTAAGGTAACTAAAAAAACGTTTTTCCATAAGTAATGTTTTTTAACTCATTCTAAAGGTTTGCTATTGCTGTTATGCCATTATAATAATGATATATTTTCAAATATTTCTTTATTCTCTTTATTGCCCTTTTTTCTCTGCTTCATAAAATGGAGCTCAATTTTACCATATTTTGGTATTCTCACTAGTTTCAAGTATCAATAGAGGGTTGTACCAAGAGTAGGTATTTTTAAATCCCTCAAATGCAGACCAAGGTTGCTATTTACCTTAACAAAACTATTTATCGTAAGTAGGTAATCTTATGACAAACCTCTAACTATTTTATACTTCCAGCCAAATTTAAAAAGGCAACATAAAAGAAATGAACTTTAATTAATGTGAATAAAACATTTACCTGCCTAAATAAGTTTATACTTGAAACTATATACATAAGTCATCCCGATACCCCGAGACCGAGTTGTAAAGAAAACATGGCGTCATAAACAAATATCGATCTGTTTACAGTCACCGTCAAAGTTTTGCGCCTTTTTACATAAATTTGCTACAGTTAGTTGCACCTTGGAAGTATTTCTCGATCATACGTCACAATTTACGGTTTTACTAAAATAAAATGATCTTTCATTTAACTCAACTTTGGGATAATGAGAAACTTTGCATCAAATACTGGTTAAAGATATAGGGGAGAGCGGGGCACATGTGAACAGGGGGCATATGTGAACATGGTGGTATGTTTTACCTATATGATTTGAAATAAAAAATCTTGAAAAATTTTCAATTGATGGCAGTACTAGTCTTACCTCTCTGCAAAACTTTCAGAACAATGAGACATTGTGTTGTTCTCTTCTGACAATTTATTTGTATCAGCTGGTGTTGTATATATTATAATCACTCGCTTCTTCAAGTGAAAGCATAGTATAAATCAACTAATAAACTAAAATTAACTATTGCAGACCATTATATGAACAATCAGGTAAGTTTATGAAAATTATTTTTTTTTTACTCAATTAAAAATTCTTTATTTTTCAAATTAGGTTTAAGAAGGATGATGGGGCACTTGTGAACAAAACATCTGGGGCAGATGTAAACAGTTCACATGTGCCCCTACATAGTATTAAGATTATTATCCTCATGATATTTTAAGTTTAAAAAATATGTATGCATTTAAAATTATTATTTAATAATTTTCCATAATTAATTTATTAATTTTTTATTAAATGGTTGATTGCGCATTTTAACTGATACACTTGAGAAAGATAGAATTGCTAAAGCTACAAATGAAAAGATACAGAAAATGAAAAAAAAAAAGCATGAAAGAGTATTAGAGAGGAAAGAAAAAGGCCCATTACAACTCCTGAGGAACATGAAGTTGCGAAAAACTCAACAGCGGAAAAATTGTTGTACAGCTGAAAAATTATTTTCTTATTGACTGTACTGTTGTATACAATTTAAATTCACACAGTATGCTACAATCTCTTCAGTATAATGCGTATCTATATCTGTTACATTAAAGACTTTTTTCTTTGAAATATGATGATTGCTTTGTGTTTTTAATCTTGTTCATATGTGCCCCAGGCATGTTCACATGTGCCCCCAATAGGGGCACATGCGAATAATCGAACTCATTTTTCTAAAATATCCTAAAATAAAGAAATATTTTATTGAAAAATCTCAAAAAATTCCATAAGACAAAGAAAAGACTATTTAAACATACGGACTTCTTTACTGTGAGAAATAGATGATATTTTTTGAAAAATGAAGAAATAAAAATATTTGTTCACATGTGACCTCCTCTCCCCTACTGAGTGTTTTTTTTCCTTACAGTTATCGAAGAATCGGCTCATTTGGCATGACTTTTGACATTGATCATTTTCGATAAATCGAACATAAAGGATCTCTTTCCGTATTTCAAAACTTCCACTGATTATCCATTTCTTGATTAGTATTTAACCAGGCAGGAGACGGAGAATTTGCAGCATGCCCTTATTAATATCATTATTTGATCTTTATTATTCTACTTAAAATGTTTATTTGACGCGACATTCTTTTATTTAGCAACTCTATCTCTACATTATTTTAAGAAATAAAAAAATTAAATACCCAGTTTACATTGCCTGCAATTTTTATTTTCAACATATGTTGTTTACATTTCTTGCGTGAAGAATAACCCCATCCTGAACTAAACTAAGCAAAACTCAGTGGATCGACAGTCCAAAGATGGCCAAGACCCTCTGTACCCATCTCAGTTTTCTTGGCTATTGGGCTCTGAGATGCAAGAGCAGATGTGCGGTTGGGTGGTCAGCCTAACGTAGAACCCACTGTGTATAGTTCGCAAGCATGCTTGGAAATTATTTAATCGACCCACTGAAGAGATGAAAGGTTGAATCAACCTCGCCCGAGGATCGAACCAAGGACTTCTGGAACGACGATGCGTTACCAATCTGCCACCAGGCGTCACATCCCTAGCAGTCTAAATATTATTTTCCATTAATTTCGATTTTCTGTCATTACTAACGAAATTCATCTATTTCAACTATTCACTAACACCAACTTCAAAATTATCTTCATAGCTCACTTTTTCAAGGGAAAAAATAACTATACAATTTTAAGAAAATAATATTTTGCCTTATATCTAGAAAAAGAACTCCCTCAAGAAAAAAATATTCAATGCCGCAATATTTTTAAAAGATTTAAAATTAACTTATACTTAAATTGTTGCAGCTGACTTTTGTTCATCAAATCCTTGTGGAGAGAATGAAATTTGTGAAGATATTTTAGATGAACCCGGGAGAGTGAAGTGTAGCTGCAAACATGGTTTCACATTTGATGGCAAAACATGCCAAAAAGGTAATGTATAAATAAAATTGGAGTTTATAAACTGAAGAAATGATATATATATATATATATATATATATATATATATATATATATATATATATATATATATATATATATATATATATATATATATATATATATATATATATATATATATATATATATATATATATATATATATATATATATATATATATATATATATATATATATATATATATATATATATATATATATATATATATATATATATATATATATATTCCAAAAAATTCGAGATATCGAAAATTCGAATTATCGAAAACCACATGTTATGGATGGTAGAATAAAGAAAAATGCACTTGAAATACCTTATTTAATATTCTATATTTATTCTAAAACCAATTTCTACACTTTCATTAAAAAAAAAAGATTCCATTGTTGTTTGCTTTAGAAATGTGTAAGAAAGTTTGTCTATAACACTTTCTAAGTGGACTAAAGCTTTAAATGTCTCCTCTGACATATTCGACTGCCTCTCAATAAATCTCCTTAGTGTCCACTGCAGAAAGCGCTTGTTTGTTAGTAACATTGTGTGGTAAATCTTCGATCTTCTCATCCTCTTCTTCTGATAGTTCACAAGAAGCTTTCGTTTGAGCGATGATATCATTGTCATCCCACTGACCACACATTGTTACTGCATCATCTACGTTTGCAAAGTCATGAAATTCCTTGTCATCATGCGTCATGAGTCCGGTCAATCTGTCCCAATCACTTTTGGTGTAGTTTTCAGCAGAATTAATGATATTGATTGCTTGACTACTTTCGTGATCTTTAATGAATCCAGCCTTCTTGAAGCCATTTATTATTGTACACATCATTCCATGCCTCATCAGCCATTCGCATAGCTTGTAGAACACTAACACCGGATGGTGAAACCCCATTTTCCATTTCGGACAACATTTTTTAACCACTTGATGACAATACTTTACTTTAAAACTTTGGATGATGCCCTGATTGAGTGGTTGAAGTTTTTAGGTAGTGTTTGGTGGGAGAGATTCAATTTTTATGCTTTCCATTTCTGGTATGGTACTGTAGCCTCATACAGTTAGCGATGAAAAGCACAATTTTCCGTCTTTCTGTTTTCATTTTCTTACTTAAATTTTTAAGCCAGCTTTCAAAGAGGTTTGATGTCATCCAAGCTTTTCGATTAGCTTCATATTCTAAAGGAAATAATTTTATGCCGCTGAAACATCTTGGTTTTTTCGATTTCCCTATCTTCAACGGTTTTAACTTTTCTGTTCCATTCATATTTGCACAAAACAATAAAGTTAAACGCTCTTTACTTCTCTTGCCTCCATGACATGCTTCACCCTTTACATGCATGGTTTTGTCTGGAGTGCATTTAAAAAAAAGTCCAGTTTCATCCGCATTGAACACGTCTTTTTTGTCGTAATCCTTCACGATCAAGCATGTTTTCTTCCTAAATTCTTCACAAACTTCTTCGTCTACGCAAGCACTTTCACCACTCATTTTCAAAAATGTAATGTTGTTACGTTTCTTAAAATTTCTTTAAATTATTTTTTTTTAAAAAAGTTTATCATTATGAGAATTGGTTTTCTATTCTTAAAAATTTTTCTTTCTTCGAGATATCGAAAAATTTGTGAAATCGAGGTTCGAGTTAGCGAGGTTATATATATATATATATATATATATATATATATATATATATATATATATATATATATATATATATATATATATATATATATATATATATATATATATATATATATATATAATATATATATATACTGTTACGCAAAAAGTTTTAAAATTGAAAATTTTATATTCACATCTTTCTTATGGTAAACTAAATATTGCAAAAAAGTGTTGAAAAAATAAATTTTGTTTTACTAGATTTTTGACATTCCGTTTTAGAATTCAGAGGATTAGCAATAGCAGAAAATAGTTGTCAAGACACTTACCTCGGAATCAATCGTGGAGCACCTACATTGTTTTTTCAATTTCACGGCAGTATACGAGGGTCATTTTTAAAAAGGACCGTTTTATAATGGAATAAAAGAAACTGAATTTAAGAACAGTGAAATGTATCATGAACTAAAATATGAGCATTTATTTTTTGTTCAAGAGAGTTACTATTACCATTGAAACATTCGTCAATTCGGATACCAGCTTTAAGAACCCATCATCAAAAAAAAAAAAAAATTCCTTCAGAAAGTTAAACCAGTTAAAAAAATTCTTTCAATCCGTCATCGTTTTTAAAGCTCTGACTACTAAGAAATTCATTAAGTATTTCAAACATATATGAAAGTCTGATAGTGCTAAGTGAGTGTGTTGGTAGAGATAAGTAAGGGCTGTATGATGAATGATCCAGTTCTTCCCATTCATGACATTAGGTCGTTCTGCTAGTTCTTCGTCAGAAACATTTGTTCTTTCCTTTATTAAAAAGATTACGCCATTTACGCTCATTCCCACCATTCATTACACCTTCATTATAAACTTCAACCGGTGAATTTAAGCAGATTTTTGTTTAATTTAAAAAGAAAATAAGTGAACACACTTCACTATCGACAGGATATTTTATTGAGATGGTGACGAACCAAATAGTATACTCAGGAATAGTATAAATAAATCACCGGCAGATACGTGAAACGTAATGGCGGTGTAGTGACAGACTTGACAAGAGTTTTTATAACTAAAAACTGACGGCACTTGACAAGATACGCCGACACGATACGTAATCAGTTCGTACTTTAAAAATTACCCTCATATATATATATATATATATATATATATATATATATATATATATATATATATATATATATATATATATATATATATATATATATATATATAATCACAAAGTAGGCTTTGTTATATCATTTTTAAAACATGTTAAGGAAACAGGGAATGGTACGAGATAAGTTGGGTTTTGCTGGCCTATCTAACAATGTTGCTTGTACTAATAATTTTTCTTACACATGACTGTTTAAGTTAGTAAATATTTTATCAATATTTATTTTCTCTTTTTTTCAGTAAACAAGTGTTCTGTTCCTGGATTACTAGGCTGTCAGCAAGTCTGCAACAGTAAAACTGAAGCCTGTGAATGTAATCCTGGATATACATTGCAGTCTGACAAGAAAACCTGCAGTATGTATTGAAATTCATATATTTTTTTTAAAATAGTTATAATAAATTGTTATATTCTTAAAATACAAAAAGCATTTGTTCCTATTACAGCTCGCCTTTGATCAAAAATTATTCTTAATAATCCTCCTTTTATTAATTAGTTATTAGATTCACTATTATATTAAATCCATTATTCTATCTTAATTCTTGTTTTGTTTTATTGCAGTTTAACATTAATGAAATCAATTAGCAATGTCATTAACACTTGATCTCATTGACTGTTTCATGAAATATATTTAAAAAAATAAAAGTGTAATTAAAAGGAATATGTATGTTTAAACTTTAAAAAAAATTGGTGTGTCTGTCAAAAGTTACATAACAAATATTTACGCAAATGAGCCTTAATTTATTATGACATTTGGTACAAAAGGTACTGTGGTAATGATTACAGTGGTTACTGGCCAAAAGTACGGACACCCAATGGTATGGACTCAGAGCGTCCTAACGTAGAACGTGACTCAGGGCGAGCACAAATTAATATGATGTTGGTCCCCCTATTGCATCGATGACAGCCTGTAGTTTTTGATAGGTGGCCATAGGAATTGACTTCCAGGCTTCCATCACGTCAGAAGTGAGTGCTTGCAGTGAGGATGGTGAACGTGGCTGGCTGCGTAATATGCACTCTAATTCTTTCCAAATGAGTTCAATGGGATTTAGATCGGGACTCTGAGAAGGCCAGTCCAGATTTTGAACACCCATTTTTTTAACCACGTTTGTGCAAGCCTCGATGTGTGAATTGAGCAGTTATTCCGCTGGAAGAGATGTGGGCCTTCTCCGAAATATTTCTATAGAGTTGGGAGTGCAGCATTTTCCACAATATCCACTTACATCCTAGAGTACATGTTTCCAACCACAGGAACAAACGGACACAGGTCAAACCTCGATATAAACCCCACACCATTATGTTTCAACCATTATAACAACCAGATGTCCGTACACTATTTACCAGATAGTGTAGGTACCTAATACTGTGGTAATAATGTAAGAATGATGAAGCTGATAAACAAAATCCATTGATAAATATCACAAATCAACATAATATATTTCTGTAGTTAACATTGGTTACAGATTCTATTGTTATATTGAAGCAGGGGTGCCAGCAAGACGGAAAAGATGGAAAGCTGGTAGTAAAACCATTTTAATTATACCTAGTTTATGCTAGTAGTAAATCGATTCTTTTTTCAAAGTACTCAACAATCTAGTTTTTCTCGGATATTGAGAGCATCTCGGTATTTGGTTTCGAAAAGCCACTAACTGATTCTTCGATTTTGTTATGACTTAAACTGGGAAAGTCATATTGTAGATGAATTGAGATGATACAAAAGAATATCCTCAGGAAAATCAGTGAACGACTTGAAGGATGAAATTCTCCGCATCTAGGACTTGGTTCAGGAGATGGTCCTCGATAGAACTCAACTGTATAAAATATCTGGTCCTTTTTTCTTATTCATTTTTAACTGAACATTGTGGTGTTTCGATGAGGGGGTGGAATCTAAATGAAATAAAGGAGTATTCGTGTGGATCATTGAATTCTGATTGTGTAGTTATATGCAGTAGGGTGATAAAACCATGATATGAAAAATATGAGGTAAAACTTGAGCTAAGAAAGTATGGGGAAGCTGTGCGTATGTTATTAAAGTCGAAAATATGATGCATCAATCTCTCTTAGGCATTGATTAAGTCAATTCCTAACAGAAAATTAGTATTGAAAATTTTAAGATTTCTCACAGCTATATGAAACATTTATTTCCCTTTTCCTGGTTGCGGCCACCTTGAACACATTATTCATAAATGTAGTCTGTAATTAGTGTTCGAGCATGCTTTGAGTATATTTATCTTCATTTCAGAACTCACTGATGAATCGCAAAAATGCAAAAAGGATTGCGGTGTGGGAGCATGTGTAAAAGTGAATAAATCTGAGAGATGCCTTTGTCCCCCAACTTATGCTGCAAAGGGACTCACATGTGTTGGTAAGGTTGCTTTTAGATTAAAAAAACTACCATTCATTTACGAAACAATACTAATTATTTGGAAAAAATTTAGTTTATAATTAAAATAAATGTTGAACCTTTTAAAGATCGATTTACTGTTTTATAGATCGATGTACCGAGAAAGCTTTGCCTCCTGGTTTATGTCCCAACGATCAATGTATAGCGGATGCTAAACTGGGATTCAAATGCAAATGTGAAGGGAAGTATGCTTACAACGATGATGGAGTAACATGTCGAAGTAAGATGGATATAAATTTTAGAAATATTAAACACTATTGTTACTAAGAATAGTTTTAAGTTCTATATTTTCCTGATTAAAATATTTTATGAAACTGAAATGGTAGCTAAAACAGCAAACTTCTTAAATGCTTTAATGCCATGCCATTCATTTAAATCAATAGGAAAACAGATGTGTCACGAAGAAGGAGGTAATAATGATTGCACCGGGAAGAACGCACTCTGTTTTGAAGATTTCAATTCTGAAAAAGGTTATCAATGCCGATGCAGGGAAAGTCAGGAATTTGATGAAAATGGCCAATGCGTAGGTAAGTCGTGCACCGCATTCTGTTATGATTTAATTATATTAAAAAAAATTTTACCGATTAAAAGTTTTGATTAGACTTTGCTTAAATAATGACTTTAGGAGCCGTTCACAAATTTTACCATGTATAGAAGGGAGGTTGTTTCAAGAAATTATGACAATCAGTGACAAAAAGGGAAAGACGGGATAACAAGATGTATGATAGCACATTTAGAATAAAATTAAAACATTTAAAATCGAAAACTAAATTTTTTTACAATTCTTTTAAATCAAAATATGAATTTAACCAATTATTATTATTGCTATCCTAACAAATTTCACTAAAACACTTAGTTCCGATTAAAATTTAAAAATGGAATTTCAAATGCGATCTAAAACCGTGTGTATAATTTTCAGCATTTGAGGTTAGCGCGAAATATAATTATCAGTGGTAGCGATCTGAATTTTGTTTATAAAATAAGAATGCATAACCTTTGTTATCACTAGAAAGAATATTTACTAAACAACATCACGAAATATGTATACACTGGGTGCCATCACTATAGCTACCCCGATGTTGCTAAATTCAAAATGCTTTTACCTCAATGTATTTAATTTCATGATGTATGGGATAGGGGACGCTGCCCAGTTTTTCTATATAAAGCTAGCAAGTGGGTGACATTACATGGGGAAATTTAAAGCAACGGAATAGCTGACAAACTCGCCAAAGAAGGTTGCTGTTAACAGACTTCTAATACCACCAAACTAACATTTATAGATATTCATTTTATCAAAAACAAATATGCTGTTTAAAGAGACTGGCCACTGCCTCCCAACAGTCGCGGCTGAACCAGGATTACCTCTTTCCTTTTCGGCAGATAGATCTACCAAAAATCGCTAGCGGTCACCAGAAATGTCTAAGACTTTCTGGTGGAGAGAAAATCTTTCCCCATTGTTCTATATGACAGTTTCATCAGGCTACTCCCAAATATATCTTGGACTCAACAGAGAAGAAATCTAATCGTCTTCTCTGTTTGTTATCGACATGCTTAAAATCAACGGTTTATTCGACCTGGACTGACTTTAGGATATAAGAAGAAGAGAAGAAGACTCTTTACTGATTGATCTGTGATTTAAAAAATAAGTTAACAATAATTTTGCTCTCCACAACACTTTGGTTGGAAGATTCTTTTGGTTATAGAGAAAACGTAAATAAAAAGGTAAAATTCTTAACTAGTTATGTGAATTAAAGATTGCCCAAATTTTCACACTTTCTTATATCGGACATCTGTTTGATTAGAAAGTTTTTTTGGTTAACTCTTAGAAAACACACTTAACCTTTCTTGGAAGGGTGAGTCATGTGTGTAATCGTTCGGAGTGAAAATCAGGAGGGAAAAAATTAAAAAGCTGTAGCGTAAGTTTTTGCTTGGCTAATTTGACAGATTTATTTCTGCTTTTAATTTTAATTAACGCGTCTAATTCATATTTATTAAAAGTGTAACCACATAATTTTTTAATTTGAACTAAATAGTGAGGAATTAATCAGGGCAAACGATTATTACCTCTCCCGCAAATAAACTGCTATAAAAATAGTTTGGCTACCTGTTTTTTTTTCTTCTTTTTTACTCTGATTGCCGCCGCCCGGAGCTTGCTTATTTCACTTACCGGTCTCGAAGAGGTTAATGGAAACTATACTAAATAGGATTATAAGAATATTTTTTTTTAATTATGTCTATTACCCACATTAAAATGTCTTCTATTTTGTTTCATTTTAGATAAATGTAAGATTGAATCATTCAAGCAGGATTGTATATTGCGTTCGGCTACATGTGAACTGGACGAATGTAAATGTCCACCTATGCTAAGTTTTGGACCAGATGGTAGATGCTCTGAAATCGGTAAGACGATAAAAAAATTCTCTTTTTCGTTTTTCTCTGGAATTTTCAATCCATAAATAAATAAATCCATAAAGAATTCTTAACTCAGCTACCATGTTGATGACAAATGCTATTTTTGCATATTTGGTTATTTCGTCCATTATAGAACATAATTCAGGGTATTTTAAATATTTTTTACATTTTTGTGATTTTCGCCTTCTTTAACTATTTTTTTGATGAATTATCCCCAATAACTCCCCTCATTAATGTTAGAATACTTAATAAAGCTAGAATGTTCATGACAAATGCTATTTATATTCACAATAACTACCCTCATTATTTTTAGAATGTTTAACACAGCTTGGATGTTGATGACAAATGTTATTTTTATCCACAAAAACTACCCTCATTATTTTAAAAATACTTAACACCGCTAGGATGATGACAAATGACATTTTTTTTCTTTTTTGGGTATTTTTTCCTTTATATTTTTCATTATAAAGAAAAGATTCACATGTATATTGAATATATGGATATTCAATATACATGGTATTTTAAATACTTTTTACACTTTTGAGATTTGCTCTTTTTTTAATCATTTTTTATGAATTTTGAAAATTTTATATCAATGTATTTTTAGTTTAAAAAGCAATTTGCTTGGGGAATAATTTTTTTTATTTATAAATTAATGTAACATTTGCTTCACATTTTATTATTTTAAATATTCTCCTGTAATGAAAGCTGACGTTTACTAGAGTTTTTCATAGTATAAAAATTTACTTTTTAGTTAAAGATATTCTTTGTATTTGAAAAAAAAAACAGTAAAAAACATCTCATAATACAATGTTATTTTGATGTTCTTAAGGAGTGTTACAAAAATTAATAAATTCCTATTCATCTTCAACAGGAATTTATTTTATTTATAATTTTCATATTTATTTCAACTATAACCATATTTTTTGTTAAATTTATAAAATAAAATTCCCTTATAATTTTTTCCTTGTAAAAAAACTAATATAAAACACGTTTTCGAGATTTTTTGAGGATATTAACTTTTATTTCAGAATCATATTTGACTGCTTCTTAGAGTTTTTTTTAATTTTTTTTTTATTTTTGCATTTTAGAGGCATTTTATAAGAATTCTTAGATCATTAATATCCAAGAATTGCTTATCAGTTATAAAGTATACAATAATCTAGCATTACTGCTCGTAAATTATTATTTAAGTGGGGTAAAAAATATGCTTTCGGAATCTAACGAATTACTAATGAGAAGAGTTCTTAAAAACTGATTGAATACTTTTTATTTTTATTTTATAACCGTCCCAATTTTTGGGTTCTCTACTACTAATGTTCAAATTCGTAGCCTTGTAATTTTGATCCCAATCCAGAAGACAATTGAACTCTTGGATCAGGTATTGAGAGAAATTTACCTTCGTGGAGAACTTTTTGATGAAACTAACCAGCATTTGCGTTACATGGAGAGGAAGACCAGAAGAACCACCCACAGTTAGTCAGACAGCAAATGAACTCTGAGCCATGATCCGTCTACCACTGAGGATATTTCACGTCAGCACTGTGGTCGGTGCAAGAGGGATACGGAATTCGTATCGAGGTGAACCGAGTTCTTATCCCAGGGATGGTTGGTCGATATGAATCCCACACCGAGTACAGTGCTGATCCTCAGCGGTGAAAGTATTTCGGGTTAAAATCCCCTTGCGTCAGTCCAACCTTGGGTGGTTTTTAACCATTGTAACGCAAATACGGGTTTGTTCCTTCAAAACGCTGAAGGCAGATTTCTCTGAATACTTGATCCAGTAGTTCCCTTGTCTTCTGAATTGACTTAAAAATTACAAGGCAATGGAGTTGAACATTAGTAGTCGTAAGCCCCCTCCCCCCCAAAAAAAAATTGGGCCCGCTGTTCAATAACGGTTATAAAATAAAATATATATTTAGTAGGTGTTGATGATTTCATTTTTATACCATTACGTAGTTTGAAATAAAATTTATGCACGCAAGCATAATCAAAGCTATTTTTGGATATGCTTATTTTACGCAAAAAAGTATCAATAGTACAAAGGTATTAACTATTAGCAACAAAACTACCTAATTTGTAATTTAATTGAGATCACATTAAAGAAATAAATTTGTATACTTCAAGCTGATGAGGGTTGAATTAGTCTTGACATTCATAAAATATTTTCTTTTTAAATTTATGAAATTAAAAATCTTATTATAATTTTGACTATGATTTCTCTTGATTTTCTTATTTAGCTCAAGCATCTTACTTAGGATATTTGCCAATATCGAAACAATTTTACGCTGTCCAATCAGCAGCGCCTTCTCAGAATTCTGATGAAAAAGAAATTATAAACTACAGTTCTCTTCAAAAGGATTTAAGAGATGCAGTAAGTGAAAGAATGTTATTAGTATAATTGCTACTTGGGAATGAGATCATGATTATATCATTTATTTCAGCGATTTCTATAAACCCCGTTAATTTTGGTGTATGTTTATCGATATAAAAGGCAAAATATCTATATTATTTTTTAGTTCTGATTCAATTACTTATGTTATGTTTTTAAAATCCGATAAAACGTCATTATTGGTATAACTCACAAAATGTTAGCTGCAAAATGTTTTTCATTGTTTTTCAACAAGCTCATTCATAGCATCTCAGGCTGGCTCATTGTTATCATTTAGCAATCGGTTTTCGATACGTTCGTACATTTTTTTTTCCTTTAACATAGATAGGACAGCTTATACATAGCTGCCAACTCTTCCGGTTTTCCCGGACGATTTTATTTTCATATGAGCTAGCGAAATTCATGTTATTTCACTAAACTTTTTGAATTATAATAATAATTTTAAATCAGTTTGACCAGCACTACATATAAATAATTACAAAAAATATATAAAAGCATATTATTCCCTACAATAGCGAATTTCAACCTATATAAATATATCAACCTATATAAATCAAATATAAATATATTTTTGAGGAAGATAGTTTTTCGGTAATTGTTTTACTACCACTTGGAAAATCCATTCTCGAAAAGAGTGATTGTTGGCAGGTATGCTTATATATTTTAAACAACGGTGTTCCTTTTATGTATTTTTTCTGACGCTCTAGGTACAAGAAAATACATTTTGGTTATTTTTAATTATAAAAAAACAGTCTTAGAAATACTGAAAAAATTTTGCAAGATAACAGAAGTTATATTTGTACCAAAATGTAAAATCCGAAAATTTAATTTTTTTTATGCATATTCAAAAGTTTATAAAAATTGATTTTGTTAATTAAAAAAAATTCAATGATTATTAGCTGTTTGTCTTACATCTCAATAACTGCATATTGAAAAAATTATTGGTAGAAAGTGAGCAGTATTTGTAAGATTTTAACATTCACGCAGAAAAAGACACCAGTGTTCCATGCTGCATTTCAAAATTAGAAATTATTAAGTTTGGGTTTTTCTAGTACAAAAAATTTGCTTGAACAACAATTATTTCACAGTCAAGATAGTGATATTTAAATTTCACAAACTGTATTTAACACCCAATTGTGAGTTTCTGTCTGCAAATACAAAGTGATAGAGTTGTTCCTAAGAAGGCACCGGCCAAATGGTTCTTTTTTTTTTTACCTTTATATTATCTAATAAGCAGAAAATCAAATGTTTGTCACATGAGATATTACCGAGGACAATGATTTTTCTCACAAACTTGTGTCATTGCAAAATAGTAAGCTTGAAGCTATAAGTAGTAACTTATAATGTAATATATACACCGAAGAGTCATTACATTGTGACCACACTCCATCTATAACAATGGGCTCGCCCAAGTTTTCATGGTTTCTCGCCTAGGAACAATGCTTTCATGGGGTACATTAGGACCCCTAATCCTCATAAAACAATCCCTGACGTCTGTAAGCTACTTGAACATAGTTCCAGACCAAGTTCACCCATTCATAGCAGCAGTTTTTCCTGCGGGGGATGGTGTTTACCAACAGGATAATGCAAAATGTCATAAGGGTCGAATCGTCATGGATTGGTTCGAGGAACATTCCAGTGACTTTCAAGTCAGGTCTTGGCCCCCAAATTCACCTGACGTTCATCCAATAGAGCATGTGTGGTCCTACTTGGAAAACCAAATTTATGCTGCTACGCTACCCCCTAGTTTTGTGAGAGAATTGCAGGACCGCAATGTGAGGGAATTGCAGGACCGCAATGTGAAGGAATTGCAGGACCAGTTGGTGAGCGCTTGGTACCAGATACCTCAGACTACCTATCAGCACCTTGTGGAATCAATGCCGCTTGCCACGGCGGGTGCTAGCAGTTTTGAGGGCAAAATGGGGTCCTACATGTTATTAGCAGGGTGGTCATAATGTAATGGCTCTTCAGTGTATATCGATCAACAATTAACAACTGGATGAAAATTTATTTATATAGTGTTTTATTTTTATTTCAGATGGTAACTCTACTTGGAAAAAATTATCATTCCTCTGACATCGTAAGTTGCGAGTAAGTATCATCATAGGTTCAAACAAGCTTCATTGAGAACGTGACAAATTTGATCTAATAAGCGGAAATAATTTTAGATAAAATAAAATTAGCAATTTCTCATAAAAACAAATTCAAAGCAAAATCTCAGTGATTTGCAGCTGAGAAACTCACATGTGTTTTCAAGGACTCACAAGGTGTTGTGTACATTGATTTTCCTCATGAACAATTAAAGAAAATTATTATTGTGAAATTTTACAGAAAACGCACCAGCCCATCGGTCCAAGAAACGCGACTCATGCTCATCAGGACACCTCGTAAGCCGCAGTAACGAAACAAAAGTTGCAGACATCACCTGACCTGCCAACTACTAGGATTTTTGTAAAATTGTTACAGAGTGGTGGACTTTCAGAATATTTAGTAGTTTTGCCAACATTTTAAAAGCCTCACTATGAAAGAACTGGAAGAAAGTGGCATTGCTTATGATATTTTTTTATACAGTGGTGTGGAAAAATAAGTTCAAATGTATGCATAAAAAATTAATACATTAAAAGATAAACTTAGCTAAAATTGCAATTTTTACAAAAAGCGTAGAAAGTTGGCATTACTTTGAGAAACAGTTGAGCATTCTTCATATAGCCTGCACTCAGCACCTTCAGACTACCATTTATTTGAACCCCTTAAAAAGTTTAGGAGGGAAGGGTGACAGATTTTTATCAAAATCAAGATTTTGTGTGCAACTGGTTCACTACAAGGCCAACTTCTTTTTATGCTACCGAGATAAAAAAAAATCCTTAAGGTCGGAAAAAATGTGTATAAGTTTACGGAAATTTTGTAGAGAAACAACATTTTTGCATTTTTTGAGAACAATATTTTAATATGTAGTCATTAGAAAAGTCTCATTTATATTTGATCCACCCTCGTAAGAAAACTTTTCCTGCAAATATAATATTGCTACGCAAATAGGCAGTGTTGTCTCCATGTTAATATTTATACTTGTTTCAAAAAGTAACCGTCTTGAATTCTGAATTTCTAAACTAGATCTGCAATAAAAAACCAGTAGAGATATCGCCTTCTTTATTAAGACAGTAGTACAGGCAATGCCTTCTGTAACAGTTAGCTTTCCCACCAAAAATCTAGTAGTACTATTGACTGGGAAACTGCTTTTGACTAAAATACCTATTTTTTCCTGTGTTATAAATAATTATAAGAACACAAACTTCTATAACAGTAAAGCTCTCAATACATTAAAAAAAATTTTTTTTTTCAGAATGAAAACTTTGTCCTATAATTGCTTGATAGAAATACAGTTAAATTCAGATCCAAGAGACCAAATCAACATCTTAACAGATCAATCCTCATGTGTTGGTGGAACAAATAACAAATGCTTAATGCCTCCTCATTTAATTTTGGATAAGAGTGAAGCCACTCAAGGTAAAGAAATGCTGCGTTCTTGCTATACCTGAAATATACTGTATATGTATATAACATGCCAACATATTTCCCTTTTATATTAGCTGCTACTGTATTTATATAACATTCATATACAGATGGATGACAAAATAATACGAACACCTGTGAAAAAGTGTGACTTATTTCACACCTGCAGTACAGCCGCGCCACCTGCAACAGAAGTCAGCCACCTAGTAAGCGTGAAGAGGAAGCTATCAGTCTCTCAACATTAGTCACCTGTGTTGCATTAATTTATCTAACTAATTTTTATAAGGTGAAATGTCTGACCTGTCAGAATTCCAAAGAGGGATGATTGTTGGGGCTCGTTTAAGTGGAACATCGGTGATAGAAAAAGCAAACCTTTTGGGGTTTGCAAGAAGTACTGTATCTGCCGTTATGACAGCATACATGAAAGAAGGTAAGACGAAGTCTTCAGTGCAAAACAGTGGCCGAAAGTCAAAGCTTGATGATAGGGATAAACGTGTCTTGCAGCTCGCAGTAGCTCGAAAACACAAGCAATCGTTATCCGAGATAACATCAGACATGAACAGTCATCTTCAGGACCCCGTTTTAACAAGAACTGTTCAAAGAGAACTTCATGCAGCGAACATTTATGGGAGAGTGGCAATTCATAAACCCTTGGTGACAGCAACCAATGCTATCAAGCGCCGTCAGTGGTGTAGAGGTCACAAAGGCTGGTCCCCACAGCAGTGGCAGCAGGTAATATGGTCCGAAGAATCATCCTTCACCTTATTTCAGACCACCGGACGCGTTTATGTCTGGGGATCACCCAAAGAAGCGTTTGATCCTGAATGCCTCTTACCAACTGTGAAACATGGAGGTGGCTCCATTATGGTTTGGGGGTGCGATAACTTGGCGTGGTCTTGGGCCGCTAGTATGTCTGCATGGGAGAATCAAATCTAATGACTATCTAAGCGTTCTAGCGGATCATGTTCATCCTTTTGTACAGACTGTATTCTCTGGAGAGCGACCGATTTTTCATGACGACAACGCCCCTATCCACACCACTAGGTGCGTTCAAACATGGTTCGAAGAGCATGACAATGAAGTTGAGCATCTCGCCTGGCCCCCTCAGTCTCCGGACTTAAATATTATTGAGCATTTGTGGCAATATTTAGAGTCAAAACTTCGTTTCCGATTCCCACCTCTATCAAATCTTTTGGAATTAGAGACCGCTTTGCAAGAGGAAGGGCTTTATTTTCCTTTAAACGTTGTCCATGACCTTTATGCATCGATCCCACGTCGTATTAAATCTGTAATTAAGTCAAAGGGTGGTCCAACTCCCTATTAATAAAGATTTTCTGATATTTCACAGGTGTTCGTATTATTTTGTCACCCATCTGTATATATATATATATATATATATATCCCTTTTGTTTACGATGTAATTACATTTATATGGCATTCCTACACATATTTTGACTTAATTGTAGATGCAATCATATAGTAATTATATACAAATAGTATTTTTATATACTTCCCTTTTCGAAATGAATCTACTTTTAATAATATAGAATTTGCACAGATTTTCCTTTTATTCCAGCTGCATTTATACTCATCTTTTAAAAATATTTCTTGTCTGGTCACATTTATCTTTTCACTCAAAATTGTAAAATAAAATTTCTCAATTTTGATAATTTAATATTTTTATATTTCAAAAGTAAAGCAGTTATGAAATCCATTTTTAGATAAAATTTTTCATTATATGTATACTTATATAGAATTCATCTTAATGTAGGTAAATTTACACCTGCTGATCCATGCGAAGATGTTATTAAAGATGGGACTTGTGGTAAACAAAAGGAGTGCACAACTTTCAATGATGGGACTAACAGTTTTGAATGTAAATGCGGAAAAGGATTCTCGTCAGTTGGCGTTATCCAACCTTACTCTGACAAGCGAACTATGATTCACAACTGTGAAGGTAATAAAAATATCACTTTTGTACTTAATGCATAATCTCATGTTTAGAACCTCAATTTTTTTAGTCACGTCACCTTACTTAGATTACCATTAAGAGTCAGAACTTCAGACAATGTGGGATAGTTGTAATTTTGATTGGCTTGATTTCTTTTATATTAAAGTAGGTCATGAAAATGAATGCTGTGTAAGTTTGAGCCCCTAAAAAAATTCCCCACCCCCTGTAGAAAACTTCAAAGTCATTTCTTTAAAAGAGAAATATAAGTATGTTTTAAGGGGTTTATCTGGAAAAATCAACAACACCCATACTGAATTGTTTAATAACTTTGACGGAGCATAACTGTCAAAAGCAAGCATGTCCAATGGTAACGAGTCACAGCAATATACTAATAATATAGCAAAACAAAACTTTGGGGTGTAGTTGTTTTCTTCAGATAAACCCCTTAAAATATACTTATATTTCACTTTTAAAGAAATTACCTTGAACTTTAAAATTTTCTTGAGGGAAGGGAAAAATATTTAGGAGCTCAAACTTGCCCATTTTTCATAACCTCAATCATTATAAAAAATAATCAAGCCAATCAAAAACTGCAACTATCAAAATTTAAGATTTTTGTCTGACTTTCAGATCAGTAGCATGAAAACCGATGTAAAAAAATCAATAAAAATTTATTTTAATCCTTTTATTTCAATCTAAAATACAGTAAAGAGCGTTAGACTATTAAAGTTATCTGGTTTTTTGGTAATTTTGTTAACATATCAAAAGCTGCACCACGAGTAAGCTTGGACTAAGTGACGTTTCACATGAACGTTTCAATCAGTTACATGCAGTGATGGTGAAAATAACCTTAAGCCAAATTTACAAAATGAAGAATCATAGATTAAAACATAAACGTATCAAACACTAGGAGAGATTTTACCAAAAAAGTCCATCCCAAAAGTAGGAAGCCCTGTATATGGATTGATTAAGATCATTAGCATAAATTGTAATGGCATTTAAATAAAATTGGACTTAAAACTGTCTTGTTCTTAAATGCTAATAAAAGTTTTATAAAATTCTTATTTGTTTGACTTAGCTACCTCAAGTAGAAATTTTCCCCCAAACTAGTGGAAAATTGGAGTAATCCAGTGTATATATATATATATATATATATATATATATATATATATATATATATATATATATATATATATATATATATATATAAACACGAAAAATTATAAAATAAATGAAGTAGAAATTTTTTTTAATAGAAAAACATGAATGTTCTCCTCAGGACGAATTCCTTTATGAGAGTAAATGCAATATTTCAAAAAAATAATAATTATCCTCAGATAATAATTATAAGAGAAATCAGAAAATAAACTTACCGACCTGTAAACAGATTATATTTCTGAATATAAGATATACTACTTAAACAGTTGTCAAAACTTTGCTTAAGAGAATAATATCAAATTTGTTTATGGCTTAAATTGTATAAAATAATTTTTAAAAATATATTTGGTAATATAAATATGAAGCAAATTACATTTCAGTGCTGCCATCTATGAAAAAAACACTTTAATAAAAAAAAGTTGGAACAACTAAGTTACAAAACCCTTAACAGCAAGGAAAAATAATTACAAAGGTACAAGTTTTTATGAAAAACTTAACATTGTAAGTAAATTAGTGCTATTTTAGAAATTTTACAGATATATTTGAATAGCTCTAATAAATTTAGTACAACCAAATTTTTTTTGTAAATTTTCAGAAAAGTTGAACCCTTTTGCAGTTATAAAAATTATTAAGGTGATCAAAATAATATTTTGCGTATTTCTATTAATCACTTAGACAATTCACTCGCACGTTATTACTCTGCCACATAATAAAACTTCGGTTTTTTAAACTTATTCTAATGGACAAATTTGTTATTTCAATAGATATCAATGAATGCCTAAATCCAACAGTCTGTCCGAACAGAACAAAATGTATGAATTCAATTGGTGACTATGATTGCACCTGTAAACCTGGCTTTGTGGCTCCGTCCGAAACAGCAGACCTCAAGCGAACAAATTGTGTTGGTAAGTGTAACTCTAATTCTGTGATGCAAATTTTTTGTTAAACATATTTTCCATTATTTTGTATTATTTAATTTATTTCTAAACATGTGAAATAAATAATATTTAACAATTTTAAGAGTTAGGGTTTATGAAATATAGTATGAAACACCGGTGTCTTTTTCTGCATCCAAAGTAATACTTTTCAAATACGGCGTATTTCCAATAATGTTTCAATTTATTTGAAATTATTTACATCTAAGGGAAACATTTATGGTCATTAAAATGGGAGAATCCTTTCTGGCCCAAAGTCCCTCGCTCAAAGTTTCCCCCCCCCCCTCACTTTACAATCACAGGTTTGGAGTTGACACTAATCCATCGCATTATCTTTCTTTCCATAGCGGTTGATAGACATGATGCGTTTATCTCTGATTGGCGCCATTTCGATTCGTTGATATTTATTATTTGCAAAATGTTATGATTTTACAAAACAAGAAGAATGAAATTCGGAATTTTTAAGGACTGCATTCTTTTCTGAGCAATTAATTTTAAAAATTTATTTATTGCAATTCGTTTAAAAATTTATTTATTGTTTTCGTTAATATTTAATATTTACAAAATGTTATGATTTTACAAAACAAGAATAAAATTCAGAATTTCTAATGACTGCTTTCTTTTCTAACTTAAGTCTACTAATTTTTCAACTTAAAAAAGCTTTGCTGTGGAATAAATTTGAATGAATCAAACCAGGTAAAATTTTTTACATTTGTCATTCCCTCACGTCGTTTGTTTTTTAGAGTAAAATAAAATACAACTTAATCGAGAAAGTGGATAATTATATGTTGCTTTCTTGTATGAATATAATTGTATGCGATTGATTTCCAAAATTTATTTGGCCTAACTGTTATTTTTAAATTTTATTAAATTTGTCATTCCCTCACTAGTGTATAAAGTGAGGGAATGATGCTGAAGTGAGAGAATGACGCTGAAGTGAGGGAATGATTAAAGATGAGTTTATTATTAAATTTTTTTCTGTTCAATCGTGCCAGCCAATTTTATTTCCCAAACCTGCAAAAAATATTAAAAATATAAAACTAAATTATAATAAATATTAGATATACTTAGTATGTTATCATTTTCAATCTTGAGGTAGCTGTAACTTAGAGGAAGACATGTATTAAAATAAAATATCATTCCCTCACTTTTTAAACAGTGAAATTAATTAATTTATTTAAATATTAAGTATAATTTATAGGATATATACTTTTTTTTATAATGCCATTTCATATTTCTATTAATATAAAAAGTTTCAGAGTTTTTTATTCACTTTACTTTTTTGGGATTTTATGAACTGAAAAATGACAGTTTTCGTGAGAATGACCCATATATATATATAGCAATTTTTGGTATTTATTTTAATTTTTCGTTACTATTTTATTTGTCGTTAATGAATGTTTCAAAAATTCAGATTGATAAAAGTTAATTCTCGCAAATAAATGTGTGCTTATATGCTAACACCACAGAAAAAAAAAACATTCTTAGTTTCTTTCACATTTCTTCCATTTCAATTCAATTTTAGTGACTTTTTTGTATTAATACTTTCAGAACCCAAACAAATACTGAATTACGGCGATACATTCCTTTAAAACGAAGTTCATAAAAAGTTAATTTCAGTAATAACAAAATACCTAGTGCATAGCTTACACCTAGTGCATAGCATACTTCAGTAATTCAAAATACCTAGTGCATTTAATAAATTTAAAATACTTCTAATATACTAGTATGCAACTTCTTTTGAGAGAATTGGCGAGTTTCTAGACTTCAAGAATTTTAGCATACTTCGAAGGTACTAAAATACGCCAATGCCAATCTCACTACGTGCTCTTGCGCACCGAAGCCTATCAATTAAAATAGGGGGGGGGAGGCTGTCTTGAGTAGTACAATAGTTATCTTTTGGGTCAGAGAGGATATCCCCATTAAAATTCCTTTAATTTACGAAATCAATTATTGATTATTTTTTGAATATGAATGAAAAAAAAATTTTTTTTTCTTCCTCAAACTACTTTTATTTTGGACATACTATTTTAGTACAAATATAATTCTGATAATCTAACTCATTGTTTTAATAGCTATGAGACTAATTTTTATAATTAAAAAACAACAAAACAGAGAAATAAAATACCAATATATATATTTTTATTTGTAACTACTAGAACTCAAAAATATATATATAATAGGGAAACCAAAACTTTTAAAATAAGGATAATTAAGCGTATATATGTAATACATGCATACTTACTATATATTGTATAGTAACAGTTTTTCTCTTATTTCAAAGAAATGTGCAATCAGAAAATATGCAAACATGGACGATGTGAAGCTAAAGACGGAGTTTACCGCTGCGAGTAAGCATGCACATTTAAATTTTGAGATCACGTTTTTATTTGAAATCACGTTTAAGTCTTTTTTTAGAAATTACTACATAACAATTATATTTTTGCTCAATAAACTAGTTTTTGAGATAATACAGTGAACTCACACTTATGCGCAGCCCTAAGGACTCAAATAAATGCGCATAAATTATAGGGACGCATAAATGAAAACATATCTAAATACAAAAAGGCAACATAAATTGCTTTAAAAACATGATTAATGTTTCTGACATGACATGAAAACATGATTAAATTATAATCTATTATGTCATTATTAATTGATATTTATAATCGTTATAAATCGTATATCGTAATTAATATTTATAATCGTAGAAACGACAGAGAGAAGTTAAAAGGTTACAAGGGACGAAAAAAGAACTATTGCACTTTATCCAGCAACAATACGTAACAAATTTCAATCTTTGTTACAATTTCTTTTTATTTGTAACTAAGATTGTTTAGTTACTTTAATTTTTAACTTTCCACTTTAACTTTAACAGACACAAGAAAAAAACTTTTTTTTCTAAAAAATTACGTGATTTTTTTCTATTTGAAGAAAAAAAATGTATATTTTCATTTTTCTCAAAATAATTTCCGCTCATATTTGAAAAATTTATTTTTATAGCGATGCATAAAAAAATGATAACTATCATTACTTTGATGACTAAAAATCGTCGTATAAATGAAAAAGTTGCATAAAAGAGGTGGTGCATAAGTGAGAGGTCATTGTATATTTAATGTGTTTTATCTTTAATTTATTGAAGCTTTTCAACTAATTTCGTTCTTATTTTATTGTTTACTTTAATTATTAAATATTTCAGTTTATTAATCAGGGTTAAGAAACCTATGTTTGTGTAAGAGATGATTTATACATATAAGCAAGAGTCACCTTGCTTATTTGTCTCAATATTCTGCTATATATTCCGGATAATATGATCTATATTTTGTTCAATATTTTGCTATTTACTCTCAATATTTTGCTTGCGACAATTTTTAAAAAAAACCACATATCGGCTGTTATAGATTTAATTTTAAACAAGTGTTAGCAATTTTGTTGAAGGAAAGTCAGACTTTGTCAATTATGGTTGCAACCTCAATATATATTTTTTCGTCAACCATTGTATAGTTCTGAATTAGGGGGAATAACGAATTCGTTACTTAACTCTAAAACAAATAAGAAAGATCTTCTTTAAAGTTTTGCTGTTATCACGGAAAGATAGTATAAATTTGCATTTCTCGAAGAAACGATAAAACTCTTTAATCCTTTCCGACGCAGTGTGTCCATTCCAGCAATATTTTTTTCCAAAAAAAGTGCAAGCCATAGAAATTTGTGAAACAGTTCACATTTAACCATTTACAGTATTTTATCAACCACTGTTCTTTAAACAACATAGACTTCAAATATGTTCCTTTACTTAGAATTCTCGATCAATGGTTGTAGTTGCTAATATATTACCTGTATAAAAATTTTAATTCAAGTTTGCTACTCACGAAAGAGTAACCCAATTGAGATGTGTTAATAGCATTTTTCTATGGAAATATTTATTAGAACGAGATTATTATTTTTTTTCTTTAAAAAGTGAATAATTCACTTTTGTTGCTCTTATTACGTATGGTAGTTTCAAATGCTTATGCTTGAACTAAGATATATTAATATCATATTTTTATAAACTAATACAGGGTGATTGGAAATTGTCTTACCAAAATTGAAAGGGGATTAGAAGGGGTTGTTAAAAATATCGTAGTTTAATTTGCATCCGTAAACGAAACGCAAAAGTCCAGGAAAGTAAAGAAATTTGAAATGCAAAAAAAAGAGACAAAAACAATTATATAAAATAAAAATAATCGAAAAATATTTAAAAGAGAAAGAAGCGTATTATAAAATTCACACATCACCGCATTTTAGAACGACTCAAAACTATGTCAAGCCATGCCTTGAACCTTGGCCAAAGAATACGTGCTCTTTGTTCGCCAAGCCTTGAACATTTCCAGCAGCAAGAACCAATATCGATGACGGGAATTGTGGTGGCTCAGGGAGTAGAGCCCTTACCTCCTATCGAGGTGCCATTATTCTATTAAACTTTTTAAATTACAATAATTATAGTAAATGAGTTTGACCACCACTACATGCAAATAATTACAACAGATATGCATTTAAACGTAAGAGTCTTTACGGTAGCAAATTTCAACATGGTAAAAGCTTAAAATTATTTTTGAGTGAGATAGTTTTTCGATAAATGTTTCTACATGAAAAATCTATTCTCGGAAAGAGTGAAAGTTGTCAGGTATGCAAATGACTTAAAATCCTCTTCGTTTCAAAGGACCATAGGGAAAAATATTTCGTATCTTTCTCAAATATTAGTGGCTGCGCTTCCCTTTTTAAACAATTGCTTTACTAAAACAGATGTATGCAATAACTGCTTATAACTTATGCTTATAACAACTGCTCTGAATTTTGTTTTAGAATTTACCGTTATTTTGCTGCTCTCATTTTGCTAAAGTTTAATATAAACGATTTATGTCGAAATTCTGATATCTATTTGATGAATGTTTAACCTTGTTAATTTTAATTCTATATTTGTAGATGTGACAAAGGCTATACTGGATTTAATTGTGATATACAGGAGGTTGATATGGCTGGTAAGAAAACGTGATCTTTTTTATTCACGTACTTATTTTTATTTGTGAATTTAGTTTTAACAATTATTTGATTACATTTAGATGTCCTAAAAAAATTAGACTTATTGCTGAATTTTAATTCTGTGAAAATTCAAAAATCTTATTTTTTTCCTGGTAAATTAACCATTGGCATAATATTTCTTTTAAATTAGATTCATTTTATACAGCTTGCATTAAAATTTCAATAAAATTCATAAAATGTAAGAAATACTAATTTCTTTAGAAAAATCCAGTAGCATTTAAAATACTAGAACCGCATTCATCAAATTTAAAAAGAAACTAACTAATAAGCATCCAATTAGCATGAAATATGTTAATAACAAGGCTGCTTGCATCCTCGAGATAAGAAAAACATGATAGTTAAACCTTTTCTTTCTAACTTGATATTTCAGAAAGATTACAATACCAAAACTTATTATCAATTCTTATTAATAGAAGGCACCCAAAACTTTTAAAAATGTTTGCAAATTTTATGCAATAAAATATATAAATATTATATGTTAAAATATCTCATTCAAATTTGATGCTTAAAAGCCGGTCTATTGGTTTAAAAATCCTTTATCAGTTACGATTGCTGCGATCTGAAAAGAAATTGTTAGCTGTAGAATAAAATTTATTAGAAAATTTCCCAAAAATATAATAAAAATTCCTGTAAAAATGAAAAAATAAAAGGTTTACAGGTAAGTATAAATTTAAACAACTCTATTTTTAACAATTCTTCCGCAACTCTTTAATTTTTTTAAATAAATACTACCCTGACCGAAGTATATAATTTTAATTTTTGGTACTCGGGTCGTCTCTTTAGGAACACTTTGATATTTTTAGAATCCTCATCTAAGGAGAAGACAAACATTTAGACATACTGGAATTTGACAATGAATATTTAAGCTAGGAAAATAAAACAAATATGCAATTAAAGGAAAAGAATCGTGTGCAGGACATCGAAACTAGTGGGATAGTGTGTTGAAATTCGAAGGTGTCTGTTATAATTGTTTTTCAACTACTTCTTTAGACCAACCTCTCTCTCTGATATGTCACACTTCGACAGCTTTTTTTCCTCGCTAAAACATTAATTTGTAGTACCTATTTTCGTCTTCTTTTTTTTTAAAAAAAAGTTTCAACTTGTTGTTTATTGAACCCAATTTTTTAACAATAATTCTACCTTTTTTATAAAAGTTCTATTTTGATAATAATTCTACATTTATCCGTGCGTAATTTGTATCAATCAGAAATAAATCTTAGAAATATTTATATACTTTAATAGATAATTCAGTTAATTACTTTTTAGGTGCCACAGCTATGCGAGTTGTTCTCATAATTTTATCAATCATGGTGATTCCTTTGATTTTGTTCTCAGTTTTAATGGTTCATAAATACCGAGTGTAAGTATTAAGCAACTTTATTACCACATTTTCATTTGTCTACATATTAAAACCATACATTAGAAAAATTTTGCACCAGAGCTGAAGCGAAATACGTGCTGCTTTTCCATATGGGGAGTTATATTATTTCTTTTGCAGGTGGGGAAAAGTAGAGAAAGTATCGCGTTTCTTAAACCGATCCCCCTTTAAGGTTAAAAACTATTGCCTACACAAATTACTTTTCATTGTTAAGGACCAATGTGCAGTTTTCCCAACACCTCCCGTAAATATTTATTTTTTTTTAACTTATATCTTAAATACTTATGAAAAAATGAATGAATATACATAATAATGCAAAACAAAACAAGTACATTCTGCATTAAACTCGAATAGTCGAACTGATTTTAGCACTAGAACTGCCTGATTTTGTACTTAACTAAGATCATGCCAATGTGAATGATAGCTTAATTGATGAATATTGTGAAAATTACTACATATAAACATTTTTCGAGATTTAATTAATTTTTTTATATTTTTCATTGACCATGAAAATATAACAATATAGTGTAATATTGCGTTATAGAATATTCGTCCACAGAACTGCAAGTAATACAAGAATAAACAAAAGATACGAATTAAAACAATACGCATTAATATATAACAGTTTATAAATTGATTAAATTCCATCATTAATTAGACACTGTTGTTGTTGTCATAGTCCTTTAAGGCAAGGGGTTCGGTTGTTCCGGTTTTCCAGTGGCGCCATCTATAGCCAAGAATTTCACGTTTGCAAAACACCCGTACGTCACACCCATATTAGTTCGACATTACAAATAGTATATCCGCGTGACGTTACAGTGTCAGTAAAACAGCGTTAAATGTATTTCTGACTTATCTCATAGTTATCGGGAGTTTTATTCTGCCTCTTGCGATGTTAAAAAGGGCAATTCCTTTATTTTATGGACTGAAATTTAGGTATTAGGGGCTATCGAATGAGCAGAACAATTGATTCTTAACTCGCACAAGAATGAACTCACAATGCATAATCGGGGTGATGAAAGATTTTTCGAAAATTATCCAAGCATTGAAGGTAGCAATATCTTAAACATTGTAAAATAATTGTGAGCCATTTGCAAGTTTCACATAGTGCAGAATGATTCCTTAGAATCTATTCTGCCATTTCGTTCTATTGTACTAAAGGACAATACTTGGCTTCTATTTAATGGGGTCGTCTGCAAACACTTTCACTAGGATATTATTTTGAATTAAGGCTTTCTTTTACAACAATACATTGAGTATTTTGTCTCCATTTGAAGAAATGACACTCAAAATATAAGGAAATTTTTTCTTGTTCGGTTATACGATCCTGAATATTTGGGCATTTCTTGAAACGGGAAAAATTCATCTTCAAGTTCTACTGAGATAGAAAAAAGAATTATCAGTAGTTCAGCTGTGCTCGGAGTTTAGCTGTAGTTCTGTACTTAGAGCACTATATTTTTTCAGAGTTGTCGTTCAGTTGTGTCTTTTTTTTTAACTTGTGCAAATTAAGATAACCATTCAAATTTTTTAAATTTTATGTCAGATTAAAACAAAAGCTTTATTTAAAAGTTAATTCATGTAACTTGTTTGTCATACTATAAATTTGCATTTTGATTTACAAGCAATAGCTATTTACCTACATTTCTTTCTTGTTCAGGATTAAAACAAGAATAGCTCTTTATAATCACGATATACATGGTTTCTTTCAGATGCAATAACGAATTTGAAATTTAATAAGGCCACAATTAAGTTACTTCGAACACCGGATTTAAGAAAGCATGTAATTTAACGGAAACTATTGCGTGAATTTCTTTTTAACACCATTTTCTGTTCTACAAACTATTTTCTCAAGGTTTGCTGTCTTGCGAAATAAAAACCAGGCATGAAACTTCAAAAATAAAAAATTTTTCTTTCGAGGGTTAAAATGATCTCAACTTAATCAACATAAAAGCATGAAATTTTGATACAAAATTTACAAATTATAAACAATTTAGGAAAAATAAAAAAAAATATTAGGATTGAAACTCCCATGTATCTTCTAATAAAACAGCGCAAGAGATGGCAAAAAATAAATGATCTGAATTATCCTAATGGAGCTTCTGGTTTAAATGAAGCTTGTTATTAAAGAATTAAATTTGATTTTCAAAATTCTTTCTGCTGAATTCGTTTCAAGAAAAATTTGAAATTCAACCCCTATCTTTCTTCACTTTCAAAGAATTTGGAACAAAAATTTACTCCAAATGAGATTTAGTTTCGATTTGACGAACGAGAACTAAACACTTGTCGCTTTGTTATCATCCTTCTTGATCACAAGTAGCTCTACCATGCATAGCCAGGATAACACATAATAGTATTTTTTGATTTAATCTGAAGCTCGTGTGATAATAAATATTCTTATCAAAGTTGATCCTTGCTGAGTCGGCTCTCTTAATATGATAATTTCAATAAAGTACGTTTTGTTTCGCATATTCCGTTCATGATATCTAGCTTTTCGTAATGTACGCAAAATTGCTGTAAATATTTGACATGTTTAAGTTCCATTTTTTTAAATCATATGTATTTCTCGAGAAATTTGACAATTGCTGTGCAGTATGGTACACCCTGCACATATTATAGAACTGATTTAAATTGAAAATCGTTAAACCCTTATTAACATTTATTGAAGCCGGGATAGTCAGGTTTTTAGGGCGTTGGACCCATGTCCAACTGATTATGAGTTCGATACCCGCCAGTCGAAGAATCTCCACGTAGTAAATGGTGACTGGTGGACGTCAATTATGTCGGGTCACAAACTCCTACATGTTTCCATAACAAATTATACCGATGGGGGTTCTGCTTTGGAGATTAATCGTTCACTGGTTTAGGTCAAAATTGCACTAGTGTGGAAACATTAAGATCGAAGTGGTTTTTCGTAAGTAAATTTGAACAGCAGTGTTGAAAATAGATAAAAATCATACCATAGTCTCCTTAAAATTTAAGAATATGGTAAAGTAAGCAACTTGCAAGCAAATGTAATCTTCGGGAACAATAAGGAACTTTATAGAAACATAGGCTTAAAACGCAATTGTGTAAATGACCAAAACGTCAATGTTACACTGGAGTGGAAATAAAATTCCAGCCTATAGTATGGAATATGATCATCTCTGACTACTATGCAAGATTGACATCGTCTGCTCATGCTGAGAACCTAAAAAGAAGCTCTTAAGGAATTGCTGCCCATTTCTGTTGTTGTAATTATCAGAGATGCGGAATTGTTGCTGGTGCGTGGGGACGTGCTGCCAAATGTCTCCCCAGAATGTCCCACACATGTTAAATCGGATTAAAATCCGGGTACCTGTTCGGCCATTTCATGATTACGATATCTTCACTGTCCAACAGTTCTGTGACTGCCACTATGCTATGAGTGGTAGCAGTATCATCTATGAAGATTATTTTACCAGATTTTTAAGCCACATATTTAAAAAGACGCATATGGAGAAGGGCAGCCATGGTACAATAGCGGGTTCCAGAGATTGAACCACCTTGAAAGATGTGTAGATAAGTACTGGTACCAAGCATGATACCTCCCCATACAAGAACACCACCTCTTCCAAATTGATCTCGTTCGATGGCGTTGGAGAGGTTATTACGTGCTACTTGTTCTCTCCAGATGTGTATGCGTAATTACTGGTCAGACTAAATCTGCTTTCATCCGTAAAGAGTACTTGAACCTAATGCGCATCTGCCTAGTTGTTGTGTTCCCGTCATCACATTAAACGGTGTTTCAGGTGAACTGGCTTAATGGAACTCACCACACTGCCCGTCGTGCGAGTAGAGCATCCTTATTCAATCCCCTTACCACGGTAAGCCGCTATATCGGAGACCAGTACTATGCTGTGTGTGCATTGCGATTTCTCCTGATGGCTGCCGTCTGCTCCTTCTAGCCTATAGGACCATATACCAGTTGTTCGCTGCCGTGGTTGTGCGATGACGACCTGTACTAAACCTCCAGATCACCTGTCTACTGAAATGTGTTCCAAGCTTGTAAAACGATACTGCCGACGAACCCGAACTCCGCTGCCCCACTGGTCACACTTCGACTTTCTTCCAACTTCCCAATGATTCGACCTAGCGTAAACTCATCCAGATGTCGTGTTCTGTGTTGTCTGCTGACCATATCAGAGCGTGACAGCAGATTTACTTCGTTTAAACTGATGCTTACCGTGCTATATCATCCACATTGCGCTTCCACGACCAGCTTGTTTTATTTCCTTACAACACGCCCTCCGATATATCATAGTGTATAGAGGCAAAATTTCTACTTTACAGTGATTGGTCTCTCAGTGCCCTTTCCCCCTGTTGCAACAGCCTGCTTTGTTGCTATGCTAGTTTTTCCATTTCATTCTTAATTTTCGCACACCAGCGTATGATCTGTGGATGAATGAATGGATGACTGAGTGGGTTCGCCTTATAAACGGATTGTGACGCGTGGGTGGCTAAAGTCATATTCTTGACCATGTGCTACTGAAAAACAAAAAATGCAGCTTCTGCCTTAAATACACTTTGTTTCACCAAGCAGGTTTGCTAGATCGGCAAGTGACATTAGAAACAACAACACAACAGCAACATTTTTTTTCGTTTCACGTGTGCATTGTTTAATAAAATATTTACAATTCCCATTATTTTTTTTGTGTAGACTGAAGAAGAGATCTTATAAATCAAGTTACATAGATGATACCAGTTCTACAATTGGATTAGTAAGTAAATAAATATGTTATTTCTTTTTAGGAAATATGTAAAGCTTTACATTATTTAAACTTAAGATATCTATACTAGTCTGTTAATAACTTATGACGGGGAAGGAAATTGGTATAGTTCGTTCATCAGGAGTTGGCACTTATCTCCACCTTTATCACTTGGTATCCGATGATACTATTTGGATATTTTTGGGAGAGGAATGTAACCAATCCTGAACAACGTCTATTTGGCGATCGTATGAGAAAAATATTTATTTCACAATCTTTATGTGCATTTTTATAACCTTAAATATTTCATAAACTTGATGATATTTCCATCTTTTTTGAGAGAATAGTTTGTCCCTTTTGAGACATTTTCCTGGGAAAACAGCAGGTTTTGAAATTTAAAATATATTTAATTTACTTGAGTAACGAAAGGTATAATAGGAGATGATGAAGTGACTGAAAAAGAATTCACTGCTTGCGTTTAGCGCGCATTAAGGATTGTCTCAATTTCAAGCCCAAAGATGTTTCTCCTTTTCAGCGTTTAAATAAACTCTGCATCCGAGGAGTTGGAGCCAAGTGCCAACTCCTGGTGAACGAACTATAGTAAAAACAATTTGTAATTTATTTTTAGGAGAAGAAAAATAATGCAAATAAAAAAATAAAATAATGAGTCATTTGATTATAAATGGAAAATCCTCACATCAGAAATGGTTATTATTATTTTTAATTCTTTTTAACTGATGAAAAAGCATCAAGTTTTATTGTGAACTTATAATTCTGAGTTATTTCGCTAATTACTACATTTAGCTAATTTTTGCATCACTTTCATTATCGATTACACTCATCATTGTTACAATTCTTTTTCAAATGCCTTATCGAGTAACCTTACATTCGATCTGTCAAAAGGCTTGTAGAGTTCTGGAAAACTGCAATCCAGAGCAGAATATTTTCTTTTACTTAGAAAAACGAGATAAAACAAATCACTTTAATATTTTTTTTCCCGAGGGATAATAAATTATGGCAGTTTATTGCGATGTTACCCAAGGTAATACGGGAAGTGGTTAAACTAAAACCATATAATTCTTCAAGTCTTTAGATCTCTATATCTTTTTGATTTCTATCACCTCACACTAAGCTATTTAAATAAACTCTAATTTTTTTAATTCAATTATTACAATGATAAATAACTAAATAATAAATAATTAAATAATAAATAAATAAGAAAGAAATAACTAAACAAATGAATAATAACTGCCTATAGAGTGTTTATTTATTATATTTTGATAACTAAATGTCTTATTCTATTTTCAGCAACCGATGAGAATTGAAGATTGAACTTGGGGAATCAATAAATTGTATATTTTTTTCATTTGGATGAACAAAAGAAACTTTTAGGATAAATCATCGCGATTTCACATTTATTGTATATTATTACCATATATTCATATAAACTTCACATAGTAACTTCAAGTGTTATTCACAATATTCATAAGAAAACTTTGTATGTAACTACAGTTCTGTTTGAGTAAAGGAGCAAAAATTGTATCATGTACTTTAGATTTAATTTTTGACAATATTGGAATGGTGAAATTAAATATTTTGTGAGTAGGTTAAAAGTTTTATAAGGAAAAACAATATTTTTGATTGATATTTAATTATGTTATCGAAATGTTTGTAATGTTTCGTAGTTAATGTGCTGTAATGTATCACTATCGTTGCAGTTTATAATGTTAAAGTTTTGCTGAAAATGTAAAGAAATAAAATTTATTTTAAATGTTAAAGTTGACATTGACTGCAGATAACATTAATTGCATAATGAATATATATTTAATAACATTAAAAATGTTTGATTATAATCTCATTAAATTTTTTATAGTGTAAAGTTATTACACACGCAATCTATAAAAAAATATTTTTGTTCCATTGTAGTTTTGGATAAATGAAATAAATATTTTCGTAAGAGTTTTACTGGTTACAGTTTCTTATTACATTCGTGAATCGATTCCTTTTAAAATAGATTATTCAACAAATTGTCAACTCCATACTAATTTTTATGATTTCTATGGAAGATTTTTTCTACACATAGTAAAGTTTATACTTTAACTTGGAATTATTGGTATAGTAAAGGAGATTTAAAATGTTTTTCAACGATAAGCTCCATAAACAGTTCCAGGGATACCAACTGCTCCGCTTTCTGGAATAGTTTTAATAAAGTGGTAGCTAATTATATAGTAAAATTCGTTAGAGAAGGATAGTTACGCCTGCTTTTTAATAGAGTAACCAGTAGATTGTTGACCAAACGTTGCTTTATATATGATACTTATAATTTTTGATATTTAGTGGTTAAAAAATTACTGAAAAGGAAAAATACTAAACTAAAAGTAACTTAATTTTCGCTTCCACTAGAAAATACTATTTTACAAGGCGGAGAAAGTTGGCATCTCTGCAGTTCAATTTAGTATCGGGAAACTAGATAATCATGCTATGATGTTTATAGCGGTTACAAAATTAAACAAATTTATTCAAAATTATTTTTTTTATTTCTTCGCCAATTTAAAAGAAAAAAAATTCATTAACTGCAGTGGCCAGAGTGGCGCACTACGAGTGTTGAAACTACTGTAGTTGCTACTTTTTTTGTAGTTTGCAGTGTACTCTTTTTATGGAAAAAAGATACGGAGAAAAGAAAAACAGTAGTTTGTAGCGATTCCTGCAAACAAATTCCTGGCAACAAGGCTATAACGAAACTAATTTTAAGAATTTGATGGATACAAATCTTCGCGGGTTCGTCAATGGATGCAATGAAAATGATCCTATGGCTGCAGCTGAAATTTAACACGTTGAATGCCACTCTAATTTTACATGGCTTGCTCGTCTGGCCACACGGTAAATAACTACGAACTAAATTTGCAAATATAGACAGGTTTTGCTAGTTTATAAAAGGTTTAGTATGACATATCAGAACAAAGTGGTGAATTATATATGCCTACAAACTGTCTAAAAATAGTGGTGGATAAAAATCTACTAAATTGAATTTAAACTTTGAAATTTTCTACAGGGGAGGAGAAATTTTTTTGGAGCTCAAACTTGCACAATATTCATTTTTTAACCTAAGTAAATATAAAAAATAATCAAGCCTATCAAAAATTACAAGTATCAAAATTTAAGATTTCCAGATAATGGTTTTTTGCATGTTTTCAGATTATTATGAAAACAGAACTAAGAAAATCAATAAAACATTAATCATTTTTTTTCAATCTAAAATACTTTTAACACATAGAGCGGCAAGCTGATTTTGCATATCTTGCCCGTCAGGCCACAACGGTAACTAACTACAAACTAAATTTGCAAATATTAGACAGCTTTTTCTACTTTTTAAAAGGTTTAGCATGACATATCTGAAAAAAGTGTTCAAACCAAGAACCAAAATAATTAAGTAAATTTTGAATACATTTTCTGCAATTCCATAAAAGAGTGTAAATTTTATAGTTCTATATCATGTTATACGCTGTCAGCCAGCTGTTTTTCGCGGCCTATGTGAAGGGTCAGTGTCAGCAAGCGGTGGCAGACGCAGCCTAAATGTAATTTCAGTGTCAGCCACCGGTGGTCGACGCGACGCTCAACGTGTTAATAGAAATTACGCATTTAAAATCACGTATAATTATTATATAAACTGGCCATTACGGAAAAAGGATAAATAATCATAATATAGATAATGGGACAATTACCTAAAATAGATAGTAATTAATAATAGCATGGATAATTAATCTCTTCACTTGCGAATATCATGCACACTCGTGAAACATTGATGTAATTTCAAAGGAAGGAAATGTATTTTCCATGTACTTAATTTCTTAGAAGAAATAAAGGCGCGTATAACAATTTAAATTTTTGCAAGTATTTGATAGTTATATTCGAAAAATTGAAGGTTAAAAGGACAAATGCTTTGGACTAACAAACTGACTCATGTAAATATGAATATATAATTCTTAATTATTCCTTTACGTTTAACGTAAGCCAATTTCTCGTTCAAAACCATTTTGAACATGAGTGTAAATTAAGTTCTCTAGCAATGATCGTCTCTTTAAAGTAGTTAACTAGTTACTAATTCCAAAGTAGTTTGTAGTCATTACATTCAAAAAAGATAGTTGTAGTTAACTACATTTGTACCAACAACGAAAATAATTTAGTTTTTTTTAATACTGATTAAATGTGTATAAGTTGGCACCAATGACATAACTAATCTTAGTCAAAATTTAAGTAGAGTAACTATTACTTAGGAGATTCTGATTTTTTTTCCAGATTCAAACCTAGGGTTAAAAGGTGTTAGGAAACTCATTGTTTAACTTATTCAATTTTTTTAGAATAGAAATTTTCAATTTTACAGACTAAAAAAACGATATTTTATTTATTTATTATTAAACTGGATGGCAAAGCAGCGAGTTTTGAAATATTCTTTAGAAACTTGCAGTTCTTTACTTGTTGTTCCTGGTCAATGGCAACCCTCGAAAGAAAAACATCTTTCAGCAACTGTCGTCCAAGAATTGGATTGAAAGCAAATTGCAAAATGTAATATTTCTTATTGTTATTGTTTAACTGAAATAGTCTCTGTTCTTATATCATTTACCAGTTTTTCCAAATCAGTAGCTGCAGCTTTCTTTTTCAATCTGTTCCCCAACCTAAAACAGTTTATGACTTTAATAATGACTTTCTATTCATATTTCATACTAGTGCAGACGAATCGGTCAGTGGCACTTCGCGCCAAACCCCGAGTTAAAAAGATATCCAGCATGACGTGAAAATTTATAGCATTTTAGTAGTTGCCTAATCAGCTGAATTTTCACTGCGATGGTAATATTTTAACTATCACTATAACAATTTTGAAGGAACACTAGACGCAATGTGGATGCTATGATTTAGGCAATATATTTTTATTTAAATTGGTAGAGTAATTTCGAAATTTACAAAAATCTCAAATCGATAAAAGAAGATAAATGATATTTTATAAGTATGTTTAAGTAATTTATCTTTAGTGATGGGCAAAGGTTCTTGATAAATTTACTAAACCAAAAAAGCAATTATTAAAACATAAAATTCGCTACCATTGGAATAATTTTTCTTACATGGCAAAGCAAATGTATAATTTCAGATCAGAATAGTAAAATATTATTAAAACATTATGTAAGATGATCTTAAATTATTAATAAATTTCGTGAAGATTAATGTATTTTTTTTCAATGAAATGAAATTTAAAAGTGAAAAAAAGTTAATATTTATTTTTTTTTATTTATTTATTTATTTACCTATTTATTTATTTTTTATTCATTCATTTATTTACTTTTTATTTTTTTTAAAACAATGTGCACCATAGAAAATGAAAATTTCTTCAAGTTCATGTATTGAAGAATATAAAAGGTGTTTGTAAACAGAAGGCAGCAATAGAGCAAAGAAAAACAATATTAAAATTATTTGATAAATAGCGTTCGGATATTTATTTTAAACACGTAATTTTAATTTTAATAGTCTTTACACTTTTAATAGTCTTAATCTGTTTTAAACCTTTACGTTTAATAGTCTTTAACATATAATTTTATTATTCTGAATGAACAATTAAAGTTTAAATATATATATATATATATATATATATATATATATTAATCCTTTGACTCAGATGGAATCCCGTATGTATATTTTTTCCTCTGATCCAATTACAAGAAAAATATATTTCGATATATTTTAATCTATTCATCCTCATCATCATCATCATAATAATAATAATAAACGCGGCTGTGTGTCTGTCTGTAATCACAATATATCGCCCCAGAAGCCTCGCCCAGGCACGAAACTCGGCACATAATTTTGTTTTGCCATAATGAAGAAGTACTTTTTTTCTTTTTCAAAAATTTGGATTGGTTTTTTAGTTATCAGTCATTTTGTAAGAAAATCTATGCTTTTTCGTCTTCAAAGAGCCATATTCAAAAAACTATTCGCGATCGCAACGCTCGAGTACGCCGTCTAGCGGGAGCCTGTAAATATCGGACATTAATTTATCACGTTTTCATTTAGTTCCATCAAAGTCATTGACTGAATCAGACGCCATTTTTTAGCAGCAAATAAGAAACAAAATTTCCCTAAGGAAAAGGCCGAAGTACTTGAAAAAAATCTCCAGAATATTAGTAAATCTTTCAGGAACAGAACACGCCAAACATTTGAAGAAAAATTCCTCAATAATTTTTAATTTCTATTATCAACAAACTTGCAACTGATGACTTCCGATTTCGGATACTGTTACAGATGTGTTTATTAAGGTAAAATGCATTTCTTCTGTCTTCAATTCATTACGAATTAAAGTGAAGTCAACATTGCTTTCGTCATTCCAGTGAATAAATATGAATTCAGAACATACAGAATTGTAATAGTTATAGCATATTCTTCTTCGTTATAGAATAGTATATATTTCTGTATCCATATAATTCGGAAAACAACAATAAAAAATTATCCAAGTTGCTTGAAATAGTGCCATTTGTGCTGATTCTTAATTAATTTAAATCGTTTTCTTGGTAAGTTTTTTTTAATTTTGAAAGAATAAGTTCAACTAGAATTCAGCTATTCTGTTTTTAGCTACATATTCAAATTCATATCAATTATAAAATTTTGCTGTGTAGTATGTTATCTAAAAGTAATGAAGGTATAAACTATGTATCTATTATTTGAGAATAAAGTTTTCAAACAAGGAACTTATCATTTTGGAATTCACCGGGAATCATAAATCAGGTAAGTGCAATGATTTTTACAATAAAAAATTTGCTTGTAAATATTTTTTTTTAATTTGATGATGGTTCTCTACAGAATGGTTTTTTACGTCTGATTAAGAACTATAAGAATAATAAAAAAAGAAACAATATGAAAGTTTTTATTTCAATGTTAATAATTCTTAAAATCGTTTTTTTTATCCTAAGAATTCTTTATTTTCCGTTTTTTAGTTTATAATTTTTTGATAAAAATTGTTCTCAAAATACTTTTGAAAAATTAAATGGTATAACATTATGTGTTTATGTATACTTCTTGTATATTCCAATGTTTGAAATAATATGATTCAGAAAAGTATGGAATAAAAATTCGGTACTTACGACGTGTTAACGCCACCGCCGCTACAGATTTGGCGGTTTTTAAGTGCCGCCAATCTACACTTAAAATTTTTGCGACAGTTCATAAAATAAAACACTTTATTTAAAATCAAAATAGTTAATTGGATTTCGGTGGAAAATGAGCCGATATAGAGTTTAGCATAGATTCAAAACAATCATATCGCCATATGAACTCTGATGAATAAGATTCCAAATGAAATAACATTTCCAAAACGTACGTTTGCCAAGATAAAGTTTTATGTTGTGGGAATTGGTACATTTTCGTTTTTTCGGTAAAATATTTCCCTCCTGAAAAAATAAAATTGCATCTTGTTTTGTTTTTGGCAAATCCCAAAGACGAATATTCGTAGCACTAAAAATGGCGACAAAAAAGAATTGTTTTTTTGTTTTTGTTTTTGTTTCGTCAGCATTCTTTATTTTACGTTTCTTAGTTTCTAAATAATGATTTTTATTGAAACTTGAAATTTTTTGATAAAAATTGTTGTCAAAAAACGTTGTTTACAAAATTAAATTTCATAAAATTATGAGGCTTATGTATACTTTTTGTTCATTTTAATTTTTGAACTAATATGATTCTTAAAACTATAGAATGTAAAGTTTAAATGGGCCTTTCATGTTATATCATTACATTTAGTAATACTATTTCTCGGGCATTAGGTTTTAACTCTTATAAGAATATACATATTTTTTTCTGTTAATGTACAAATATTTTTCCGATGTGTTTTGGATATTCCTTCTCTAATAAAAAGAGATACCATTTTGTTTTCGGTTGTACAAGAAAGAAGATCAAGCATTTTTCTTTTTTAAATTTAATAAGCCACATTAAAGAAGGAACGTTGCAATGCTACACGCTACATTAACGACGTCTCCAGAGTAACTGAATGACGGTTCATATGGAAATCGCAGGTAAGCGTCTCATACAACAACGCCCCCTATAGTTCGTTGCGATCGCGAATTAAAAATCCATATACTTTTTTCCACTCTTATAAATGTATGCTAATGCGAACCTTACAATTGAAATATTAATTTTCGACAACTTAAACTAATAATATGCGAAGGAATTAATAATTTATTTGTAAGGTTCGCATTAGTTTACATTTATCAAAGTGGAGAAAAGTTTAACTTTTGTATTAAAAATGTGGCAACATATTCGATACGTAAATAGAACGCTTCGCTATGATATATTTGTCGCTGTTCATAATTGTTAAAATAAGTTTTTCTTCTTCTTTCCACTCTCTATTTTTTTTTCTTAAGCGAAGACGATAATTTTTGCAGCGATATAGAAATAGAAATTGATACCATAAAAAATTATATAGAAATAGAAATTGATACCATAAAAAATTAATTTTCGTGTTCTTTTCATGTATTTAGCATTTTAGTTTTTTTTTCTTAAGCGTTGTAGCTATATAATATATAAAATAGGAATTTAATTGATTTTGAAGGAACGATCACACTTACCTTGGATCTCTTTGGTTTTTCTATTCTTTATTTTAACAGTTTTTATTAAATGTAATTAGTTATTTTCAGAAACTTTCAGTTTGCATGTAAGCACTTAGGTTTTAATATTGAAGTTTCATGATTTGCTTTCATAGTAATTGTTGTTCTAAAGTATTCGTTGACTTTTTAAAAACCCGATTACTGACATGGCAGAACCGCCTTCCAAAAAACTTTGTATTTTGTCAAAGAAAAAGATATTAAGATATTCTCAAAGAAGAAGAAAAAGGGCCCAAGAAACGTCTGTGGAACGTCAAAGAAGGATGGAACATGACCGAATTTCGACAAGCAAATCTAGAACCCAAGAAGTATCAGAGAAACGTCAAAGAAGATTGTGGTGTGATCATGGGATCACCACAATGTTTACTTTTCATACTGGGCTGTCTCCAACAAGAGCGCCCTCTTCATTGCCTTTGCAGGATCTCTAGGGCTCGACTCATAGCTCGTCTTTAGAGATTCTTGCAACCGCTAGGGAGGGGACGCTATCTTTTGGAGATAGACCAGTATTCCCCGTGGATCTCGAGCAAATGGTTACTTTTTCAGCAGCAGGATAATTTTTGTTTTTTCCCCCCTGTGTGCTCTAGAGTTTAATCTTTGATTTTTACCGTTATAAGTTTCTGCTTCCTTATCTTCTAATTATTTATTTGATGCATCATGTAATTCAGCAAGCAAACAATTATTATTTCAATGACTTAAACTAAATTCCTATCTACTCCCTGGAGCACACAGGGAGGGCCCAGCTTCCACGTGGTGGATTTAGGCTCTTGTGAATTGATGAGCTGTATACTGGAAATGAACATGTTCGTAGAACCAAAATAAAATAAAAAGCAGGATGAACTCCTTTGTCTACGAAAATCTGTGTTTTTCATTTGAAAGGTGATATACCACATCTAGCACAAGCAGTTAGCGGATGATCTATACCTCATGTCCCTTCCTTCAACCACACCCCCCGACAAAGATTAGAAGAGGTTTTCAGCTATTGGCCAATGATGATTTCGAAAGCAACATTTGTATGCTTTTACAATTTTTGAGGCCTTTTAAAAAAACAAGTCTCCACCTGATAGTTATATTATAGGTTAGGTTATCATAGGCCTTAGGTTACCATAGCAAAGTTACATCTTCAGACATCCTCAAGAGCTATAACACATCTGCAGCAGAACTGGATATAAAGACAAAATTGCAGGACAGGAACACCTTAATTGTCCACTAATCTTCAGATTTCCTGCTATGTTTTAAAAAAACTTTATTTGTGAAAACGTTTAGAGTGGCGGACAGCTGGCCGCCTTTGGCGGCTAGTTATAAATAAAAACATTCTAATTGTTACTAAAAATATGTTAATTTATCTGAATTATATTTGCACTAAAATGTAAAATCCGAAAAAGTAGTTTCTTTTCATTCATATTCAACAATGTAACAATAATTATTTTTATAAATTAGTAAATTTCAATGAAAAATAATTTTGTAGCTTAGATCAAAATATCAACAAATAAGAAACAATTCTAGCAATTATTGTTTGAATGTGAGTTGTATTTTAAAGATTTTACCTGTATCGCAAAAAAAGTCCCCATGTTTCAGGTTTTTGCTTTATAACAAACAATTACTAAAATGTTCAAGATAGTATGTTTAACTTATTTTGGCCTAAATTTATACAAAATATTTAAAAATATATGAAAAATATGTTTAATAAAAATTCTGCATCAAAGGATTAATGAAATGAATTTCTATCACGTTTTTACTTTTCAGCATACATTGCATTTCTTAAATGGGTTAAATCCTTTTAGTAGCCTATCACAAAGTTCTCAGTTTTGATAGGAAAAAGGTAGCAAATCTTACCTTTGATGGCGATGAGTACGATGAATCGCTGAAAATTAGGTTTTTTAAATTTATTAATTTGTGAATGAGTTAAACTAGCGTCATTGAAGAAGCATCTTTTCAAGCAATATAGAAATTTAATGATGCATTTCGACAAAACATTTTTACAAGCAGTGAGGAAGGAAAAGACTTGTACCTCAGTTGAAGATTCACAAAGAGAAAGTGAAATATGAAAAACGAAGAGTAATAAAACATAAAATATAACATTAATATTCAATTAATATTCAGACCTTGAAATGCTACATGTGATGAGAGTCATATGACATCAGAGTTTCAGTTCTCAAAAACCACACTTCCTGGTTGCAAAATAAAGCTTCATAGATCATTTTATCCTCCATCCCCCCCTTGATCTCTGCATCCGTATAAGGTTGTAACTTCAGTTTCATTCTATGTTTTTGAAAGTCAGGCCTGGGTAAAGGTTTGATGAGTATATCGGCTGTCATGAATTTCGTTGGACAATATTCGAGCTTTATGGTTCCATTCTGTTGGAGGTTTCTTACACAGTGCAGTTTGATATCGATGTGCTGGGTGCGACTTGTGTATTTAGGTTATTCAATCATCTTTATTGTAGATTGATTATCTTCAAACAGAGTGATGGGTAATATTTGAGGTAATTGCGATTCTTTCAGAAGTTTTATTATTCATAAAGTTTCTTGAGTGGCTTGAGCCGCTGAGATATATTCAGCTTCAGCTGATGATAGTGTTACACTTGTCTATTTCGTAGTATACCATTGCATTGGTGTTTAACCAAGTAGAAATAAATTTCCTGTGGTTGATTTTAGGACTCTTCGAAAGCCGCCCCAATCACCATCTCCATATACTGTTAGTGTTGGTGAGCAATTTATATCTAGAAGCAGTTGAAAATTTTTTGTTGTATTTAGATATCTCACTGTTTCTTTAACTTGTTCCCAGTCCATCTTTCTTAGATTTTCGTTTCGACAACTCTATAGGTTTACTGCTGCACATATGTCTGGTCGACTAATTGTCGCAATGTAGAGTAATGATCCTATTGCTTGTCTGTATTTCGAGATGTTTGGAAGAAGATTTTCTTCCTCGTCTGTCTTTATGTAGCCTGTTTCAATTGGGATATTACAAGGTTTTGCTTCTTGAAGATTGAGTTTCTTCACTAGTTCGTTTATTTTCAATATATAGTGTAGAGTCGTTTATTTTCAATATATAGTGTTCAATATATAGTTCTTCACTAGTTCGTTTATTTTCAATATATAGATTGATAGTGTAGAGTCCATCTTTTGTTTTTCTTACGTTGATTCCAAGATAATAACTTGGTTCTCCCAAATTTTTCATTTCATACTCTTCTTTTAATTTTTCTACTATTTCATTTATTTTGCCTTCATTTTCAGATATCAGTACATCATCCACGTAGACTATAATGTATGTTGATTCATTTTATTTCTTATGCTTGAAAAGACATTGTTCGGATACACTTTGAGTGAAGTGTAGATCTTTCAAAGAGTTGGCTATTTTTGTATTCCATGCTCTAGCTGCTTGCTTGAGACCGTAAATAGCTTTCTCTAGTTTACATACTTTCATTTATTGCCCCATAATTACGTAACCTTCTGGTTGCCTCGTATAAACATCTTCTTCGAGTTCACCGTGAAGAAATGCTGTTTTTACATTAAGATGGTTTACTGTTAATTTTTCGTGTCCAGTAATGGCTAATAAAGTTCTCATGGTGGTGTAAGATACTACTGGCGCACAAGTTTCGTAAAAATCTTCTCCATAGTTTTGTGAGAATCCTTTCGCTTGATATGTTTCAATTTCCCCGTTGTTGTTGTATTTTTTTTTTCAAATGTCCATCGACTTCCTATTATTCTTTTATCTTCTGAAGGTTCGACAAGCGTTCAGGTTTTATTCTGTCTTAGGGATTTAATCGTCTCTTCAGTAGCTTTTAACAAGTTCTGTTTTTCTTCTTTCATATTTTCCAGATTTACGACATCTTGCCGATTTGAGGTTTCATTCGTTATTTTTTTTTTGTAAGATGAACGAGAATCTGTCTGGAGGTACTCCCTTGTTAGTTTTGTCTGATCTGCGAAATTGATTGGTGTTTGCACTACTTGGCGATGTGTCAACTTCTTCTTAACTGATTTCCAATTTCTATTTCAATTGTATTATTTTTATCTCCAGAGTATGTTTCCTCAACGGATTCTGGATCATGAGTTTCATTTTTAAGAAATATTTGCTCTTCATCCCTTTTAGAATATGGAAATTCATTCCCAAACAATTTAACTGTACGTGCAATTGTTATATGTTTTCCTTCATGATGTATTCTATAACCTTTGGATCTGTAATCATATTCAACGAACACTCCTACTTTTGATTTATTATGAAGTTTTGTACGTTTGGTCTTTTCAATGTAGGTGTATGATTTACAGTCAAATACTTCAATGTGAGATAAATCTGGTTTTTAATTTGTCCATAATTGATACGGTGTAAGTTTGTTTGCTTTTGTCTCTAGTCTGTTTTACAGATAGTTAGCTGTGTGCAATGCCTCTACCCGGAAATGATTTGGAAGGTTTGCCTGAGTTAGTAAAGCTCTAACCATTTCAATTAATGATCTATTATTTCTTTCAGCAACGCCATTTTGACTGAGCGAATATCGTACTGTTACTTGATGGTTAATCCCCGTTTCTCTTAAATAGTTTTCTGTTTCTTTGTTGAGGTATTCCCTACCATTATCAGTTCGTAAGTTTTCGGGTATCTTGCCAAATTTATTTCCCACCATGGCTATGCATTGTTTAATTTTAGTTAGCGCTTCGGATTTTTTTGATAAAAGGTAAACAAAGGAGTATCTACTGTAGTCACCAATTAAAGTTAAAAAGTATGATATTCCTCCTATCGTCGGAGTTTTCATTGAGTAGCAGATATCACTGTGTTTAAGTTCAAGACATTTAGTAGCTCTATTTTGCGTTGATTTAGGATACGGATTGTCTGTGAGTTTACTTTGTACACAATTTTCTAATAAATTATTGTGTTTGCATTGACTTAAGTCAATTCCGGTAGCTATATCATTTAATTTCAATTTTTCGATTGAATTATAATTCTTATGCCCTAGTCTTCGGTGCCAAATTTCTATAGCAAATGTTGGTTAATTTAGCATACTCTTGAGTTGCTTTATAATTTAATTTCACTTCATACAAATTATTTCTTTTTATTCCCTCTAAATAAATTTCCTGATCATGAATTATCATGCATTTGTTTTCGCTAAATGTTGCAGTGCATCCGTTTTCTGTTGCTTTAGTAACTGACAGAAGATTAGTTTCAATGTCTGGTACATAGAGGACATTTTTTAGTGTTATTTATTTTATGGTTTGATGTCTTAGTTATAATTTCAACTTCGCCCGAGCCGTTTGACATCAGTGTGTTCCCATTTGCTATAGTGAGTTCACTTTTGTTTGTGTCAGTTATTTTAATAAATGATTCCAGATTGCTGAACTACCAGAGTTGTGATGAACTACCAGAGTCAATAATCCAGTTTTCTTTATCTGATTTCGAAGTTAAGAAAGTTAAGTTACTCATTTTATTTTCCACTTCATTTCCACTTTGGGTATTGCTCTTATAGTTGTTCTCACATCTAGTATTTTCACATAGGGAGGTTGAGTTTCTTTTGTTTGGGTGTTGTTTTGACTTTCGGTAAATGAGAGCTTTTTTCAAATCCCAACTATCAGCATTATTGTGATTTCTAAGCTTGTAATATGTGCAATATTTATAACTTTCCGTCTTATAATTATTATTATATTTCTGTTGATTTGAAATGCTTTGTTTGGATTTTCCGACGCGTAGTTATTTTCTGTTCTTCTATTACTTCGTCAACTAGCTTACTTCTTATAAATTCGGAATTTAATTCTCTTTCGGGCCTAGCTTCGAATACTGTTATGAGTGTGTCATAGCTTTGTGGTATTGAGCATACTAAAATCGCTGATAAATGAGAATCGCTAAATTTTTCACTCATTGCTTTAAGTTTGTTTGCTATCTCTAAAATTTTAGTTATGTGAGTTATCATATTTCCTCTAATTTCGTATTATTAAGTTTTCTTAACAAAAATAATTTGCTTGATCAGTTGCTTCTTTCGTGTATTAATTTTAATGCATCCCAGCAGTTTCTTTTTCACGGACGGGAACTATTTGATTATCATCAATGCACAAATTTATTAGTGCGTGGGCTTTTTTATCTTTTTTACTCCAATCTGCTGTAATGGAATTTGGAGGTGTATCTGTTACAATTTCATACAATTACTCTTTAATAAGTAGCGTTGACATTGTTATTTCTCTTAACACAAGACTCAAAACACATATTAATGCAGCGGACTGTTATTTTATTTGCACATTGAATTCACACACTCAGGTAGCTAGCTCAATAGCTCTCGTTGCTTTGCACAGAGGGCGCTGCTCGCACACAAAACTGAACATATCGCCATATTCCTTTTATATGATCGGTTTTATTCATGTTTGACTTGGTTTTGGGTCATGTTTCAACTGTAAATTTTATTCCAGTTTGTTCCTTATGTAATCTTTTACTTTTATGCATTGCTTTTACCACGCACGATATGGATGTTTTATTCACTTTTATGTATATATTGTTTTTACTCTTTTAATTATGATCTTTGCGATTTTCAATGTGTTGGCTGGATTTGGGGTCATGTTTTTAACTGTTGTTCGCTTGTGTTTTATTCTTTTTCTTCTTGTTGTTGATATAATTTCTGATGTTTTGTGTAAGTTTTATGTATGTTGTATGTATCTACTCTCGCATGCCCTTAAATAGGGCGGGGCGAGATACAAATAAACAATACCGCCCCACATTGCACTGGTTCAACCAGGCAATCATTGTTGTACTCTATTAAGTGACTTCATTAACACTTTTACCTTTTTAATATTTCACACAATTAATCATTGCTACATAACATAAATCACTAAATGCAATTAACACCACAGTTTATAATGCAATAAACATAAACAAATAGATTTGCATGCTATTATTATTAATTTTAATTTTAAACACACATAATTATTTAACCAATTTTATAACAATAAAAATACTAAATAAGATACATTCAATTAATTATAAATTTAATGATCTGGCATTGGTAAAACACATATTTTAGAGATGGCTCTTTTAATAGTATTATGTTGAGTTTTCACTTTAACAACACGAATTTTTTTGTCCTCACCATAGTACAGTTAAACAATCCTGCCCAATGCCCATTTATAGGTTGGTAAATTTTCTTCAATTATCACTACCAAATCTCCGATTTTAACATTATTTTTTTGGAACATCCACTTGCCTCGTTGTTGCAATTGGTTCAAATAGTTACGACTCCAAAATTTCCACATTAATTGAACTAGTCTTGTTATTTTTTTCCATTTTTTGAGATTACTTTCTTACATTTTGTTAAATCTGGCTCTTCAATAGAATTTAAAGATCTGTTTAATAAAAAGTGCGCAGGGGTAAGAACTTCAAAATCGTTATCATTGGCTGATAGGGGACAAAGCGGCCGGGAATTCATAATTCCCTCGATTTGTACAGTAACCGTATGAAGTTGTTCGTAAATTAAGTTTATCCCTTTTTAGGTGATATTTACACGATTTTATTGCTGCCTCCCAAAGGCCACCAAAGTTGGGAGATCTGGGCGGAATGAATTTCCATTCAATTCCTTCTGCTGCTAAATAAGCAGCTAAACTTTCTTCTGGTCTCCTAACCATTTCATGCAACTTTTTAATCTCATTGTTAGCCCCCACAAAATTTTTAGCATTGTCTGAAAACAATTTTGCACATTTTCCTCTTCGAGCCGTATAACTTTTCAGCGTGGCAATGAATGCTTCCGATGTTAAATCAGAAACTAACTCGATATGTACATCCTTAAACACAAAACAAACAAATATACATGTATACACTTTATACAAATTCCCTTTACGTTGTCCTCTATTCTTAATGAAGAAAAGACCACTGAAATCAACACCTGAACAATTAAATGGATAATCAGGTACAAGCCTTTCCTTTGGCAGGTTGCCCATTAACTGACTTGACACTATTGGTTTTGCTTTAAAACAAGTTATACAGTTATAGACTATTTTTCTACAGATTGATCGACCACTTAACGGCCAGAACTTTTCCCGAATATGATTAAGTAGAGATACAACACCTACATGTAAATATTTTTTTATGAAAATATTCTATTATTATTAAAGTTAACTTATTATTCTTGGGTAAAATTACCTGATGCTTCTTATTGAAATTAAATTCTGTATTACCTAAGCGACCTCCAGCTCTTAGAATTTCATTGTCATCCAAAAAGGGACTAAGAGTTTTTAACTTACTGTTTGATGGTACACTTCCAGATCGTTTAATACTTTTTATTTCAAAAGAAAATTCTTGTTCCTGAACCTTTTTTACCAGAAAGGTTTCTGCTCTTTCATACTCACTTGTTGTTAATGGACCCGTTGATTTCTGCTTCGTTTTTACAATTTCCACGAACCTAAAAAGAAAACTCACAACACGTAAAATAGTTAAATAGTTATTGCTTAAATTAATTAAATCATTTATAAAATTATTAGTATGGATATTAAGCACAGACGGAAAGTCCTCAAAGTCTCCATTGGGGGAGTTTCTCAGTTCTGAATAGTACTCATCGTGTTTCTCACTATAATTTATAGTTCGATTTAGATAGTCATTTTCTGTAAGAAACTTCGGACCATGCCACCGAAGGTTGTTATGCAGAAGTTTATCAGGATCAACACCTCGTGAAACTAAGTCTACAGGATTTTCATCAGTTGGTACATGTCTCGATCGCTGATTAGGAAATAGTTCTTGTATTGTGGTCACTCTGTTTTAGACAAAGGTTTTTAAATCTATGGGTTCTTTTTGAAACCACGCTAGAACTATCATAGAGTCTGTTCACAGGTATATTTCAACAGTTTCTAACTTTAACGCAGAAACAACACGTTTCACAAGTTTTGACAGAAGAACAGCAGCACATAACTCAAGTTTTGGGATAGTTACACTTTTTATAGGTGCAATTCTTGATTTGCTGGTTATCAAACTAACCAAAGTCTCGTTCATTGAATTTTTAGATTTACAGTAGACTGCTGTACCTTAACATTGCTGCGATGCATCAGCGAAGCCATGGATTTCTACACCTTTTGGAATAGTGATGAAGATGCTTCTTATAATCTCTATATTGTTGATGATCTCTAAGGACACTAGAAATTGATGCCACTCTCGATATTCTTCATCTGGTAAAGAGTTATTCCAGTCCATTTTAATTCTCCACAAACGCTGAAGGAAAATCTTTGCCTTTGCTATTACCGGCGCCATTGGACCAATCGGGTCGAAGAGCTTGGCAATAGTGAACAAAACGTCACGTTTTGTGTAAGAATTCTCCGAGGAAACCCTTACTCTGAATAAAAAACAATCTAAAATTGGTTTCCAGGATACACCTAAAGTTTTTATCTCTATTAACGTTGCGAAATTATAATCACATTCAGAATCTGGTGCTAGTTTCACGTGATTGGCGCAGAGCTTGTGTAGTGTCATGTCAGCACTTTGCAAAATCCGTTTTAATTGTTGCTTGAGCTCAATTGATTCCTCTAATGTGTCAGCACCGGACAAACAGTCATCCATATAAAAATTATTTTGTAGGACGGGAGAAGCCATGGGGAAATCGGTTTGTTCGTCAACTGAGAGCTGTTTAAGCGTTCTTTGCGCTAAGTAAGGTGCGCTTACCGTGCCGTAAGTAACGGTAAGCGCACCTTACGTATATTTTTGTTCGTATATTTTTGGCGGTTCATCTTCATTTTCACACCAAACGATTCTCTGAAGATTACACTGATTTGGATTAAAATAGTTCGATACATCATTTTGAGATCAGCTGTAAAGGCATATGTATATGTGCGGAACCTTAGCATTTGAGTATATAAGTCCTCCTGAATCACTCCTCCATTATACTGAAAATCATTAAGAGATATTCCCTTATCAGTTTCTGAAGAACAATTAAATACAACACGAAGTTTTGTCGTGGACTTTTCTGGACGATAAATTCCATGATGTGTAGCATAATATGTTACTTCTGGTTCAATTTCCCTAGTAACCTCTCTCATGTGTCCCAGTTTTTCATACTCTTCTAAGAAATCACGATATAAATTCAAATAAATCTCATCTTTAGCTAAGCGATTCCACAGCGATCTGAGACGTTTGAGGGCTATATCTTTAGAGTTTCCTAAACATGAGGGATCTTCCTTTAGGGGCATTGAAACAACATATTTCCCTTCCCTAGTTCTGAAATGAGTATCCGCAAAGTGTTTCTCGCAAATTAAATTTTCTTTACTCTTTGTTATTGTTTCCTCGACATTTTCTATTTGCCAGAAACTTTCCAGCGTTTTAAGTCCTCATCACGAATCAAACCACAGTGAATCCTTGTTTCATTTATTGAAACTAAATTTCCGGTCACTACATACCCAAATACACTATTGACCAAAAGCAATTGCGAATTTTTTATTTTAATTCTTTCCGACTTTATCAATTCGTAAAATATATTTGCACCCAATAATAAATGTATTTTTCCCGGAATATTAAATGTCTCATCTGCTAATTACACGAAATTTGAAAAATCGACATTTATATTTAAAGTTTTATTCGGAATAAATTCCGTGATTTTTTTAACTATGAGCATATCTGATTCTCTTTCAAATTATTTGTTTTTATTTGAAATCGCCACTTTAACATACCCATTAACCATCATAGAAGTATCGTTTAAACAAGAAATCAATGTATTTATTTTTTCACTCTTTAGTTGCAATTTATTAGCACATTAATTTGAAATCAGACAGGTCTCACTACTAGAATCTAGTAACGCTCTACACATTTGCCATTCCGAATATTTATTCTTCACGAGGATTAATGCCGTACTTAATAAGCATTTGTCTTTAAAACACGCGGTCGCCACAATTTGAGTAGTGTCTACTCTCGGAACGAATGATTCAGCACTTACATTAAACGCTGTTGTTTGTGATTTATTTTGATCGTTAATTGGCGCCATATTGGGAGTGGAGGAATTGTTTTTAATTTCTCTCGGATAATGTAAAAGCTTGTGATGAGCCTTTTTACATCGAAAGCAGTTTCTCATTCTGCATATATTAACTTCACATCTGGGGGAAAACAAAGTCTATTAATTTTTACAAACTTTACTCTTTCGTATACTTCCTCGACATTCTTTTAAATTGTGGGCAAAATTGCAAAGCGTGAGATTCATTGTTTTTACATAATACACAGTTCTCATTTTTTATTTCAGATAAAAATACATTTGTTGCTCCTCTCTGTACACTCGAATTATTAACTCTATTTTGTTTATTAAATTCGTAACCCTTAGTATTTGCACTGAAAGATTTCGAAAATATTTCATTTTTGTTTTTGCCTTTCGAAGATAAATAAATATCACACTCAGGCCCTAATTCATGGGGTTTAGAATACTTTTCTCCCTGTTTTACACTAATATGAGTCATCAATTCTCTATCGAGAGTACTCATTATTTTATCTGATACTATTAACTCACAGACGGATTTAAAATCATTTACATTACGTAATTGGCAATAATATTCAAACGTTGCACTTAGCCTTGACGCAAATTGTACATAATTCTCTGAACTTATTTTGTGTGCTCTTTGGAATTTACTAAAGCATTCTTGTGGTGTAGGGGAAAATTCTTTTAGCACTAAATCTTTCAGTTTATCGTAATTAGTTAACTCTTCATCGGAAATGTGAACCGTTAAATTGTTAGCTCTCTCACCAAAATATTTAAAAGAATTTCGCATTTAAATTCGTCAGGAACCTCCTTTGTTTTGAATGCTTTTTCCAGCAACTGAAAAAATAAATTATACGATTCTACTCGTGAGGGTACTGGTATAGTTAAGGTTTTAACCGATTTTAATAAAGTTTCGATCTTAATATTATTCGGATTCTCAGAAACACTTTCTTTTGCGATTACGGAATTATGCGGTAACTTTTTTTAAACATTAGCTAGCGCTAATTGTTTTTCTAATTGCGCTAATTTAATTCTCTCAAGTTCTAATTTAGATTCACCATCGGACTTTCTATTTTTTACTTCCTCTATAGCATAATCCAGTGCGCATTTAAATAGCTCTTGATCTCTTTTATACACTTCGCTGATTTCAATTAAAGTTTTTAAATCGGCAATTTTTGCACCCTCCGGTACAGTTAAGTTTAATTCTTCTGCGATGAGTGTTAATTCGTCTTTCTTTAATTTAGTCAAAGACATATTTATAGTTTAATTCACCTAAATATAAATTTAACTTTCACCTACCTTCTCAGATCGCTGTTAGACACACTTAAGTTTCAGTTTCGTTTCTCAATCGAACACGTATACATTTCACTGACTCTTTTGCACTAACTTTAGCTTAATTTTCACAAAATTCGCTCGTCCGTAGATCGCTTAGACCATGTTATTTCTCTTAACACAAGACTCAAAACACATATTAATGCAGCAGACTGTTATTTTATTTGCACATTGAATTCACACACTTGCCTCTTTCGAGGTTGGTAATACACTCACAGGCTCTCGTTGCTTACACAGAGGGCGCTGCTCGCATACAAAACTGAATAGACATTTTAATACTCCAATGACTATAATTTTGTTGCTTAAGTTTTTCTATTAATTGAGAGTCTCTTGATGAAGCCATTTTTAATTTTATAAAATAATAATTGCTTATGTTTAGAATTTCAGCCAATATTTCTATTTTATATACTCATTCACTAATTAAGAAAATGTAAACACTTTTATTTATTACACTAGACTTTCATTTTCATATATTTATTTTTATATTTATATTTCTTAGCAAATATATAGAGTTATAGTCTTGTATATTGCTATTTGATAAGTGTGCTATAATCTATCTTATTATATAAAACGCTAATACGTATGTAACAATAAAATCGATGATATTTCTTTTCTCGCTTTGGCAACAGTTTTCGTTTTTAATTGATAGGCTTCGGGGCGCAAGAGCACGTTGTGAGCATCATATGGCTAATCTATATTATATAAAACGCTCATACGTTTTATTTGATAATCTTCGGCTCGCAAGAGCACGTAGTGAGCATATGGCTAATCGGGTGAATTCTCACTGAATTATAAAAAAAATTCTCACAAAATTATCTTCATCGAAGCCGATGCTTTACATCCGGCGTTCAGTAATATTTCATATTGTTTTACAACACATGGTTTTAGCCCTCTGGTGGGAAAGACTCTAAAGCAAAACTTACAACAGTTACTTTCCTCAACAACTGAAATTTAGAATAGTGTGATTAAGAAAAATATGTGAACTGTTTGCAATTATAAATTAATATTGAAATGCACAGGTTTAGAATTTTCTACAGTGAAAAGTTTTCGGAACTTCAGTGTTCAAAAAAGTATACAAAAGCTGGACGTTAAGAACGTATCTAATGAGCGAGCAAAGCGAGCATCGGATTGCGAAGCAATCCGAAATGAACTGCGAAAGCAGTTCCGGGGGTTGGCGAGCGCCAGCGAGCAGGGGGCGAAGCCTCCTAGTATTATATAAAACGCTAATACGTATGTATCAATAAAACCGATGATATTTCTTTTATCGCGTTGGCAACAGTTTTCATTTTTAATTGATAGGATTCGGCGCGCAAGAGCACGTAGTGAGCATCATATGGCTAATCTATATTATATAAAACGCTAATACGTTTTAATTGATAGGCTTCGGCGCGCAAGAGCACGTAGTGTGTATCATATGTCTAATCAGGTGAATTCTCACCGAATTATCAAATACATTCTCACAAAATTATCTTCATCGAAGCCGATGCTTTACATCCGGCGTTCAGTACTATTTAATATTGTTTTACAACACATGGTTTTAGCCCTTTGGTGGGAAAGACTTTAAAGCAAAACTTACAAAAGTTACTTTTCTCAACAACTGAAATTTTGAATAGTGTGATCAAGAAAAATATGCGAACTGTTTTCAATTTCAAATTAATATTGAAATGCACAGGTTTAGAATTTTCTACAGTGAAAAGTTTTCGGAACTTCAGAGTTCAAAAAAGTATACAAAAGCTAGACGTTAAGAACGTATCCAATGAGCGAGTAAAGCGAGTATTGGATTGCGAAGCAATCCGAAATGATTTGCGAAAGCAGTTCCGGGGGTTGGCGAGCGCCAGCGAACAGGGGGCGGAGCCTCCTAGTTCAATATATTCTAATATATAAAATATAGTACGTGCAACATAAATGCATGCATTCTTATTTTATTATTTTTATTTAAGTTCAATATATCTCGAAATAGCTTATATTTTTTTTTTCAAATAATATATTAATAATTTTTGCACACTATATTTATTTTATACTCTCAGTCTCATAATCTCGGTAGGAAAAATGTAGTAATTCCTATCTTTAAAGGCGATGAGTACGATGAATCGCTGATAATAAGGTGTTTGAAATTGATTAATTTGTGAATGAGTTGAACTAACATCATTGAAGAAGCATCTTTTTAAGCAAGTATAGAAATTTAATGATGCATTTCGACAAAACATTTTTACAAGCAGCGAGGAAGGAAGACTTCTCTCTCAATTGAAGACACACGAAGAGAAAGTGAAATTTGAAAAAAGAAGAGTAATAAAACATAAAATATAACATTAATATTCAGACCTTGAAAATATACACGCGATGAGAGTCACATGACATGAGAGTTTCAGTTCTCAGAAACCACACTTCCTGGTTATAAAACAAAGCTTCAGAGATCATTTTATCCAACTTGTTTTATATAAATTAAATAAATATTACGCTACTTAGATATTTTCCTCAAAAAATTAATCTTAATAGCATTGTAATATTGTTACAGAATTTAAACTTATATCAATGTTTAGTTTAGCATATAAAATATGCTACTAAATGGCACCCACGTGTCTTAAAAAAATTCAATGACTGATAGTTAAAAGACACTTGTTCACCACAATGACCGGCAGATTTGTAAAACCTGATAACAATGTATGTTTGTGTAATGTGTTCAAACATTGTTATTGCTAAATCTATTTTCAGAAGGTAACATGATATTAAGCACAGCTGCATCATTCAATGTCAAACATTCTATTTTAACTCAATTCAAGAATAGATATTTCGGCTCGGTTTTTTTTCCTTCATATTACCATATGGGAATAAATATGAAGACGATAAGTATTTCCATATCTCTTCTTGTTTATTTCTTCGCGGTAGTGAAGGGTGATATTATTTTAGAAGATTTTCCTGTAGCAGTGAATGAAAGAAGTGGAAACTCTCTGCTCAAAATTCTAGGTGCCGGTGAGAAAACTTTGCTTCCTTCTTTATGCAAGAAATTATTAAACTTTCCAGTTTCAGGTTATTAGCATTTAAAAAAATTGCAATTTATTCGAACTTGCAATTTAAAAATTTGCAATTTTGTTTTTAAAAAAAATCTTTTTTTTGTCGTAATTACTTTAATTAGCAAGACGTTACTCTTTTAACTCTTTAAAACAAAGGTACTATTTTGAAAGTATTTATTTTCCTCGTACTAAAAGCTCAAACCGTAAAATGCAGTGAAGTATGCATCCTAGGACGCAATTTTAATCGTTCAAGGGCAAAATCTAAAATATGATAATTAGGGCAGACAAGGGCGCCGGCAGAATAATATAAAAGGGGGTGCAACCCTCTAGCAAACTACCCTCCCCCTGAAAAAAAATTAAAATATTCCGCTATTACACTTTGTTTTGCCATATTACACCATATACTTTCATCTGTTCATTTTTTCAAAATACATTTCTTCATTGTTAGCAAGATATTTAAAAAAAAGTACGAATTTCTTGTACTTGCAAATTTTGCCCAGAGGCGATCACGCTGGTATAGCTACTGACTTTGAAACACAAATAACTACAAACAGTAGTTTCGTATACTAACGTGTTTGTGCACGCTTATCATTATTTATTGTGTTGATGAAGTTTTACAGTTGCGAGAAGTCAGCTTGTGTTATACACCTTTGTTGAACTGAATAACTAATAGAAAATATAATATTATTTACATTTTATTAAATTAAATTTAAAAATATAGCTTAGATATCTGCCAAGTTTGTGAATGCTCAGTGTGCATAAGAAAAGAATCAAAGATGACTCAGAATTCATTGAAAAAGTTAAAAACAGATTTGGACAGCAAACAAGATGATTACAATTCTTGTTTGATTAAACAATTTTTTAATTGTTATGTATCAATAATTACTTAATTATTTGTCTTTCCATAAAAATATGTTAAATAAAAAAATGTTTATAATTTTTTTTTTCTGTATCTCTTTAATTGTTTTTTAAAAAAAAGCCAGGGGGGTGCAAGTGCACCCCCTTGCACCCCGCTGCCGGCGCCCTTGAGGGGCAGATATTTTGTGTTAGGGAATAAGATACAATAAATGCAAAGAGCTGAAATGCACTGCCCGCGCTAAGGATTTTAAATTATTAGCCAGTAAATTAACCAATACAATATTTTCGAAAGTCTTCGCCAAATGCAAATCTTGACTATTTTTTATATGTATATTTTTTCTAGTGGAAAAAATCAGTTGCCAAAAACACAATTTTATAAGCCAAATTTAAGATTTTATCACATTTGATGAGGTGGCGAATGCTTAGCGAGGGCCCTGAAAATCTCACACAGAATTGTTCGGTTCTTAATCGTCTCGAAAAACGCTAAAACTTTAAACACCTGATCAACTTAACGTGATTTCACATGAAGGGCGTAGGTAAGGGAGGGGTTTAGAGGGTTCAAACACCCTCCATTCTAAATTGCAACTTTTAATATTTTCTCAAATTACTCATGTTTAAAAAAAAAATTTCAAATACATTTTATGCTTCCTTTAAGGTTCTTTTAGGTAATAAAACACCATTTTAAAATTCATTTTACCACATGACGAAACCAACTATCCCCTCCTCATCACTGACTTACAAGGATTCCTTTTCACTTAGGGAAAATGTTGTGTGTGTGCGTGTTGTCCACAGCTTCAGATTACTCTGCTTTATCTATCCATGGGTGTACGATGTAAGAGAAGATATTTTGTTTGTTTAAATTTTGTCATAAATGCTTCATAGGGAATATTTTGAAGAATTTTCGGGGAGTGTTTCTGGGAATGAAATAAAATGTAACCAGTGGATGGAGGACTTTACGAGAGTGGTCATAACTTTACAGTAAGTTAAAAAAAGGGGTGACTCTCAAATCAAACTCTTTCTCGATATTCAGTCAGGAAACTTTTACTAAGATAAACTCAAATTTTGTTCAATCATGATGGCTGTCTTCAGAACATATAGTATATTTTTAAAATATATTTTTATTTTAATTGAGTGGAATATTTCTTTTTTTCATACATTATCATACTTATCTTTTATTATTTTATTATCATTTTATTCAATTTTTATTAATAATTTTCCTACCTTCATTTAAATCGTGACGCTTAGTTGTGAAAATGATTCATTTATTTCTTTTAAATGGAGTTTTTTTTTCATAATTTTAAGAACACCCTCAAAGAATTTTATTTATTTTAACTTAGTTTATAACTTATTAAGGGGTAATGTTCGATAGGAAAAGCTATCGAACTCGATTTGATTTCAAATGCCAATTTATTTCTTAAATTAGTTCTTTTTTTAGTTCTTATAATCGCTTCATTGTAACATTTATTACAAACTTAGTATCATTAAAAAAATGTTACTTAAATTTCACGAAAACAGTAACTCTAAACATACGATAAAGAAAATGAAATAAATTTGTTTTCGATTAGCAAGGTAAAAACTATACAACAATTAAACGAAGTTGCATATTGACAACTGAAAATCTGCTCCGGTTTAAATAATTTTACATAAAATATATGAAATTAAAGCATTTAAGATATTTAAAAAATTAAAAATAAAGTTACCTAATAAATAAAATGAAATGAGTTTTTTTAAAGTCAGTGTTATTGTCATTGAAATTGGATTGCAATGAAATTTAAAGATAGAATAGTGTTTAAAAGTAAAGTATTTTTTCTCATATAAATGCAGGCTTACATTTTAAGCTTTTAAATTTGAACTTAAATGTCGGATTTTGATGTGAATATTGATTGTGAGGAACGATTTAATTAGTCACAAGCAATTATTTTTTCCCATTTCTAAAAAGATGGTCAGATTAAGAAAAATAGTAGAACGGATGAGAAAAATAGATAAAAGAAATTGAAAAACAGTATCCAAAATGAACCTCTTTTATAAAACATCTATTTTTAATTCATATTAAAAACTTACAACTAAAACAAAAGTTGTTTTTTTTTAAACTCCAATTTTTTAAATTTTAAAACAATTATTCATCGGTATTACACTTTCTGAAAATCATTATTTCGGGACGAATTAAATGTTTAATTATAAAAGAGAGAGGAATGTGCAGCTCTGAATCAAACAATATATTCATCCTCTTTAAAATTTTTATACACTGATATCTAGATAACAAAAATCCTGCTTTTGCTAAGTATAAGGAATATCACTAGAGATCATTTATAGAGATTATTATCAGAAGATCATTTATAGGCAGTTAAAAAGTAAGTCCAAGCGTTAAAATAATAGAGAAATCAAGCAAAATAAAAAGAAAAAAATAGCTAATGTAACTCGGGCTCGTGGGACACGTATCTATAACACATCAACCAATACACTTTTGCTAAGTTAGATTTTGTTTAGCATCTATTTTAACAAAGGTTAACAATTTCAAATTAGGTCTACCAGAGAAAATGTATATATATATATATATATATATATATATATATATATATATATATATATATATATATATATATATATATATATATATATATATATATACTAGAGGGCTCCGTCCCCTGCTCGCTACCGCTCGCCAAATCCCTATAACTGCTGCGCCATTACGTTTTTGTTCGCTTTGCGAACAAAATTAAAGTCGTTTCCCTGGAGATTAGCTGGCAATTTTTCTGCACCATCATCACAAAGAGAGAATAAGATAGGATTGTAATATGTCAGAGGTCCCTGTTATCGGCATTCTAAATTTATATAAACCAATTTCAATACAAGCAATAATATAAACTTATATAAAGAGAGGAAGCAATATCATTTAACACATTACTATAGGGAATTAGCCGGAGATTAATCTCCGTATTCGAAACACACGTGGCAGAGCCAAACTCGTATATTTGAGGGTGCCCCTTAATTCTCACCAAGTTGTGATCGCGGTTGATACCAAAGCTGGGCGATGCTGAAACCCAAACGTGATTCTGATTGGTTTGCATTTTAGCTTTATTTTTAAAAGTTCAACGGTACATGTGATTTCAGAGGTTCACTTGTTCTAAGCTGGATACCAGCTGGTAAGGTTACTTTTTTTTCTGCTCAGTAAGATCGGAGGTATGTGGACAGTCATAAAAAGGGACTTCAGAAAAAAATGTCATCGCCAGACCGGTACCACAGACGCCATTTTCGATTCGTATTTCACAGAATTTATGTGGCGATGGAGGTACACAGATTCTATTCATGATAAATTTATACAATATCTAACTGCTATTAGAGAATTCGGTGCGCCTAAATCTGAGGATTTTCAAGCTTAAAGAAGAAGTGAGTTGTTTTTTTCCTTTTCTTTCTATGCTTACTCCATTAATTTTTTGTTTCGATTCAAAATGCATTTTCTTGGGTTTATTAATTTTGCTCATATCCGGTTCATTGCAATTTTATAAAGTTTTGGCCGATGTTTTGTTCAAATTTTCCAATGTTTTATGCTTTAATGAAATATCATTATATTTTGGCAGCCATTCCTGTTACCACGGTGATCCGCGGAATCAGGAATGGCGCCAAACATAAGTCGCCAATTTCGCCAAGGGGCAACCTGAAGTATATTTTTACCTCTACTAACTCAAATCATTGTTGATCTTATAGGATGCCGGACTCTCCCTACATGGTGCTTCATCTCCCCCCCCCCCAGTAATTTAAATTTTAAACTGAAAACAATTAAAACCTAATGAAAAAAAAACTTTTAAATATGGCAAACAAATTAAAATATGTAATATTAATTAGTTGATGCTGAGTAATATTTCAAAAGAAAAACCCATTGCAAGATATTGCCCAATTAACTACAATACTTTCAACTGACAAAATATTTTGGTTTCAATCAAACAAAAAGCAAATTATATAATAAAATCACATGTAGCTGAAATTCGACAAATTAAATTAAGCAATTTAATTTTTTTGTCATACCGAATACTAATCAAAAAACAAATATAAAATGAAATAATTATGTTATCAATGATCAATAAACATTTTTGTCTGAATTGTTATTAAAAAATAAGGTGAAAACAATAAAATTAAAAATTATTTACAATGGATCTCTGAATATTCCTAGCTATGTACATTTTTCATTGATTTTTCTTTTCACATCATTTTGTGAATCAGTGATTTTCACTTTTATGCATTATTTAAGAAATATCTCAAACAAATATGAACTGTTAATTAATATTTCTGACGGAACGATTTTTTGAAAGCAAGTAAAAAACAATTAAAAGTAAGAAAAAACAATGATAAAATTAAAAATTATTTACAAAACCTCCTTATATACAAAATTTTTTATCAATTTCTTTTCCATATTATTCGTTTTTATTTAAACGTCTTGACTCTTCAACGTTTCTCCGCCGCGCATTTCGATGTCGCGTATTGATAGCACTACGATTATTTCCCCGTTAATTTTGTGCTGCTAAATTATGTTTAGCCCTATGTCGCTGTTGATATCGCCTAAGATATTCACGGAGATCTATTTCTTATAAAAGATAAGTATTTTAAAGTAAACTCTGTTCAACATATTTCACACATTCAATACAAAATAAAAATCGCAACAAGATAGATTTAACTGGTAATTTTAGTAGTAACATTTCTGCAGTCAGCATTATTAAAAATTATTACCTTTATACACACATGCGTTCTCAATTTTGATTGGCTGTTTCGTGCGTTACTAACCAGAAGTCTTCTGTGATTGGTGTTATCATTCCACTCTCTTCTTATATATATATATATATATATATATATATATATATATATATATATATATATATATATATATATATATATATATATATATATATATATATATATATATATATAACCTAATAAATAACCTAAGCTGAATTCAGTGGCGGAACAGCCCTTAGAGGGCCAAAGCCTACTGTGCCCATCTCAGTTATCTTGACCTTGGGCTCTGGGGAGCAGAAAAACATGGAAAACTTACGCTAAAAATAATATATAACAATTACAAAACTCATCAGGTACAAACAATAGTTATTTTTCCCTAAAAAATTAATTCATAAAGAATAAGAATCATATCCCGAAATTGAGAAGAAACCCTCGAGAAGAAACTAAAATCATTAGCACTAAAACATTTTAGTTCTCGGAGTGTTAATTTGCTGACAATGCTGACTGGTTAACTGCAAAATGCTTTCGAACTGTTCTCCCAAGTTTTTGTCGCTTCTTCTCTTTGAGGAATCAAATTTTATACGTTTAGTGTTTTGAAAAGTTTAAACGCAGGGCTGATATGCTCGTGAAAAATTTAGAAAGTAATATTATTCAGATAAAAAACTACAATTAATTATGTTAGTAACTATAAAAATATTTCTTAACTCTAATAAAATATAAATCTAGATCCGAATTTTTAATTTTAATTTTTAGGTGAAACTAAGAAAATATTAGATTCTTTTAAAGAATACTTTTATGCCTCTTTTTTTTAATTTTTTCTACCGTCATATCTACTCTAAGGCAAATTAAATTTAAATAAAAGCTGAAAACTATAATTCGGAATGTTTTTTTATCGCCTCCATGTTATTTTGTATTATTACAACGCTAATAAAAAACAAAATTAGAGTATGGTGCTGAAAAAACTAAAACGACCTAATCACTATTCTTAATTTGGAATTTCAGACTTTATTTTAATGCATTATTTTAAATAAAAAATACATTATTATAAACTATAAAAACTATAACATGAATATTTATATTTTAGAAGTAGTAATTTCCTCTCCTGCTACATCTACAGTTACTTCAACTATAACTAGCACCAGAAAAACAGAGCCACCTACTACACCAGAAATTTCATCTCTAATCACATCTGCAATTACGCAAATATCAACGGGGAAAGAAACAAGCCCTAAACCAAAACCCTCCCCATATGTGCCCTCGTCATCAATTCGGGATATTTTCATTATCACTAGTGATGTCACAAATTTAACGCAAGATATAACCATTATGTATAAACCTACTGACGTCACTAATGACTCTAACTATTTTTCATCTTCATTCAAACCATTTGAAACTTCTCCACATGGTTCATCATCAGTAACAGAATTTGAATCGGCTACTACATCTATGTTCATTTCCTCTGAATCTGCACCCAGTTCCCAAGCAACATCGAAGAAAAGTTTCTCTTCAACTACTCATAGTAAGTTGCATATTTCTTTCTTAAAAGTTGTAAGGTTTTCTAATTAAAATATATTGTCGAGAAACTCATATAAATCAAGATAGGCGTTTTTAAAATGGGTAGTTTGAAACTTGTATGAACTTTTTCATTATATTTTTGTTGTTGTTGCGTATCCCCCTTGTTTAGCAACGTTAAATCAGTTCTATGAAATCTCTCACTCTAATACAAGAATTGGGTTTGTGAAAAAGATCTTCTCTGGAAAGCCCCAGATAAGAGAGGACTGATTTTCGGCCCACTTCACGCAGGATGTAAAAACTTTTTTTCCCATTGAAATAAGACAGAAATCTCACATGTCCACTGATATAGCCTGGTGATGGCCGTCTGGTCCCACTAGCAAAACTTGAGTGATAAAGCACTTTCCCTGGTACTATTGAGGAACAAGTGGGATGGGGGTCCAAGAAGCATTTCCAGCTTTCTTAGTTCTCGAGTCCCAAAAAGTCAGCCCTATTGGACTTACATATGCAGTTACTTAAACTACTAGTAGCACAATCCCAAATCAGCCTTATTGGACTTGTAACTTAATTGGATCCTTGCTTCAATTAAGTTAGTGAATCAGGAGTGTCCAATGGCTTACCTTTTCAGCCAAAATATCTGCTGTCTGATTAACATGCATATCAACTTGGAAAAATATCCATTGGAAGTGCTCCTTACGAAGGGATGAAAGGTGCTCCAGTTTATTGAAAATTACCCTTCTTGTACTATAACCCACTTTATGCCATTTAACAAGGTGCTGAATAGAACTTCATCTCATGGCAATCAGCTCTTTTCGACTGTGTGATTTTTTTTAACAACATAATGATGCTAGAAAAAATAAAAAACAACGAAAATAAAACACAAACATCGGTACAGAAATAGACATAATGTAGTTTCGCTTCCTTAAACAATAAAAATTCTTCAGTGAAGAGTTCTAACCAGATGGTGGATTCTTATTTATGGAACCGAAATTACAGTCTGTCCATTTCTGTACTTTTATTTGTTGTTCTTGTTTTATTCTACGTAGCACAAAATATACCCTTTCGATTTAAAAATAATTCAGAAATTATTATAATTATATTTTCAGATAAGCGTTGACACTCTGAAATTATATTAAATGGCTATTTTATGAATACTATATAAGTAGTTTACATTAAATGCAGTACATTAGCATCTTTTACTTTAATATGGCTTTATTTGAAAATCAATCTATGAATTTGCAGGCAACTTGAGCAATACACAGAAAAATAATAAAATTAAATTAAAAACAAATGCAGTATTTACATTAGTGAATCGTGATGACCCCAAAACGCTCACAAACTTCGCTAAGAATCTCTTATGTTTTAGCGCCCAAATATAATATCAAAATATCACCGCTTGTCCAAAATTCTGAAAAGAGTCTTAGGCATAATGGAAAGTACTCAGCATTTCTTTTACCTGCTCTGAAGATCTAGCCTTCCCGTTTATCAGGATGGTAGTGCAGTTCAGATGTTCTGTTAGAAAATCATGACCTGTTTTAAGGCTATAGCATTAATACCTTTCGAAGTGAATTAATGTTAATATCTATCAATATAAAAATAATAATTACTCTTATAGTAATTTCTTTTGTACTTCATACTAGAAAGATTAGGGCAATTATCGGTATACAACACAATTGTACAATTACACAGGTAATTGTCTTAATATTTATATATATATATAATATATATATATATATATATATATATATATATATATATATATATATATATATATATATATATATATATATATATATATATATATATATATATATATATATATATATATATATATATATATATATATATATATATATATATATATATATATATATATATATATAATATATATATATATAATATATATATATATATATATATATATATATATATATATATATATATATATATATATATATATATATATATATATATATATATATAAATATATATATATATATATATATATAAACACAAATGAATATGAAAAACATGAATAAAATAAAAACTAAATTGAAGAGAAACAAGAATGGGAAAAGCAATAGTCGTTATCAAGACACATCTCTTGCTATAAATGCGATATTTCTGAATAAACAATAATTATCCTAAGATAAAAATTATTCCTTATATGTTTCGATATCGCAAAAAACATATTGTTGAAAAAATATGAAATAAAAGTTAAAAGTAATCAAACTTACCGCTGTGTAGCAAAATGCGGTTTTAGGTTTTAAAGTATAATAATTACACAGTTAGTGAAATTAGCGAAGAGGTAAATATTTGAAGTGGTGCTTATAGCTTGAATCGAATAAAATAACTAAAAATATATATTTGATCGAAATAGAAAAATTTTATACATAGTAAGTAAAATATTAGTGCTGCCATCTATGCGAAGAATAAGTAAAAATTCGCAAATTAATTTATTAAAACCCAAAAATAGAGAAAAGGGAATTAAATTAATAAAAAAAAAATTACGGATTCAATAAATAATAATAAAAAAATCATTCATTGCCATCCCATTATTTATAGGGTAACTTATTTAAAAGTCATAGCCTGCACATCATACGGATAGAAAGCCGTTTATAGACTTTATCCTTCTTTCATACATTCTTACATAATTTTATAGAATAAATAAATAAATAAATAAATAAAATCTTTCATTTTTATCTCATCATTCATAGGGTAACTTATTTAAAAGTAAGAGCCTGCACATCATACCGATAGAGAGCCGTTTATAGACTTTATCCTTTATTCATACATCCTTACGTAATTTTATACAATACACATTTTGATCATTCACAGGGTGACTTATTTAAAAGTCAGAGCCTGCACATCATATGGATAGAAGGCCGTTTATAGACTCAATTCTTCATTCATACATTCTTACATAATTTAATAGTATACACATTTCTATCATTCATAGGGTGACTTATTTAAAAGTCAGAGCCTGCACATATGGATAGAAAGCCGTTTATAGACTTTATCCTTCATTTATACATCCTTACATAATTTCAAAGACTACACGTATCAACTGCATTCATTAGGGTGGTTCTTTATGAACCAGAGCCCATTCCATTTATACAAAAATAATGATAATAATAAAAACAATATTAATAAAAATTAAATAAATAAATAAATTAATTAATTAAATATTAAACTGTTTATCATACTGGATAATTAAAATAATCAAATTAATATTAAGAGGTTACAAATTATTAAGAAGTAACTTAAAAAAAGATTTTTTTTTTAAACCAATCTAGTATAAAAGGTCATACATCCAAACTGTTCCGTCCAGTGGCTATAGAAACAGTTTATCATAGTTAGTTCCTACCTTAAAGAAATCAGAGCTCATTCTAAAAGTTGAAAAATTAAATAAAAAATAAAAATTAATGTACCAAGTTTTTTAAGATATTTTTAAAATAGAATTTTAGAAAAGAACTAGGAAAATGGCTATTAATTAAATCGTTTTTATATTTATCAGTATCTATTAAAAACTCGTCATAGTTAGAATTATTCCTGTGAAATCTATGAATTCGATTGGTAATAATATTAGAGAAAATCTTATTGGCTAAGTTAGAGTTAAAATCAATGCATTTTTTTTATTGGAAAGTTAAAATAATTTCTTTTGTCAAACGTTTAAATGCAATATTTTTATCTTCATTAATATTAAGAGTCAAATCTAAAAAATTTGCTGAAGTATTACTATTATTTGTTTCATTAAGAATTAATTCATTTGGATAAATATGTTTGGCTAGAATATCGAAATCATTAAAATTAATAACTAATAGATCATCAATGAATCTGAGAAAGAAGGAATTAATTGGAAGATTAACATATGATTTAATAAACCTATATTCTTGTAGAAAAAGAAAAATATTGCTGATGTTAGAAACTAAAATTATTACCTTTGGGAATACCATTAATTTGTTGAAAAAGGCGGTCATTAAAAAGAATATAATTGTTGTTAAGGTTAATATGCTCTAAAAAGTTACAGTTATCTTCATTAATAATATCTGTGAGATTAAACTTGCTATGAATTTGAAGAAGGTCATCATGAATTTTATTAGTTGGAAGGGAAGTATATAGGTTTTCGAAATCAAAACAATGGATTGAATCAACATTATTTAAAGTTTTTAGTGTATTTAAAACCTGAATGCTATTATTAATATTCCAATTTAAATATTTATTATTTTTAGTAAACTTATTAATTTTGTTATAAACTTTTTTAAGAATGCTCTCAAAGAAAATACCGATATTTTTAATGTTACTATTAACGCCACTAGCAATAAACCTGAATTTGGTTGGAGTCTTATGGAATTTTGGATTGGCAAGAAGAAAAGGAAAATTGTTAATATTATTTGGTTTAATTTTAAGTCTTTTATAAATGGCATTAATTTTATTAATAATATTATCACTGTTGGTGTTAAGTTTTTTGAATGTTATATTGCTATTAAGTTCATTGGAAAGAAGTTGTTTATAAAAAAAATTTCAAACAATTGCAAAATTATATATATATATATATATATATATATATATATATATATATATATATATATATATATATATATATATATATATATATATATATATATATATATATATATATATATATATATATATATAATGGGTCATTCTCACAAAAACGGTCATTTTCATGTCCCCAGTATATTTTATGTCTGTTTTACAGCTTACGAAAAAGAAAATTCAGGGAAATTGTCCTTCAGAATGCAAGCTAACAAAAGAATAAAAATAAAATTATAAATTTTTATTTTTTATTTATTTTAGGTAATTAAAATATACCAATATGTCATTCCCTCACTTGTCCCCACTGCTGATTTAAAAAAAGAAATAAATTGTTACTGAAAAAAAATTTTTTTTTTTACAAATTCGTGTTTTTTATTTCAGAATACTAAAATATAGAATTCAGAAAATCAATTTGAAATTTAATTTCTGATAAAAATATTAACACAGCACTATTTTAAACTTTGTCCCCAGTGTTTCGCGTCATTCTCTCACAACAATGTTCTTATCACCTGCAATCTTCTTAGAATAAAAATATTTTAATAAAAACTTCAGAAGTTAACAACTGGCATCATAGAACAAAATTGCAGTATGTTTCCATCTTCAACTTAAAGAAGCCTTGCTGTGGAATAAATTTGAATGAATCAAACCAGGTAAAATTTTTTACATTTGTCATTCCCTCATGTCATTTTTTAGAGTAATATAAAATACAACTTCATCCAGAAAGTGGATAATTATATGTTGCTTTCTTGAATGAATATAATTTTATGTGATTGACTTCAGAAATTAATTAGGCCTAACTGTTATTTTTAAATTTTATTGAATTCGTCATTCCCTCACTAGTGTATAAAGTGAGGGAATGACGCTGAAGTGAGGGAATAATTAAAGATGAGCATATTATTAAATTTTTTTTTGTTCAATCGTGTCAGCCAATTTTATTTCCCAAACCTGTAAAAACTATTAAATATATAAGAGTAAATTATAATAAATATTAGATATACTTAGTATGTTATCATTTTCAAACTTTAGGTAGATGTAACTTAGATAAAAACATGTATTAAAATAAAATATCATTCCCTCACTATTAGTGTCATTCCCTCACTTTTTAAATAGTGAAAATAATTAATTTACTTATTAATTAATTTGAAAAATAAATTAAAAAATTAATAAATTAATTTATTAAATTAATTAATTTATTTATTAAATTAATTAATCATATATTAATTATTATAAATTAATTAATTATAAATTAATTATTTAAAAAATTAATTAATTTAAATATTAAGTATATTTTATAGGATATATACTTTCTTTATAATGCCATTACATATTTCTATTAATATAAAAAGTTTCAGAGCTTTTTATTCACTTTACTTTTTCGGGATTTTATGAACTGAAAAATGACAGTTTTCGTGAGAATGACCCATATATATATATATATATATATATATATATATATATATATATATATATATATATATCAATTATATATTAATTACAAAACAATAAAAGACATTAACAGCAATTATTGTGCAATATAAAACACAAGTATGGGCCGGGATATCCAGGTTGGAAGGACGCTGATCTCGTATTCATGAGATCGTCGGTCGAAGAATCCCTGTGTATTAAACGGTGACCGGTGCACGTTAATTCAGTAGGGGTCATAAATTCCTCCATGCTCCTATAACAAATCAATTCCTCTGGATATACTGAATTGGAGATTGATCATTCTCTAAATCAAGTCAAAATAACAATCTGTGGATGAATGAATGGAGTATGAATTTGTTCTCCCGGTAAAACAGGCTGTGACTTGTGTGTGGCTAAAGTCGAATTATAGGCCATAGATGTTACCACTGAAACACAAGAAACGCACCCACTGTCTTAAAATTGCTATGGATTCTCATAGCAGGCTTTCTTGTATCTGCAAGTGACATTAATAACAAAATTGTTCAAATAATTAATTCTGCATCGTTTCAGAGTACAAACTATGTAAGAAAAACTACTGCAAACATTTTGGAGTCTGTCTGGAGGAGGAAGGAAAGGAAAGATGCATTTGCAACTATCCATTTGGTGGACCAGACTGCGGAGGTAGTTACTGGTGCTCCAAAGGATTTGGGAAATCTGAGTGCCCAGCAGGAAAATGCCGATTTGATTTCAAAACAAGAATCGGATATTGTGACTGCGCCAAAGACCAATATTACAATTTTTTAAAGAAGCAATGTGAATGTAAGGATCTGTTAACAATCCCAACAACATTTAACTTGGTTTATTATTGCAGTTTTTGAGTTAAAAATACATTTAGTTCTCTTTTTTTTTTTAAATGATATCCGTTATGGAGGAAACAAAAATTTTGTTCAAAGAAACGTATATTCACAGACGGCAACTGCTCCGAAATCGACAAAATATTTTAAAAACTGTCGAAAACCAGAAACTAAAATCTGCAAAATTTGGTTAGTTTTGCAGATTTTTAAAAGAATCAACACGGACTGTAAAATATTTTAATACAATAGTAATATTAGCGAGGTTCTTGCCTTGTGGCACTCGCCCCTTCAACGAAACTATTTGCCAATATGCAACGTAGATGTGAAATCGAGAAATATAAGTAAACTATTAAACGAATAATATATACAAAGAAAAGTGTCCGATTAAAAATTTAAATAATATACAAGTACCAAAGAGAGAAGTCCGAATGTCTTACTTTTGGATATGGGTGCCTGTAGTATTCATCGTGTCATTCATCGTGTAGTATTTGTCATTTTGTTTGGCTTCGTTGAGATTAGAAGGCAATGTGGTTGCTGCGGGCTTGACTGATACAAAGTGGCATATCACATAAGCCTTTGAATTATTAAGAAGTATAAAAACCCTATAAATTGAAATTATTAAACCAAGAATCATACATCAAAAGTCTACCGCTGGAATCCATTGATCCGTAGTCCGGAGCAAGTTGGCATATTTTTATAAGATATATAAAGTTCAAGAATCCAACACGTTAAAATAACGAAGTAATCTTACAAAAAACACACAAGACTGCAATCATTTTTAACTAAGATCCAAGACTTTAAAAATCAAATATTCCTCGCCTAAAAGATTGTTTTTATTTTATCCTTTGCGCTTGAAAGGCCACTGTCACCAGTTAATTACCTACCCTTAGTAATCATTAATTTTATTACCCGTTTAGTGGCCACTGAACATAATACTCATCTCATCGAACCGTTACATAGATCAAGATCAGGTTGAATGGTTAAGGACTATGTATCCGATAACTGAAAATATCAAGAGGTAGTCCGATCAGACCACTATTAAGGTTAACCAGTTTACGAAAGAGCCATTTATTTCGAAATCTAGTAATAATAAGAAAGTGGTAACAAATATATGTCTAAAATTTTGTTTAATTAAATAAATATGATTGATTTGGGTATATTCAACTCCCAAATATACAGGCTGCTGACTTTCTACGTTTTTTGTAAAAATGTATTCTAGTGTGTGAATTTATTATAGTAATTTATTCTATGTTTATATTTATTCTATTATTTCCATTCATTTAAATTCATTTTCCGCACCACTACATTTAAATGACTTAAACGTTCATTAGCAAGACCACTTTGTTCAACTTCTTTCATGGTAAGGCATTTAAAATGTAGGCAAAATTGCCAAAACCTTTGAAAGTTTTGGTTTTGAAAGGTCTACCGCTCTATAAAATATTTTGCAAAATGCGTAGTAGATGGTTGGTCTGATGTGATAATTTATTCTGTAAATAGTGTAAATAATTTTTCTTTATCTTCAATTTGTTCCCTTTATTGTGTATCAACTTGCGATTTATTTTTATGTATAACCCAGACTTGATTTTTTGATTTTCAATTATTGTTCATTCTGAGATATAACTTATTGTTAACGCAGCACATCCCTTCCAGAGATGCCAACTTGCTCCGGACAGCAAATATATATTTTAAAGTGGTAGTTTATCTATTATGATTCCTGGTTTAATAAATTCAATTTAGTTGATTTTTAACCACCACTATTTCTAAATAATTCGTTGGCTTATACAATTCACCGCTTAATTGTACTCAAGCCATGATGGACCCTTTAAAAAGCAAGCAAAAATATTCCAATATTTTCAAAATTTGCTTGTAGTTATTTACCGTTTTCTTAATTATTTTGGCGTGTCCGGAGCATTTGGCATCTCTGCCCTTCCTCCAATAGGTACTCTGAAAAACTTGATTAGTTAGTAATGTGATAATTTTCTCTCAATTACTTTTAAAACATAATTTGGGTTCATGCGCAGAACTGGTTCACTTTTTAAGCTTTTACTCAGGCTACTTATAAAAACCGTGTGGAGGTTTTCTGATGTAGGAGCTGGTGGTAAGGGGCTACTAGCTTCCTTAGGCACCTAATAATTTTATTGTTTTTTTCAACATAATAGCCTCAAGATATTCTACAACATGAGTGGAACGAATGAGTTTTGTCTTGTAAACTTTTAGTGATAGCTTTTTTTAACCGTTTTAAAGGCATTTGATTACAAAGGGTTGATTTTAGTGACCGAGATTTAGTTCATGATTACATTATGATGAATTTTAAACCTAATCATTTTGCTCGGTTATAATTGCAACATAATACAAAAACTTAATTTTTTAAATTATCGGTTCCCTTAAAAATGCGTTGCATGTTTTTTGCTGAAGAGATCATTTAGCAAAGGTACGAAAAATTCATTCTTAATATTTGAGAATTCATTTAGCTAACATATGTTTGACTGTGCACAGTTTTACATGAAATATATATAATAGAATTTAAAATAACTTATTTTTTTACAGTTAAAGTCCTTTTTTATAATATATTTCTATATTTTATTTTGATATAAAAATTATTTCTAGTGTATAATATATTTTTAAGCATCCTGGTAACTTTCTATGCTCATAGTATCGATATCTATATCTATCTATCTTCTCAGAAATATTATAGTTTCTAATTTTTTCTTTTTATCACATTCATATATTTTAACTATTGAACTCACCTAGATATTTAATGGAACAAATTTCTTTGAAATTTCTAATTGACCAATAAACATTCACGTAAGAAAAATAAGAGACCATCGAAATAAAAATGCCGGATTATACAAAAACAAATTTTGAGTACCGTGTTTTTCATTTTATTCTTCTGAATTTTATTCCAGATATTGATAACTGCCCATTTATGGACATCAAATGCACAAAGCCTTTTGAAGAATGCAAAATGGGGGCTTGTGTATGCATTGAGAATTTCAGGAGAAATGATAAACAAGATTGTATTCGTGAGTACGATTTGGAAGATTCTATGCTTAGATGGAAAATTTCCTAAAAACAACAAAATTTGAAGGCCTGAAGATATTTTATTTTTATGTGCACTTTTTTTAGTAGTTTCTTATATTGAATTTATTGTTTATATTGTTTTCAATAATTAAAAATCTGTTTTCATCCATTTCCTTGGATCAAAACTCTTACTTCGTGGTTGCGAATTTTCAGTCCTAACTGGATTTTTAAACCCTCTAATGTGGGATCCTTGTTTAAGACTCATTTACTAAACTTAAAGTTTCTTTTGAACTTTCGACCACAAAGCTTTCCGATTCTTAGGCCATATCAGCTGAAGTGTTAAAAGTTCAGTTTTAATGTAAATATAAAATAAATTTTCCATGCTTAATGTATTTTAACTCATTCGGAAGAAATGCTGTTTCTGTTATGTCATTATACAATTTTAAGCTCTTTTTTAATTTTATAATTTTTTTTTCAATTTTATAAATTTTTATTTTATTAAATCATTCCCAATTCTCTTTAAAATAAATCACTTAATCAATGTTGATTCAATTTTATAAAGAGTAAATGCAAACATTTTTATTCTTTTCATTTTCCTATAAGTGAAACTGTTAACTTTTTATATAAATGCAGCAATTATTTTTCAATGTCCACTTTTATTAGAACTAATTATAGCAGCAATTATTACAACTAACTATTATTCAAGGCAACTGAGTATAAATATCTATTTTTAATCTTTCGCTCTTCTACCACATTAAATATTAGCATAAACTTTATTAGTTTTGCATTAGTTTCAACGAGTATTTTGAAATTTAATCTCTAGCCAAAATATTGAGTTATTAACAATACACTGTTAAAAATTCCGAGCCACGTTTTACCAAATATTGGTATTCATTTGATGGCAATAAAAAATGCTGCCTAATTTGGTATTTTCACAAGCTTTAAACATCAATAGAAGGTTGCACCAAAGCCAGGTGTTTTGGCAGAAATCAATACATATTTTCATTCTTCCTTTTTTCTAAGGAGGAGGGCAGCAGAGGAAGGTTGCACCATTATTAGGTATTTTTAAAGAGCTCAAATGCAGTCCAAGGTTGCTATTTATCGAAATAGAACGGTTTATTTTAGGTTATTTTATGACCTACCTCTAACCATTTTATACCACCAACCAAATTTAAAAAGGCATCATGAAAGAAATAAACTTTAATTAATACAATAAAACATTTACTTGTCTAAATAAATTGATACTTAAAACAACACAATTTAGTCATCCTGATACATCGAGACCGAAATGTAACAAAAACATGGCGTCGTAAGCAAATATCGTTCAGTTTACAGACTTTTGGATAGTGAGAAACTTTGGATAATGAGTAACTAAACTTTTGGATGAAGATAAACTTTGCCCCAAATACTGGTCAGAGATTTACCGAGTTTTTTAAAGTGTAGGTATCGAGGAATTGGCTTAAATTCTGACACTGTTCATTTTCGATATAGCCCACATAAAAGATCTCTTTCTGTATTTTTAAACCACCCGTTGAATATTTGTTTCTTATTTTTTAATTTATTCAGTACTAACTTTGATATAGTATCTTTTATACTTAACATAAGAAATTTAATATAATATATTTTTTACATGGTGCATTAATAATTGATAATAATATAATAGTGGTTGTTAAATATTTGAATTTAATAACTGCCGTGGTTATATTTAAAATAGTAGAGATAATAATCAGTGCTGAATCACATGGTACCTTAAATTAGATCTGTAATTTAAAATTATATTACTGCACTTGGTGGCAAAAAAACCATTAATTACTGCATTAAAGCTAGAAATCGTGATAGAATGCTCATGTTATTAATAATAAGATTAAGTAATATTACCACAACACGTGAGAAATAAGAATTACTAAAGTACATATCGAATAGGCATTAGCACAACACATTGATCAAATTCTCTAGAATAAAAAAAAATATTTTTTGAATAAAGATATCTGATTGAAAGGGAAAAAAATAGAAACATTAAGACAATGTTAAAGGAGACTGAAACACAAATATACTTACAACATTTATTCTTTAATAACAATGTCACATTAATCTGGCACACGTTACTTCTTATTAACAAGGTAAAATTATCAAAAATATACAATTAAAATTAAATTCTTCTCATAATTTAATGAAATAAAACCTTCCTAAGGAGGAGGTAAATAAAATACAGAAATAGATCCAACAGGATCCAAGATCGTCACTCTAAGATCTGAAAAAAATTCGCACACACTCTCAATCCATACCAGAAAAATTCTTAGCAAGGGGGCCGAAGACCCCTTGCTCGATGGAGAACCAACTTCAAATGGCAGCCTAATTCAATCACCACTTTTGAGATACAGGGGTGTTTCCAGCTGGGAAAGAAAAGGATAGCACAAATAACGCAGCTTAACTGCAGTGGATCCTTGATTCCTTGTCGACGTGGGCAGTCGGAGCAACAATCATGGGTGTTCTTCTTCCGATTGGGTGGGCAGTCCTCTGTTCCCATGGAGACTAATACTCTAGGTATTTGCTGAAAGTTCAGTGCTATAGAGATAAAATTATGTTACTTTACACCATGTTGAGCTGAAATTGGTTGTTAATGTTGCTCATTTTATATCATGTTTTAAAACATTGTAACAATCAGGCAGGAGACGGAGCATTTACGGCCTGTTCTTAAACATATCATTATTTAAAATTTATTTTTTACTTAAAATGTTTATTTGATGTCTTTTATTTAGCAACTCTATCTCTACATTAATATTTTACGAAATAAAAGTTTAATTCCCACTTTACATTATCTACAATTTTTTAACATTAACTACATTTTTATTTTCAATATGTGTTGTCGACATTTATTACATGAAGCATTATCCTATCCCGGATACTCGAAATATAATTTTTTATTGATTTTGATTTTCTATCTTCGTCGTCTCCTAGCTCACTTTTCCAAGGAAAAAAAAGCTATACAATTTTAAGAAAATATTATTGTAACCTTTATCTAAGGAAGATAAAAAAAATCAATACCACAATATTTTTAACAGATTAAAAAGTAAATTATGCTAAAATTGTTACAGCTGACTTCTGTCCATCAAATCTTAACCCTTGTGGAAAGAATGAGATTTGTGAAGATGTTTTAGATGAACCCGGGCGAGTGAAGTGCATCTGCAAACATGGTTTTTCATTTGATGGCAGAACATGCCAAAAAGGTAATGTATCAATAAAATTGGAATTCATAAACTGAAGAAATGATACCAGTATATATATATATATATATATATATATATATATATATATATATATATATATATATATATATATATATATATATATATATATATATATATATATATATATATATATATAAGTTCAAAATGAAGATAAAACAAAGAAAAATTATAGACAAATGAAAAAAAAAGGGGGGGGGAAATAATAATTAAAAAATAGTAAACAACTGTTAAAAAAAATGGATGAAATCTTATTTTAAAAAAACCGGAAAAAAGGATATAATCTTTTCATCAGCCCACACGATTATATCCGCAAAAAAGAGTACTTTCTGATATTGTTTGTATCAATATAGCCAAAGCAAAATATATTAATACAATAGTGTGAGGAGAACTCAAATTCCCCTTTCTAAACTAAAAGATGTCCTTCTTAATTATTACTATGGTTTTAAAAATATCCTTTGTTGCGATTTTTATTATTGGGAAATTCTGATTAATTTTCGTCTTTTTAATAATTATCTTTACAATGGAAAGGATATTTTTCTTGAAATTGATGGAATACCACTAGGATCTAATTACATCTCTCTTAGATAACTTTATTTTTGCATTATTATTAAAGAAAATATACTCTTAGTATTAAATTTGTTTTTAGATATACTGATGAATTAATAATCTTTAATTTCCAAGACTTTACTATTTTATTAAATGATATTTACCCTGAAGAATTGATCTTACTTCGTAATCATGATGATAATATTAATTTCAATTTTTCGGATTTGGGTATTATTAAAGTAGAAAATATCTGCTTTGTTGATTTATACGATAAAAGAAATGATTTTAATCTTAATATTAATAGACTAATTAATTTGAATTCTAAAGTTTCTAGGAGCATCTATATAAATATTACTTTTAATGAAGTGAACAGAATTAAAAGTATATGTAGTAATATTTATTTATCCAAAAAACAAATTGATAAACTCTTTCAAAATTTGATAAAAAACAATGGATACCCAACTAAAGTAATAAAATTTTATACAAAATCATTGAATTAATCGTATATTTTTGTGGATATATTTTCCAATGTGCAAATCCATTTCGGGTAAATCCATTGCCAAAATTATTTACTAAATAATTTCTTTGTTAATCTATATAATTTTTCCACGTGCAAATCCATTTCGGGTCAATCCGTGGCTAAAATTATCTACGAAAAATTTATTTATTAATTTATACAATTTTTCCATGTGCAAATCCATTTCAGGCAAATCCGTGGCTAAAATTATTTACTAAAAATTTCTTTATTAATTTATACAATTTTTCCATGTGCAAATCCATTTCAGGCAAATCCGTGGCTAAAATTATCTACAAAAATTGTTTTTCTTTGTTAATTTTTCCATGTGCAAATCCATTTCGGGCAAATCCGTGTAAAAATTATCCAGTAAAATTTTTTCTTTGATAATTTATATAACTTTTCTATGTGCAAATCCATTTCGGGCAAATCCGTAGCTAAAATTATTTGCGAAACACGCAATTTATGTTTCTCTTTTCTATTTTATATTTTTTCTTAAATAAACATCTATTTTCTAAAACTATTTATGGTCAACTTTTTTAAATTATCCAGTATAATATTACATTGCGTACATCCATTTCGGGCCCATACTTGGTAATTAACAAATCAATGCAGAGAATAACAAATCACTTCAGCAGTGCAGTAAGAATGGCATTTTATAGCCCTCTAGTTACACTCAATTTGCGCTTTTATTTTCATATTTTGTAATCTGGCTATCTTGTTGCGAAAACATTTTTAAATCATTCTTGAAAACTTTCCCGTTCATGTAAGTACATCTGATTTCGCTACTCGCTTTATAGTCCATGTTTTATATTGTTTTTTCTTTTTATTTTCTGTTTTTACGTGTTATTTGTACTTATTGTGCTCTATTTTATTTGTTGTAATGTTTGTAAAACTTTTTCTGAGTGCTCCTCACACTATTGTATTAATATATTTTGCATTGGCCATATTTATACAATATCAGAAAGCACTCATTTTTACGGATATAATCGTGTGCGCTGATGAAAAGATTATATCTTTTTTTCCGGTTTTTTTAAATAAAATTTAATTTTTATTTGCCCTCTTTTTTCATTTGTCTATAATTTGACTTTGATTTATCTTCATTTTGAACTTATCTAATCAGTTCTGTTTACTTGCAGCTTATGCGCAATAAATGAAACTTGGCATATACTGGTATATATTGGCATCTTTGTATATATTGGCATCTTCGTATGATAGGCTAAATATTGCAACACCAAAAAAGAGTTGAAAAAAATTTTTTTATCAGTTTTTTGACATTCTATTTTGAAGCACTTAAATTTTTTTCAATTACACGGCAGTATACGAGGGTCATTTTATAATAGTTTCATTTTATAAAGGTCCGTTTTATAATGGAATAAAAGAAACTGTATTTATGAACCGTAAATTCAATCAAAAATAAAATATGAACAATAATTCATTATTTATTATAGTCACCATTAACATTGAATCACATTGACTTATAGTCACCATTAACATGAACATGTCGGACGCCAGCTTTTGGATCCCGTCATCAAAGAAATTTGCAGTCTGACTGTTCCTTCAACATTTCATCATTTTCAAAGAGCTTTCCGCCGAGAAATTCCTTAAGTGTTGCACACAGATGTAAGTCTGATAGGGTGAAGTCACTGCTGTATAGCAGATGATCCAGTTCTTCCCGTCCAGAACAATAGGTTGTCCAGATTTTTCGTTGTCATAAACATTTTTTCCCCTTCATTTTAAAGCTTATGACATTTACGAAAAATTTCTATCATTCATTACACCTTCTTCATAAACTTTAACAAGCTACCGTGACTTTCTGCGGAATTAATTCCCCCCCCCACTTTTTCTCATACTTAAATACCCAATAATTGAACGCACTCCACAAATGGCTGGATTACTTACCTACATGGGTATGAACCAAATAGTATACTCAAGTCAAAATTTTGATGGTTTTTCATTGATGAACCAGCATAACCTCAATGGTAGCCATCAATAAATCTATCATGAACTATTAAATTTTTAATGGTAACAAACATACGTAACCATCTCCCCAATGTAGGAGTTTGGAGATATTTTTAATGTTCCAATAAAAGAATAGCGACTTGACTTAATTGTTTGTTCATGTTTAACTAACAGAAATTTCCAACTTAGTTTAATAGAAATCCAACGTTGGAACGATAATGAGCCCCATCACCATCATATGGGAATTCGGCATCATTTATGATTCGCCTACATAAAAAAACAAATGGTTTTAAGGGTATATTCTTGCTGCACCAACAAGAAATCCCATTAAAGTATCTTGGAAATGTATAGTTGGAACTATCATGGAACATCAAGGGATCAACATGGATTGTTGGCTCATGGGTATCAAATTGTCTCGATGATTAAGCATCATAGTATTAAAGTAGCACTTTCCATCATGGAATGATGGAGGTTTGCCGGCATACCAAACACCATGAGCACAGAATGATAAATGTTGGATGATGGTGACCATCAAATGATGTTGCACCATCATGAATCGCACTGAAACCAACATAAACCATCAAAAATCTGATGGGGTCATCAAGAATTTTGACTTGGGTAACCATATAAGTGAGAGAGCCAACCTTAAACTGACGTCACTTAACAAGATACGCGGACGCGATGCGTAATCGTTTTTTACTTTAAACTTTAAAAATGTATATATATATATACATATATATATATATATATATATATATATATATATCACTAAAAAAGCCTTCTTATATCATATTAAAACATATTAAGCTAAGGGGAATGAAATTTTGATAATAATTGAAAGGTTAGAATGGTACACAATAGGTTAAGAATAACTGACAACTGACATATCTAACAATAAATATTGCTTATTCTGATTTTTTTTCATAGATAACTGTTTAAGTTAGCAAGTATTTAATTAATATTTATATTTTTTCTCTTTTTTTTCAGTAAATAAGTGTTCTGTTCCTGGATTACTAGGATGTGAGCAAGTCTGCAACAGTGACACTGAGGCATGCGAATGTTATCCTGGATATACATTGCAGTCTAACAAGAAAACTTGTGGTATGTAATGTCCCCTGAATTTATTATTATTTTGTTCAAGAAGTAATTCTAATAAATTGTTATATACTTAGAATATAAAGCCATTACAGCTCGTTATATTTGATCATTTTTTTAATAGTCAAAATATCTTTAACTTATTATTAGATCATATCTGTTATTCTATATTTATTCTAGTTTTTCATTATAGTTTAACTTCAATAAAATCTATTAGCAAAGTCAGTAACATTAAAGCCAGTGACACAGTCGGTAACTCATTAACTGTTTAATAAAAAATATAAAAATAAGTAATAGTTTAATTTAAAGGAATAAATGTGCTTCAACTTAAAAATTGGTGTGGCTCTCATAAATTACATAACTAGTATTTACGCAGGTGAGGCTTAATTAAGTACGGCATTTAGTGCAAATGGTACTAAGGTTAAAGCTGCAGTATTTATAGATATCTAATAAAGATATTGTGGTAATATTGTTAGAAGGATGAAGCTGATGAACATAAAAGCCGTCGTTAAAATTCACAAATCAACACGTTTCTGTCGTTAACATTGTATGCAGATTTTGATGCAACGTTAAAACGTTGGAAATAACATAAATCTTTTTGCGCTGCCACGAGAAGGTATTAACCGATCCTTCGGTAGTATAAAATCGATGATGGGGAGTAAGTGGAGAGGAAAGATGGTGGAAGGGAAAGGGACACCAAAGACGCAAGGGTGTTTGGTGACATGAGCAGTCATAATATTTGATATTATACATAATATTAATTGTAATATACATAAAACGAGAATATAAGCGAAACAAGATAAGGTTAACATAGTACAGTAAGATGAACTATCAAAATTAATGAAGGTCAAAGTAAAATAAATTATATACATATTTACAACACAAATCGAAATAAAATAAAATTAAAATAAAATGGATATGTACTATAAGGGGAAATGATCAGTGAGAATATTTAAAGTCATGAGCTCTGTTACGGTGGTGACCCAGGCATCCTGGTTGAGAACCACTGGTTTTCTGGGTTTGCTCACCACTCTAACTTTTATCATATACAAGTTCCAAAACCATTCTAGGTTTATGTGTAATGATATGTGATACTGTGTGTGTAGTGAAAATTAGAGTGTAGCAGTTGTTGGGCTAGCACTGAGTGTTCTTCGTGTGTTAAGGCAACGCCACATTTCTGAGAAAAAAGGCAGTAATAGGGTTCAATCTACTATTGTCCTCAATTAGGACTATGTTTTGGAGGGAGTTAAAGTTGCTTGTAGTGCAATCTTGTGCATCTTCATGAAAATTATCATTTATTTTCAGGTCCTTTTTTATACTGTTATTGCTGATGCATTTGGGGGTGCCTATTAGTTTTCCTATGATTTTGTCTTCTGCTATTGAAGGTTTATTTTTTAAATTATCGTTTAGGGTGGTGATGGCAGGGCATGCATAGATTGAAATTGGCCTAATGGCCATTAAATAAATAGTACGTTTGCACGTTAAGTCTTGAGATGATATCGAATTAAATATTGAGTTTAGGGCCCAATATGCACCGTTCGCTTTTTTTAATAAAGCTATGAATATGTTGTTTCCAATTTAGATTTGAGGTGATAGTTACACCTAGATGTCATTTGTAGCTTTTATATTCTGATTGTGGCGAAGGATGTCTGGAATAATTTTACCTTTCTTTTTATTATTAAAGATAATCATTTGACATTTTTCTGGGTGTAATGTAGTCTTCCATTGTGAACCCCATTTTTCCATGTCATAAAGCTTCTTTTGCATATGGGTGAAAGCCTGTAAATGGCTAAGCGATTTCCTAATGATAGCAGTATTATCTAGATACATAGCGGTGATTTCATTTGTATTGTTATTATTAATAAGGAAATCTTCTGTATATAATATGCAGAGTAGTGACACGAGGATGCTTCCTTGTGGCACTTAGTCTGGGATGTAATCGGAGAATATACTATCAATTTTAATTCTGAGCCTTCTATTAGAACTGCAGGAATTTATAAGAGTAATGAGTTCTATTGAGAGTGCTACGAGTTATGAGTGCTACGATGAGTCTCTTATGCCATACTCGGTGAAAAGCCTTGGCAACGCCGAGCATGAGCATAAGGGCTGTTTCATGTTCATATTTTGCTTTACTGATAAATTCGAGAATGTTTAGTGGTTGACAGATTTTTTCTGACACCGTACTGTTGATTGGGGAGCTGATGAATGTAACCATTTAGTTGGCGTTGAATAATCTTTTCATTTATTTTTTTTAGCATTAGGAGGAGTCTAATCGGCCTATATTTATCAGAGTTGGAGGCTGTCTTTCCAGGTTTTGCGAAGAGGATAATATCTGATTTTTTCCCGTCAGATTTTGATGTTATATTGAAACAAGGGTGCCTTCAAGGCGGAAAATATAAAAAAATCTGGTACTAGCTAAAACTGATGTGTACCGATGTTATTCCTAAAGAGTAATAATTCATAAAAATTCTTTCAAAGTAATATATTGTAATTAACTCATTGTTGCAGCTTATACAAGGTGACCACTACTAAGAAAATTAAAAAAAAGGAGTATGAGAGACTCAATAAAAAAAAATTATTTCAATAATTCCTATCTACCGAAATGTACTACTGAATTTACTGAATTTGCTCCTAAAGGAAATATATCTATCAGTTAAAAAGACCAATTCAACTGTGCACACTCAAAGAAACTGCTCTTCACCAGAGCCTACCTGCATGAAATGTGCAGGGGCGCATTTTTCTAACACATGTACAAAGCCATTTGATGAAATCACCTGCGGTCACCGCAGAATACCCAGCCTGCTTCAGTGGATGCAGTGGGTGACCTTGAAAGAAAAGGCAGCAAAAGAGCACTGTCGAACCATCCAAAAGACTTGTAAAAATCTTCAGAGAGAGGCAACAGCTTCTTCAAATCAAGGAGCTAATGCCATCACTTCTAAATCTATTGCTCAAGAGCTTTTTTACAAGACTTTCGCGGCTCTGCTGTGATAACTGAACTCTTATTATAGCTTTGCTCCGAAGTTTCATAATTTCCTACAGATAAATTTGATAAAGCCCCATCATCCAGGGGCTGGTACATTGTTGAATATTTCGTATAGGCATAAACTAATTGAATTCCTGAAAAGAAATTAGAATTTAAACTTTTAAAATTTCTTCCAGCTTCATGAAGCATTTCTTTCCTAGGCATTTCATGAAGCATTTCTTTGAAGCATTTCTTCATGAAGCATCCTAATTTCGGGCATCTAGATTATATTATTGATAAATGCAGGAATCGTGCTAAATCTGAAATTATTAGCCAATAAATTAGCCAAATATCAAAAGTATTCGGCGATTTTCGAAAGTCTTCGTCAAATGCAAATCTTAACAAATTTTTCTGATAATTTTTATTTTCAAATGGAAAAATATTTTACGGTAGTTTGTTTCAAGCTTATATTATTTGGAACTAAACTTAATTGGCTATGCAGTGCATCAACCGAATGTTACTATAATCAAATAAAAGATACTGATTTGTTTAGAAAAATTCTTTTTGACGAAATTTTGAGCATTAAGTCAAATATATATTATTCTTTCCAGTGGAAAAAATCATTCCTCAATATTTTTACCAAAACACAACTTTATTCGCCAGCCTTGCGATTTTATCGCATTTAGCGAGGTGGCGAATACGATAATCTAGTTCGTATTTAGTATTCAAGTATATTTTGAGTGTATTTATCTTATCTTCATTTTAGAACTCACTGATGAATCACAGAAATGCGAAAAGGATTGCGGTGCAGGAGCCTGTATAAAAGTGAATGAATCTGAGAGTTGCCTTTGCCCCCCTGCGTATGCTGCAAAAGGACTTACGTGTGTTGGTAAGGTTAAAATTAGATTAAAAAAAATTACCATTCATTTCCGTCACACTATAATTTATTTGAAAAAAAATTAGTCTATAATTATGAAAAACAATTTTCAATATTCTTTTATAGATCGATGTACAGCGGAAGCTTTGCCTCTTGGTTTATGTCCCGATGATCAATGTATAGTGGATGCTAAACTGGGATTCAAATGCAAGTGTCATGGGAAGTATGCTTACCACAATGATGGAATAACATGTCGAAGTAAGATGGAGATAAATATTAGGTTTAAAAAAAACTGTGACACATTTTTATTTTAAATTAAATTTTCATAGCTGTACTTCAAATTCGAAATTTAAATTATTTAAATGTGTAAATATTATCTATCATATATTGAAATTAAATAACGTAGGTCAATAATTTTGCAAAGAGTAATTTATAGGAAAAACTTTATAGAACGTTAGAACTTTATAGAGAAACTTTATATAACTATTTATAGGAAAGAATTGAATATAAGTATGGATTTAGAAAATATATCCAAAATATAAGAATGTGTGCAAAACAGGTAACAACCTTCTTATCTAACAACAGATAACTGAACATTAGTCAATTTAACACCTGACTCACTCCAAATTTTGCGAATTCGAATTGTTACCGTAAAATTTTGAGCTTTACATACCCTCCATAATTCCAAATTCACGCGAAAGATGTTTTCTAGTGTCAGTTAAACAGATGCAAAAATATGCATATCAAAACATTTTTTTTTAAAATTTTCAGCATATTTTTCAAACCTAATGACACACATACCACAATGAATTAAGCATAATTTTACATAGATATGCGTTTCTTGAAAAGTGAGCGAGAATCTGGTAGTCATGACTCACTCACAACCCTTTCTGGCCTCAACTGCATTACCATGTACGGTCACATGAGATGGAAACCAATGTAAGTAGACATCGTGATTCTTTGAGAGTAACTGAAGAGGAATCGGTAAGGCACATATCAATAATGCTAAAACTGATCTTTTTCGATGTACAGAGCACGAAATAAAAAACAGATTACCCTCAATAATTTTTGATCTAATGGTTGGATCTTCACATTCTAGGATGGTTTAATGGTTTGAGGTTTGCGACCTCAAATAAACTAATTAATTGGTGCAGATGATATTTTAAGTGACGAAAAGTGCATAGATATAGGCAGATGATGTATAGATAAGTATATAGATAGATGTATTGATATATAGATGTATATACGTCGATGGATGGATGGACTGTACGGATACGATACACAAGCTATGGGTCTGATAGCTTTATCTTTTAGATGTCTACCACTCTATAAAAAATTTTGCAAAAACATAGTAATTGGCAGGCATGCATTAGATAAATCGTTAAATTTGTACACAAGGATGCTAGCTGCCCTACTTTATTTTTAAAAAAAACACATTTATACACAAAGTTTTTTGTGTAAGCACTTTAATAGCCTCATCACGTTGCATAATGGAAGTAGAATTTTATACGTAAATTAGAATTATTTATCAGTAGAGCCACAGAAAAGCAACTTTGGATCCAATTTATTTAAACAAATATCTTAAACTGAAATAATAATTAATAAATTTTGATACCATAAGGAATAATTTTAGGATTGGGTGGAGTATGTTTGTTATCTCTGTATACCTTTCGGCTTTCTGACCCCATAAATATAGGGTGTAGCCGCAATCTTTGAAATATAGTCCGAACAGTTTGGTCAGGAAAGCGCTCCAAAGTTTGAACCCCTTTAACATGTTAAATGCCAAGCTAATTTTACATGGCTTACCCGTCTGGCGAAACGGTAAATAACTACAAAGTAAACATGTAAATTTAAGACAGATTTTGCTACTTTTTAAAGGGTTTAGCACGACATTTCTGATAAAATTGGTGAACTGTATAAGCCTACAAATTGTTTAGAAATAGTGGTGGATAAAAATCTACTAAATTGAATTTATTAAACCAAGAATCGCAATTAATAAACTACCTTTTGAAAATATTTATTCGCTGTCCGGAGCAAGTTGGCAACTCTGTGTAAATAAATGAATCTATTTTTGTGTGTTCTGCATTGCATTAAATTCTTCAAACCATTTTAATAACGATAATAATATAAAAAAATTAAACATTTACTCGAATTATGTGTTTCTAATGATCTTGGCTTTGCCGGTCACTGGTGACCCCCGTGGTACTACGAACAAACTCAGTGCCGCTCATCCCATGGCATTCACCGTGTTAAGAATGGTCAAATAAATTTTGAATTTTAAGGTATACCATTTTTTGCATCATTTTAAGGCATGTAATTTTTTATGGCAAAATACAAAATTTGAGCCAAACCGGTCAAGCTTTACGGGATATATATATATATCCCGTAAGGCCATCACGTGATAGCGCTGATAAGAGCTTTAAAGGTTCTGACGCGTGTGGAGAGTTGTTGTTACAGGTCAAAGTTTTACAGGAAAGATTTAGTTGACGTACTTGAAATTTTCGGCATGTCTTCCTGATATCGCTTAGATGATTTTAAGCGTGGCCGAATTATTGGAAAGATCTAAGAAGGGCGAAAAATAACAGATGTTGCCAGGGAGTTCGACATCGCTCGCAGCGTTGTTTCACGGGCGTGGAAATCATTTAAAACTACTGGAATAAATAGTAGGCGGCACGGGGTAGATCGTGTTAGAAGTATGACGCCTGCAGAAGACAGATACATCGTCCTATCAGCAAAAAGGAACAGGCGCACCAGCTCAGCAGGTGGCAAATCAGTTTCTTGCTGCCACAGGAAAGCAGATCTTCCGAAAAACTGTTGCCAGACGTTTGAGGGGAGGAGGACTATACGCCCGCAGACCTGTTGTGTGTGTCCCATTGACCAGACAGCACCTTACTGCCCGTTTGCAATGGTGTCGTGAGCATCACAATTGGACTGAACAGGACTGGGCATGCGTACGATTCTCAGATGAGAGTTGGTTCAGTCTGTCATCGGATTGTAGACTCGAACTGATCTGGCGCGAGAGTGGTACTGGTTATAGTCCAGAAAACATCCAGGAAAGGGACCGATATCCGACATGCAGTGTCATGGTGTAGGCCGACATCATGATCAATGGCCGCACGCGCCTACACGTGGCTACGAATGGAACTATGACGGGCCAACGATACATTGATGAAGTTCTACTTCCTCATGTTCGTCTTTTCCATGGTGCTGTCGGTGATAAATTTGTTTTTATGGACGACAACGCAACATGTCATCGAACACTCGCTGTTCAGGATTGTCTAGACAGCGGGGGTATTCAACGCCTCGTAAGGCCATCACGTTCTCCAGATCTAAACCCCATTGAAAATGTTTGGGATGCTTTGGGGAGGCAACTTGCTGGTCGAAACTATCCTCCGACTAACAAGAACACCCTCATCCGTGCACTGACGGAGGAATGGGATAAATTGCCTCTACAGCTGCTGGATAATGTTGTGCAAGGTATGATACGACGTGTAGAATGTTGCATCTCACTCCACGGTAGACATATCCCGTACTGACACCTTTCTTCAAGTTACCTGCTGACATTTAGATGCATTGTTCCATTTTTCCGTACGCAGCATTAAATGAACATTTTTTTCTTTCAGATGTTTCATAGCCTTTGTACTTTCTAGAACAATGAATATTCTTTATTCTAATGTCTGAACAGTGTGGCAACTATGTTTTATCCTACTAGGCCTCATGTCTCGCTTAATGTTATGCTACATTGCAATTTGTGATCCGTCCTTAGCAATTGTCCAGCAGTGTATATATATAATATTATATTATATATAGAAAGATGGATTATAACGAAACGATTCACTAGCTATGGGTCAAGAGGGGTGTTGTGGAAGTATCGCAGCATGTAGGGGAGATTTGGGATAAGTTTACTATCTTATCTCATGCCAGAGATGGAAATAATTTCAATGCTTGTGTTGCTTATTGTGCTGAGACGCTTGGAACTCATACTTACGGGCTTTGCATGATTTAATGACTGCCATACAGATTTTAAATTATAACTAAAATTAATAAAGAACATTGACAATATCGCAGACATCTCTTGAAAATAGTTAAAATTGAAATCAAAGTACCTCCATATGGGCAACAGCGAGTCGGTGAAAAAATTTGGTTAATATTCTGTTTAAAACTAATTATGGGGTAAGGACTGGAAAAGGGGTTGAAGAAGTAAAATAGTTAGAAAAAAAGAGTTGTGCTGTGCATTTGGCTTGATTATGATTATAGTTAGTAGCACAAGATAAATTTGAAAGATCTCTAAGCTTGTCACCAAAGTCGGCTAGTAATGTTATAAAAATACGTTTCATTGAATTGTAAAATTAAGTTATTTTGCCGAAATTAAAGTTCAGTAGGAATTTTATTTCTTAAAAAGAAGAAAAAGGGACATTTTTCTTCGAAAAAATAATTAGCGTTAAGAGGCGCAAAATGTAATTTTAATTTTCATATTTGACAGGATTTTATTTTTAGAAAAATATCACTTTGTATAATCATCAACACTTGCTCTCAAAGTCCCCCCACCGGCAACATAAATTATTTGCCAGTTTAGTTACTAAAACTCTTACCCAGTAATGTTTAGTAACCAATCTATTTAATTTGTCCTCTAGGTGTCACGTGGTAATTATATAAATTGTGTATTTTGGCTTGTAAACTCTTAGAGTTTGCGACTCTTTTTTAACTGCAAAAAACCTTCAAATGTAATTGGTTTTTATAATCAAGAAATATTTTAGTAAATGCAATCTACATCAAGAATGCTTCTTTTCGACCCCAAATAGGTTTTTATGTAGTTGATTACCCCTAAATATTCATGTAACATTTGCATATTAGTATAACGTATTATGCAAGAAGTAATTTAAATAATACTAATGTCGCTGTGAATAATTTACGTGCTATATTTTCCTGATTAAAACACTTTATGAAACAGAAATGAAAGCTAAAACAGGAAATGTCTTAAAAGAATTAATTTCATGTAATTCATTTAAACCATTAGGGAAACTGATGTGTTCTGAAGCAGGAGGTAATAACGATTGCGCTGGAAAGAATGCACTTTGTTTCGAAGATTTCGATTCTGAATATGGTTATCAATGCCGATGTCGAAAAAGTCAGAGATTTGATACAAATGACCAATGCGAAGGTAAGTTCTGACCCACATTCTATTATGATAAGGTTAAAAAAAAATTTCGATGAAAGATTTTGTTTGGATTTCAAACTGACATGGTTAGGAGCCGTTCACACATTATACCTTGCTAGGAAGGCAGGTTTTTTCTAGAAATAGTGACAGTTTGTGGCAAAAGGGGAGAAACGGGTTAACAAGATGTATGACATTGCACGCTTAAGTTTTATTTAAAATATTTAAAATCAACAAACTAAATATTTTTTTACATCAAAATATACATTTTACCAATTATTATTAAAACCACGCTAATAAATTTCACTAAAACACTTAGATTAAGTTTAAAAATGTAATTTAAAATGCGATCTAAAATATGTGCATAATTTTCGGAATTTGAGGTTTGAGCAAAATATAATTTGCAATGGTTGCGAACTGAACTTTGTTTATTAAATATTAATATGTAACCTTTGCTACCACTAGAAAGAATATTTCCCTATTTTCAGGAAATATTCTGCACTCTGCATTAAACGTGTGTGGCATATAAGTTTAAGCATTTTAGCGGTGACTTGTGATAAGGGTGACAAAAGAGAAATAGGAGTCAATAACATTGAGAGAAAGTGGGATATCATTTATGGATGGTCCCATGAAGTTGGGAGCTATGCTCTCATTTCGTTACACTCATAAATTCCAAGATGGCAACATTTTTCAGTTTTGCAATTTTGTATTGATTATTTCATTTATATATATATATATATATATATATATATATATATATATATATATATATATATATATATATATATATATATATATATATCCTTTTCACGTTAGCGTAAAAATAAGAAATCTAGATCCTCTGGTGGGCTGGGGGATGAATTCAAGAAATGGAACCGCTAATCCCTAGAACAAGTCAAGTGATAAGTGTTAGATCCCCCAGAGTTTTATTCTCGCTCTGTTATACTAAGCGCCATTTGCTATCTTTTAAACCACCGCAGTTCGGGATAATAGAAATACCACTCTTGGAGGATTCCCCTTTTTTTGACAACTGAAAAAGCTCGGGAAAATTTCTTTGGTGGTTTTATACGAATTAGTGTAAAAAACTACATTCCGAATGTCACATGTTGACTATTTATGATGTTTTACAAACATTCAGATTTAGTGTGGTGTATCACAATTTCATCATTTTTTTGTTTTAATTCTATAAACAACACACAATCCCTAACCATAGTTCTGAAAACTATTCATTACGCTAGCTATAAAAACTTATGCACACAATCAATATCTATATATATATCAGGGCTCGAAGAAAGTCGGAAATTTTACCCGTCCCCGAGGACGGCTTGTCCAACAATGTACCCGTCCTCCTTTGAAACTAACCCATAGCTTCTAAATAAATAAAAATATAATTTTCTCTTATTTATTACAAACATTTATATAGATTGCACAATGAATTAGTAGTTACTAGGATTACAAATACTAGGTTACTAATAGTAAAACCTAGTATTTCTTTTATGAAATAATTTAAATGACAAAGGTCAAGTTATCTGGAATGTCAATTTTTCCGAGAGTACTTCGTTTTTTTAAATGAAACAAATATGACGTTAGCCAGTTCCACAATCAAGTCAATGATTTACAGAGGTTTCTGCACTGAAATATGAAAGGGGTTTTCCATTTAGGTGGATGTTCATAATTGCGTTTAACGCTTCTTGCTTAAGACCAGTACGTAATGTGCTTTTTTGTAAGCTCATTGCAGAAAAGCCTCTTTCAACCACTGCAGTACTCCCAGACAGACAGAGAAAACAATATATATATATATATATATATATATATATATATATATATATATATATATATATATATATATATATATATATATATATATATATATATATATATATATATATATATATATATAGCACAAAAAAACAAAACCGAACTAAAAGCGGAAACAAAAAGAAAACGGAAGTAAGGCAATAGTAGAAAATATCAAGCGCTAAAGTTGCTTTAAATATGATCACTATAACATAGCACAATAAAAACAAAGAGAAAAACGAAAATAATTAATAAGTTTTATTAACTGCGCATAAGCTGGAAGTATATAGAACTCATAAAATAAGCTAAAAAATTCAGAAAATATGGAAAAAAATAATGACAAGGGAAGAAAATTATTAACAATAATTTTTTAAAAGTATTTAAAAAAAAACATAATTTTTAATACCTTAAAAAAAAAAAAAAAAAAAAAAAAAAAATTTAATTACAATTTTGAAAACAAAACTAAGAAAAGATATAATCTCTTCATCAGCTCACACGATTATATCCGCAAAAGGAGTGCTAATCTCTTTACAATTTACTTTCAGTTCTTTGCTTGATATATTTGTTTGTTTTCCCGTACATATTTTTTCTTAATGTGTTCCAATTTCGTTTAAATTTTTTTGAGTGCTCCTCACACTGTTGTATTGATATATTTTGCTTTGGCTATATTAATACAATATTAGAAAGCACTCCTTTTGCGAATATAATCGTGTGAGCTGATGAAGAGATTATATCTTTTCTTAGTTTTGTTTTCAAAATTGTAATTAAATTGTTTTTTTTTTTTTTTTTTTTTTTTTTTAAGGTATTAAAAATTATGTTTTTTTAAATACTTTTAAAAAATTATTGTTAATAATTTTCTTCTCTTGTCATTATTTTTTTCCATATTTTCTGAATTTTTTAGCTTATTTTATGAGTTCTATATACTTGCAGCTTATGCGCAGTTAATAAAACTTATTAATTATTTTCGTTTTTCTCTTTGTTTTTATTGTGCTATATATATATATATATATATATATATATATATATATATATATATATATATATATATATATATATATATATATATAAAACTATAGATTACAATGTCAATATCCATTCTAAACTATATTAATAATTAAAATCTCCATCATGAGAGTAATTTTATTGAATTTTTTATCTTTTTCACGTTTACTTCTATTAAAGGTTATTTAAAAAGTTTTTTTTTCGTTTTATCGAACATTTTTCATCATATCTTTACTTTAAAATTATTGTAATTGTGGAATGTCATTTCTCACTGTTTAACATTAATATTTTCAACGTATTATTATGAAACATTTTAACATTTTGCTATTTAAAATGTAAAAATATTATTACGCATTTGAGGAATAGTTTAAAAAAAACTTTGCTCTTTGAGATATAGTTTCTAGTTTGGTATCGCTGGCATTATTTATATCAGTTATTAAAGTTATATCTATCTTTCATAAACTCCTTGATGCCATATTAAAAGGATTGGTTTATTTATATGTTTCCGCAAAAAATAAACAAGCTAATGATTTGCACAGTGTTAATAAACACTCTTTTATTGAGTTAAAAAACGTCGGAAATTTCGAGGACCAAAGGGAAAAGCTCGGTCTATATCTTTTTTTCCCGTAAATAATGGATAGATCTCATAAATAATGGATAATGGATCTTCCTCTCTTGCCGTTTGGGGATTACTATGTTTTAAGTGTGAAATCAGTTCTTCCTGAGAGTTATCATGCAGTGAAATTGGATCATAATGAGGAAAAACCTTTTTTTTTCTTGAGTAAAATCGATTTTTCTTTGAATCTTTTCTTATATGCATAAAGATTTCTTTTTTGTGGTCTTAATTAAGTTAATTATAAATATCTATAATAAACATTATAAATATAAATACTTTACTTTATAAATATTTGTAACATTGCTGAAAATTTTTGGGAAAAAACATGAATAGTTGTAATGTCATATTTTTGTAGACAGGTCTCTTGAGTCTGAGTTATTATTGAAGGGATTTAAGTCATAGCCGATGGAAAAGAAAATATAGGAAATTTAATTTGATATTAACTCTTTGACTGAATTATTGTATTTTCTTTTTTTTCATCTATCGACTTATGAAAAATACCGGTCACTTCAATAAAAGAAAAATAATTTTTCTCTTTATTTATCAGAGCCATCTATTTATTATTGTTATTATTATTAATAATAATAATGAAATAAAAAAACAAGGTAAATGAGGATAATTTTGCCCTAACTCCAAGTTGATTTGAAAGATCCTCTCTTTTTAAGAAAGCAAGATCATTTCGATTGAAAATTATGTACTCAAATAAATTCTTTTTATTTTATAAATTTTTGAGATTTCTTAAAAAATTACAAACTATAATAACTATCTTAATTATGTAAAAATAATCTTACAGAATGTTTAAATAAATTTTCTAAATAGAATATAATAGTTTAAATTATTCCTTTCAAAATATTTTATGCGTCAACGGATCTCAAAAATTAAAACACATTTCTTAGCACACTCTTAATTAGAATCTAATATGCTTTCTAGATTTAAAACAATATTTTTCGTCAACTTCCCTTATGTCTTTTTAAAATAGTTCCAAAAAAGCGAAAAATCAGAAATATTTCAGTTGCAAATGATTAACATGAAACAATCGGGCTCATTACTTTTATTTTGCAGTAAATTTCGTGAAAAGTGAACACTTTATTGAAACTGCGTAGCATAATATTTTTTTTCTTCGTCTTTTACATTCTTTTTAAAATATATTCATTCACAATTAACTTCAACTTACTCATGTAAAAGATTTACAGAATTTTATTTTTCAAAAATTTAGCTTTAATCTTATAAAAAGTTACAAAACTGAGATATTAACGAATTTCTAGAAACTATAACTAAAAATTGAACTGTGTGTAGAATGAGGGAAAGAAACATGAAAATTACCCCAAAAGGAAAATGGTTTCGTAAAAAAAAGTTTAAAATATCGTTTATGATTTAAATTTCTTAAACATAGAAAATACATTAGTATTATAAATTATATATTTATGAATGTGATACTTGAAATTTTTATGTATCCTAAAGTATGAATGAATACTCTTTGTAGTAAATGTATATATTTTCCTTCGAAAATGCAGATATTTATTTAAAATCATGTAAGAACATTTTTTTTAAACTACAGCAATTATAATCGAAATTTTAAAATCCCAATAACTTTATATATAACATGAATTTAAAACAGAACCTAAAATTAAAAACTATTTATTTGAGTTTATGTAAAATATATTGCTTTGATATTTTATTTCAATTTGATTCAATTTACTTAAAAGAGCGCTTTTCGATTCTGATTATTTCATACATTTAATATACAATTGAAAATATTCCTTAAATTATATCTGTAATAAAGAAATTAATTTATCAAAAAAAAAAAAAAAAAAAAAAAAAAAAAAAAAAAAAAAAACTCACAACTAGAACAAAAAAATTTGTACAAAAAAATGGCGACATTGAAACTGACTAAAAAAGAAGTAAGAAAACGGCAGAGCACAAAAAAGTACATAAACTTGGAATATATGTTTGAAGGTAGGTGGAAAATGCAAAGAAACTCTTCTCCCCTTAACTTAAAAAGGTGAGACCTCCCGTAGTGACTAAAACAATAAAACACACACCCCTGTAACTTGATCCTCGGTCTTAACTGTGGAGGAGATTCCTTTCCCTATTCTTAAGCTGAAAGTGTCACATGCCCACCAGCAGACCCCAAGATCAGATGTGACAACTGCTGTCACAGCCCCCTGGAAAAGGATATATATATATATATATATATATATATATATATATATATATATATATATATATATATATATATATATATATATATATATATATATATATATATATATATATATTTTTTTTTTTTTTTTTTTTTTGAATGAATGATAGCACTTATGAATCATTATCAATTATTGTTGTGAAGAAAAGCTCTGTAACTATTAATCCCATCAACTAAACTTTTATTTAATTTAATGCAATACAGAAAATTTCTTAGGAAAATGCATTTCTCATTTTCCGATAGCCCCTGGATAGAAGAGTAAAATGTTTACGAAGTCAGGTCAAAAAAGGCATTTTTTATATTTAATGTTCAAAACTTTTGAACTATTCGTCCAATTGATTCTAGTTCCATTCCCAATTTATTCAATGTAAGATAGATAAAAAGGAAGCATATTTCATTTGTTCAGACAGCAATATGAGATATCTAAACAGGTACAAGTATAAAATTATGTTTCCTTTACTTTTAACTTTTATGCCGATAGGGCCGGGGTTAGTCTCATTCAATTTAGCGCAATAAAATACCATAGGAAACAATGCCTCACTTTCCCGTGTAAAAGAAATTCAATTCTCTTTCCACAGATTACCTAATTTCTATAAGAAAGATGGATATGTACGGAGGAAAGTTGGTAACTTATCAGGTATAATTTATTTGCACAAACGTAACAATGTTTTTCGCAAAAAATATCTCGGGTGTTATTTTTTTCGAAGAAAACTATTGGTTACAATTACTAGACTAATTAGGGATAAAGAAACTCGAAGCTAATTTTTTTACTCTTTTTTTCTATGTGAATTCACCAACCATCATACATACAATCGCACAAAACACGTTTGCAGTCTAAGATTCCAACAGCAAAACTCAAAAACAAAACTTCGCGAACTTCCAATCACAAAAGATTTTTTTTTCTTTGCTTGCGGCAAAGTAAAAACGTGATAAAACAAAACGAACTGACAAATTCTGCTATGCCCTAGTTTTCTCGGGATGATAATTATTTGCAATCTATACATACCCGGGTTAAATCGGGATAAACAGGAAAGCGGTTAAGTTATGGTGTAGACTTAGATAGCTATATAGAACCCAAAATATTTAAAGTTTGTGTCAGATTTTACTCAATACAGTCGAACTCGTTTATAACGAGCTCGGATTTAACGAGAACTCGGATTTACCGAGGGAAACGAGAATATTTGGTTGGATCAATGTTAAGTCTATGGAACAGAAGTCACTTTTAACGAGCAAGACCCGGTTTTAGCGAGCTATATTTTTCTGTCTGACAATCTTTTTTCTCATCTTTCTAGCCTTTCTGTCTTATCTTTTTTTCAAAATGATGAGAAATGCGTGAAATCAAAAAAAAAAAAACCGCGAACTGAAATTTAATTGCCCTTATCGCTCTAATCTTTTGCAGGTTGGGGAGGTTAGTTGTCATTAAATTAAGAAAAGTATTTAATTAAATTAATTAATGTAATTAAAGTAAGTAATTATCAATTAAATTTTAAGTAAACTCAATCATTTGACCTCCCAAGCCCCCCTCCCTCTTCTGGTTGCACGCTTGCCTTAAGGATCCGTTTATTACGAGCACTCGGATTTAACGAGTACAATGTTACGGTCCCTTTGTGCTCGTTATAAACGAGTTCGACTGTACTAATTAATCTTTGACTTAAGATTAGGTTAATAATAATTTTCCACGCCACGACATTCTTGTGTGAAGATTCTTTTTGTTATAGTGAAAACGCAAAAAAAAAACAGTTACAATGTAAAATTATTAACTGATTAGGAAAATATGGATTGCCCGAATTTTCACACTTTCTTACATCGTAACATCTGTTTGATTAAAAAAATGTTTTTGATTAGCTCTGAGAGAACACATGAAAAAGGTTACTTAATGGAAATTATACTCAATTGGATTATGAGAATCAATAGAAAAAGTTTTTTTTTTAATTATGTCCAATAGCCACATTCAAATATCTTCTATTTTGTTTCATTTTAGATAAATGTAATGTTGAATCATTCAGGAAGAATTGTATACTGCGTACGGCTACATGTGAATTGGGCGAATGTCAATGTCCACCTATGCTAAGTTTTGGACGAGATGGTAGATGCTCTGAAATCGGTAAGACAAAAAAAATCTATTTTTCGTTTTTCTCTGGAATTTTCAATTAGTAGAGCAATTTAAGAGCATAATAGTTGAACCTGGTTAGTGACATTTTCTGAGTAGTTCTATTTGGGGTAATGTTCTGAAGATTTGAAATTCTTTATTGTGTATTTATTAGAGCAGTGGAGGCTCACGGGATAGCGAGCATTCGCCTTCCAATGAGGTGAACCGGGTGCGAATCCAGTGTTGACTGGTCGATACGAATTCCGCATAGAGCTCGCAACGACAACAGTGCTGACATAAAATATCTTTGGTGGTTGACGGATCATGGGTTAGAGTCCTCTTGCCGATAGGCTAACCGTGGGACGATTTCGTGGTTTGCCTCTAAGTGTAACGAAAATTTGGGGTTGTTCCATCAAAAAACCATTCACGAAGGCGAATTTAATTTAACTTGATCAAGAAGTTCGATTGTCTTCTGTATTGGCTACGGAGTTGAAGATTAATAGTCGTAAATCCAAAATGAGATCTGCTGTTCAACGATGGCTATGAAACAAAATAAAATATATTTATATTAGAAGGTGGGACGAAATATTTTATTTATTTACCATTACCTAATTTGAAATAAAAATTACTTTTTGGCTATGCTTATTTTATGCAAAAAGTATCAATAGTACAAAAGTATTAAATATTAGCAACAAAACGAGTCAGCTTATAGTTTAATTTGAGATCACGTTTACCCATTTTCGGCCCATGGTGCGTAAACGTACCATTTAATGCATATTGTTTTATAGACTCAGTGATGCATATTTTTCACTGAATTTATTTTGCTATTTGCTAATTATAAGGGTTTTGAGGTCATTAATAAAACATTATTAATTCAATTAGAGTAAACACTTTTCGTTGAGAAATGTTCAAATTTCAAAGAATTATTGAGATTTTCGACTTTTTGTAAATGCCACATAATTATTCAATTGAGTTTTACTATATGTTTTTATTATGGACTAAAGGCGCAACTTTTGCAAATAAAATTGTCTTTAGTATGTACCATTTGCATTGTGCATCATTACTATTATGCATCATTATCATTATGCACCATTTCCATTATGCATTTTATTACCATTTATACACCATTTAATAAAAATATTTTTTAATGCATGAAATTTTTTTTATATCTTATTGAAATTTAAGCATAATCCTACTTTTTTTAAAACTTCCATGCTTATTCTGAAATGGGTTTCTGAAATAAATTTGTATATTTCAAGCTGATAACGATTGCATTCATCTAGACATTCATGAAATATTTTCTTTTTAGATTTCTTTTTCACGGGTTAATATATTTTTATCATTTAGCGTTTTAATTTCTTTTGTCGAATGTTTAATAGTATAAAATTTAAATATCATAAAAATTATTAAATATGAGTTCCTTAAATTTTCTTATTCAGCGCAAGCATACTACTTTTTTTTATTTAATGTCTTTTTGACATTTGGCTTTCTAATTTGTGTTATCAACTGTTTAATGATATGAAATTAAAAATTTCATAATAATTATGAATTTGATTCCTCTTAATTTTCTTTTTTAGCTCAAGCATCTTACCTAGGATATTTGCCTATATCGAAGCAATTTTACACTGTCCCCCCATCAACAGAGTTTTCTCAGAATTCTGATGAAACAGAAATTATAAACTACAATTCTATTCAAAAGGATGTAAGAGATGCAGTAAGTGAAATAATGTCATTAGTATAATTAAAAGTAATTTAACTAGTTTATTTTAATAAATTATTAATAAATGTTATGCTTTTCGAATAAAAAATTTTAATGTTGTTTTCTCGTAAGCATCAAAAATCATTCCTTAGATTAAGCCAACCCAATTTTGAGTTTCAGTATTAATCCATAAACACCTATCAATAATCTACTATCAATATTAAACACCGTAAACTTGTAATTTTAAACCAAATCCAGGAGATAAGGTAACTCCTCGATTAAGTATTAGGACAAACTATACTTCGTGGAGGACATTTTGATGAAATTAACCAGTATTCGTGTTACATGGGGAGGAAAACCACGGAAACCTCCTGGGTTAGTCCAATGGCAGGGAGATTCTAACCCATTATTCGTTTACCACTGAGGATATTTCAGATAAGCATTGTGGTGGGTGCGAGCCAAGCCAATGGCAAAACTCATATCAACCAGCCATCGTTAGGATTCGATTCTGAGTCACATCATTGAGAGGCTAGCACTTTGTTTTCTGAGACATAGTGGCAAGCCTATCCTATTATATTAATCCCTATACATAATTAATCCCTATACATACCATAGGGCATTCAAGCCCTATGGTATGAATAGGGATTAGTTTTGTCAAAATTATTTACATAGCTAAAATATTTTCAAGTACTAAACTGAGAAATTGTCTTATTGGTAAAATTTTCTACTTTTTAATAACCAAATTAAAAATTGTAATGTTTATAAATTTCTTTTACCCAACAAAATAAATTACTAAATTAAGTACTTGGTTGGCAGGTATGCATATGTTAAATTATTGGTTTGCTTCGTTTTCAGTTTCAACACCCAATCAGAGTGGCTCTTCTTGCTTTATTAGATTACTGCCGCTTTCTAAAATCTTTGTAAACTATCATAAGTATTATCACTTTTGTAATAATGATGTGCTCCCCCTACTGCATATAATTACACTGTCAGAACCTCAATCATCCACATGAATACTGCTTTACTTCATTTGCATTCCACAACCTCAACGAAACTCCCGAAGATGAAACTCAAGATGAATGGGAAAAGAGACGCAAGCGGCCTCAGGTGCCCAGACATTTAATACAGTCTCAGTTTCAATTACGATGCGCAATATTTTTTCTAACATACACTTTATACATAAATATTAATGAACACATTATACATTAATTTACATAATATTTTTCCTAACATATTTCGTGCTTATTTTTATATCGGAAAAGGTTTTTATCGCTTGAAAACTTCTTTAAGGCAAATGATTTCGGCATCAAACTTGACAATTTTATAGTCGTGTACACGTTAATGTAATTATTACCTTCCATGTTATAACCAATGAGGGCAAGTGGTCATTTTTATCGAGGTAGGTAGTTTCTATGAATAAGACGAAGGTTATTTTAATTTTCAATAAAATATCGCCATCATACTGGCAATAAGAATGTCTAAATGTTAATGCTTTTATGTATTGATAAGACCCCGCTCTATTTGGGAGTGAGATTATAAGTACATCATTTGATTGAACGATTTTAATATTTCGTTATTTTTGGTGAGTGTTTATCGATTTAAAAAAAATAATCATATTATGATTTAATTTCAATTTAATTACTCATGATATTCTTATAAAATCAGATAGAATTACATTTCAATACAACTCACAAAATGTTGGAGGCATAATGTTTTTATGATTTTCACATGCTTATTCATAGCATCTCAGTCTGACTCACTGAAGGAATTAAATACTCTTAGATCTAAATAACTTAAAATTGGAAAAAAAAATTATTGTTTGGAAGGGATCAGTGTTTGTAAGATTTTACCTTTTACGCTGAAAATGACACCAGTGTTTGATGTTGTATTCCAAAATCATAAATTATTAGGTATCAGTTTTTCTAGTGCAAGAAATTTGCTTGACCGTCTATTCAAGATGACCGTCTATTCACAGTCAAGATGAAGATTTTCAAACTTCATAAACTATACTAAACACCCAATTGTGAGTTTCTGTCTGCAATACGAGGGTTACTATTTATATTTCTGGCCTTGGCAACAGTAAGTGTTGCTAGGCGATCGCAGATGATTTTAATCGAAAGTTTGATATTTTTAAACATAAATTCAGCAGACGATTGACCATTATAGCTTCATTTGTGTTGTTGACAGTAAATTGAAAAGTTCTTCTCTTTCAAAAAATGGAATTGAATAGTGAACATTTTCGTGCCATTATTTTTCATAACTTTCGACGTGGATTGTCAAGACAAGAGTGCTTCGATGAACTTAATTCTTTATTCAGCGATAAAGCGCCATCCTACAGGACAGTAAAAAATTGGTATAACGAATTTAATCGTGGTCGATGTTCGATCCAGGACGAATCCCATGCAGGTCGTCCGAAATCCGTTGTTGTGCCAGAAAAGATCGATGCTGTGCGTGAACTGATAAAGCAAGATCGTCATGTGTCATACCCTGAGATAGAGGCGTCTTTGGACATTAGTATGACTAGCATCAATAAAATATTGCATAAACATTTGAGCGTAAAAAAAATTTGTTCGCGTTGGATCCCGCATAATCTGACAAACTCTCAAAAAAAGGCTCGTGTCGATTGGTGCAAGGAAATGTTGGAAAATACGTTCAAAGTACCTCAAAGGCCGTGTATAACATCTACACAGGTGACGAATCATGGATTTATGCATATGAGCCGGAAACAAAACAGCAATCTTCCGTATGGGTCTTCCAAGACGAGGCAAAACCAACAAAAGTTGTTCGAGGAAGAAGCACATCGAAACAAATGATTGCCTGTTTCTTCGGCATTAGCGGTCATGTGGCAACAGTGGCGTTAGAGCAACGCAGGATGGTCAATTCTGAACGGTACACGACCATTTGTTTGCCAGAAGTCATCGGAGAAGTTCGAAAAAAGCAGAAGAACAGGCGAATCATTCTTCATCATGACAATGCGAGGTCTCACACATCGACTCAAACAAAGGCATTTCTGACGGAGCGAAAGATCGAACTGATGGGTCATCCGCCGTACAGCCCTGATATGGCACCCAATGACTTCTTCTTATTCCCCCACATCAAAAATAAATTACGTGGACAACGATTTTCGACCCCCGAAGAAGCGGTTGATGCATTCAAAACACATGTTTTGGAGTTACCTCAATCGGACTGGAAAAAGTGCTTTGAAAATTGGTTCAAACGCTTGCAAAAGTGTATTGATCATCATGGAGAATATTTTGAAAAACAATAAAACCAATTTCTATCCTACATATTTGTTTTTTTCATTATTAGGCCAGAAATATAAATAGCAACCCTCGTAACAGAGTGATAAGAGTTGTTCTTACGAAGGCACCAGCCAACCTTTATATTATATTTTAACCTTTATATTATCAAGTCCCGCAGTGGACTGATCGTTAAGACACGGTTCCCAGCAGATCACCGAAGTCAAGCATCACTGGCTGCGGTCAGTGTGCGGGTGGGTGACCACTTGGATCAGTCTGCGTAGGGACCGAGGGTGTGCGGTATTGGTCCTCGTTAAACTGTGCTACCGTAAAGTGCTCGACTTCGCGCGCAGGTCGACGGGCTACCGAAGCGGGGGTGCCATCCCCTCTGCAGAGGATCAGAATTGTGATGGCATGTCTTCGGATCATCCTCAGGGATGTTTCCCAGACCGTCGCCAATAGCCCATTGTGCAGCTCAAGTGCGACGTAAATGAACAACAACAACTTATATTATCAAATAAGCTGCAATCCGCATGTTATAATCGATAAATTAGGATTCTTTTTTCAAACGTTTTTCTCGGTAAAACTGGAGTTTGGAGCTATAAGTAGTAACTTCTAATGTAATACATGACGTGTTATCACGGTTGATAGTTAAGGAATTTAAATTTAGTAATAAAACCAACATGCTATTAAAAATATGCTTTGATATTTTAAGTACGTATAATATTAAATAGCCATTCGTATGATACAATGAGTAAAATATTCTGGTGATGGGACTTACTAAGGTTCTCAAGCAATAATAAAAGTTTCTAAGTAATTATTTTCCAAATGATTCTACATAGTGGAAATATATTTTCATTAGCTCAACAATTAACAATTCGATGACAATTTATATATTGTTTCTTTTTTTATTTCAGATGGTAACTCTACTAGGGAAAAATTATCAGTCCTCTTACATCTTAAGTTGCGAGTGAGTATCATAGATTCAAACAAGCTTCGTTTAAAACGTGATAAATTTGGTGTAAAAAGCGTAAATAATTTTAAAAAAATAAAATTAACTATTTGTCAAAAAAAAGAAAGAAACAAAAACCAAATTCAAAGCGAAATCTCATTGATTCGCAGCTGAGGTACTCGCAAGTGTTTTCAAGGACTCACAAGGTGTTGTGTAGATTGATTTTCTTCATGAACAATTAAAGAAAATTATTATTGCGAAATTTTAGTGAAAGACAAACTAGTCCATTGGTCCATGAATTGTGGTTCAAGAATAGTAATCGATCCAAGTGGCATGCCCATCAGCAAAGTGTTGCAACAGAAAAAAGCGACACCCCAGTAACGCAACAAAAGTTTCAGGCATTACCTGACATGCCAACTACTACGCTTTTTGTAAAATTATTATAGAGTCGTGGTCATTTAAAAACCAAAGATTTCCTTCAGAATATTTGATAATCTTGCAAACATTTGTAAAATCCTCACCACAAAAGAGCTGGAAGAAGTGGCGTTGCTTTTGAACTTTTATATACTTTTATCGTTATGTAGTGGAGTGGAAAATCAAGTTAAATAACACATAGAAACATAAACTTAGCTACCCCTAGATTAAATTTTTACGAAAAGGGTGGAAAGTTGGCATTACATTGGAAAACAGTTGATCATCCTTCATATGGTCAGAACTTGGTACCTTAGGACTACCGTTTTTTCAGTTCCCTTCAAAAGCATTTAGGGTGGGATAGATTTTCAACAAAATGGACATTTTGTGTGCAATTTGTTCACTACACGGCCAACTTCTTCTTATGCTACCGAGATTAAAGAAACTTTGAAAAGGTAGAAAAAAGTGTGTTGAAGTTTGCAGAAATTATGTAGAGAAATATTATTTTTGTATTTTTTGAAAGCACTATTTTAATGGTTAGTTATCAAAAGTCTCGTTTATATTTGATCCACCCTCGCAATAAAAATTTTCCTGCAATGATAATATTGCTACTCAAGTAGGCAGCGTTGGCAGAATGCTAATTTTTATACCGTGTTTCAAAAAGTTACCGTTATTGATTCTCTTTTTTTAAAATGCAATGAATGCAATGAAATGCAATTCTGCAATGAAAAATGCAATGAAATGCAATTCTGCAATGAAAAACCAGTAGATACATCGCCTTCTTTTTTTAGACAGTAGTACAGGCAATATCTTATATATCCCACCTAAAATATAGTAGAGCTATCAACTGGGCAACAGTCTTTTGACTAAGCTGAATATTTTTTTCCTGTGTTCCAAATATTTATTAGAACACAAACTTCTACAGAAGTAAAACACTCAATACATTAAAATGTTATTTTTTTAGAATGAAAACGTTGTCCTACAATTGCTTGATAGAAGTACAGTTTAAAGCAGATCCACTAGACCAAATCAATATCTTAACAGATCAATCCTCATGTGTTGGTGGAACAAATAACAGATGCTTAATGCCTCCTCATTTAATTTTGGATAAGAGTGAAGCCACTGATGGTAAGGAAATGCTGCGTTATTACTATGATAACTGAAATATATTGCATATGTATATAACAGGCCAACATATTTCCCTTTTATATTAGTTGCAATTGTGTGTATATATATATATATATATATATATATATATATATATATATATATATATATATATATATATATATATATATATATATATATATATATATATATATATATATATATATATATATATATATATATATATGGGTCATTCTCACAAAAACAGTCATTTTCATGTCCCCAGTATATTTTATGTTTGTTTTACAGCTTACGAAGAAAAAAAATTCAGGGAAAGTGTCCTTCAGAATGCAAGCTAACAAAAGAATAAAAATAAAATTATCAATTTTTATTTTTTATTTATTTTAGGTAATTAAAATATACCAATATGTCATTCCCTCACTTGTCCCCACTGCTGATTTAAAAAAAGAAAAAAATTGTTTCTGAAATAAAAAATTTTTTTTTACAAATTCGTGTTTTTTATTTCAGAATACTGAAATATAGAATTCAGGAAATCAATTTTAAATTTAATTTCTGATAAAAATATTAACACAGCACTATTTTAAACTTTGTCCCCAGTGTTTCGCGTCATTCCCTCACAACAATGTTCTTATCACCTGCAATCTTCTTAGAATAAAAATATTTTAATAAAAACCTCAGAAGTTAACAACTGGCATCATAGAACAAAATTGCAGTATGTTTCCATCTTCAACTTAAAGAAGCTTTGCTGTGGAATAAATTTGAATGAATCAAACCAGGTAAAATTTTTTACATTTGTCATTCCCTCATGTCATTTTTTAGAGCAAAATGAAATACAACTTCATCGAGAAAGTGGATAATTATATGTTGCTTTCTTGTATGAATATAATTGTATGCGATTGACTTCAGAAATTAATTAGGCCTAACTGTTATTTTTAAATTTTATTGAATTCGTCATTCCCTCACTAGTGTATAAAGTGAGGGAATGACGCTAAAGTGAGGGAATGATTCAAGATGAGTATATTATTAAATTTTTTTTGTTCAATCGTGCCAGGCAATTTTATTTCCCAAACCTGTAAAAACTATTAAATATATAAGACTAAATTATAATAAATATTAGTTATACTTGGTATGTTATCATTTTCAAACTTTAGGTAGATGTAACTTAGATAAAAACATGTATTAAAATAAAATATCATTCCCTCACTTTTTAAATAGTGAAAATAATTAATTTACTTATTAATTAATTTGAAAAATAAATTAAAAATTAATAAATTAATTTATTAAATTAATTAATTAATTTATTAAATTAATTAATTATTAATTACTATAAATTAATTAATTATAAATTAATTATCTAAAAAATTAATTAATTTAAATATTAAGTATAATTTATAGGATATATATTTTCTTTATAATGCAGCTACATATTTCTATTAATATAAAAAGTTTCAAGCTTTTTAGTCACTTTACTTTTTTGGGATTTTATGAGCTGAAAAATGACAGTTTTCGTGAGAATGACCCATATATATATATATATATATATATATATATATATATATATATATATATATATATATATACGTGTGTGTGTTTGTGTGAGTGTGTGTGTTACGGTGAAACACCGAAATCTGGAGAATGTCGACATTCACGTAGTCGCTTGGTGTATGTTCGAAATATTTGCTAAATACCCTTATTTCTGACTCACAACGGTGAATGTCAACAATCACATAGTCGCTTTGGTGAATGTCCGAAATATTTGTTATATCCAATTTTATATTAATTTATTCGTTAATATTATTATATTTATTTGATATATTTATATTTATTCTATATTTTAATACTTACTGACGATAGATTAGAAGAAACATCAGTGTTTGGAGTATCGGGCAAATATATACCGGACAATGGCACTTGACCTTAAAAAAACATCAGTGTAGGGTATACCGGGCAAATGTATACCTGGCAGTAGCACTTTACCTTAAAAAACATCAGTGTATGGTATACCGGGCAAATGTATACCGGACAGTGGCACTTAACCTTAAAAAAACATCGGTGTAGGGTATACCGGGCAGTGGCACTTAACCTTAAAAAAACATCAGTGTATGGTATACCGGGCAAATGTATACCGGTCAGTGGCACTTAACCTTAAAAAAACATCAGTGTAGGGTATACCGGGCAAATGTATACCTGGCATTGGCATTTAACCTTAAAAAAACCTCAGTGTAGGGTATACCGGGCAGAGGCACTTAACCTTTGAAAAACATCAGTGTAGGGTATACCGAGCAAATTTATACCGGGCAGTAGCATTTAACCTTAAAAAACCATCAGTGTTGGGTTAAAATATCGAATAAATGTAATTATATCCTCGAATAAATTCATATCAAATCGAATGTAATAAATATTTCGGACATTCACCAAAGCATATCTGTGATTGTCGACATACACTGGTGAAAGTCAACAACCAACGATTTCGGTCTTTCGCCGTATATATATACAATTATATTTGCGTCGCATTCGTAGAATTTTCCCTTTATTTTTGGAGCAATTATATATTCTATTTAAATAACAGGCATAAATAATTTACTTTTATTTCAGATGAAATTGCATTTATATGGATTCCTACATATATTTTAACTTTACTTTAGATGTAATTAGATTATCGTATCATTCATAGATATTTTCCTTTATTTTAGATGTAAATACATAAATATATGGTATTCTTACATATATTTTGATTTTATTTTAGAGGATATTATATTTTTATAGCTTTCATATTTATGTTTATTTTATTTTCGATGTACTACATTTATATGGCATTCCTACATATATTTTGACTTTATTTTAGACGTAGTTATATTTACATAGCATTCCTAGATATTTTCTTCTTGTTTTAGATGTATTTACATTTATATAGAATTCTTACATACATTTTGAATTTATTTCAGATACAATTATGTTTACTTAGCCTTCATTGATATTTCACTTTTATTTTTGATGCAATTACATTTACATGGCATTCCTACGCATATTTTAACTTTATTTTAGACGCAATTATATACAAAGAGTATTTATAGATACTTCCCTTTTCTAAATGAATTCACTTACAATAATACAGAATTTGGACTCATTTTTCTTTTACTATACAGGTAGCTTTTAAAAATGCCTATTAAAAATATTTTTCGTCTGGATAAACTTATCTTTCTACATAAAATTCTACAATTTATTTCTTAATTTCGATAATTTATATTTTTGTATTTCAGAAGTAAAGTAGTTATGGAATCCATTTTAGATAAAATTCCTCAATATAGGTATACTTATATCGATTTCATTTCTCATTTTCTTTTTAATATAGGTAAATTTTCACCTGCGGATCCATGCAAAGATGTTATTATACAAAGGAGTTGTGGCAAACAAAGGGAATGCACAGCTGTCCGACGTGGGACCAACAATTTTGTATGTAGTTGCGGAAAAGGGTTCTCGTCAGTTGGTGTTTTCAGTCCCTTCTCAGACAAGCGAACTATCATTCACAACTGTGAAGGTAATAAAAATGTCACTTTTGTACTTTATGCATTATCTCATGTTACTATGTTTAGTACCTCAGCTTTTTTTACTCGCGTCACCTTCTCACCTTACATAGATTATCATTAAGAACCGTTATTTTGAACTTCAGATACTGTATGATACTTGTATTTCTTGATTGGACTGTTTTTTTATATTAAAGTAGGTTATGAAAAATGAATCCCGTACAAGCTTGAGTCCCTAAAATGTTGTAAGGCCATTTTGGTGATTTACCAACAAGTTATGTTCACTAATGTTGGACCAACAACAGCCATTAAAATATGATTGACGATGTTATTTATCTATTATGATGGTTCAACCACCATGCTATGTTTATTAATGTTGGACCTACAACAGCCATTAAAAAAGATGGAATATGTTGTTTAACTAGTATGATGGTTCAACCATCATGCTATGTTTTTTATTGTTGAACCAACAACAACCACCAAAATAAGATGAGAGATGTCATTTTATCAATATGATGGTATAACAGAAAGTTATGTTTTTATTGTTGGACCAACAACAACTATCAAAATATAATGGAAGATGTTGAATGGCCATTTCGATGGCTCAGCAGCAAGTTGTGTTCACTGATGTTGGACCAACAGCAGCCATTAAAATATGATTCAGGACGTTGTTTACCTATTATGATGGTTCAACCATCAAGCTATGTTTTTTATTGTTGGACCAACAACAACCTCCAAAATAAGATGAGATATGTTATTTTATCATTATGATGATAAAATATTGTTGGACCTACAACAACTATCAAAATATCATGGAAGATGGTGTATGGCTATTTTGATGGTCTACCAACAATTTCGGTTCATTAATGTTGGACCAACAACAACCATTAAAATAAGATGGAATATTTTGCTTAACTATTATGATGGTTCAACCATCATGCTATGTTTTTTATTGTTGGACCAACAACAACCTCCAAAATAAGATGAGATATGTTATTTTATCATTATGATGATAAAATATTGTTGGACCTACAACAACTATCAAAATATCATGGAAGATGGTGTATGGCTATTTTGATGGTCTACCAACAATTTCGGTTCATTAATGTTGGACCAACAACCATTAAAATAAAACGGAATATTTTGCTTAACTATTATGTTGGTTCAACCTTTATGCTATGTTTTTTATTGCTGAACCAACAACAACTTCAAACTAAGACGGAAGATATTGCATGACCATTTTGATGGTCTATCAACAGATTATGGTTATTAATATTGAACCAACAACAGCCATGAAAGTATGTTGGAAGATGTTATTTTACTATTATTATTATTCAACTGTCAGGGAATGTTTATTATTGTTGAACCAGCAACAACCATTAAAAGTTTTTGGAAACACATGTTTTGCTGTGATGATGGTCAACCCGTATATTATGTTTATTTTTAGAGCAATGAGCAAATATATCTATATATCGTGAAATATGCTGTTTTACTATTATGTGCACATGCATCATGCATCTGTCTCGGGAAGATTTTTTTAAAGTTTTCAAAGCTTTAAATTATAAGTATATGGTTAAAATTGCTAAGAAGATGGCTAAAAAGATGGCTATGGTTAAAATTGCTAAATAAGAGGCTAAAAATGAAAATTTTTGCTAAATAATAGGAATAAAACAATAAGACTGCTTATTGCAATTGAAAAAAATTAAGAAAGATACATTTTAAGTACCCAAGTAATAAAATTCAAAGAAGATGAAATTATTATGCACACGTTCGCCATGCTCGAGCTTTTAATTATTAAACATAAAGTGAAATTGCAATAGAATATTAAAAAAATAAATAGTAGTTGTAAATATTGACATTAAGGTGAATTTGAGAAATATGGAACAGTTATGCTTTATATCAGGACTAATAAAGTTAATTCAAAGATTAATACGATACTGTTTGAGCATTGTCTTCTGTCTGAATCAGCACTGTCTCATTTTACTGAAATGTTTAAAGTTGTTATTTAAATTATTAAACATGTGATGAAATTATTTTTATGAAAGTTAAAAAATAAATTATGAAAATATGAGCTCTTGCAGCACTTGAACATTGTCTCGCGACTTTTTATTGAAAGCTTAAAGGTTAGGATTTAAATTATCAAACATGTGAAATCATAACGAATGGTTTAAAATAAATGGTTATTGCAATTCATAACATAATGGTGAATTTTAAAATCACAAAAAATCGAAGTTACAAAGCAGGATTAGCTAAATTAAAAAAGATTTAAATAAGATTGGGGTTGCAAGTTGTACTTTTAAATGCAAAATATGCAATGATATGTTATTAAAGGCTGAAAATTAATAGTTACTGCAATTAATATGACAAAGGTAAACTTTTAATTCAGAAAACAATAAAGCTGCATATAAGGATTAATATAATTAAGAAGGATTCATTCATATAGGCATACGAGTGATAGATTATATTTTTAGGTGCACGTGCACTGCTTCAGCATTGTCTGGTTACAGAAAGGTTAAGACTTGCTTTTAAAATTATTAAACATTTGGCGAATGTCATTAATAACATTATTGTGAGTTTTAAAAATACAAAGCAATAAAACAACATATCAAGATTATTTAGATTAATTAGACGAAAGATTTAAATAAGAAAAAAAAAATAGAAATTTTGCTAGATGTATAAAAGTACTATTAAATGTTAAAAAATAAATAGTAATTAAATATAATAACATTGAGGTAGGTTTTTGATTTACAAAATATTTTGCATATTCAGATTAATGAAATTAGAAATATTCGTGGATTTAGGTAAACGAGTGATAGATTAAATGGGGGGGGGGAGTATTTTCCCTACACGTTTACTTAAGTCGAGCATATTCTAATAAAAGTTTATAACAGCGTGGAAATATGAGCTTATAATAGATAAAATTATTATATATATTGTTTTTGTTGTCATAGGTCATTAGGGCAGAGTGGCTGTGATTGCATATTTTCAGTCACACCATCAATGGCCAAGGGTTCTACTTCAAATATTTTTTAAAAAAAAACTATTTATAAATTATGATGTGATAGTGGTTAGAAACAAAAGGATGAGTATATATTTTAATGCAGGTAGGTACTTTTATTTATGCCGCACTAGAGATGTTCAATGGACTATTGCAACGGTCTGGGAAACATCTCTGAGAATGATCCGAAGACGTATGCCATCACAAATTTTGTCAGGCCACTCCCTCAATTTATATATAGATCAGAAGGGAAAAGAAATTTTCGTCAAATCCCTGTACCCATGGTACTGCTAAGCGACTGACCACAGGACTTCCGATTCCAGAGATTTTACGAGTACATATATCACACGTACTTCTCGATGAGAATTTAGCGGAGTCAAGAATCGAACCCTGGAAGACATTTTAATAAATAAAAAAAATAGCTTATATTGCTTAATTTAAAATTCCGGATTATGCTTTCATTTCTCACAAAATGTTTTGCATTTTTGCTTCATATATAAGGTAGCATTCGGTGTGAATGCTCCTTGATATATGTTGCTTCCATGCATTTGACTTCGCGTCAAAAGCAATCAGAGATGCAGTGTGAATTGTACTTGAGTGTTCTTTTTTGTTGTTGCTGTTGTTAATTTACGTCGCACTAGAGCTGCACAATGGGCTATTGGCGACGGTCTGGGAAACATCCCGGAGGATGATCCGAAGACATGCCATCACAATTTTGATCCTCTGCGGAGGGGATGGCACCCCCGCTTCGGTAGCCCGACGACCTGCGTGCGAAGTCGAGCACTTTACGGTAGCACAGTTTAACGAGGACCAATACCGCACACCCTCGGTCCCTACGCAGGCTGATCCAAGTGGTCATCCACCCGCACACTGACCGCAGCCAGTGATGCTTGACTTCGGTGATCTGCTGGGAACCATGTCTTAACGATCAGTCCACTGCGGGACGAGTGTTCTTTTCAAACTTCACGATTGGGACGAGTAGCAAAATATCAGCTCAACTTCTTATTGTTTTGTCGTTATTCCCAGCGTTTATTCAACGCCCGTGCCGGTTGCTGTCAAGTAAGTTTTTATAAATTTATTTATTCTTTTAATTATTCCAATTTCATTGTCTTTTCTCCTAGATAATTTATTTTTATTCTTCAACTCATTGTGTAGTATTGCAATGTTTATTAAAGAATTATGTGGAGATCACGCTATTAACTGGTTAAGGTTGGGGACGAATCAAGAATTTCATTCTTATTATCTACCATCAGTGTTTTTCCTAATCGTTTTTAAAAGCTTTCACTGTTAAACATTTTAAAATTGATAAATTTATTTGTCTTTAACATAAACAATAGAGAATAAAATTATTAAAAAATTTTTTGATGTTTTCTAGAAGATATCTGTAGCAAAGAAAATGATTAATGAAATAATTGTTATTAATATTGCTGAAAGTATTTTGAATTCAGTCTCTGGTGTATGATCGTCATGCAGAAGTGGATGTATTTGTCGTACGCAAACATTCGGTTCAATATTAACCTAAAATATTTTTTAAAACTAGGTTCATTTTAAATTTCTTTAATTTTATTTATTTCAAATCCTGCTTGAGTTTCACTTTATACTGAGTTGTAGTAAAAATTATTATTACTTATTTAAAGAAGCTGTTAATTTGATTCCTCTTTCTTGTTTTTCTTCTAGTTGTAATACGGGGAAATATAGGGAATAAGTTCAGCAGTGTAAGTGAAGCTAGTATAAAGGAAGTTTGTCTATATGAAGAAGTTAGTAAATGAAGACTGACCATTATAATTGTGAATTATGTGTGAATAGTGTTCTGATAATAAAATCTGCTGATAATAACAAAAGAATGCTTGAATAGTGTTCTGATAATGAAAGATTTTAAATAAAGATGTTTGCTGATATTTTAGCATTGAATGTTCATTTTTTAAATATTTGTTTTGTTTTTAATTGTGCTATAAGATTAATTTTTTTAGTATTTCTTGCTAATTAGCCTGGATAACAATTATTTTTATACAAGATTATCTGCTATATTATAGAATAATTGCCTCAAGTATTAGTTTAATGTTTCAGATCGACAATTGATTTAAAATGATCCAGTGGTGAATTGTGCTTAAAATATCCCTGAACATACAAAATTCTTTTTATAAATAGCTTTCTAAACAAAATTTACGCACAATGTGAGTATTTCGAAAGGAAATGTGCATAACGAATTGCACACTGAAACCCAACTACCGGGGTTAAACTTGAAAACTATCATGCATAATAGTTCAAACAGTAAGATGTGATAATAGTGAATCTTGAGGGTCCATCAGGAATTCATCATATCAACCTGCTTCGCATATGTTGGAACATCATAAATCTGATTAAAAACCTGTATAGTGTGATGTTTCGAACAAATTCTTGTTTGTTCAGCAGAAATATAACATCAAAACGATTTACCTGTTTTATGTTGGACGATCAAAAATCAGACAAAACTCCTTCATTGATGTAATGGTGGTTCATGACTGTTCCAACAGTTGATCTCTAAGAAAATATGGAAATTTCTGATGGTGCAACATAGACAAACCATCAAAACAAGTTGTTATTTTTGTGTTGGACCAACATAAATCTGTCCGAATTCCTATATAGGTATGATAGTGGCTCATGTTGGTTCCAATATTTGATTTCTAAAATAATATGAGGGAAATTTCTGATAGTCCAACATGGACAAACCATCAAAACAAGTTGCTACACTTATGTTGAACCAAAATAAATCCGTCATAATTTTTATATAGGGATGATGGTGGCTCATGTGGTTCCAACATTTAATTTCTGAGATAATATGATGGAAATTTCTGATGGTCATACATGGACAAACCATCAAAACTAGTTGGTAATTTTATGTTGAACCAAAATAAATCCGTCATAATATTTATATAGGGATGATGGTGGCTCATGTGGTTCCAACATTTAATTTCTGAGATAATATGATGGAAATTTCTGATGGTCATACATGGACAAACCATCAAAACTAGTTGGTAATTTTATGTTGAACCATCATAATTCTGTTCGAATTCCTACCTTGGGGTGATGGTTACTTATGTTGGTTACTATCTATGGAAAATCATCAAAAAATTTGACTAGGGTATATATATATATATATATATATATATATATATATATATATATATATATATATATATATATATATATATATATATATATATATATACATATATATATATAATTTAATGATGCGATATTTCTGAATAAAGAATAATTATCCTAATAAAAATTATTCTTTATAATGTGTCTAAATCACTAGAAAAATTCAGTTGAAAAAGAGTATGAAATGAAAGAAGGCAGAAACCATACTTACCGGCGTGTAGCAAAGTAAAAAATATGGTTTAAAAGGAAAATACTAATTTAACAGTTAACAAATTTCGCGGTGAAGAAAAATTTTCAAAGTTGTGCTTATAGCTTGAATCGTACAAAATAAAATTAAAAATTATATTTGTTTGAAAAAAATGAAGCAAGTAACATTTCAGTGCTGATATCTATGAGAAAAACTAGCAAAAAAAATTTATTCCGAAGAATTATTTAACAAAACCCATAATAATAAGGAAAAAAATTATTTATTTTATTTTAATAATATAAATTTAATTGAAAAAAAAGAAACATTCAAAATAAGTTATCGTTGAAATTTAAACATCAGACTTAAATAAGGAATAAATCATTCATTGGCATTCCATTTTCATAGGGTGACTTATTTAAAAGCCAGAGCCTTCATTCATATATATATATATATATATATATATATATATATATATGTAGAGCTGTTGTTATAGTATTATGGTGTAATATCTCGGCAGATAACATCACTCTCCATCTTGTAATATTAAAAGAAGTTGCATCATCCTCTTTGTCATTGAGAGGCGCCAGCGAGTCCCGATGGGGAAGTCCCGAATTTAAAATTAACTCTTGACATTATACCATAGAACGATCTAATTTCTTATTCACTTGCACTTTAGAGACCACTGCGAGAACGCATCTCTCACCAACCCTGTAACTTTTTAAATTAAACGTATTTCCTTTTCTTTGTATTAAATGTTATGTTTAAACGTTAAATTATCGTCGTTATTTCATTTTATGCTGCACTAACTCCCATATATATATATATATATATATATATATATACATTTGTTAACGAAAGATGGAATTGAAAAAGTTAATTTTTATTTTTCAATTGTACAAGTTTTTATGAGAAAGTTTTTATCGTGACTAAATTAGTGTTATTTTAGAAATTTTACTAATATATTTGAATAGCTTTAATAAATTTCGTACAACTCAATTTATTTGTGTAAATTTTTAGAAAAGTTGAGCCCTTTGCAGTTATAAAAATTATTAAGGTGATCAGGATAATTTTGCGAAAATCTTCCAATCACTTAGAGAATTTACTCGCACATTATTACGCGGCGACTGGAAATAAAAAACAACAACTTCGGGTTCTTAAACTGACTCTTATGAACTACTAATAAATAAATTTGTCATCTTCATAGATTTCAATGAATGCGTTAATCCGACAGTCTGTCCAAACAGTACAAAATGTATCAATTCAGTTGGTGACTATGATTGCACCTGTAAACCTGGCTTTGTGGCTCCGTCCGAAACAGCAGACCTCAAGCGGACAGATTGTGTAGGTAAGTGAACTCATATTAATTTTGTGATCCAGAATTTTTGTTAAATATATTTTGCGAACAGATTATGTTATTAAGTTTAACTCAAGTTTATTCTGTTATGCAGAATTTATGTTAAAAATTGTTTTTGTATTAATTTACTTCAAAATAGGTGAAATATGTAATATTTAGCATTTTTAAAAGTTATTGTTATGAAATACAGCATGAAGCATCAGTGTCTTTTTCTGCGTTAAAAGTAACATTCTCCAAGTACGGCTCTTCCAAGAAATAATTTTTCAAATTTGCACTTATTTGAAGTTATTTAGATCGAAGAGAATCTTTCATCAGCATTGAAATTCTTTTTATTTACAAAATAAATTGTTGATAACGTTTTGAATATGAATAAAAAAAATATTTTTTCCAAACTTCTTTTATTTTGGACTTAATATTTTAGAACAAATAAAATTCTCAAAATCTAGCAGATTGTTTTAATAACTATACGAATAATTTTTAATAATAAAAATATTGCAGAATATATTATCACTTGTTACAGAGAGAAATAAAATACCAAAATATATTTTTACTTGTAACTACCTGAACTCAAAAGTTATATATATATATATATATATATATATATATATATATATATATATATATATATATATATATATATATATATATATATATATATATATATATATATATATATATATATATATATATATATATATATATATATATATATATATATATATATATATATATATATATATATATATATATATATATTTATATATATATATATATATATATATATATATATATATATATATATATATATAGAAGAGACATCGGCATAGTTATAAAAATGAATGCCATGATAATAGAGTCGGATAAATTACACTTTCGACCTCTTTGCGTCCTTTAATAATTAATAAATGTGTAGTCTCTTCACTAGACTTCACTTTTCTTCATTTTACTTAGAGTAGGTGAAGAAGAAACACTTTTACAAGAGGAACAATTTTATGTGATTTCAGTATTGGAATCGAATGCGCGAAATACAATCAAAAGTTATTTATTTTCATTATTTATTTCTAGTAAAAGAAAATTAAAAAAATTTTATTAGATAAAATATAAGGAAAAAAACTTATTTAGCTTATTCGATAAAATTAATTTAAGTTTTTTAGAGGCTTCTATGTTCCACAGCCCATTAGGCCCGATTTTTTTTATGTATACAAGAAATTTTATTGATTGTTACAAACTGAAAAAAGAACTATGTATATAAAATATTTTTATACGTTTTTAAAACTAGCATATATTTACTAACTTTATTCAAATGTACGCAATTAGAATTGAAGTTATTAACAAATGGAAATGCAAATTAAAATTATAAAAATAGTTTAGAACGGACTATTAAAATCCCGGATAAGTATTTTTACCACATATTCAGAGAAAAGTTCTTTTACCTAATTTGCATGAATGGTGTCCTTTTTACCAACGCGAAGTTTTGCATCGATCAAAAATGAGCATAGGATGTTTAAAGCTTCTTTTATTTTTTATTAGCACTGTCATTCTAAAAGCATTCTTATAAAAATATAGCAATATTTTTAAATGTTTTCAAAATTGCTGGTATTATGACTAGAAAAGAATTACTAATTTGCTCTCCTTATTGCGATCTATCCGAAGCTTGCATTGGTAAAAACAATATTTCCGAAAGTTTCAAAAGAAAACTTTTCAAACTATGCTAACAGTTTTGCCATGTAAAATTTTATTTATTAGCTGCCAAAAGATAGATAACTTTAATGGAATTAGTACAATAGTTTTTCTATGATTTTATCCAGCTTGAAGTTTTTTTAGAAATGGTGTACTTTTTATTCATGAAAAATTTGCATAGACCAAAACAAGTCATAGGAGTTAAAGGCTTCTTTTTCGGTACATAAGAAAAGCATTCGAATATAAATATTGTTATTTTTTGAAATTTCAACATCACTGCTCTTAAAGCTAAAAATAAATTTTTTAATTCCTTTCTTCATTTTGGTCGATCTGAATTTCGCATGGGTAAAAAGGGCACAATTCTAAAAATATTATTTTATCACACATACGTTCGTATGCTAGCTTGTGTGCTTATTACAAAAATGACTCTTTAGCCCATGAACCTCATAGGCTTTATCCCGGATATTGCTTAGCAATTCACAGAGCAGACGAAAAGAAACTTATGATTTTCGAGAGAAAAATATTAGGAAACACTTTCGGTGCACTAATAATGAAAATCCTATTAAGAACAATAACCTTGCAAACACCTGAGAGAAAAAGAAAAAGAGTTAGGGGAAGCTCTAGAATAAAATAGTTAGATATAGTATAGATGTAGTTACAGAACTTGAAAGTTAATAGATGGAGAAATATAACATGGAATAAATCTAGATGGGGTAAAGTAACTGAGATGTCCTTGGTCAGCAACAATCCTCCCGAAAGCCTCCACACGGTTATTTAGAAGTAGTCTGCGCAGACTGTTTAAAAAGTGAACCAGTTGTGCGCTTGACCCCAAATTCTAGTTTAAAAGTGTCTGAGAGAAATTTATCATACATATTTAGGAATTGAATCTGCAGTGGTAGACAAGTAAATAAGACAAACCAATCATATTCATAAATGAAATAAATTTTTAGACATATGTTTGCTACCACTTTCTTAATTTTACCAGATTTTCCATTAAAGAGCTCTTTCGTAAACTGGTTTGCCTATGACCGAGCTCAGAACTACCATGGCTACTTACCAGCGATACGGTCGAGGAGGAAAGCGGAGGACCGAAAGGCCTAATCAGCGCGAACTCCACTTCTGTGACCTGACTCCAGATGAGCAACGACTGGAATTTGCATGCGATGCAGCCTCATTGTACACTACTAAGGAGGGATTAGATGCTATGATCAGCAGATTTAAAAAACTTGATAAAAATTCTGAAGCAAAAGAATCTCCAAGCTTAATATGAAAGAATGAACGAGCTTTTCTCTGACGGCACTGCCGAAGATGCAACGATGCCATTTAAAACAGATGTGATTGCGGGCACCAATAAGCCAGCAGAGACCTCAGTTGCAGCACCGACCTCCGATCCTAGGACAGCGGAGATTACTCCTGGCACAGTTGTTGATTCTGTCAGCGTAGAAATGGATCACGAGACAGAATCAGATACCAAACAACAGATAGAGGAAAAATCCCACTTAAAAGAACCGCCGACCAAGAGACGGAAAGAGAAAAGATTCCCACCCAAGACCTAGAAAAGACGGATAAAGACTCCACCCCTACTATTATACAGCGAGAAGCTACACCTACAGCCCCTGCAACAGATGAGGCTTCCCGATGGTCATGGAGTTGATGGGGGTTAATGATGGAAGCTCGAGGCACCATTTGATGTCTGACCATTGATTTGCCACCAAGCCCAAGGATTCATCTGGATGCTGATGTCGAGTGTTCTTTGATGTCAATTTTTAAAGAGAAACTATTTAGTGAGTAGTACCTATTTCATTCTCTTGCAACTATGTCTGGACGTGCCAAAGGAGGTTCCATTTTTTTTGACTACTGCAAAAATGTTATCTCGACGTTGCTGACGTAGAGGCGAGATTATTCACACGCCCATCAGGAAAACTGAAATACTTGTGATGTATCCCAACTACATAAAGCCAGACGGTAAGCCAGGTGAAATTTTTGAAGATGAATAGAGACACTTTCATTGTTATTCGAAAAAAGGGAGCTTTTGCACACTCCGCAATTTTATAGTGCCCGAAGGAGCTGCAAGACATTATTCGGCCAACTCTATTCCAGTACCTGAACAGTAACAGTACTGAACCTCTATTCCCGCTTGAAATGCCGACTTCATCAGCTAACGACCAAATTATGGAAATCAATGACGGAGACCAGAATATGGAACAGAGAAAAGAAATTTCGACATCTGACTCGGAAAGAATCAATAAAAACGACACAGAACTTCCTGCAAAGAAAAGGAAAAAGAAGAAGAAAAAGCTAGCAGATGTCAAAAAAGCTGAAGATAATCACACATCCACGACTACAAATAGCTGATCTTCTTCACCGCTAGAGACCGCCACTATCTTATTGCTATCAGAAACCAAAGAGGATTCCAACAAAGCCCTCCTAAGGAGGATTCCAACAAAGTTCCAGAGCCTCCCACAACACCAGAGAAAGTGCAGCACATTAAGTTTTTCAAAAGTTTTAATCCGTGGACTACCCGTTAACTTCAAGACTGAGGATATTTACCTTGAATTTGAGAAATTGGACATTGAAATCCACATTATAATCCAGTTTAAGAGAAGAGCGGTCCACTTTTTCTCAAAATTTTTAGAGAAACGGAGAATCACCTGAAAGCCATCACAGATATACAGCGGATTCCGGTCCGAGTTGAACGTTTTCGTGGCGGCCGGGGACCACTGAAGTGTTTTAATTGCCAGGATTACGGCCATGCTCAACGGATATGCAATGCACCTCCTAGATGCGTGAAATGCGCGAATAATCACCGATCATTCGAGTGTCGAAAAGATAGACTCAAAAGTGCTACAACTGTGGCAAAAATCACGCCGCGAACTACGCGGGATGCGGAGCCCACCCCAGCAAGAAGGGCCCTCGTGCTGTTGCTTCCACACCAGCTAAATTAGCACGCAGACTCGTATCACTTGTGAAAGAGCTCCATGACCTTCTAAATAATGAAGAAGTGCTTCGTCTTTTACAGAGGATCCTAGGGGAGACCTCTCTAGCTCAGTGATGTTTTTATTCTCAATTCAGGATTTATATTTCTCATATCAACATTGAACTCTAAATATATGTCATAATTAAACATGTGCCAGTTAAACATAGGAACTTAATTAGGGAATATGTATCAATTTATGCTAACATTTATTTATGTCAACTTATGTATATATTTTTCAAATTATGTTTATATTTATATAATGTCAATATGTGTTAATATATGTGTCAATTTAGATTGGATAATCAAATGTTATATTTAGTCAAGCAAAGTGCTTGTATTTTTGTATTAGCTACCACATCGACTGCTAAATTCAAAACGTTATTACTACAAATTTTCTGTAAATTTCTAGATGTAAGCGATAGGGGTGGCTATGCGGCCCTGGTGCCCAATTTTTGTAAATAAAGTTATAAATGAGGCTTCCCCCACAATACTCGAGCAGAAAGAGGGCCTGCTACTCAGTAGAAAACTCAAAATTTTCTTCAGAGGACTTAAAACCGTCGGTGAGATTCCAGACATCGCCTTTCTAGACGTCGCCTTTCTAGAGCCTTTCTAGATTTTGAACTACGTCCAATCAAAATCGAGCAGACGAGAAAGAGGTGATGCTAAGAGTGCAAGCTCCTTCCCCCGGTTCATAGTCATTCTCACAGACAACACCAAACATCGTGAGATCTACAACATTGATCAGCTCCTGACGACTCCAGTCCGGATGTAAAGATTTCGTGGTGTCCGCCGCAATATCCAATGCTTCGATGCCAGAAATTTGGTCAAACACAGAAGTCCTGCAGTGCAGAGCCAGCTTGCATGAAATTTGACGACGCACGCATTACGTACTTATGTACGAAATACATATGCGAATCGGCAAAGTGCATAAATTGTCATGGTGAGCACCCAGCCTGTTTTTCAATATGCAGTGCAAGACCAAAAAGAAAACACAGAGGAAACCCAGTCAAGCCTAGGAAAACCTCCGACCCAGTACGAGATTCCTGCTACTCTTCAAAGAGATGCAGAAGTTACTGAAGGATCAAGAACTAGTTAAACCTACTCCGATCCTTCCTCAATGGAAAGTCATAAACGTAGAGATCATCATTCAAGATTTCTACCACCAAAACGGCCACAGCCCTCCTGTGGAAATTCTCACCAAAAATTACCGCTACCGCGGTCAGGTACTTCGTAACTTTCCTATCTATTCTAGTAAGTGGTTTACCATCATAGTGGTCTGATCAGACTACCTATAAGAAACCGAGAGGAGGCTTTCAGTTATAGGAGGCGTTGCCTTATGCTGAATAAGAAGAAGACATAAGTCCTTGTTATATGGAAGAACATAAAACACATTTTGAGAATGGCACCACAAAGATGTGCCCAGAGTTACAGTAAAATACGTACTCGCTACCTCTACTCACCAGAGAGTTTAACGTACAGGTAAGACCATTTTTCAGGAAGCCGCCTTAATTCTCAGGCAGGGATGCCAACTGTTTCGATCGTATTAAATAGCAAAACTTGTAAAATAAGGATAATTACGCATATATATATATATATATACTTACCTGCCAACTTTTACGCATTTGGCATAAAATTTTATTTCGATATTTAAAGTGGTAGTAAAATGTTTGTTTTATATATATTCCTTGCATTTATAAACTTAATTTATAATCCTTTTGATCCGCCACTATTTAAAAAAATTAAGCATATATATAAATATATAATTTTGTTGTGGAAGTCTGCATAAGCTTGTTCAAAATACCTCTTATTTTTCTGCCTATAATTGCAATTTACATTCCATTTGACAACCATTGGCGAAAATCATCCTTGAAAGGATTAAAAGTTGGTATATATATATATATATATATATATATATATATATATATATATATATATATATATATATAAGCATATATTCATCTTACTATATAACATTGCGTATCAACAATTTTATTTTATTTTAAAGAAATGTGCAATCAGAAAAATTGCAGACATGGACGATGTGAAGCTGAAGATGGAGTTTACCGATGCAAGTAAGCATGCACATTTAAATTTTGGGATTACGTTTTTATTTCAAAGTCTTTTTTTTTAATTTTCGCATAACAATTACATTTTTTCTCAATAAAATAGTGGTCAGGTTACAACAGTGAACTCTGCTCCGGCCTAAGGGACCCACTGAAAAAAAAGCGCAAACATGAAAAGGACGCATAAGTGAAAAGCTTTCAAAATTCTAAAATGCAACACAAATTGCTATAAAAGCATGGACAAAAATGTTTCTAGAGATTAAATTATAATCAATCAATATTTTTATTAATTAATATTAATAATCGTATTTACTATAACTATACAAATATAAAAAATTGTAAAGTAACAGATTACAAACTATTTTCTTACGAAATAATCGGTAATAGATATTTTTCCTTTCTTCTCACGTATTTGTAAAACAGTTTTTTCAAACTCATACACACATGAAAGGGGAGTTTCAGTAGTTGACTTAAACTGTAAATAGTCACAGATGATAATTAAAGCTTCTAACACGAACTATGCAAATCTTTATTAGAACGATATATTTTTTTTCGCAAAAGGTGAAACATACTTGCAGCTGCACTTATTATTATGTGTGGTAGTGTTAAATGCTTATTATTGAACTAAAATATTTTAATGTCGTATTTGTTGGGAAAATGTAAACAAATAGATGGGCAGTATTTTCCTCTTGGCTGTGTCACTTCCTGTTATCTCAGCTAGAAGGAAGTGGGTGTTTCTGTTTTTAGTCAGTTATATCTTTGCTTTGGATGGAGGATGTTTCTTCTCTTATGTTATGTTTAAAGAGAGCTATGTGATGTTAAAGAGTTATGTTTAGTTTAATTGAATGTAGTTTTTCCTACTTTATATTTAAAGATTTATATTCAATAAATATAGTTGTGCAGTTATCCATGAAGTGAATTCTTGAGTAGTAATAGATGTCTTCAATATCTTATACTTAGTAAGCTGGCCCCTATTTTTCAACAATGGTTATGGGCCCAGGACATTTTAGAAGGGGGCCGTGAACAATTTGTATTGATAATTTGAAATATATTTTGAAGAACTTTTATAGAGAATGGCTTTGCTACCAGAAGACTTTAACTTATTAAGTTATGATAATTGGGACAGGTGGAAAAGAGACATTAAAAATTTGTTATTAGATGAAGGCTGTTGGAAATTTATTGATGGAAAAGAAGAAGAGTTGAAAGTTTCAGCTACAAGAAGAGAAAAACAGGAATTTGAACTAAGAAGAGATAGATCCAGAATTCAGCCAGAATTCAGACCGCTTATTCAAGATTGTTTAGATGGTAAAAAGGCTGGGGAAACATTGGTTAAGCATTTTGAGCCAAAAACAAAAGCCAGACTCATTCAGATACTTGATGAGGTTTTAGCATAAAATATCAAGCTAATGAAAGTATAGGCCTCTTTATTGCTAGACTTAAAACAGCAAGGAAAAAGCTTAGTGAAGCAGGTCATGAATTAAATCAGTTGTTTCAAGGCTTCCAAGCAATAAGGCATCTACCACCTGAGTTCTCCGTTATAGTTCAGTTAATTTATCGTTGGAATGATGAATATTTTACTATTGATAAAATTGCTGAAGAACTGATAAGAGAAGAAAGCAGACTTACACAACTGAGAGCTGATATTCGTCCAGAGGTTAGTGCATTTAACATTTCTTCTATAAGTAAAGATGAAGAAAGATATGGAGACAGAAAAAAATCTCAAAGTAAATTTGTAGAAAGTAATAGAAAAGTCATTGGTCCATGTCATCACTGCCACAAGTATGGACATTTCGTTGCAAATTGTCGAGATAGATATGCCAGAAATGTCAAGTCAAAGTGGGGTAAACAGAAAAGGAATTTCAATGATCAGTCAGCTGCTTTAGTTGAGACTTATTCAACACACTCTGTGGAAGTTGGTGAAACCATGATTAAAACTGATGATAGAATATGGGTTTTAGATTCCACTGCAACTACACATTTCTGTAAAAACAAAATGTTAATGTCAAGTTATGAAGAAACAAATAATGTAAGCATGGCTTTGGCTGTTGGGGATACTTCTAGTAAGGTACTAGGAAAAGGAACTGTTGAATTTTCAATTAAAGTAGGAGAAGAAATGAGTAATATAACCTTAACAAATGTTTTATACAACCCAAGTATTCGAAGAAACCTAATATCTATTTCACGATTAGAAGCTGCAGGAGCCAATTTTGTTGGAACTAAGGGAAAATTATGGATTTATTCAAATGATTGGTTGAAGTTATTTTATGCCACTAGAAGAGATGGATTGTACCACCTGAAGCCATACAAATATAAAACTGGAACTCCAAAAGCTGAAAGTAGTGGATTTAATGTTGGCACTTGTAAATCAGGAACAGATATAGCTACATTGTGGCATAGGAGATATTGTCATATTAATTTTGACTACCTTAAGGAAACTAGTAAGAACCAGAGTGTAAGGGGATTACCCAATATAGAAAAACCAGATGAAAATTGTGACACTTGCCTCCTTGCCAAGTCGAATAGAATCTCATTTAAATCAAATCCAAGTCGTACTTCTCAATCACTTGAAGTAGTATATATGGATATCTGTGGTCCTATGCCGAAAACTTCAATAGGAGGAAATAGGTATTTTTTGACAATTATAGATGATTACAGTCGTGCAGTAGTTTTATACCTTATGAGGAATAAAAGTGAAGCATTTAGGAAATTTAGGAATTATCATGCAAAGATGGAACGCTTGACTGAAAGAAAATTAAAGTGTATCAGGAGTGACCATGGCGGTGAGTTCTGCAATAACCAATTTGAACAATACTTAGAAGAGCATGGAATTTGTGCTGAGCGAACTAATTACTATACGCCAGAAGAAAATGGTGTAAGTGAAAGATTTAATAGAACTGCTCTGGATGCCATTAAATCTATGTTGAAGGATAGTAACATGAATGAAGAATGGTGGGATGAAGCAGTATGTTGTTTTGTTCATACGTGGGACAGAATTTCAAGAAACGGAAAGAAAACGTCATATGAGATGTTGTATGGAAGGAAACCACCAGTAATGTATTTTAAAGTGTTTGGATGTAAGGCTTATATTGGTGTACCTAAACAAAAGAGAAACAAATTCCAAATGCGTGCCAAAGAAGGTATAATGATAGGTTTTGCTTCTTCAACCAAGGGCTACCGTATCTACTTACCTGAAGATTGTAAAGTTACAGAAACAAAAAATTTGTTTAATTCAATGAAAATGAATTTGCAGTGGAAGTCATCCTGGACCCCAGTAGAAAACCACCAAGAAGAACAAAATGGAATGAAAAAGAAGAATCAAGTGATGAAGATATTATTCATAGGCCAGAATTTGACTCAAGTTGTAGTCATGAAAGCATCAAGAAGGTATCAGATTTAAACTGGTTAAGAAAAGCAACTAAACGATCAGATGGATCTAGAAATGATATTTATTATTTCATAGAAGGGTCTAAAAACCTATTTAGGTCATCAAATGACATTGAGAAATATTGTGATAGTCATGGAATTGAATTTGAAAAAGATATATTTGATTTTAGTTTTAGGAATGAATATTCTGGTAAAGTAACCAGAAATGAAGTCAGCATAGTACAAGAAGATGAAGCAAATTTAATTGAGTATAATATTCCAAAAGGCTACAAAGAAGCAGTTGAGTCAAGAAATTGTGAAAAATGGAAGAATGGAATGGAAGAGGAAATTGAAATGATGAAGAAAAGAGAAGTGTGGTCATTGGTAGAGAATCCGAAAGATACTAAAGTGATAGGTATTAGATGGGTGTGCAACCTAAAAACCGATGAATCGAATAAAATTGTGAGACATAAAGCCAGACTTGTTGCACAAGGATTTAAGCAACAACAGGGTATTGACTATTACGAAGTGTATAGTCCTGTGGTTAATTTTTCTCTCATAAATTTATGTTTTGCTATTTTTGTAGGTTTGATGAACTGGGTTCACTGTCAAGTCGATGTAAAAAGTGCATATTTATATGCAGACTTAACAGAAGAAATTTATATGGCACAACCTGAAGGTTTTGTAGTGGATCCATCAAAAGTGTGTAAATTAAAAAAGGAAATATATGGATTACGTCAATCAGGACGTGAGTGGTACACTGAAGTAACTAATGTATTATACGAATTAAAACTTGAAAAATTAGATTGGTGCAATGGAATATTCACAGGAGATAATGTGTTGCGATTGTTATATGTAGATGATATTGTGATAATGGGAAAAAGTCAAAAGGACATAGATCTGATTTTAAATGAGTTGAATCAAAATTTTGAATTAAAGGTTTTGGGAGAAACAAGGAAATTTTTAGGTATAGAATTTGAGAAAATTAATGGTCATTTAGTAATCCACCAGAAAGAATATATAGAGAATACAGTGAAGCATTTTAGGAAGTGGTACTACATACCCATAGTTTCATTGCCAATAGTTAAAGGATTAAATTTGTCAATGCAGGATTGCCCACAAACAGAAATAGAGAAAGCTGAAATGGAAAACATTCCATACCGAAGTGTTCTTGGATGTGTATCCCTTATAGCAAGTAGGACAAGACCAGAAATATCTTATGCTGTTAATATTTTATCGCAGTATCAAGAAAATTCTGGTATCAAACACTGGCAAGCTCTACTGAAATTATTAGGGTATCTGCAATATACAAAGGAAAATATGCTCGATTTGTCAATAAAGTGCTACACTGATGCCGACCATGCATCAAACAGAGATGACAGAGTGTCAATAGGAGGAACTATTGTATATGTAGGTGATATCCCTATCTTGTGGAAAACCTTTAAACAGAAAAGTGTTTCTGCCATGGAGGCTGAGTATATCTGTTTATCGAAGTCAGCCAAGCAGTTAGTGTGGTTAAAAAATGTGCTAACTGATAAGAAACTCAAACTGGACATACCAAGCTGTGAATTGTTTTGTCATAACAGTGCTGCTATGGATTTTTCTAAATCTGAGGTTGAGAACTCTCGAAGCAAACACATTGATGTTCGTTACCATTTTGTGAAACAATATGTGAATGACAAATTCTTTGAATTAAGATACATTAGAACTTTAAACAATACAGCGAACTTATTCACAAAACCTGCTGTTAAAGAACACATGAGATCTTTTTGTAATAAAATATATTTAAGGACTTAACTCAAGGTTGTGATTAAGTGTTTAACTTTTTAGCACAGCAAAAGGAAAAGGGGGCCGATTGTTGGGAAAATGTAAACAAATAGATGGGCAGTATTTTCCTCTTGGCTGTGTCACTTCCTGTGGGAAGTTGGGTCACTCCCTAGGGGAAGTTGGGTCACTTCCTTTTATCTCAGCTAGAAGGAAGTGGATTTTTCTGTTTTTAGTCAGTTTTATCTTTGCTTTGGATAGAGGATGTTTCTTCTCTTCTCTTATGTTATGTTTAGAAAGAGTTATGTGATGTCAAAGAGTTATGTTTAGTTTAATTGAATGTAGTTTTTCTTACTTTATATTTAAAGATTTATATTCAATAAATATAGTTGTACAGTTTTCCATGAGGTGAATTCGTGAGTAGTAATAGATGTCTTCAATATCTTATACTTAGTAAGCTGGCCCCTATTTTTCAACAGTATTTAGATAAATTAAACAGGGCGATTAGAAATTGTCTTGCCAAAATTGAAAAGGGATTAGAGGGGGTGGATGAGAATGCAATTTGTGTCCGTAAATGCCACGCTAACGTTCAGAAAATTTAAAAAGATTTTAAATGTAAAAAAGAATGAGACAAAAACACATAAAATCAAATCCGAAAATATTAAAAATAGTGACAAAAAAGCGTAATGTAAATTTGACATCACTGCCTCTTAGAACGGCAAAAACTAAACTGAACCATGCCTTGTACGTTTCCAGCAGCAACAACAAATATCAATGTCGGGAGCCGTGGTGGATCAGGTTGTAGAGTGCTCGTCTCCCAATGAGGTGACCGGGTTCGATTATCTCAGCGATGGCTGGTTGATACGACAACAGCACAATATTCGCACCGACCATAGTGATGACGAAAATTGTCCTCAATGGTAGGTGAATCATGGGTTAGAGTCCCTTTGTTGCAAGGCTAACCGTGGGAGGTTTTTGTGGCTTCCCTCACTATGTATCTCAAATGCGGGTTAGTTCCCTCAAAAAGTCCTCTACGAAGGCAAATTTCTCCAAATATTTGCTTCAAGAGTTTCCTTGTCTTTTGCATTGGGTTCCAAATTACAAGGTTACGGAGTTGAACATTGGTAGTTGTAAACCAAAATTTCGGTCAGCTGTTCAACGACGGTCGTAATATAAAATAAATGTCGATGTCAGAGTCCTCAGGAATTTCATAGATGAGGCTTTTAAGTGGCCCAATAAAAACAAATCGGAGCAAATTGAAAAATATTTGCACACAATTATAAAATTAGTTTACCCAAAGATAAAATATAAAATTAGTTTACCCACGCAAAATAATAAATTTCAGTATATATTTATTATTTTGTATTATTTTATTTAAAAATAGTCGAAAATGTTTTTAATAGTTAGGTATACAATTTTTCGCGTCATTCTAAAGTATCTAAGAGAAAAACTAGAAAAGTTTTAGTGATCATGAAGACCAGGGAAGAGACACACCTCGGATTTAAGCAAAATATTTATCCCTTGTCCGAAGCAAGTTTGCCTGTCTATAATATTTCGTTTTACTCTACAATAAAGAGAAGCGGCGTAAAATAAATTTCTAAATGCTTTTTCATACACACCGGCAATTTCGAAATTTCCGTAGCCTCATAAAATAGTTTTCTAAGTGATAGCAAAGTTGGCAAATTTAATTTAAATAAATGAGAATTAGAAGAATTTTGATCACCCCTACTTATCATTTATTAGCCTTGTATATAAATGGTGAGGCCAACAATAGTTGGAAGATTGCAGAGCCCGCTGACGCTATCAGGTACTACGTGATTACACTAGACAAGTCAAAAAGCCAGGCCTACTAACTCTCAACGCTCTTTGAAAAATTTCTTCTAGTGGTAGCCAAATTTATGCTTTATTGTATTATTCTTTCATTTTTAAATTTGATATAAAGTTATTTTTCACACCAGTCTTTGTAAATGATTCGAAAGTTTATATAAAAAGCCACTTTGTTTCAACCAGCGGTGAAGGCGGTGAAGCGGTGAAGGCGAGACGGAAAAGAGGAAAGGCTGGTAGTAAAACCATTTCAGTTATGACTAGTTTTCGGGAGGAGTTAACTTGTTCTTTTAAAAACTATTCAACAATATCTAATTTATCATTGGAAAATTAACAGTGTCTTATCTATGCTAAACTAATTAACGAAATCTTGATAGTTACAAATATTTTATTTTTCTCGAAAAAAATGCTAAAATGAAATGTCTTTCGTACCAGTTTTTGCACTTTTCCGTCTTGCTATATATGGGGCTTTCAAACATGGTTACCATGCCTGCCAACTCTTCCGGATTTTCCGGAAGATTTTGTTTTCATATTTAAAGTGGTAATAAATACATACTATTTTTTCTTTTATAAACTTAATTTTTAAATGATTTTGATCCCCACTATTCTTACAAAAATTAAGCACATATATTAATATGCGTTACTATCATGGTTGTCTTTCCAATGCCATTAGTTTCAGTCGCCCTAGGGCATAACACAGATCAGAGGTCTGGTGCCCGCTTGCGCGGGCAGATACCTTGCCAAATTACATGATCCAGTCATGGTTGTAAACTTAAATTTGCTCATATACAACGTATTTGTTTGCTTAAAATTGAAGTTTTAATTCCATTTTAATACCACTGGGGAAAATGATAATGGAAGGGAATAAAAGTTGGCAGGTATGGGTTACAACTTAATGTTTAAAGGCTTTTAATATGCTGGCAGAGTTACCTAAAATTCTTTAAGCTTTAGTTCTTTGCAAAAAGCGTACTATTTGGCTGCCATGCAAAAGCTGTTTATTAGTTTCCCAACAAATGAAAAACTGCCTATACACTTCCGATTTCCCCAGAAGATTTTATTTTCTTATTTACAGAGATCCCAACTTGCTCCGGATAGTGGATAAATATCTTCGAGCTGTAGTATTATAATTTTGGGTTAGAAAATTCGATTGATAGGTTTTTACTCACCACTACTTATAAATAATTCAAAGGCTTATCTGATGCGCCTCTTTGTTACATTAAAACTTTGTTGAGTCTCTCAAAATTCGTTCTTTCGTTGTAGTAGAACTGGGCGTCTGAGGCCTTACGGCCCTTTTCCCATTCATCTTGAAGTTAACTTAGAGACATACATGACAAAATTAAAGTTTGGGGAGCAAATGGAGTTCTTGAGAAAAGAAAAATGGCACTTTGCCATTATTTGGCAATGACAATATTATAAGTAATAAAAATGTACATGAAAAAGGTAAAATTAAAGTACAATGGGAAAATGAACACTAATGAATATTTACAGTTTGGAAATACATACAAGAGGGGGCGAGTTAAAGGATTGTGAGGATGTGTGTATATGTGTAAGCAAATGTGGCCCTGTTAAGTAGAGACCCGGCCGTCAGTGAGTGTTTGTGTTGTTAAATGTTAGTATGATATCAGAAGTGTAAAAGTGTGCAATGGGTCGAATTTTTGCATCCTCTTTGAGATTTATGCAGTCGAAAATATCATTAAAATTTGCGGTATTGCAGGTGGCGGCTTTAATAAAGAAGTTTCTATTTAATTTGTTGAAATGATGGTCAAAGCTGTCAATATTAAGATCTCTATGAATGGCATTGTTGCGGATAAACCATCTGGCTCTCGTGAGTTTTCTCAAGATGTTGTTTTGGAGTACGATAAGTTTTTTGAGGTCTTTTTCGGAGGCGTTACACCAGGCAGCTGAGGCGTACGTCATAATAGGACGTATCATCAAGGTATATAGGAGTTTTTTCAGTTTTAAACTAAGGTGTCGGTTATGAAAAAGTGTTTGAAGTTTGTTGGTTGCTGCATATACTTTATTTTTAATGTTATTTACATGGTCAGACCAGGTCAGTTTTTTATTAATGGTTAAGCCTAAATATATAGCTTTATCAACTATGGGTATAGTGTTGTTAAAGAGAACTACTTGGTATTTATTAGAGTAGGACTTTCTATTCTTTTGTATTATTAAAAGTTGCGATTTACTAGCATTTAGTTTGAACTTCCAATTTAGGCACCAGTCTTCCACATCATATAACTTGTTCTGTAGTTTTTGAAGTGCATTATCTGGTTTGAGAGATTTCTGCAAGATTCCAGTATCGTCAGCGTAAAACGCCGTGATACTGTTGTGGTCGTCGTGAAATATGGGGAAATCGTGGGTATAAATAATGAACAGTATCGGTCTTAGAATGCTCCCTTGGGGAACACCCGCATTTATTTTTCTCTTGGATGAAACAACACTATTTAGTTTAATATTAAAAGTACGGTTTGATAAGTAGTTATGTATTATTTTTACAATGCCATAGGGAAAGTTTAAATTAATTAGTTTGTACACGATACCAGCATGCCAAACTCGATCGAATGCTTTGCTGATGTCAAGCATGAGAAATGCAGTTGTCTGTTTGTTGTGCAGGCCCTTACCAATGAAGTCAGTGATTCGAAGGAGTTGTTTGGTGGTATCTAAGTTTTTTCTGAAACCGTACTGCTCATTAGGCAGACAGCCTAGAAAAGGCTTTATTCTGTTATACAGTATACGTTCTAGATTTTTACCAAAAATACACAGTAGGCTGAGTCTCTCAAAATGTTTGCAAAATTATCCAATTATCCAAAATTATCCAATATTTAAAGTGGTAGCAAAACTCATGCTATTCCATTAAGCTTTTTAAATTGTGATAAATATAAATGAGTTTAACCTTCGCTGCATAAAAAAATACCACAAATATATATATTAGCGTAATAGTCTTTACGATAACGAATTTTTTCCTGGTCAAAATATAAATACATATTTGTGTGAGATTGTTTTTCAATAATTGTTTTGCTACCACTTGAAAAATCGGTTCTCGGAAAGAGTGAAAGTATGCAAATGATTTTTAATCCTATTCGATTCACTCTTTGTTCATGGCTATTGGCAGGCCTGCCAACTACTACGCTTTTTGTAAAATGTTGCATAGAGTGGTAGACACTTAAAAACTGAAGGTTTCAGAATTTTGGCTAATTTGGTCAAGATTTAAAAGCTTTACCACGTAAGAAGTGGGAAGAACTGGCGTTGGATAGAAGCGTTTGAATCATTTAACTGTAGTGGTGTGGAAAATAAGTCCAAAAGAATAAAAAATAATACATTAAAACATAAACTTAAGTACCACTAGAATAAAATTTTGCGAAAAGAGTCAAAAGTAGGCAGCCCTTCAGCTCTCAAAGTTAGACGGTGTGCTTTCCTCATTAACTTACAGCTTTACTTAAACAGATGTATGGATTCATGCAATAATAACTGCGGATTTAGAACTGCTCATTTTGATCAAGTTTAATATAAATGTTTTGAGTCATAATGCTGATATCTATTTAACCCCTTGGGGACGGTTGATTCAGAAAAGCATTCGTACAAAATCAGAATCAAGTTGTAATTAAATAAAAAACGGTAACTTAAATGTAGTCGTTACTAATTTGACAGACTTACTTTGCTTTTACACTAATTATTGTTAGTTTAATCATATATATAATCAATGTTAATTCAAAGTATAACTAAATAGTTTTATTTTGAACAAAGTATTGGTGAATGAAATAAATCAAACAATTATAACTCCGCCCACAAATAAACTGCTAAAGAAATACTTTGATTACCAGTTTTGCATTTTTACCCTGATTGATACGGTTTTATGCTGTCACGTATTTGTGACAGTCGGCGCGAAAGGGTTAAGGAATCATTAAACTTGTTAAATTTAATTTTATATTTCTAGATGTGAAAAAGGCTATAGTGGATTTAATTGTGAAATACAAGATGCTCTTGTGGAAGGTAAAATATTTTTTTATTTATATGTTTAATTTTACTTGTTAATTTAGTTTATCAATTATTTGATTACACAAATTTTAGATAACCTAAAAAATTCATTATTATTGCTGAATTTTAATTTTAAGAAAAAGTTAGAAATCTATATTTTTTCTTTGTAAATTTAGCATTGGTATAATATTTCCTTTAAATTGAATTCAATTTTTATTGCTTGCTTTCAAATTACACTAAAATTCATGAAACAGTCAGAAATACTATTATCTCTACTAAATACAGTAGCATTTAAAATAATAAAGTCGCATACAGTAAATTAAAAAAAATACGTATTATATAACTATAATGTAACAGACGAGCTACCGATTCACATGAAATATATTATTAACAGGAATGTTAGTAATCCCGAAAAGTAAAAATTTGGTAGCGAAACCATTACTTTCTAACTTGATTCTGGAACGATTAAAATACCAAAACTTATAATCAATTATTCTTAATATAAGTAACCCAAGTTCCACCAAAACTTTTAGAAAGGTTGCAAAATTTACACCATAAAATACAGGGTGTTCCAAAATTATTTTTACATCACCTGGCTTGAAATTGATTACAGACTGGAAGTGCTTAGGGCCACCAATGGTGTGCATGTTGAAGTGTACTAAGCAAAACTTTATTAGTTGCAGTAATGCATGCAAAAGACAGAATATAAATATCTTGTTTATTTTCGAAGTTACGAATTTTTGAAGTTGTAAAGAAAATTTTGGAACACCCTGTATATTTCGTTCCTTTAATAGTTGATCATTAAATATTTCTTGATCATCGCAAAAATTCGAAAGCTTATTGAATCTATAGTAATATTATCTAAATTTTAATTTATTTATAACCGTCGTTGAACAGCCGACCTAATTTTGGGTTTAATACTACTAATGTTCAACTCCGTAGCCTTGTAATTTTGAACCAATCCAGAAGATAAGGATATTCCTGAATCAGTACCCTCAGAGGTATGATTTGTTATAGGATCATGGATGACTTTGTGACTCGACAGATTTAACGTGCATCAGTAACTATTTACTACAAGGGGAAACTTCGGCTTGCGGGGATTGAAACCACGACCTCTTGAGCATGTGCCCAGTGCCCTACCAACCAGGCTATTCGGACCTATGTTATCTAAATTCAAGTAGTTAAAAATTTTGAAAAACTTTTAATTGCTCTGATGTGTAGTTTGCTACAACTTGAAGATGTTTGGGGACCTTTGAGAGCACTGTTAATAACAAGAAACAGTAGTATGTATTGTTATCAATGTTAATAATTGATAGTAAAAGTCTTATACTGTTCATTAAAACAAGTTAGGTGTCTTTTCCGAAGTACAAATATACCTGTTTTAACCCATTGCATGAGGGCAACTTTTTTCAAAAAATGTATTACAGCTGAGAGTGATTGGAAAGTTTTCATTCAAGTCGAGCAATCTTGTCACAATATCAACAACCTCGATTTAGGAAGAAAAAAAACTATGACGAAAGATTGAAGTACTGATTACATATATACTGAATCACTTATGTTTGTGGTAATCACTAATGGATAATTTCTTTTAAAAAATTAACGGAAACAACGCCGTTTTGCTATTGCTTTTTGAGCGATTGCAATGTGTTAAACAATGTATGACAAGGTTAAAAATATCAGTTTGCTATCTAAGATAAAATGATATGGGCAAAGTTCATGCCTGCCAACTCTACCGGATTTTATATATATATATACATATACCCTCGTAATTTTGAACCCAATCCAGAAGACAAGGGAAATCCTGGATCAAGTATTGAGATACATTTGCACACGTTGCCTGAGCTTATATAAACGAAGAACCCCCAAAAGCGTTTGCCACTAATAAAGTCGGAATGCCTGATTTTTAGCCATATCTGTCGAATTGAAATCAAATTTGATGTTCAAAAACCAGTCATTTTGCTTAAAAATCATTAATTATTTGCGATTGTCAAGATCTCTCTCTTTGATTCGTCACATTTCGGCAGTTTTTTTTTTCTTCCCTTAAATATTAATCGCCACCAAGAGATTCGTCTATACTATTTGTATTGTGGTCACAAGTCATGAAGGAATTAATATGTTATACTGGGGCAGTGTTAAGTACTTTTGTCTTCCTCTTTTAAAGGTTAAAAAAACGTAGTTTGTGGTATTAAGAGATTTTTATAGTTGTTTTTATTACAACAAATTGCTATTTATTAAACACAACTTTTTAAAAATAATTCCTTCTTTTTGATGAAAATTAATTTTATTTTGATAATAATTTTACCCTAATCCTTGCGTAACTTATAACTGTCAGAAAAAAATCTTAGAAATATTCATATACTTTTATAGGTAATTCAGTGAATTGCTTTTATAGGTGCTACGGCTATGCGCACTGCTCTCATAATTATATCAATAATGGGGATTCCCTCGATTTTGTTTTCAGTTTTAATGGTTCATAAGTACCGAGCGTAAGTATTAAACAACTTTTTTTAGCACATTTTCATTTGCGCACGCATTCAAACCAAGCATTAAAAAAATTTGCATCTGAGATCATGCAAAATACGTATTCTTCAAATCCGGGAGGTTTTCCCTATGGGGTATTGTATTATTTCATTTGCAGGTAGGAAAACTTAGAGAAAGTATCGGTTTCCTTACACTGATCTTTTTTAAGGTTAAAAACTATTGTCAAATGTTCCCTATACTAATTATTTTACAGTTGGGTAGAATTTCATCATCACCTCCAGTAAATCTTTTTTTTAAACGTATATCTTAAATACCAATAAAAAATGAATGAATATGCCTAATAATATAAGCGAAACAAATATATCCTACTTTAAATTCGAATTGTAGATTAGAGTTTAACACAAGAGTCGCCGCATTTTAGATTTACCTAAAACCGCCAAAAAGGGTTAATTTGATCCTTATAGGGAACTGCTCATTCCAAAGTTAATGATTTTTTAATTAATGAATACTGTTAAAATTACAATATATAAGGTTTTTTAGAGACTTGATATTTCTTATGAACTTAATAAAAATAAGACAATATAGCGTAATATTTTATTACAGATTATTCTTGCTCAGGACTGCAAGTAATACGTAAATAAACAAATGATGCGAAAAAAATTATATGCATTAGTATATAAAAAGATATAAAATGAGGAAGCTCCATTATTAGTTAGACATTGTTGTTGTTGTCATAAGCCATTAAGGGTGCAATTTTTCTTGTTTTATAGAAGCGCCATCTATGGCCAAAATTGACTTTTGCCACACCCATAAGTCAACCCTGTATTATACATCATATATAGTAAATTCGTGTGCCGTGAAGGTGTCAGCAAAACATCGACAAATTGATTTTTAGCATCTCTCATAGATAGCAGTAGTTTTATTCTGCCTCTTGGGATGTTAAAATATATGTTTTATCTTATAAACTGGAATATGAGAATTACGGCCTATCAAATGCTCAAAGTACTGATTCCTAACTCGCACAAAAATGATTCACAAAGCACAGTTAGGGTGACGAAAGATTTCTTGAAAATTATCCAGGCATTGAATGTAGCAATACCATAAATATTTAAAATAATTGTGAGCCATTTGCAAGCTTCCCATCCCTCGAAACTCCCATGTATCTTCTATAACAACATAAGAGATGGCAAAAAAAAAACCAAAAAAAATTACACCTTTGCGGCTTCTAGTTAGAAATTAAGTTCTTGTAAATTTAATATTTAAATTAAAATTTAATATTAGATTTCCACAATTCTTGATGCAGAATGCGTTTCACGAAAAATGCATCACCTAACTTTCTCTACTTTCCAAAAATATGGAACAAAAAAAAAAAAAAAAAAAGTCGTATATTTGAAATCGGATTTTTGAGAAACTATTCGACTGATTTCTCTCAAGTTTTTTTTTATTTTGTCATGTAAAATTAGATACTTTAAAATGACGTGAAAATTGTATTCCTAACTATTAAAAAAATTTCCGGCTATTTTTAAATAAAATAATACAAAATAATAAATATATACTGAAATTTATTATTTTGCGTGAGTAAACTAATCTTATTTTTTATCTTTGGGTAAACTAATTTTATAATTGTGTGCAAATATTTTTCAATTTGCTTCAAAAGTTCTCGAGCTATGGCAAAATTCGCGAAAAGTAAAATTCACATTAATGTGTCCAAATTTTGAACCACTCTCCTGACCAAACTATCTGGACCACATTTCCAAGATTGCGGCTACCCCTATATATGGGGGGGGGGTCAGAAATTCGAGACACAGTTATTAAAGGGTATGTTTATCCAGAGAATTTACGTTTTAAGGTCTTATTTCAGAATTCAAAATATCATCTGCACTACTTAATTAGCATATTCGATGACCCCTCAAACCGTCAAGATTGATTCCTGAAGTGTGATGATCCGATCATTAGATCTAAAATTACTCAGGGTGGTCCGTTTTTTTTTTTTTTTTTTTTTTTTTTTGAGAATTCTACACCTCTTAGATATCATAGTATTGATTTAAATTGAAAATCGGGAAACCCTTATTAACAAAATTTTTTTCGATTCATATGTTCGTTGTTTAAAATAAAACATTTATAATTCACATTATTTTTACTGTTTAGACTGAAGAAGAGATCTTATATGACAAGTAACATAAATGATGCCAGTTCAACAGTTGAACTAGAAGGTTTTAGTAAGTAAATAGTTATGTTGTTTTTAGAAATATCTAAAGCTTAATATAATGTATACTTAAAATATCTATACCAGCCTGTTACTAACCTAGGGATGAGAAGAAAAATGTTATTAAAAAGCAAGAAATTTGTTTTCAAGAGAAGAAAAATAATACGAAAAAATTTAATGAGCCACTTAATTATTCTCATATCAGAAATGGTTATTACCCATTGGCCAAATGGGTCTTGGTTTGGAATTGATGGCGTTCACTGACTTTTCAACTGTATTCAAGAGTAATAGTAAACAGTGCGCATGCGTCGTCATTGCATGTGTTGCTATGGCGACTAAGCAGCTGTTTTTTTCTTCATTTTCACTAGTAGGAAATTTTAATGTATTTACATAATAATAATTTAAAGTATTTTTATATTCTTTTTATTATTAACGTATGATTACTGGCTTAACGGTGATTTCAATATAAATATGAATACTGAAGAAGGAAAAGTATTTTGTGACGTCCTGAAACACGTGCATAGGCAGGATATGAAAATCAATCCGACGACAAACATCAATTGAGACAGTTTTTAATTCAGCGTGATGGAGGAAAGTCTTAAAACCATTATATTTATTATTACGTCTAGCAAGTTCATCCACCGCGAATTTGTCAAATCTGTGCTTATGAGCCTTCACTAAATACAGTAGTTCTGTTTTTAGCATACCTTCTTCATCACTAACAATGTTTTTAGATTTCAGCCAGTCTTTAATTACTTGCTTTGTCTATGATGTGTTAGGAATTTTTCTTCTTTACGAGAGTGATATGGTGCATTGTCCGTCACAACGACAGAGTTCGGTTCTATTTCTAGAGCCGAATAGGGTAGAATTTTCTCGAACCATTCTTCCAAACACGCTGCATTCATATCCTTATAGAAATCCTTGTTTTTGTTCGATTTAAAAAGTGGAAGTCCCTCTTTTAAAAAGCCTGCGTTGCTACCAATGTGCGTAATTATAAGTCTCTCACCTTTGCCAGAAGGCGATTTTAATCCTGTAGAAAGACCAGATGAAAATGCCTGTTTTGACGAGATAACGGACGTATAATTCCACACTTTGTCTTGCATATGTCCAGCATTCAACCATGTCTCATCCATATAATAAATTTTTCTTCCTTCTTGTCTCATTTTGTTAATTGTTCTTAAATATCTTCGCCTCCACAAAATTATTTCATCTTTTTCAATGAGTGAGCTGTTCCGTCCTCGTTTTTGTTGTTTGAAGCCTAATTTTTTAAACAGGGAATAAAATGTCGTTCTTTTAAAGTTTGGTAAATCAGAATCATTGTTCACAGCTTTGAGAACTTTGTTTATTGTTACGGCGGAAAAAATCATGAACTTTTCTTCTTACAGCATTTTTGTCGAAATCGTCAATGTCATCCAAAAAACTTTTACGAGATTTAGTCCTCTTCGGTGAATGTAATATACTATCCCTTTTATATTCTTTAATAATTCTGAAAACAGAAGCTGTGCTAACTCCCGCTGCAGAAGCCGCATGGTCAGCCACATCAATGATTGGAACATCTGGTTTTGAATGCTCTTCTGTTTTATAAATGTTCAATATTATTTCCTTCTCAGCTTTACTTATGTAAGATTTCTTCTGCCGTTTTTTAGGAGGACTTAAATCCATCACTTTATTTTACATATTGCTCATGAAACACCTGCAAAAAGACACCACGACGAAACAAACAACCCTCTTAAAAATTAGAGTTTTCGCTTGACTGATAGGCGCTATTTGCCATTATCCCGGCGGCAAGTAGACAACTGTATTGCACCAAATAGCACGCCGCTTCATTTACTTTCACTATCAGTTCTCGTTGAACAGACATAGTTGCTGTACTTGGGAAAGACCGGGTTAATTTTTTTTAGTGCTGAAAGTGAGAGAAGTATTAACTTCACGGTCGTGGTTCGCTCCTCTGTTGCCTTTAGCAGTCGAGTGTAAACGTTCTGTATGATTGAAACTGAGCAGCAACAGCGTGAAGAGGTGGATTATGTCGCAGTTACAAGTAGCAGGTGAACTAACGCCAAGTATGAAATGGGCGTTACTGTCAAGATATTGTGACGTGGGCGTTACTGTGTGATCAAATCTCGTCCGGAGGTCACCAATGTGCAGGCCGGAGTTATCGATCATGCCAACCTTCATCTATCTAAAGCAGTGATTCTCAACCACTGTGCCGCGGCGCTTTTGCATGCCGCCAAATTCTTAAAATGTGCCGCCAAATATTAGAAATGATACAATAAAAATTATAATGCTTTTTTTATTATGAGTAAAGTTTAAATTAAGGAAAAGTGTATATATATACTTTTTATAATTTTTTCACGCTTTAACCACATGAACATCTTTGTCGGCGATTGTCTTGTCTCTGACAATCTTAAAATAAGATGGAAGTATTTAAATTGTACATGACACACAATTTTAAAAAATGGTATAAGAGCTAATCATTAGAGTAAGTTAGGCAATTAAAAAACAAATTAACAAAGGATAACTAAAAAACAAATGTATTAAAAAACAAATTAAAAAAGGATAACTAACAAAAATTAAGCTAACAATTAATAATTAGCAAAAAACCTAGCTAACAAGAAATCACAAAAAATAGCAGTTAATGTAAAAAAAAACTAACAGTTAATAACTATAGAAAACAAGCTAACAATTAATAACTTGCAAAAAACTAAATAACTGTTACTAACTGATAAAAAATTAGCCGAAAGAAATAATTAATCCCTTAATAAATGTGCTTTTGTAGTACATATTATTTTATTTCACATTCAAAATTATTATCACAAGCTATTTAACACAGTGTAAAATAGTTAATCGAACAACTTTTAATCTAATTTTTTTCATTTTGTGCCGTCAAATTTCGAAATCGTTAAAAGTGTGCCGCAACAAAAAAAAGGTTGAGAATCACTGATCTAAAGGTACCTCGTGGTTGAATCAAGTCAGACTCAAAGCTATGCGAAGATAGCCCCCGAAAATGAGGAAAATAAAAAATTCAAACTGCATTCGTTTGACCATTTTTTGACCACAAATGACCACCCTTTAAATTTTTTTGACCACCCTTATTTTGGACATAATCCTGAAAATTAAATTCGGGGGCTAACTTCGCATTTTCACGCCAAATGAATAAAAATCAAATTTTTATATTGTATTCGTTTGACCACTTTTTGACCACAAATGACCACCCTTTAATTTTTTTTGACCACCCTTATTTTGGACACAATCCCAAGAATTAAATTCGGAGGCTAACTTCGCATTTTTTCGAAAAATATATAAAAATCCAATTTTTATATTGTATTCGTTTGACCACTTTTTGACCACAAATGACCACCCTTTAAATTTTTTTGACCCCCCTTATTTTGGACATAATCCTGAAAATTAAATTCGGGGGCTAACTTCGCATTTTCACGCCAAATGAGTAAAAATAAAATTTTTATATTGTATTCGTTTGACCACTTTTTGACCACAAATGACCACCCTTTAATTTTTTTTGACCACCCTTATTTTGGACACAATCCCAAAAATTAAATTCGGAGGCTAACTTCGCATTTTTTCGAAAAATCTTTAAAAATCCAATTTCTGTATTGTATTCGTTTGACCACAAATGACCACCCCTTAATTTTTTTTGACCACCCTTATTTTGGACATAATCCTGAAAATTAAATTCGGGGGCTAACTTCGCATTTTCACGCCAAATGAATAAAAATCAAATTTTTATATTGTATTCGTTTGACCACTTTTTGACCACAAATGACCATCCTTTAATTTTTTTTGACCACCCTTATTTTGGACACAATCCCAAAAATTAAATTCGGAGGCTAACTTCGCATTTTTTCGAAAAATATATAAAAATCCAATTTTTATATTGTATTCGTTTGACCACTTTTTGACCACAAATGACCACCCTTTAAATTTTTTTGACCACCCTTATTTTGGACATAATCCTAAAAATTAAATTCGGAGGCTAACTTCGCATTTTTTCGAAAAATATATAAAAATCCAATTTTTATATTGTATTCGTTTGACCACTTTTTGACCACAAATGACCACCCTTTAATTTTTTTTGACCACCCTTATTTTGGACATAATCTTAAAAATTAAATTCGGTGGCTAACTTCGCATTTTTTCAAAAAATTGATAAAAATCCAATTTTTATATTGTTTTTGTTTGACCACAAATGACCACCCTTTAATTTTTTTTGACCTCCCTTATTTTGGACACAATCCCAAAAATTAAATTCGGAGGCTAACTTCGCATTTTTTCAAAAAATAGATAAAAATCCAATTTTTGTATTGTTTTTGTTTGACCACCTTTTGACCACAAATGACCACCCTTTAATTTTTTTTGACCACCCTTATTTTGGACATATTCCTAAAAATTAAATTCGGGGGCTAACTTCGCATTTTCATGAAAATAAATAAAAATCAAATTTTTATATTGTATTCGTTTGACCACTTTTTGACCACAAATGACCACCCTTTAATTTTTTTTGACCACCCTTATTTTGGACACAATCCCAAAAATTAAATTCGGGGGCTAACTTCGCATTTTTTCGAAAAATATATAAAAATCCAATTTTTATATTGTACTCGTTTGACCACAAATGACCACCCTTTAATTTTTTTTGACCACCCTTATTTTGGACATATTCCTAAAGATAAAACTGGCGTGAAGTTAGTCCTCAAAATTCAGGAAAATAACAAATTTCAACTGCACTCGTTCAACTCGTTCAACTGCACAACATTTTTGACTACAAATGACGACCTTGAAGTTTTTCCGACAATTCTTATTTCAGTCTTTCTTTTAGCGATATCAATATAATATATTTTAATTATAGCTGACATCTAAACGTAGTAATGATCAAAAACTTTTTCTTGCAATATAAAAATTTTAAAAATAAATTCCAAAATGACTATGTACTTCAAATGCAATGATTATAATCCATAAAAACGAGGAATGCTAAAAACTATATGTATTAGTTTTGTTCACATTAATCGTATCTTTATTTTCTGCAGTGTTATTTTAAAATTGTTTTACAAGTAGAAAAATAAAAGTTTAATAAGATGTAGTAAATCTAAAACATTTCTAAAACAATTATTAAGTAGTTATACTGTTTAAAAACATTTTTCTCAATAATGATATATAAAATTTAACATATTTCCTCTATAAAAGAGTAGAAATAGTTTCATAGCAATAAAGTTATTTTAGAAATCAACCATAACACCTTTTTCTCCAGTAGTGTATTAGCTCTCATCAATATTATATATATATAGATAGTAAATAGTTATTCTTCTCTAGCCATGGTACATAAAATTAGTTATATATTAAATTAGCATACAGTAACAAGTATTATTTAGCTTTACTATCTAAGAATTCTTCATTAGCATTTAGGCATTTTATTTTAAAAAACATTGATTTTTGTAAAATATAGAAATAATTATATACAAAATAGAAACACATATCTTATCACTATATTAAATTAAATTCTCAAATCTAAGAGTAGCTAAGAATTCTTCATTATAGCATTTAGGCATTTTATTTTAAAAAACATTGATTTTTGTAAAATATAGAAATAATTATATACAAAATAGAAACACATATCTTATCACTATATTAAATTAAATTCTCAAATCTAAGAGTAGCTAAGAGTTCTTCATTAGCATTTAGGCATTTTATTTTTAAAAACATTGATTTTTGTAAAATATAGAAATAATTATATACAAAATAGAAACACATATCTTATCACTATATTAAATTACATTCTCAAACTGACATAACTTTAATTTATGCAAAAACAATGGAGAAAACAATTTCAAACAAACTGCACAAAACTTACCAATACTATTTACAATCGGGTCTTAATCATTATTAGAATTTTAGCAATTACAAATAGAAAGGTATTTTTTTCACAATGTTGTAACCAAATAAATGTGTTAAATAATTACTCTAATACAAGTAAGAACATATGTAAAGTATGTACAAATGAAATGAGATAAAGACAGATTGTTAAAAGCACTAAAAAAAACATAAAATAGAAGTAAATCCAATCGTGTATTAACACATTTTTCAAAAGGTATTCTTTCATGAATCATTTCATTACTATTTTAACAATTGAACAATTCGAAGTCTCGTAGACCCATTGAAATTTAAGTTTCAGAAAAGACAAATATTTTAATATTTATAATTTAATATCAAAACTTTCTTTTTCGTATTTTACAATTTAAATAATTTTCAATTGTTAAGAAAGCGAACACCTTGAAATCTTTTGATCTTATGATCAAATTGAAAATCCGATCAAATGATCATTAGCTATTAAGAAAATATGTTTTCTTTCTGTGCACTACATTAAACAACTACTTATGAAAAATTCGAACAGTATTTAAAAAGATTAATTCGACTAATCTTCATAATTTGTATAGACCAAAATATGTGGATTAATTTTTTTATTTAATGAATCATTTAAAAGTTTACGTTCACCTAGCATATCATCTCGTATTTCCCAGGAATTCCGTATTCGTCTGCAAAAGGAAATATAATGTCCTATTGAATTGTGTTCGATTGGTCCCATATACTGTACGAATCCAGCTAATATATACTGCTGTTTCTGAATCAATATTTTTTCTGGTATATCTTGAAGTACCGTCTGTTCATTGTGATGTTGGCGAAACTGTTGAACAATTTCTGACATTTCAGTTTTTTATCCAAGAAATATTGTTCCACAAAGGTTTCAATGTACTCTTCAAACATAGCTCAATAATTTCATCATAAGGAATTTCAATCAAAGTATAATCTTTCTTCAAAATTCCACAGTGAGGACACATGCCAGTTTCGATTGCTGATGGAGTTACTTTAAACAACTGATTTATAATTGATCCAATATTAATTGCGCAGTTTAAAATACTGCAGTTATCGCTATTTATTATATTCATTAAAATTAGAGCTCTATCTTTGTAGAAATTTCTTGTAAAACCAGCTGTTGCATAATTTTTTATGAATGAAAATATTTGTTCATCATTATTGATATCATTTAATTTTAAAAAATAATGCCTGTTATCCATGTAAGCTGTAGACATTATTTCCACTATGGAATCAAATGCACATGTATTTCGAATTTCCATTAATCTTGTCCCAATATATACAGCAGACTGAATGTTACCATTCCTTATAATAGAATTTTGTTTTTTTCTGATGGGTCGATTATGTATGAAAGATATTTCTGGACAAGGTGTTAGGTATTTCCCTCTTTTTTTATTATTTTGCTTTAGTGAAATTTTTAAGTTTTCTTCATCTGCATTCGTATTATTGGAATGGCCACATTTTTCTAAAACGGTTTTTTCGCAATAAGTATCCAATAATTTTTCTAGTTTATTGATTTCATTTGTCTTATTTTTGTTTCTCCAATTCTCTTCTGCGGACAGATAGCCAAAATTATCATCAAAAGCTTCCCAGGTCGTACTTGTTTTTGCAGTTTTCTCTTTATTCAAATTATATAACTCATAATTTTCTGTATTATGACACGCTTTAGGTAAAACTTCTTGCTTATTCGTGTTATCATTATCCACGTTATCAAAAATAATATTTTTTTTTATTCGAATCCAATTCATTTGATGCTGTTTGTCCTTCTTTTGAGTTAATTATAATTTCTTTATCAAAAATTTTTTCTCGTTTCGGACGTTTATTACTTGAAAAGTCTGTTTCATCCTTTATTGTAGTAATATTTCTTTTTCTTTGGGTATTATTTATTGCTCTGTTGTATACACATGCTGATTGAATAGAACTCATATGCTTTACAAAAAATTTGTCAGCTCGAAGTATACTGCCATATCCATCTAAGACAGTTGTTTTTAAGTTTTTGAAATAAGCTTCAACTATTGGATACTTATTGCGAAAAAACCGTTTTAGAAAAATGTGGCCATTCCAATAATACGAATGCAGATGAAGAAAACTTAAAAATTTCACTAAAGCAAAATAATAAAAAAAGAGGGAAATACCTAACACCTTGTCCAGAAATATCTTTCATACATAATCGACCCATCAGAAAAAAAACAAAATTCTATTATAAGGAATGGTAACATTCAGTCTGCTGTATATATTGGGACAAGATTAATGGAAATTCGAAATACATGTGCATTTGATTCCATAGTGGAAATAATGTCTACAGCTTACATGGATAACAGGCATTATTTTTTAAAATTAAATGATATCAATAATGATGAACAAATATTTTCATTCATAAAAAATTATGCAACAGCTGGTTTTACAAGAAATTTCTACAAAGATAGAGCTCTAATTTTAATGAATATAATAAATAGCGATAACTGCAGTATTTTAAACTGCGCAATTAATATTGGATCAATTATAAATCAGTTGTTTAAAGTAACTCCATCAGCAATCGAAACTGGCATGTGTCCTCACTGTGGAATTTTGAAGAAAGATTATACTTTGATTGAAATTCCTTATGATGAAATTATTGAGCTATGTTTGAAAGAGTACATTGAAACCTTTGTGGAACAATATTTCTTGGATAAAAAACTGAAATGTCAGAAATTGTTCAACAGTTTCGCCAACATCACAATGAACAGACGGTACTTCAAGATATACCAGAAAAAATATTGATTCAGAAACAGCAGTATATATTAGCTGGATTCGTACAGTATATGGGACCAATCGAACACAATTCAATAGGACATTATATTTCCTTTTGCAGACGAATACGGAATTCCTGGGAAATACGAGATGATATGCTAGGTGAACGTAAACTTTTAAATGATTCATTAAATAAAAAAATTAATCCACATATTTTGGTCTATACAAATTATGAAGATTAGTCGAATTAATCTTTTTAAATACTGTTCGAATTTTTCATAAGTAGTTGTTTAATGTAGTGCACAGAAAGAAAACATATTTTCTTAATAGCTAATGATCATTTGATCGGATTTTCAATTTGATCATAAGATCAAAAGATTTCAAGGTGTTCGCTTTCTTAACAATTGAAAATTATTTAAATTGTAAAATACGAAAAAGAAAGTTTTGATATTAAATTATAAATATTAAAATATTTGTCTTTTCTGAAACTTAAATTTCAATGGGTCTACGAGACTTCGAATTGTTCAATTGTTAAAATAGTAACGAAATGATTCATGAAAGAATACCTTTTGAAAAATGTGTTAATACACGATTGGATTTACTTCTATTTTATGTTTTTTTTAGTGCTTTTAACAATCTGTCTTTATCTCATTTCATTTGTACATACTTTACATATGTTCTTACTTGTATTAGAGTAATTATTTAACACATTTATTTGGTTACAACATTGTGAAAAAAATACCTTTCTATTTGTAATTGCTAAAATTCTAATAATGATTAAGACCCGATTGTAAATAGTATTGGTAAGTTTTGTGCAGTTTGTTTGAAATTGTTTTCTCCATTGTTTTTGCATAAATTAAAGTTATGTCAGTTTGAGAATGTAATTTAATATAGTGATAAGATATGTGTTTCTATTTTGTATATAATTATTTCTATATTTTACAAAAATCAATGTTTTTAAAAATAAAATGCCTAAATGCTAATGAAGAACTCTTAGCTACTCTTAGATTTGAGAATTTAATTTAATATAGTGATAAGATATGTGTTTCTATTTTGTATATAATTATTTCTATATTTTACAAAAATCAATGTTTTTAAAAATAAAATGCCTAAATGCTAATGAAGAACTCTTAGCTACTCTTAGATTTGAGAATTTAATTTAATATAGTGATAAGATATGTGTTTCTATTTTGTATATAATTATTTCTATATTTTACAAAAATCAATGTTTTTTAAAATAAAATGCCTAAATGCTAATGAAGAATTCTTAGCTACTCTTAGATTTGAGAATTTAATTTAATATAGTGATAAGATATGTGTTTCTATTTTGTATATAATTATTTCTATATTTTACAAAAATCAATGTTTTTTAAAATAAAATGCCTAAATGCTAATGAAGAATTCTTAGATAGTAAAGCTAAATAATACTTGTTACTGTATGCTAATTTAATATATAACTAATTTTATGTACCATGGCTAGAGAAGAATAACTATTTACTATCTATATATATATAATATTGATGAGAGCTAATACACTACTGGAGAAAAAGGTGTTATGGTTGATTTCTAAAATAACTTTATTGCTATGAAACTATTTCTACTCTTTTATAGAGGAAATATGTTAAATTTTATATATCATTATTGAGAAAAATGTTTTTAAACAGTATAACTACTTAATAATTGTTTTAGAAATGTTTTAGATTTACTACATCTTATTAAACTTTTATTTTTCTACTTGTAAAACAATTTTAAAATAACATTGCAGAAAATAAAGATACGATTAATGTGAACAAAACTAATACATATAGTTTTTAGCATTCCTCGTTTTTATGGATTATAATCATTGCATTTGAAGTACATAGACATTTTGGAATTTATTTTTAAAATTTTTATATTGCAAGAAAAAGTTTTTGATCATTACTACGTTTAGATGTCAGCTATAATTAAAATATATTATATTGATATCGCTAAAAGAAAGACTGAAATAAGAATTGTCGGAAAAACTTCAAGGTCGTCATTTGTAGTCAAAAATGTTGTGCAGTTGAACGAGTTGAACGAGTGCAGTTGAAATTTGTTATTTTCCTGAATTTTGAGGACTAACTTCACGCCAGTTTTATCTTTAGGAATATGTCCAAAATAAGGGTGGTCAAAAAAAATTAAAGGGTGGTCATTTGTGGTCAAACGAGTACAATATAAAAATTGGATTTTTATATATTTTTCGAAAAAATGCGAAGTTAGCCCCCGAATTTAATTTTTGGGATTGTGTCCAAAATAAGGGTGGTCAAAAAAAATTAAAGGGTGGTCATTTGTGGTCAAAAAGTGGTCAAACGAATACAATATAAAAATTTGATTTTTATTTATTTTCATGAAAATGCGAAGTTAGCCCCCGAATTTAATTTTTAGGAATATGTCCAAAATAAGGGTGGTCAAAAAAAAATTAAAGGGTGGTCATTTGTGGTCAAAAGGTGGTCAAACAAAAACAATACAAAAATTGGATTTTTATCTATTTTTTGAAAAAATGCGAAGTTAGCCTCCGAATTTAATTTTTGGGATTGTGTCCAAAATAAGGGAGGTCAAAAAAAATTAAAGGGTGGTCATTTGTGGTCAAACAAAAACAATATAAAAATTGGATTTTTATCAATTTTTTGAAAAAATGCGAAGTTAGCCACCGAATTTAATTTTTAAGATTATGTCCAAAATAAGGGTGGTCAAAAAAAATTAAAGGGTGGTCATTTGTGGTCAAAAAGTGGTCAAACGAATACAATATAAAAATTTGATTTTTATTCATTTGGCGTGAAAATGCGAAGTTAGCCCCCGAATTTAATTTTCAGGATTATGTCCAAAATAAGGGTGGTCAAAAAAAATTAAGGGGTGGTCATTTGTGGTCAAAAAGTGGTCAAACGAATACAATACAGAAATTGGATTTTTAAAGATTTTTCGAAAAAATGCGAAGTTAGCCTCCGAATTTAATTTTTGGGATTGTGTCCAAAATAAGGGTGGTCAAAAAAAATTAAAGGGTGGTCATTTGTGGTCAAAAAGTGGTCAAACGAATACAATATAAAAATTTTATTTTTACTCATTTGGCGTGAAAATGCGAAGTTAGCCCCCGAATTTAATTTTCAGGATTATGTCCAAAATAAGGGTGGTCAAAAAAATTTAAAGGGTGGTCATTTGTGGTCAAAAAGTGGTCAAACGAATACAATATAAAAATTGGATTTTTATATATTTTTCGAAAAAATGCGAAGTTAGCCTCCGAATTTAATTCTTGGGATTGTGTCCAAAATAAGGGTGGTCAAAAAAAATTAAAGGGTGGTCATTTGTGGTCAAAAAGTGGTCAAACGAATACAATATAAAAATTTGATTTTTATTCATTTGGCGTGAAAATGCGAAGTTAGCCCCCGAATTTAATTTTCAGGATTATGTCCAAAATAAGGGTGGTCAAAAAAATTTAAAGGGTTGTCATTTGTGGTCAAAAAATGGTCAAACGAATGCAGTTTGAATTTTTTATTTTCCTCATTTTCGGGGGCTATCTTCGCATAGCTCAGACTCAAACTAAAGTTGTGTACGTAGTACCTGTCCGCGAAGCGGACACTCCTCTACTTCATCTTAAATAGCGCCCGTGGGCGCCTAGAATAATGTCCATAGAGTTGATTGAGTCAAGTTAGCATGAGTTATATACCAGGGAATTGATGTTTAATTTTGGTAGTGGTAGTTACGCCACAGTATCATTAATCACTATATCTCATCGCTGCTTATAATTATTTCAAAATAAGCTATTTAATTGAACTCTATTTTATAATTAAATTTTTATACTAAATAAACAAAATGATAAATAACAGAAACGATAAAAAACTAAATAATAAATAAATAAATAAGAAATATCGAAACAAGTAAATAATTACTGCCTTTAGAGTGTTTATACATTTTGTCAATTAAATGTCTTATTCTATTTTCAGCAGCCTATGAGAATTGAAGATTGAATTTGTGGAAACAAGAAAATGCACATTTCTTTCATTTGTATGAAGAAAAGAAACATTTAAGATAAATAATCTCGATTTCATATTTATTGTATATCATTACCATATATTCATATAAACTTCACATCGTAACTTCAAATGTTCTTAATAATATTCATTAGAAAACTTTATATGTAACTATTGTTGCGTGTAAGTAAAGGAGCAAAAATTTTATTTTATATTTAAATTTTGATGTTATTGAAATCTTGGAATTAAATATTATAAGTGCAGGGTAAAATGTATGTGAGGAAAAACAAAATTTATTATTAATGTTTAACTATGTTATTTTTTTTCTACAGATAGTGAAGTTTACGCTTGAACTTCGAATTATTGGTATAGTAAAAGCTTTTATCACTAGTGATTTAAAATGTTTTTTAAATTTGTATCAGGAAACTTGATAATCATGCGGTGATGTTTTTAGTGATAACAAAATGAAACAAATTTATTCAAAATTAATCTCGTTTTTATTTCCCCGCCAATTTAAAAGAAAAAAAAATCATTAAATGCAGTGGTCGGAAGTACAGCACTACTTGTAGTGAAACCACTATAGTTGCTTCGCAGTTTGTAACGTTAGTGCGCTGCAAAAAAAAACAGTAGTGTGTAGCGATTCTTGGCAACTACTTTTAATATAAATTAAGAATAGTAACACGGCTGCAAGTCAACTAATGTTTTGAATTTGATGGGTACAAATATTCGCGGGTTCGTCAATGGATGCAGTGAAAATGACCCGATGGCCGCAGCTGAACTTTAATGGAAATTACGTATTTAAAATCAAGTATAACTAATGTATAAACTAGCCATTACGACAAATAGTCAATTAGTCATAATATCGATAATTGAACGATTACGGAAAATAGATAATTAATAATATAAAAAATTAATCACTTCACTTTTTAACTTTCACATACGAATGCACACTTTTGAAACATTTATGATATTTCAAAGGAAGGGAGCGTATTTTTGATGTACTTAATTTCTTAGAGGAAATATAGGGCATTAAACAAGTATTTGGTCAAATGCCCTTTATTTCATCTAAAAAATTAAGTGCATTAAACAAGTTTGATAGTTTCGTCTTTCCTAGATTAAATATTTCCTGTAGAAAAAGGCATAAAAACTTAAAGATTAAATGAGCAAATTCGAAAAAAATTTTTTTTTGGAATAACAAACTGACTCATGTAAATATGAATAAATAATTCTTAATTATTCCTCATTGTTTAACGTAAGACAATTTCTTATACCAAACCATTTTGAACATAGGTGTAAATTAAGATCTCTAGCAAAGATCGTCTTCATAAAGTAGTGAAGTAGTTATTAATTCCAAAGTAGTTTGCAATCACTACATTTAAAAAGGTAGATGCAGTTAACTACATTTGTAACAAAGTACAAAAGTAAGGAAGTTTTTCAGTTTATACTGCCAATTAATTTCTGTTAATTACCAATACCATCTAAATCTCTGGTAACAACATGATTATAGAAGGTATCAAAAAAGTAGTGCTTTTTATATTCATGTTTTAAATTTTATTTCATCTAATTTCAAATAATTTAACTGCTAAAAACATTAGGGAGGCATATAAATTTAGCGAAATTACACAAATATTTCTTCTGATAACTTGGTCAAAATAAAATACCCACAATCTTAAGTATAACAAGAACAACTGAAGAAAATTTTAATCTCAAATAAAAGTTTTTGACTTCAAAAAACAGGAAAGGGATGTGAGTGCAGAAATCTTGACTTCGCAGAAGCAGCTTTCGTATCTCAGAGGTAAAACTCAACCTCCCCTCTATTATTTTGAGGAAAATTACTTACAAATGTGACGACAACGTGATCTACCAAAAGTCATTGTCTGCCTTATTATCGGTAGACTAGAATCCGGGTAAATAAGAAGGAAGTGTAGCTGAAGTCGTTGAAGTGGCAAAAAGTGTCATTGCAAGACTGCGGAATTGATTCCTAAAAAGAGGGCGCGTTTGACGTCGTCCATGTCTTACCACAATCAAATAATAATTGAAATCTCCAGTTAACAGCAAGTCGAGACAGAACAGCCAATACAACGCTAGCTCAAAGGCAGTCTCTTTTGGTGACAGGACCAAGGGTCCCAAACTAAACAATTCGAAATAGGCTTCATGTGGGTGGCCTGCATGCAAGCGGGTCAACGGTGTGTATTCTCTTGACAGCCGGGAACCGGACTGTGCGAAAAAAAATTTACCAATGAACTTCTAGATTGGATGCAAAGTGATTGGAGTCAAGTGCTGTATATTGAAGACTCCAAATAACCCTATCAGAAAAGACCACATAACTGATAAGGTATTTTTATCGATTAGTCTGGAATCAGAATAGGTGGTTGTACTAGCCTGCTTTTCATTCGAAAAGGCAATTTGTCGACTCAAAGGTATACAGACGACATTTCGAGACCCCATCTCCTATCTTACGCTGCAACCATCAGTGATCACTTTCTTTTAACCTTTTCACGTGGGCGCAAAAATAAGAAATGGAGATCTTCTGGTGGGCGCTTTTTGAGACTGGGGGATGAATTCAAGAAAGGGAACCGCTAATCCCTAAAACAAGTCAAATGATGGGTGTTAAACATCCCCGAGAGTTTTATTCCCCCTCTGTTATTCTAAACACCATTTGCTGTCTTTTACACCACCCCGGTTAGGGTAATAGAAATACCACTGGTGGAGAATTCCCTTTTTTTGTCAACTAAAAAAGCGCGGGAAAACTTCTTTGGTGGTTTTATACAATTCAGCGTAAAAAACTACATTCCAAATGTCACATGTTGACTATTTATAGTGTTTTCCAAACAGTCAGAATCAGTGTGGTGTGTCACAATTTTCTCATTTTATTGTTTTAAATTCTAAAAACAAATAAACCTAATCAAAGTTTTAGAAAACTTTTCATTATGCTAGCTATAAAAAAATTATGCACGCATATATATATATCTGTGTGTGTGTGTGTGTGTGTGTGCGTGCGTGTGTGTGCTGTTTATGACAAATAAAAATAAAGAAAACTAATGATTACAAAGTCAATATCTATATTCTGTTCTAAACTATATTAACAATTAAAATCTCCATCCTCTGAGTAATTTTATTATATTTTTTTAATTTCTATTAAATCTTATTTAAAAAGTTTTTTTTTTCGTTCCATCAAACATTTTTCATCATATATTTAAATTAAAATTATTGTAATTGTGGTATGTCATTGCTCACTGTTTTATATCAATACTTTCAACGTATTATTATGAAACATTTCACTGTTTAATATATAATAATATTATTACTCATTTGAATAATAGCTAAAAAAAAACTTTGTTTTTTTGGATACTTTTTCAACAGGTAATTCAGTTTTTGAAAATTTCAGTTTGATTTCGCTGGAGATATTTATATCAGTTTTTAAAGTTATATCTATTTTTTATAAGCTCTTTGATGCCATATTAAAACGATTGGTTTATTTGTAAGTTTACTCAAAAAATAAAAAGCTAATGAGGTGTACAGTGATCCTAAATACTCTTTTAATGAGTTAAAAATCATCGGAAATTTTGAGGACCAAAAAAGAAGGCTCAGTTTATATCCATTTTTCACATAAATAACGGATAGATCGTCCTCTCTTGCAATTTGAGGGTTACTATGTTTTAAGTGTGAAATCTGTTCTTCCTGAGAGTTACTAGGCATTGAAATTGGTTAAAAATGAGGAAAAACCATTTTTGTTTGCGAGTAAGATCGATTTTTCTTTGAACCAATTTTTATGTGCACAAACAGTTCTTTTTCGTGATCTTAATTTAGTTAATTTCCTTTTATTTTATAACCGTCGTTGAACAGCCGACCCAATTTTCGGGTTTACGACTACTAATGTTCAATTCCGTAGACTTGTCATTTGGACAAGAGAACTCCTGGATCAAGTATTGGGAGAAATTTGCCTTCGTGGAGGACTTTCTGATGAAACTAAAACGCATTTTCGTTGCTTGGAGAGGAAGACCACGAAAACCTCACACGGTTAGACTGACTGCAAGGGGATTCTTACCCATGATCCGTCTACCACTGAGGAAATTTCACGTCAGCACTGTGGTCGGTGCAAGTCGGATGCGGAATTCGTATCGACCAGCCTTAGCCGGAATCAAACCCCTGTTCACCTCATTGGAAGGCGAACGCTCTATCCCCTGAGCCTTCACGGCTTATAATTATAATATCATAAATATCAATATTATTCATTATAAATATTTTACATGTATATATATTTTAAATATTATAAATATATTATAAATATTTTACAATATTTTACATGTAAAATATATTTTCTATGTTTTCGAAATTGAAATCATAAACGCTATTTTTAACTTTTTTTTTTCGAAACCATTTTACTTTTGCGGCCGCTTTCATGTTTTTTTCCTTCACTCTACTCACAGTTCACCTTTTAAATATAGTTTCTATAAATTCTTTTCGTATCTCAGCTTTGAATCTTTTTATAAGTGTGAAGCTGAAGTTTTGAACATTAAAATTCTATAAATCTATTAGTTGTTAAGTAAGTTGAGGTCAATTGTGAATAATATTTTTAAATATTCTTTTAAATATTTAAAAAATTTAAAAAAAAAATATTACATATGTAACGCAGTTTCAATAAAGTGCTTGCTTTTCATGAAATTTGCAACAAAATAAAAGAAATGAATCCTATTGTTATATGCTAATCATTTGCAACTGAAGCATATCAACTGAAATATTTATGAGTTTTCGCGTTTTAAAAACTATTTCAAAAATATATAAAGGAAGTTGAAGAAAAATATTGTTAGAATTTTAGAACGCATATTAGATTCTGACCAAGAGTTCACGGGACGAAGGTGCTAAGAAACGTGTTATAAATGTAGAGTTCGCTTAACACAAAAAAAATTTTTTTTTATAGTAATTGTTTAAACTATTATATGCTATTTAGAAAATTAATTTAAAAATTCTGTATCATTATTTTTAAATAATTAACAATAGTTTATAATTTGAAATCTTAAAATAAATAAAAATAAACGAATAAAATAAATATATAATAAAATAAACGAATTCATTTGATAACATAATTTTCAATCGAAATGACCTTGATTTCTGCAAGAAAGGATCTTTCAAATTAGCCGGGAGTAAGGGCAGATTTATAATCTTTTACCTCGCTTTTTTATTATTATTATCAATAATAATAACAATAATAAATAAATTAATCTGATGAATAAAGATAAAAATTATTTATCACTTATTGAAGTGACCGGTATTTTTCATAAGTCGATAGATGAAAAAGTTTAAAATCAAATTATTAAGTCAAAGAGTTAATATCAAATTAAATTTCCTAAATTTTCTTGCATCGGATATGACTTAAATCGCTTCACTGGTAACAGACTTATGAAGACAGTGACTGAGTCTAAACAATGACTAGTTGCATTTTAAATAGTTTAAAAATTAATATGTGGTTGAAAGTCTTCTTGTAAAAAACTTTTGATTGAAATTAAACGTAAAATGTTTAACAAAGTAACTAAAATTACAAACATTAATTTGAGTATATTATATATTAGATAGCAACAATTATAGAGAAAATTAATTTTAAAAACTATTTAAATATTTGTATTAAATTTTAAATTTAGACTTAATAATTCAAATTTTGTTTTGAGGAAAAAGTTGCAAATAAAGAATTGCAATAATAGCAGAACAGAAAACAAATTGTTTTCATCATTTTCATTTAATTAACTAATTGATTTTAAGTATAAATATTTATAGATATCTAAAAATTGCTTTTGTGTGATATGTGCTATTTGTTGATAAGCTTGAAAACAAAGCAATAAAAAGTTGAAAAAGCGTCATACGTGCTAATGGATGGAATGTGTGTAAATAAGAAGATAGGACTTTTTATAAGATGTCGGTATGTGAAATGTCTTTTTACCCCCACATTTTTACGCTGAAACCAATGATACCACCGAAGAAGATTTCCCGCGCTTTTGCATAACTCGAAGAGCACCAGAAACCTATGATCTCTATGATCCCTTACCAAGTGGTAGAAACATTTACTCTACATTCCAACTTTTAGTTCGGATTGTTCACATGTTTAACATGTGAACAATCCGAACATGTTGACATGTTTAACAACAAGTTGTTGACATGTTTAACATTAAATTCTGTATGATATACATTTAAATTTAAATTCAAAATATTCATTTTATAGTTTGCAAGAAGTTGTAATAGTAGTATTTTAGTAATATATTTTACGATTTTTGCAAAAAAATGTTATTCCTTATTTCAGTTTTATTTTTTAAATTCTTTGAAATTTTAAAATTTGTCTATAAATTCAGCATTGAAAAAAAATTTCTGAAATTTTTTTAATACTATAAGCTATTTGTTCCCTGCTTCGCATATATTCTCTAAATTCAAAAAAATATTTGAAAATCATTTTCTGTGTAAACTTTAATTTCAATTCCTGTTTTGAATAACGAAGTCATTGATATATTAGAATTATTTTTTCAGTAAAAAGTAATGTTCATTTTATTAAATATACACAAATAATATATTCTTCATAGTGAAATATTAGTTGAGTCATATCTAATATGTTATGTGAATAAATAGGAATTTTTTTTAAACTTTTATTTAAATTCTTGTTTTGAATAACGAAGACATTGATATTTTGAAATTATTGTTGTAGAAAAAAGTTATGATTATTATATTCAATATATACAAAACATGCATTCTTCATTGTAAATTATTATTTAAGGATCATATTATCTGTCATGTAAATAATAAGAATTTTTTTTAAAACTTTTATTTCAATTCTTGCTTTGAATAACGAAGATATTGATATTTTGAAATTATTGTTGTGGTAAAAAGTATTGTTTATTACATTAAATATATACAAAAAATGCTTTCTTCGTTGTAAATTATTACTTAAGCGACATATTACATGTTATGTAAATAATAGGAATTTTTTTTTTAAACTTTTATTTTAATTCTTGTTTTGAATAAGGAAGAGATTGATATTTTGTAAATTATTGTTGTGGTAAAAAGTTATGTTTATTATATTAAATATATACAAAAAATGTATTCTTCATAGTAAAATATTAGTTGAGGGTCATATTATATGTTATGTTAATAAATAGGAAATGTTTTTAAAACTTTTATTAAAATTCCTGTTTTGAATAACGAAGATATTGATATTTCGGAAATTATTGTTGTAGAAAAAGGAAAGTTTATTATATATTATATATATAAAATATGCATTCTTCATAGTAAAATATTTCTTAAGAGTCATATTATATGTTATGTTAATAAATAGGAAATGTATTTAAAACTTTTATTAAAATTCCTGTTTTGAATAACGAAGATATTGATATTTTGGAAATTATTGTAGGAAAAAGTAATGTTTATTATATTAAATATATACAAAATATGCATTCTTCATAGTAAAATATTTCTTAAGGCTCATATTATATGTTATGTAAATAATAAGAATTTGCTTTAAAACTTTTATTTCAATTCTTGTTTTGAATAACGAAGATATTGATATTTTGAAATTATTGTTGTAGGAAAAAGTAATGTTTATTATGTTAAATATATACAAAAAATGTATTCTTCATAGTAAAATATTAGTTGAGGGTCATATTATATGTTTAATAAATAGGAAATGTAAACTTTTATTAAAATTCTTGTTTTGAATAACGAAGATACTGATATTTTGAAATTATTGTTGAAGGAAAAAGTAATGTTTATTATATTAAATCTATACAAAATATGCATTCTTCATAGTAAAATATTTCTTAAGAATCATACCATATGTTATGTAAATAATAAGAATTTTTCTTGATACTTTTATTTAATTTCTTGTTTTGAATAACGAAGACAATGATATTTTAAAATTATTGTTGTAGGAAAAAGTAATGTTTATTATATTAAATAAATACAAAAAACGTATTCTTCATAGTAAAATATTAGATGAGGGTCATATTTTATGCGATGTAAATAAATAGGAATTACTTTTAAAACTTTTATTTCAAAAAAAAATTTCACAAAAAATTCAGCAATTATAATCAAAATTTTAAAATTCCGTTAGCTGATTTTATAAAACGAAATTAAAACAGAACCTAAAAAAGCTTTATTTATTTAAGTTTCTGTAAAATATATTGCTTTTACATTTTATTTCAATTTGAGTTAATTCACTTAAAAGAATGCTTTTCGATTCTCGATATTCCATATTTTTTATGTACTTTTGAAAATATTCGTTGAATTAAATTTGTAATAAAAAAATTATTTTTTTCAAAAAATGGCCTAAACTTGAACAAAAAAATTTATACAAAAAAATAGCAACTTTTATACTGACTAAAAAAAACTTAAGAAAACGCCATACAAACAAGCAAGTACCCGAACTTGGAATAGATGTTTCAAAGTAGGTGGGAAAAGTAAAGAAACTTTTCTCCCCTTAACTTAAAAAGGTGAGACCTCTCGTATAGACTAAAACAATAAAACACATCCCCCTGTAATTTGATCCTCTGTCTTAACTGCGGTGGAGTTTCCTTCCCCTATTCCTACGCTGAAAGTGTCACATGCCCACCAGTGGAACCCAAGTTCAGATGTGACAACTGCTGTCACAGCCCCCTGGAAAAGGTTAAACACATAATAACGCTTGCGCTGTTTAGAGAACTTTCTTGAAGCTGAAACAATACAGCGTATAGAATGGCCAGTATACACTCCTGATCTTAATCCGATTGAGCCTGCTTGGGACGCACTCGAAAGACGCGTTGATTCAAGACTTGTATGAACGCATTTCCTCAAGAGTGGAACAGTGTTCCCAAAAGTCGCGTCAATAACCTCATCGTCTCCATGCAAAATAGGTGCGTGGCAGTCCTCGCAGTTCGGGGAGACCACACACCATATTAAACATCTTGTGTACAAATAGTTTTTGTCGTTTACAGGCTATCAAATTTTTTTGCCTTGAAATTGCATTTCATGTCCTTTATACTTTTCCATATAATTAAATCTTTTCAATCTTATTTGAAGAAAAAATTAGTAATTTCCATATTTCCATTGATGAGGCACAAGTGGGTGGTTTCTTTTAAATTTTATTTAACATTTTATTATAAATTCTTTTAGGAAAAGGTTTTACCAATCTTTGTCTTGATGAATTGCTATTCGTTCCAAAGTTTTGCTTGCAGCCACATCAGTAAAAATCCATCCGAAATGGGTATGTCCTGTTTCATATTCAGGGAATTTGAATGTGCTGCTAAAAAAAAGTTTTTATCTTAGTCAAAAGTCACGCAATAAGGATTATGTAACCATCTTGATTCATTTTAATAGATGATGCTGAAAAGTTTCGGAATTTTCATATTGAGCATGCTTCTAAGAATTATTTCCAATGAACATTCCAATGAAAATAATCTTTCAATTGAAATCTTGACTTTCTATGGCTCTATCTGAAACAACAATTTCCACTATGAAACTTTATGAGGATTAAAATTTTAAGAAATATTTAATACATAATATACCAAATGAAATACGAAGAAGCAATTGAACTTATTTTAAAACTAAAACATATCCTTTTCGAAACAGAATAATTTTTCTGTTTCTGCAGCGAGAATGATTACAGCGAACGATCACATAAAATTGATAGAAAATGCCAAAAAATTTGATTTTCTCGGAATTTTAAAACAATATGAGGGCATTTTTGCTAAACATAAATTTGATCTTGGGGAAATTAGAATGGAACCACGACGAGTAAGGTTAAGGTTAGACTTAACTATATCTTTGAAGCCAAATAAAGCATCACCAAAACAATGGAAAGAAACAGAGAGCCAAATTCAGAATTTATTAAAATATAACATGAAAGTTCTTCAGCATATTTTGAGCCAGTAACGATTGTGCCTCGTCTATGGTAATTGCCTGTTTTTTGCACAACTAAGATCGCATGACGTTGACATTTGTGCGCTCTCACTGTGGACCCACTGCCCTATATCTGTATATCATAGCGTTTCCCAAATAGTGTATTGAAGAACCCAAGGTTCCGTATCAGGGTCACAAGTGTTCCAATACTTAGAACTAGTTTGCGATAGGCAAAGCACGTATATTAAAAAAACCTATAATGAATGAGCAACAGGAACATCTTTCTAGTTAAGTAACAGGATTGATCAAGCAGGTAAATCACATACGCTCCGAAAAAAATAGTGCGTGGAGTCCCTCCGCGCGGAAGAAGTTAAACTTCGCTACCTGGGACGTTAATTGTAGAAGAATCAGCAGTCGTAGAAGGATCACTAGTTCTACTCTTTTTCCTGCTCCACTCGCTTCCGTGCTCTGTAATCGCGGTAATATTGTGCATTTTTCCCTCGTGGACATCCTGGACCAGTGGAAGTGCTTGTGGTTGCCTCATCGTCTCGCTCTGGAAAATGTATTTGTATTAATAATGTATTTGAATGCGTCATAATGTAATTTCAGAAGAGAAAACCTAACAACCAATTGATATTCACAAGAGACGTACCTTGACATAACCTTAAATCCGTCGCATTGTCCGTGGGATTATTTTCACTCATTATTTACAATTGTTATCCACTAAATTTGAAAATAAAAAATACTACCCTATTAAATTATATGTGTATCAAAACAAACTAAAAAAATATTTATAAAAAAAAACAATACTTTTATGACTTTTATTATTTGTATGCTAGTGAGAACCAAAACAATATGGAAATGAATGAGGGAAAACTGGATCCTACCGCGTGATTTCCCGGCCAATAAAAATGTAGCGTTAAACGTTTAACGCAACCTTGTTGGAAGTCGCATTAGAAGTATAACTTCAAAAAAAAAGATTTATTAAATTATGTATGACATAAATAATTGCTTATATACTTAAATATAATGCGAAGAAAGTTGTTTAGAAATTATTGATCCATTATTATTGATATGTTAATTTCTAATTATCATTGTGCAATGATGGTTTGTTATTCATAGTGCAATAATGGTTTGTGAAACATTGAATTATTATTATTTTTTTTGGCCAATATATTCGATATTCTGAAGTCGGGGTTCCGCCAATAAAAGGATGATATTTTAGGGTTACGTATTTGAAGAAAAAATAGAGAACCACTGATGTATCCAGCATCCTAATAATAACAAAAGCATTACAGAGCCGTGGTGGCTAAGGAGATAGAGTACTCGCTTCCCAATGAGGTAAACCGAGTTCGAATCCCAGGGATGGCTGGTCGATATAAATTTCGCACCCTGCTCGCACCGACTGCATTGAGGACGTAAAATATCCTCAGTGGTAGACGGATTATGGGTTAGAGTCCTCTTGCCGTCTGGCTAACCATGGAAGCGATTTTTCTCTCCTTGTAACGCAAATGCGGATTAGTCTCATCAAAAAGTCCTCCACGAAGGCAAATTTTTATCAGTAGGGATCCAGAAGTTTCGTTGTCTTCTGGATTGGGTTCAAATTTACAATGCTACAGAGTTGAACATTGGTAGTCGTAAGCAGAAAATTCGGTCGGCTGTTCAACGACGGTTATAAGAAAAGCAATGCAGGGTGGGTTACAAAAATCGCCCACTTCAACATTTTAGCGTGAGTGTATTACATTTTCTATCTCCTACGTAAATTTTCAAAAAAGCTAACTGAGAGCGTTTGAGCAGAGGACGGATTAGATTGAAACAGTGACATTGGTACTGTGAAAGGTCCGAAACACTGTTTATGCAAGATGTTTGTTACTGTTTGTCAATAATGTTGTTTCCATCTCGTCAATACCAATTTATGAAATGAAGAACATGGATTTTTAAGATATTTTAAAATATCGAATGCACTTTATCAAGTCAAAATACTGATTTAGCCTTATCAGAAATGTTCGATTCAAATTTTTATAGATGAATGTAATCTAATATTTTATTCGTTATTTTAAAGAAGAAATATAATATTTTATTTTAATTTTGAAATTAGAAATTCACTCAATTTTAAATACTGCGTACCGAATTTTTATTTTGTGATAGCAGTTTCATCTTCAAATAAAAATGTAAATGCCCGCAAGTCAAATTGAGTTATGTTTTTCCAGAGAATATAAATCTATAATTAAAAAATAAAGAATCTTGTAACGATTTGGAAAATTGCCCTAACCACAGGAGTTGAGATAATATGTCGAATTTGCTAGCTTTGAATACGTGTTTTCAAAATATTTTATCTATGTTTTTAGTCGTTAAACTGTTCTACCGTGAAGTGCTCGACTTCGCGTGCAGGTCGTTGGGCTACCGATGCAAGGGTGCCATCCCCTCTGCAGAGGATCAAAATTGTGATGGCTTGTCTTCGGATCATCCTCAGGGATGTTTACCAGACAGTCGCCAATAGCCCATTGTGCAGCTCTAGTGCGACGTAAATTAACTACTACTACTACTATGTTTTTAGATTTCTAATTTAAGTAGTATTTTTCGAGATATTTTTCATACAATTCGGACATCCTGAGAAAAAATATTGCAAAGTAACATGCAAGAAAAGGGCACATTTAACACTTTTTTTACTCACTTTCTGCTTATTTATTTACCTAAACTTATGAAGACGTCAGTGTTTACTGCAATGTATGGTTTCTTGTCAAGTTGTCTTGTCAACAGACAGCAAAAGTTAGAGGAGGACATAAAAAAGGTGATTATGGAGGGGTTCGAATCCACTAACTACACATTAAAGAACGTCTGGTGGATAGGAGCATTGCACTTGTCAAACACATTGCAATTGTATAAAAAGTACTTCTTCGAAAAAACGTGGTTGGGGATAAGGACTTAACTGCAATGCTCCAAAGAATTTATTACAGTGGAAAATAAATTTCTATCATAATTATATATATTGTTTTTAAAAAGTTTCCATTAGCCATTCCTGGTCACCACTATAATTCGATAACTCAAACACATATATCAAGTTACGCTGCATATGAGGTAAAAATTTTCAGCATTTTAGAAGTTAGTCAGCTAAATTTTCCCTGCATTGGTATTATTTTAACTATCACCAAAACAATTCTGAAGGAACACTAGGCGCAATGTGGATGCTATGATTAAATCAAAATATTTTATTTAATAACTTCAAAATTTACAAAAATCTTTGGATTTAAAATATTTTTAAAAAATTGTCAAATAGATAAATGGTAATTTATATGTATGTTTAAGAAATTGTGAAAATTTAACAAGAACATTTAAGAAATTAGTAAATTTAGCAAGATTCTTGCCCATCTTTAGTGAAGTGTAAGATTCTTGTTAAATTTACTAAGCCAAAAAATCAGTTATTAAAACATAAAATTCGCTACCATTGGAATAATTTTTCTTACATAGCAAAACAAATGTATAATTTCAGATGAAAAGCGTAAAATATTATGTAAGATACTACTTCAATTATTAATAAATTTCGTGAACATTAATATATTTTCTTAATGAAATAAAATTCCAAAAATAAGAAAAAAATCATATTTATTTATTTTTTTATTTATTTATTCACTTATTTATTTATATTTTTATTTGCTTATTTTTTTTAAACAAAGCACACGATAGAAAATGAAAATTTCTTCAAGTTTATGTATTGAAGAATATAAAAAGTGTTTGTAAACATAAGGCAGAAATAGATCAAAGAGAAAAAAAAATATTAAAATTATTTCATAAATAACGTTCGGATATTTATTTTAAACACATAACTTTAATAGTCTTTACACTTTTAATAGTCCTAATTTGTTTTAAACCTTCCCGTTTCACAGTCTTTAATGTACAATTTTATTATTCTGCATGAACAATTAAATTTAAAAAAAAAAACTAAATATTGTTTGACTCAGATGGGACCCTGGAATCCTGTATGTATATTGTTTCTTCTGCTCTAATTTTAAGAAAAATATATTTCGGTACTTTTTAATTATAAATAAAAACTTCTAATAGTTACTAAAAATATGTTAATTTATCTGAATTATATTTGTACTAAAATGCAAAATCAGAAAAAGTAGTTTTTTTTTTCATTCATGTTCAACAATGTATCAATAATTGTTTTTATAAATTGAAGAATTTCAATGAAAAATGATTGTGCAGCTTAGATCAAAATATCAACAAATAAAAAAAAATTCTAAAAATTATTGTTTGAATTTGAGTTGTATTTAAAATACTTTACCTGTATCGTAAAAAAAGTCACCGGCGTTTCAGGTTTTTATTTTATAACCAAAAATTATTAAAATGCTAAATATAATATGTTTCACTTATATTGGCCTAAATTTATACAAGGTAATTAAAAATATATAAAAAATATGTTTAATATAAATTCTGCATCAAAGGATTAATGAATCGAATTTGTATTACTTTTTAGCATACATTGCATTTCGGCAATGGGTTAAATCCTTTAAAGTAGCCTATCACAAAGTTCATAGTCTTAAATAAATTAAATAAATATTATACTAATTAGATATTTTTCTCAAATAATTAATCTTAAAAGCATTGTAGTTTTGTTACAAAATTTAAATTTATATCAATGTTTAGTTTGGAGTATAAAAATATACACGTGTCTTAAAAAAATAATTCATTGACAGATATCTAAAAGGCACTTTTTTTAAAGAAAACAGTATATTTTTCACTACAATTATCGGCAAACAGTTTTATAATACCTGATAACAAAATATGTTTATGTGTTCAAACATTGTTATCGTTGAATCGATTTTCAGTAGGTAACATGATATTAAGCACAGCTGCATCATTCAATGTCAAACATTCTATTTTAACTCAATTCAAGAATAAATTTTTCGGCTCGGTTTTTTTTCTTCGTATTATCATATGAGAATAAATATGAAGACGATATTTATTTTCATATCTCTTTTTGTTTATTTCTTCGCGGTAGTGAAGGGTGATATCATTTTAGAAGATTTTCCTGCAGCAGTGAATGAAAGAAGTGGAAGCTCTCTGCTCAAAATTCTAAGTGCCGGTGAGAAAACTTTGCTTCCTTTTTTATATAAGAAATTATTAAAATAATGGAGAGACTTCTATACATTTTTTTCATATTTCACCAAAAATAATACGAAAATCATTTTATAACTTCAGAAGTTTTCAGATCATGCAATTTCTCATACATATCAATGAAGTTAAAGAAATGTGGAAGTTCGAGGAGCCAACAATAAATTATAAACGGAAGACATTATTTAATTAATATTGTTTCATAATTATTCGGTTTACATATGCATTAAATACACAATATTTCATAAACCTAGCTATAGTCAATAAAATCAAATAAACTTTTATAGCAATTTAAAATTAATTACAAAATTTTTTGCTTTATAATTTGACAAAATTCGCTTAAAACTGCGCAATATAAAAGAATTTAAAGTAGTTCTCCTATAATGCGCATGCGTGGAAAAATTATATATTTTTTTTCCATAATTTTGTCGTGAATATTATATTGGCCACTAATCAGGAAAGTCCGATTTGAATATCTAAAATATATAAAAAGTTTCATTCAATAGTTTTTGTACTTTTTAATAGAAAGAGCAAAGTGATAAGGGATTTTCTCCAAATATTATTTTGCATCATAAGACAGAATTTAATAACAAATGATAAGACCTTACAATACACGTTCATACACGAAGATGCGATTGAATAAGAAAAGAAAACAGGCGAAAGAAAAGATTCTTTTATATGGGGGTTGATCCGCTTTAATGCTGGTGTCAATTTTAATAAATCTTATTTTATAGTACAGAAGGAAATTTGTGGAAAATTGTAATTTTTTCTCGCGTGTGCAGTATAACAGAACCACTTTTATTTCTTATATTTTTCTCAATTTTAAACGAACTTTTGTTTCAAATTCTAAGTTTAAATTGATCAAAAATTTAGATTAATTTTAATGAATATTCTTTTAAGTTGTAACAAAAAAAAGCGCAAGGCAAAAAAATTAGTTTTGTATAAAAATTTCCATATCTCCATAAATTTTTATGCTGGGCTGACGAAATTTTGATTAATTATTGCATATAATAACCAAAATAACTGTCAAAAGTTATAAATCTATAGCTACAGGTTTTGGCATATTGGGCCCAAAAACAAAAACATTATCTAAAACATTAATTATTTTCTGTTTGAAGTTTATTGTCGATCCCACAAACCTCTAAAAGCTTTTAACTTCATTGAAATGTCTGGGAACTCGGATGATCTAGAAACTTCTGAAGTTATAAAAAGATTCTCTCTCTCTCTTAATGTGGCTAATATCCGTTTCTTCTATCTATTTCTTCTTGTCTTCGATCATATGCATTATCTTTCCTAATATTCTTATATATTTCAAAAACAATTCTATCAGTCCTATAATTATCATATTTCGTAAAATTTCTGCGATATGCTGGCGGACTTGATAACTCTTTTGGCTTTGTAGGAATATTTCTAAGGTCTTTTGATTTCAACGTTTTTCGTACGTCATCAAATTCTTCTAACTTTCCAGAAAGTTCTACTGGAGATGTAATGTTACTCCATTCATCCAAACAGTATTCTTTAAATTCTTGAAGAACTCGTTTCTTCCTCTGGTCAGTTATAATCAAATCTTTTCAAAAGTATCTCCTTTTAATCCCGTTATCCACCCATCAAAATAATTAGAAAGTTCGTGATAGAAGTCTGGCCAAGTTCCTTCAGTTTATTTTAGATGCTTCATAAAAAGTTGACGAAATTTTTCAGGAGTAAGCTTGAATCTCTTCAGTAAAAGTCCTTTAACGTGTTCATAATCTCACATCAGGCTCACGGGCAATAATTAGTGTTACTTCATAAGGAAGTAAACCCAACAAATGTGTTATCCTCAACTCTTTTCCTATTTCCGTCCTCCGTGCTTGTTGCTCAAATAACACCAAATAAAACTAATATCTTCTTTAATGTCATATTTATGAATTAATGAGTGTATCTTGTGAATTTCGCGCACCTTCTACTTGAGGAGTACCAGCCATCTTTAATCTAACTTCAAATTTCATTCGCTCCAATCATATTCTCTCTCTTCTTTAAATCTCAGTGCCTCTGCTTCACCTTCTTCCTTCAAATGAATCTTCTTCTCCTCATCCTTTCGTTTTTTTTCCCTCGATAATTGTAAAAAATAATTCTTTAGGGAACTCCTTTTCATACTTATTAACTCCTGTTATGGCTTTTTTCAGAGAGATTATTGTCATACTTGGGTTAACATCTATCTCTAACTCTAGTGTTATCGCTAATAAATCCTCCTGTAATCCCTTGCCCGAGAATGCCAGGGTTAAGGTTGAATAACAAATCAAAAATTTCAACTAATGAACTTTAAGTTAAATGTGAACAACAATTTTAAGTTAAATTTGTAGAATATTCTTCCAAAGAAAAAATTATACCCTTGTTAACTCAACGTAAATAAATATATTTATCTAAACTAAATAGTTAGCTGAACAATAAAATAATAATAAAATTTAAATTGAAACAAAACTATAAATTTTATGACATTGTAATTTTATATTTAGAAGGTCATTTAATAATAAGGAACAGCAATGATGAGTACCAAGCCCAAAACAATAAGAAAAATATTATTCATCTGAAACAAACATTTTCATGAATAAATGCAATTATAATGAATAATGTATCTCATAAAAATATTTTTACAAAATATAAATCGGCATTCAAAACTTTAATTAAGCTAAAAGAAATGTCTAAAGATATACTTGTAAATCAAAACAAAATATACATGTTCTACTCTTGGCATTCATAAACTCAAATACAAGTGTTAAAATATTTAATGGCAATCAAAGTCTAATAAATATTTATGAAATTTTATTAGACTTATGATTAGACTTATGACTTTTATTAGACTTATTTTATTAAAATATTTATGAAAATATTTATGAAAGGATTAAATAACAGATCTTTCAAAAGCAATAAATACATCAAAGCAAGAAAGAAAGAAAAGTATTCGATTTCCATTAAAACCGCAATGATGAATAAGCTAATTTTTCCCCTACTTCCTGGTTAAAACAGAAATGTTTCTTATGCTTCGTTATTAATTTTCATAGTGATTTTACTTACAGAAATCACTAATTTAATACACTCGATGCATAGAAAACTATATAAATAAATATATGCACTATTCTAAGATAAGAAAACAAATAACTTTCTTCAATATTATTATAAAAAAATGATTAGATATATAAAATAATTATTTCACACTGTATCTAAATATTTTTCGACACTTCTATTATATATTAGCACAGCTAAATCAAAAGTCTACTGCTCTATTTGCATAAAAAAATTGTCATCAAGCGAAAAATATTTGTAGAACACTTTTAACAGTAAATGGCTAGTATACAAAACAAAACTTACGAATTTTACAATCAGGGTTATCACTTTGGCAATCTGGATGATATATTTTCACATTTTATATCTCGATGATTTTCACTTTTAATGTCTGGACGATATATTTTCACATTTTATATCTGGACGCTATATTTTTACATTTTATATCTGGATGATATTATATCTAGATAATATTGGTATAGGTTAACTATTAAATTATTTCAAATATAATAAGGAAGGGTACCTCTTTGTAAATCGGAACAACACTTGCATTCGGGATGAATACTGCTCTGTAAATAAATCGAAATTGGAGCACAAATAGCACATTCTTTAATCTTCGGTGAAGATTTTCTATCTTAAACAATCCCAATTGAGATTGAGATTCTCTTTTCACCAGGATTTTTATTTATTTCCATCTACAAGCACTTGTTGGATTTTTAATCACCAAACCACAACGGTTCAGCCAAGATTTTCGCATCTCGATAGGTGCCTATAATTTATTTGTCTGTAACGTATTTCTCAACAAAAATACAGACAGACGTGGTAATGAACAAAAACAATTTACTTAAATTTAATAAAATAAAAAGAAACACAAATTTTCATTCATGACCATAGAGAGGATTTCCTCCGACTTACTCTCCTAAAAATCATTGACTGACTGAGGATTACACATGCGCAGTTCGTTTCGATTCAGTTGTTGTGGTTAGGAAGATATCACAGGCCAATATAAACCCCACATCAAATTTTCTGATTGACCCGACATTTTATAATTGTTATTCAGCATATGTCGGTTCGATATCGGCTCTAAAAAGGATATTGCGTTAGCCCTTTACCTCACAAAGACGTCAAAATGAGACCCCGATCAGACATTTATTCATCGCAGTGACGTCACCTTCTGACGAGGATGTGACATATTCACATCTCAACCGAGTCGCTGCGTGACGAAGATGTGACATGTTGTCTCAACTGGGTCGCCATGTGACTAAGCTGAGATGTGAATACGTCACATTCTTAACTTCTTGTGTCCTCACAAGCATGAATGAGTTTCCTGAAATAATAAAAAAAAAAGAAAGCAGTATCTAATTTAGATAAGCAATATTTTTTTTTTTTTGATGATGCTGATTATGAAGTCCAAGGCTTCATAAAATCTACTGCGGTCGATGTGATGCCTGGCCCCTCATGACCAGGGATTTTTTGACGTCATAACGGCCTTTAGGTTTCACTGCTGTCACCTGGTAGGGTCCAAGATATTTTTTTCTCAATTTAAGTCCAGTTCCGAATAGGGTCCGTTTTATAGCAACTAAGTCTCCTTGTTTGTGGATGTTTGGTTTTTTTCTACGCTTGTTAAAGTTCTTTCCGTTCTCTTGTTGCACTTTCAGGATGTTCTCTCACGCTTTTTCTCGTAGTTCCTTTCTTTCACTTATTATAAAATTCTCATATTCGTTGTTCAAGATTTCTTTGATGTGCAGGTCAAGATTGTTTTTTAGTTTTAGACCAGCTAACAATTGAAATGGCGTAAAGTTTGTACTTCTTGATACGGTACTGTTAATTATTGTTTGCTCTGATTAAAAAATACTTTACCACTTTTTAGGGTCATCTAAGGATAATTTTGATAAAATGGGGATCAGTATTTTGTGTATTATTTCTACCTGTCCATTTCTTCTATTTACACCTGCTGTGATTTTATAATGTTCGATGTTTTCATTAGCACAATAGGTTTCAAAGTCTTTTGAGGTAAAAGCTGTACCTCCGTCAGTTATGATCCTTTCTCGGGGTACCGAAAATAATTTGTTGTGTTGTCAATTTTCTGATTGCTTCTTGTGCGGTTGTTGTTTTGGTGGGGTAAAGCCACACAAATTTAGTGAATCCGTCTGCTACAGTTAATATGTGCTGATAACTTTTATTAGTGGATGGTAAGGGACCTATATAATCTGCATGATATGTATCGAGGGGAATATTATCTTTTGGGATGGGGTTAAGAAATCCTTCGGTTTTCCCTTACTTTCTATTACATAAAATACACTTAACACAATTAGCAATAATTTTCCTTCGGTTTTATTACTACCGTAATGACCTTCGTTATGTACTTCACGAATACTTTCATTTTCGAGTGTTTGGGGAACAATTAATAATCCTTGACCTTTCTTTACTTGATATAAAATTCCGTTTTTTATTAAGTATTCGTTATCGTCATTTGTTTCTACGTGTTCTTTTAATGATTTAATTCATTCGTCTTTTTCCTGAGCCGCTGCGATTTTTGCTGTAACTTCACTAAGTGCTCGAGTAACCACTAACACTGTGTTTCTGGAAAGGGCATCGAAATGGGACATATGATTTAAACCTTTATGCAAAATTTCATAGTCAAATGGCTAAAACCACTAATTCATAGCTTGAAAGGTTTTCTTGTTGAGGTGAAGTTTTACGGCTAAAATAATATATGGGATGAAATTTTTCATCATCGCCCTGCTGCATTAAAATTGCTCCAAATCCTTTACTGCTAGCATCAGTACAATTCCAATTTTGATCCCTGACGAAAATGTGTAAAACTGGTTTTTGACTGAAAATATCTTTTAACTTCTGGAATGCTTCCATTTGTTCTTGACCGAAATCGAATTTCGCTTCCTTTCTTAACAAATCACTCAAGGGTTTTGCAATTTTAGAATAGTTGTAAATAGATTTGCGGAAATAAGAAGTAAGTCCTAAAAAACTTTGCACTTGTTTAACCGATTTAAGGGTAGGGAGATTTTGAACAGCAGCGTTTTTAGAAGCAGACGTTTGCATCGTACCGTTTTTAAAAAAAATAACCTAAAAACTCAATTTTGTTCATAAAAAATTCACATTTCTTAAAATTAAACTCAACTTCGTATTCTGACGCTACTTTAAAGATACGTTTAAGTTTTTCGAGGTTTTCCTCTGCAGTTTCCAACGTTACAATTATATCATCGAAGTATAATTTCAATGTACCATCTTTAATCAAATCTTTAAACACTCTGTGCATATGTCTTTGAAAGATATTTAGCGATGTAGTCAATCCGAAAAGAGCTTTAAGAAATTCATATTGCGAATTATCTGTTGAGAATGCTAAATATTTCGTACATTCTGGTTTTACGGGAACACTAAAGAACGCATCTCGGATATCAAGCTTACTATAACACGAAGCGTTTGACATAGAGTCTGTCACTGTTTCTATAAGGGGTATCGGATGTTTATCTTTAACTAATTTTTTATTAAGTTTGCGAAAATCAATGCATAATCGAAAATCACCTGAATTTTTTCCGACAAACTACAATCGGAGTATTAAATTCTGAGCACGACTCTTTAATTACTCCGTTCTTAAGCCATTGTTGTATTTGTAAATCAGCAAAGTGCTATTTTTGCTAATCTACGTGATTTCAAACTTATTGGTGATTCATCTGTTAGTATTACATTTAATTCAAAATCTGTGATTTTTATTTGAGAAGGGGAATAATTATTTACTAATTTTATCAGTTGAGGTTTTAAACACTGTTTCACATGACTCAATTTAATCTCATTAATACTTATGGGATCTGCTAAAGGTCCTTACGAAGTAGAAAATTGTTTCGCTTCAGATTTGTTTTGGGAAAGAGAGTCATAAATTGCCTGAAATGAACGATCCGCTTTCAAAGTGGAATTTCTTTTTACTCTAATTGGAAGACAAATGTTTTGGGAATCTCGAATATCATTGTTATTGTTTATATTACTCAGGCGATGAGAAGAGATTTTATGAGCTTCACTTTGAATTCGCGCATAATTAATGTGTCTAATATTTTCGACATTTACTTCCTGGTTGGAGTTTGAAATCTGAATTTCATTATTAAAGAAAGTAAAGTTCAAATTTTTTAATACATTAAAACCTAAAATTACTTCATTTGTCAAATTTTCCAATACATAAAAATCAACAGGTATTATTTTTTTATCTAAGATAATTTCGCAATGAAAGAAACCTATTGGTTCTTTCATTATCTTTCATTTCCCATTGGTTCATTGGTTATGTCAAAACTTAAACTGGGACTGTTAATTTTTTCATACAATTGTTTAGAAATAAGACATAGGTCACTCCCTGTATCTATTAAACATTGACACTCTTTGCCTAGTATTTGAACTCTTTTAATGGGTTTGTTATTTTCAATTCTAGTGGCATAAGAAACTTTAGTTTCGGTATTTAAATTAACGTTACAGTTCATAGCGGTATGTCCAAATTGTGAACTAATTCTGCATTTTACACCCTCTCTTTTGTATTTACACTCAGTACTTTTGTGACCGTAGTTTAAACAGTTATAACACTTTAAATAATTAGAGTGATTAGCATTATCTAATATATATAATTCTCTTACGTGGCTCCCAAATTTTGGCTGTATTTCTTTTCCGCTGGTGGCAACAGTTTTCACTTTTAAAGAAGTACTTTGTACAACTAAATAAGATTCTTTTCACAACTCTTAAATATTTACTTTATTTTCTTCATATATACAAGGAACAGTCGGCAAAGAATTCTGTTAGGTTAAAAAACATTTCGCTAAAAAAAGAACGAATTCAAAAAGAAATTGTTGTCATTCCCTGAGAAGGATAGCTACGAAGTCTTTTTCTTTTTATACCGCCAGATGGCGTTCTTTTTAAATTTGTATGTGTTTGTTTGCTTTTTGTTAATAAACCTTTACTTTCTGTCTGAATCTCGATCCACGGACTACAGTTGGCAGCACGGCTGTGGTTTTAAAAATTATGACGCAGTAAAAAGTTTCACTTAGTTTCGCCGTGATTTACATCGTTTAGATTCCAAAATCAAAATGAACAGGGATCTGCCGAGTATCCCACTGCTGAACAGTGAGAACTTTTACCAGTGGAGTATTAAAGTCAAGGCTTTGCTGACACTTAAGAAAATAGCTAATGTGCTAACTGAAGAAGCCCCCGTTGATCCAAAGTTGCGGGAACAATGGACATTAAACAATGATGACGCAGTTGCATACATACAACTATCGCTTTCTGATGACCAAAGTCTTCAGTTCGCAAACGAAACTAACGCAAAAATTCTATGGGAAAAAATTCAAAGCACATTTACTGGTAAAACCGAAGATCGAAAAATCGATGCAAGTAACGAAATAAAAAATCTTGAAATGAAAGAAAATGAAAATGTGTCAGACTATATTGCAAGATCACGAGGACTTAAAACGAAATGTTCATCACTTGGACTGCAAATTTCTGAACGAGAACTTGTTTATTATACTGTTAGAGGATTAAGAGGAAAATTTGCAAAAATAAGAGAGATCTTGAAAACCCAACGCGAAAAACAAATGGAGGAAATTTTAGAAATACTGCGGGAAGAAGAAAACATCTTATCAAAATTAAGAAATGATATTCCCAGACGAACAGAAGCATTCGGAGTAAAATATAAAAATGAAAATAGAAACACGAAGAAATGTTTCATCTGCCATAAAACGAATCACCTAGCTAAAGACTGCTATTTCCGAAACAAGAACGAGGGAAATCAAAACCAAACATCTCAAGAAAAAAGAACATTTTCGAACTATAAATCGGGCATGAACAAAATCAAAAACAATAACGCTCATTGTGCATTTGAAAATCAAGATAAACATTCTAGTGAAAATTTCGCACTTACCGCTGAACAAGAACAACACCAAATAAATTCTAGTGCTACTGATAAAAACAAAACTATTTTCATTTTGGATTCTGGTGCTACTTCGCACATGGTAAAAGATTTAAACTTTTTTGAAAACTTAAATCATGTTAATGGAATAATACAATTAGCAGGTAAGAAAGCAAATTTAATTTCTAAAGGCATTGGTATAGTAAAAGCTACAACAACAATTGATAATTGCAGTAAAAATCTAACAATATATGATGTAATATATGTACCAGATTTACGAAACAATTTAATTTCAGTATCTAAATTAATTGATAAAGGTTATAAAATTGAATCTAATGGTAATGATATTTTGATTTTAAGTAATGATAATCGCAGTGTTTTAAAAGCTGTAAAAGTAAACAATCGTTTTGAAATTTTAATGGAACCGTGTAGTAACATTTCACCTAAATTTTTTGATTATAATGATGTAAGTAATTCTGAGTTAGAATGTAATGAAGTAAGTAATTTGGAGTCTTATAATATTTGGCATAAAAGACTATGTCATTTAAATCCACAATACATGGTTAAAATGCAAAATGTTATTGGCATAAATTTTAAAGATTTTGAAAATTATCATTGTGAATCTTGTGATATAAGTAAAGTAACTCATAAAAGTCATCCAACAATTAATATTGCACAAAGTAATTCTATATTAGAACTAATCCATGCGAACCTAGCAGGCCCAATAAATTGTGATTCATTAGGAAATTCAAAATATTTTTTAGTTCTAGTGGATGATTTTTCTGGGATGTACTTTTCTTATTTTTTGAAGCATAAAAATGATGTATTTGAAATGTTTTGTATGTTTAAAGAAAGGTATGAAAATTTAATGAATAAGAAAATCAAAAGATTCAGAACAGATAACGGTCTAGAATTTGTTAATAACGAGATTGATAGTTTTCTAGAAAAATATGGGATCATACATGAAAAAACATTACCGTATAATCCTTCGTCAAATGGACGTGCTGAGCGAGCCATAAGAGTATTAGTAGAAAGAGCTAGGACATTATTATATGAAAGTGAATTACCATTAAAATTCTGGGCTGAAGCAATAAATTTTAGCACTCACATTTCTAATCTAACACCACGTAAAAATAAACAAAATCTCCCGATTGAAATATGGTCAGGAAAAGAACCGAAACTTAACTACTTAAAAGTATTTGGATGCGTCGTTTATTTTCATATACCTAAACAATTCCGAAATAAATTTGATGTTCCGGGAAAACGTGGGATTTTCGTCGGTTATTCTAGAGAAAGGCGCGCGTATAGAATATATGATGTTGATAAAAATATTGTAATTGAAGAGCGATCTGTTAAATTTAACGAATCATTAAGTGGAAGTAAATTTCTAACAAACAAAAATGAATGTAGCATATGGAACATTGAGGATTTGACCCAGTTTAATATAACTCTACCACAGATCGAAACTGAAACCCAAAACTCCCCTCCAACTGAATCAAGCAGTGAACATTCTTTTTCTCATAAATCTTCTCAAGAAAGTGCTGATTCACAAAATGAAAATAATCAAAATACTCCTGCATTAAGACGTTCTGAAAGAATTAAAAATAAAATATCAACTAACGCGAACTTAGCCTTGAAAAGATCATCTATTCCTCAAAATTATGACCAGGCGATAAATAGTAATAAATATTCCGAGTGGAAAACCGCAATGGAAAACGAACTTCTTTCGATGGAGAAACATAAGGTTTTTGAATTAATTGAGAGGCCTAAGAAGGAAAAAATAATAAAAAGTAAATGGGTGTATACAATTAAAAATAACGATAAAAACAAAATTTACAAAGCGCGACTGGTTGCAGCAGGGTTTAATCAAATTAAAAATGTTGATTATTCTGAATCATATTCACCTGTGGTAAATATTGAATCATTCAGGTTATTAATTGCTTTATCAGCAAAATTGGATTTATTTGTTAAATTTTTTGACATTAAAACTGCATATTTATATGGTGATATTGATGAAACTCTGTACATGGAAATACCTCCAGGCTTTGAAGATAAATATGGTAAAAATAAAGTGTGTAAATTAAATAAAAGTATTTATGGTCTACCTCAATCTGGTAGAAATTGGCATATAAAGTTAAAAAATGAACTTAAAAAGATTGGTCTCACTCAACTTGCATCTGACAATTGCGTATTTACTAAAATTAATGATAATGATTTTTTCGCAATTTGTGTATACGTAGATGATTTGGCAATATTTTCTAATAATTCGAAATTATACAAGGATATCATTTCAAAACTTAATCAAACATTTGAATTAAAAGAAACAACTAACGATTCAAAATTTTTAGGCATTGAGATTTCACAAAAAGAAAACGGAATTGGTTTATCTCAAACTCATTACATTGAAACTTTAATGAAAAAATATGGTTTGGAAAATTGTAAGAAAACAAATACTCCCATAACTAAAGGTGAAGATAGATGTTTTAATCCTACTGATGATTTAGTAGATCAAACTGATTATCAGGAAATCGTCGGTGAACTTTTATATTTAGCAAATAGAACCCGACCAGATATTGCTTTTGTAACTAGTTATTTATCACAATTTAATAAACGTCCTGAAAAAAGGCATTATGTTTTGGCCAAGAGAGTTTTGAAATATTTGAACTGTTCAAAAGATAGAATCTTGTTTTATAGTAAAGAATTTGGTTTTTTAAGCTGTAGTGCGGATGCAAGTTGGGGCAATGCAGAAGGAGGAAAATCTTTTTCAGGTTGTGTAATTATGATAGGTAATTCTCTTATAACATGGAAAAGTAGAAAACAAAGATGTGTAGGACTTTCAACATGTGAAGCTGAATTATTTGCTGCAGCTGACACAGCTCGAGAACTTACTTGGATAATAAATATATTAAATGAACTGAACTGTAAAAAATTTATTGATGCTCCTGTTACTATGTTTTCTGATAGCCAAGCAGCTATTGACTGGTTGAATAATGGTAAATCTTCTAACAAAACCAGGCATGTAAACCTTAAATTTCATTTTGTGAGAGATATGATTGAAGATAAAATTTTAAAAACTGTTTATAAGAATACTAATGATAATATTTCTGATTTTTTAACTAAAGCTGTAACTTTTGAGAAGTTAATTTTTTCTTTGGAAAAAATAAGTTTAATTTGAAATTTATGTTAAGAGAATTAATATTTTTTATGTGTATATTGTTATATGTGTTAAAAAGTAAAATCCTTCTCGCAGGGGGAGATTGTTGTCATTCCCTGAGAAGGATAGCTACGAAGTCTTTTTCTTTTTATACCGCCAGATGGCGTTCTTTTTAAATTTGTATGTGTTTGTTTGCTTTTTGTTAATAAACCTTTACTTTCTGTCTGAATCTCGATCCACGGACTACAGAAATAAAAATAAACAACTTAAAAAATATAAATGCTGTTGCCAGCCATAGAATTTTTTGAAACTTAACTTAGCAACATAAATCAAAATGACTTAGAAGCGCAACTAAATCAAAATTATAATACCTGAGTGCTTGACGTAACAAATCCTTCAATTCTATAAGTGCTGTATCGCCAAATGCCCAAATTAACAATTGAGTTTCTAAAGAAATTCTACAAATAGTTTTAAATAAACAACCTACTTCTACAACTGCTTCTTGAAGAATTTGGCTCATTGATTAAAAATATTGTTTTAATTTTACAATACTAACTTTACTTCTACTTTCATTATTGCTATGACCCTCTTTCATTACATTTTACAACTTAATGCTAAATTTGAGAACTTTAAGTTGTTTTGTTGTTGAATACTGACATTTAGAATTGTGTACATAAAAAAAATAATATTTCGAGGTTAAGAGTTGCCTCAGAAAAATTTGAATTGTTGACATTGAATTTAAAAATCGTTTTTGTGAAAAATTGAATTGTATTGTTGGCATCAAAACTAAAAACATTGCGTTTCAACTTAACTATACTACCTTAATTTATACTTTAGAATTGCCTCGGAGAAATTTGAATTGTTAGCAATGACTTAAACAAAAAGTTTTATTTTAACTGACAAATACTATATTATAATTTTAACTTTTTCTATGACTATACTCATTTTCTTACTCTTTTCTTTGTTTTTTATACATTTTATGTTTTTGTGATAAAATGAAAAACTTATAGTTGTTCTGCTTCTGAACACTGATGAAAACAGAAAATGATGATTTTCATCAACAATCAAAAATATATACATTTATTTTACAAATTCCATATTAGTAGGGTGGGGCCCCTCAGAGAATTAAAAATACAAAAATATCGTCATCAAAGCCGATGATATACATCCGGCGTTCAGTGGCAGACTACTATTTCATATTGTTTTACAACACATGGCTTTAGCCCTCTGGTGGGAAAGACTTTAAAACAAAACTTACTACAGTTACTTTTCTCAACAACTGAAATTTAGAATAGTGTGATTAAGAAAAATATGTGAACTGCTTGCAATTTCAAATTAATATTGAAATGTACAGGTGTAGAATTTTCTACAGTGAAAAGTTTTCGGAGCTTTAGTATTCAAAAAAGTATACAAAAGCTAGACGTTAAGAACGTATCCAATGAGGGAGCAAAGCGAGCATTGGATTGCGAAGCAATTCGAAATGAACTGCGAAAGCAGTTCCGGGGGTTGGCGAGGGCCAGCGAGCAGGGGGCGAAGCCTCCTAGTGATTAGAATTATCAGCATAAAATTGAACATTTCTTTGAACGGTTAGAGCAATGTTTCCCAACCTTTTTTGTGCCATGCCCCACCTAAGCCTTTTTAAAATCACTAGGAAATTGTTAACGAAACACAGTATGTAAATTTTCAAAACGTATAATGAGAAACTAAAATTCAAATGCGAAATAATTTTAATCAAAATATTTCTACAATAATTTAATATTTTAATTTAGTGAGATCCTTGCACTTGCTGCTTGCTGCACAGAGATTTTATGTTAGGTTCCAATTTGGTTAGCTTCAGTCTCAAGTCTCCCCGTTGTGTTATATCCAGACGATTTCTTTTTTTTTTTACCAGTATATCATTTACAGCACTAAATCCACATTCAGCTAAATATAAAGATGGAAGCGGTAACAATAGTTTTCTTGCCCATTTGGTTGAATTTGAGTACTTGATTTCTGTTTCCTCTCAAAGCCGTGCCATCACTCCTTTTATATTAAATAAAGTTTTAACTGACTCATCATTTTGCATTTCTGCGAGCTCTTTTTGATACTGCACATTTGATATATCAGACAAATCCATTAACATTGGCTGTATCATCCTTGTTGGAAAATTAATTTATTTTAAATCAGAAAATCTTTCTTTTTAATCAGTCGATACAATTTTCAGTTGATCGACAATAACAAGTAATGCGGTATCATTTACTTCACATATTTGGAGCAAAGGAAACTGTTCGAAGATATATTTCTGACATAACTCAATTGTTTCTTGAAGTGGCTTATGTAAAATATTTAGTTTTTCAAAGATATCTGCTAAATAACTCACAAATGCTTTACCATCGACTGTTAACAGATACTTCATTTCAAGTTTGTCGCTTAAAAAACCACTAAGAGTATCAAACAATTCCATAAATCTCTTCAAGCGGCACCCTTTAGAGAGCCATCTTACTTCAGTGTGAAGTAAAAGTCACATGGTCTGAATTTTGTTCTTCACAAAATAACTTGAAGAGACGCTCACATTTGGCATTAGCTTTAATATCATTGATACACTTTATTACTGAATGTAGTACTTTAATTAGAACAGGCGAGATGTTTTTAGCTACCAAGCTTTCCCTATGAATAACACAATGCACAAGAATCATTTCTGGATTCTCATATTTCATCAATTTTAAGCCACCATTTTTTTTTGTCCATCATATTAGGAGCACCATCTGCAGCGCAACAAGTTATATTTTTCATTGGCATATTATTGATATCTAAGTAGTTTTTTAGCTCATTATATATATCTTTGGAGGTAGTGGTGCTTTCTAATCTTTTACAGAGCAACTTTTCTTCAGCAAAATGTTCATCAATATCTTTATCAATATTTGCAATATTATCAATCTTTATCAATATATCTTACATAAGTTATCAATACTGCAGCACTATCTATCTAAGTTGATTCATCCATTAGCACTGAGAATTTTCCTGTTTTCAGCTTTTCAAAAAGTTGTTTTTCAATATCTTCACTCATTTCGTCTATTTTTCAGATGCAAAACAACGTCCGAGGGTTCACGCGGAGTCTGCAGCAGGGAGGTCAACTTGACGCCGCCAAAAACCCAGTTGATATTTTGGTCTCGTCAAACGAATTTATAATATTAATTGGCTGCAACTTTTTAAGAATTTGCTTTTTTCTTTCAATTTTGGCATCGAAATCTAGTATTACATTCAAATGGCCCAGAGCAAAAGGGTTGAACTCGTGTCGAGTCCATTTTTAATTTGCCCCCCTTAACAATCAAATTGCCCCCCAGTGGTGCGTGGGCCCCACGTTGGGAAACACTGGGTTAGAGCGTGAATGACGGGTGAATTAGGATTATTTCTCGAATCACTATTGGGGGAAGTATTGACGTGATGAATTCTTATTATCCCTAACTATATCTGGTTTGTGAACGAAATCTCGCACATATTTACTCGTTTCTTTTTTAAAATGGGACCTCGTAGTTTTATAGTTATCTAATTTAGATGTCAATTCTTGAACATCCTTTATCATCGGTAATTCATCTAACATATTGTTTCTAATTTCGTTCGGAATTTTGGTCTTGATTTGGTCAACGATCATTAAACTTTGAAGTTCATCAAAGGATTTAGCTTCCAAAGTTTTTACATATTCTTCGAAATAAGTGGTAATTTTAAATCCTAAATCTCTCCACGATGTTGTAGCTTCTTTTTTTGTGTTGCAAAATTTATTTTTTAGTTGTTCTGATGTCAACATAAAACGGTTTAATAAAAGTTTCTTTATGTAATCAAAATCATTAGAAAATTGATCGGGTTCACGTGCTATTAAGTTAGCTATATCAAGAGGAAATCAAGAGGAAGTAATCCTACTAAAAAATTAACCCAATCTTCTTTTGGTATTTTAGCTCTACTTATTTGTCTTTCAAACAATTACAAATAAATTGCAATATCTGAACCGGCTTCGTATTTATTAAGAGATATAAGCATTTCTGTATTCGCTGTTTCCGCTTTAGGTAAATTAATTGCAATTTTACTTTCTAATTCTAGTTTCCTTAAATTATATTCACGTTCTTCTTTTTCTAACTTTTCTGAATTCTCCCTTTCATAAGTTATTGTTGTTAATAAATTTTTCACTAGTTTCTCATCATAATTTTCCGATTCTGTAATATTCTCAATTAATTGTGGTACTTTGGCATTTTCTGGTGCATTTACTTCAAGTTCAGAAAGTAAGTGAATCAAGTCTATTTTTCTAGTTCTACTATGATAAGCCATTTTAAAAATAAAATGTTCTACTCACAGATTTTGTAGAAGTCTCATGAAGTCATCACAGTTTCGTTGGATCACGAATTCACAGTTCATGTGCATCGGCCACACAGGCTTGAACAGTACACAAATGATCAAAATTGATCAGCACAGTTCATAAAACGTCTAGTATATATTCGGGAAAATTCCGGCAAGATCCCGGTTAGAGCCCCCTTAATTTTGTGGTGTTTTGGAGAGGAACGACAGTTCTTTTCAATGAAAGAAATATTTAATGATAAAACAACTTATTTATACATATGATGATATTTGAAATTTTTATAAATATCAAGCTGAAAATTGTGGGCCGTCTGCCGCGATGATTTGAACAAGAAAATGGGCCGTCAGCCCTGGTTATGAACACATAAGCCCCGTCTGGGCTATGCAGTTCAAAAAATAAGGGCAGTGTGCCCTGTTATCACAACCATAAGCCCCGTCTGGGCTATTGCAGTTGATTGTTCAGCAACAAAACGAAGAGTGAGTCTCTGGGTTAAAAAAAAAAAGGAGAGGCGATGTATCGTTCGTTCACCAGAAGTTGAGACTTGGCTCCACCTCCTGGGACGCAGAGTTCATTTCAGCGCGGGAAGTAGAAGAGAAACATCTCCGTTGTTGAAATTGAGACAACCCTTAATTTGCGCCAAACACAAAAAGTGAATTCTTTTTCAGTCACTTACTTTGCTTTATCATCTGTTATTATACCTTTTGTTACACTTGCTAATTAAATATAGTTTAAATTTAAAAACTGCTGTTCTCCCAGCGAAATGTCTCATAAAGGACAAACTATTCACTCAAAAGAAAGAAATATCATAAAAAAAGGGTGCAAAATATCATCAAATTTATGAAATATTTATTGTTAAAAAAATTCACATAAAGTTTGCGAAATAAATATTTTTGCCAAACGATCGCCAAATAGCAACATTGTTCAGGATTGCTCACAACCTTCTCCCAAAAATAGCGAAATAGTATCGTCGTATACCACGTACTCCTGGTGAACGAGCTATAGCGGGGCTGTGGTGATGATGAGGAGGCGGGGAAGTTGTGACGCTGGAATCGTGGCGGCAGTGGAGGGGATGAAGGATAGAGTTCTTTTCTCATCCTCTCTCTCTATATATATGCTTAAGTTCCAAAAATAATTTCTTTAGGAAATTTAAAAAAAAAAATATTAATTTTGACACATAATTATCTTTTAACGTCATTAATCCTTTTGGTTTTTCTTCAGCTGAATGTGACCCCAATGATTGCAAAAATGGTGGTACATGTAAGGTAGTAAACAACAACCAGATCAGCTGCGCTTGTGTTTTTCCTTACAGTGGTCCGTACTGTGAGATTAAAAATGGTAAATCGTAATTTCACGCAAATATTTTAAATAACAGTTAAGGTTAACTCAAATATAACCTAACTTCGTAAATTTCTTTGCTTGTTATCTGAAAAAAAAGCAATATTTTTGTTAAGTGACAGGACGAAATTAAGGTGCTAACCAATGACATATTTTATATGGACGTTTTCTTTATTTACAGAAATGGTAAATGCGCCTACAATACAAATTAGCTAGAGAAACTCAATTCTTTTAAATAATTTCTCTATTTTACTAATAATTTGTGTATTACATTATCGTCACCACTTTTAATGATAAACGTAAAGAGATTTGTGAAAAAGCAATGTTTATGTAGTATTTTACTGCCAGCTTTTTACGTTCTATGGAAAAGTTTCTTCTGCAAGTATTTAAGTTTATTTTGATGCATTGAACTTTGTCTTGCGAATTTTATTTTCCACATCACTACATGTAAACAAGGGCGCCGACAGCGGGGTGCAAGGGGGTGCACTTGCACCCCCCTGGCTTTTTTTTAAAACAATTAAAGAGATACGGAAGAATTTTGTTTTAAAATTTTTTTATTAAACATATTTTTAAGGAAAAACAAATAATTAAGTAATTATTGATACATAACAATTAAAAAATTGATTAATCAAACTAGAATTGTAATCGACTTGTTTGCTGTCCAAATCTGTTTTTCACTTTTTCAATAAATTCTGAGTCATCTTTGATTCTTTTCTTATGCACACTGAGCATTCACAAACTTGGCAGATATCTGTGCTATATTTTTAAATTTCATTTAATAAAATGTAAATAATATTATATTTTCTATTAGTTATTCAGTTTAACAAAGGTGTATAACACAAGCTGACTTCTCGCAACTGTAAAACTTCATCAACACCATAAATGCCAATGTTAAGCGTGCACAAACTGTTTGTTGTTATTTGTGCTTCAAAGTCAGTAGCTCTGCCAGCTCCAGCGCGATCGCCTCTGGGCAAAATTTGAAAGTACAAGAAATTCGTACTTTTTTTTAAATATCTTGCTAACAATGAAGAAATGTATCTTGAAAAAATGAACAGATGAAAGTATATGTAATAACAAAACAAAATGTAATAGCAGAATATTTTAATTTTTTATCGGGGGGAGGGGAGGGTAGTTTGTTAGAGGGTTGCACCCCCTTTTATATTATTTTGCCGGCGCCCTTGCATGTAAATGTTTCAAAAGTTTACTGAAACGTACTTTGCTCCAGCTTTCTTGTGGTGATGTTTAAAATTGTTAGCAAAATTCAAAAATTCTAAAAACTTTAGTTTTACATAGATGTCAACTGCTCCAGATTCAAAGAAAAATTTATTTTAAAATACAGTGGAGAACTACAAACTAGGTTTTGCAGTTTTTGATTAATTTTCCAATTTTTAAAAAAAGATGAACACGACTTAACTGTATTTGTTTATTGGAATTATATACATTTGCATGGCTTCTAAGCCTTTGTCAAATCGAAGGACAGATAGCACGAAGATACATTCAGGGTAACGACGGGTTTCAAACTCACTACCTCCACTCTTTGCACAGTGTTTGGAGGGCGATACCGCTCGGTTGGGAAGGCTCCAGGGCTTAGCTATAACAAAGTGGCATATCACTTAACCCTCTGCATGATTTAGAAGTAGTAGTGAGTAAAAATTCTATAAATCAAGTTTAATAAATCAAGAATCATACATTGTAAGACTACCACTTGAAATATTTATCATCTGGTCGAAGCTCTGGTATTATCATGTGTTATTAAATTTTATATTTTAATACAAATTAATGTTTGTAGAAAACCGCTTATCGTATTGAACTCTCTTTTGAAAAAGTACGAAAACTGTTTAGAAAATTGCTTGAAACTGTTTAAATTTTTAAGATAATCTAATCATATTTTTTTCATTAGTTGCCAAATACGATTCTGTTCAAAATTAAGAAAAAAAATAGTTTTTCCCGGACATGCGCACTATAAAAGAATCATTTTAAATATTCATATCTTGCGCAGTTTTATACGAATTTTTTTCAAATTTTAAAGCAATAATTTTAATAGTATTTTAAAATTGCTTAGAAAATTATGTTTAATATTACAGAATATTGTTAAAGTTAGAGCAAAAAAACATAAGACACAATATTAGATTTTATTTTAATAAAAATGTTCATAGCTCTATAGGCTTAAGCTAGGCTCACGAAACTTAGTGCTATTATTGCATATAGTTACCAAAATAACTGCCACAAATTTCAAATTTATTGCTACAGTTTTTGGCATAGAGTGTTTGAAAAGATTATTTTCCGTTTGTAATATATTGTCCGTCCCTTAAACCTCTAAAAGCTTCAATTGCATTGCTATTTCTGGGAAATTGCATGATCTAAACATTTCTGAAGTTATAAAATGATTCTTTAAGTATTTCTTGAGAAATAGGAAGTAATGTATTGGTATAAAAGCGTTTCCATTATTTTGTTCACCATCTTAGTAGCATTTCCTTACAGATTTTGTTAGAATTTCTTTACAGATTTTGACCTGTAATGGGCGATTCCACGAAAAGTGGTCCTGAGTGACTAAATATTCAAAAATATCGTAAAAACAAAAATGACAGAATTTTTGAATCTAGAAGATGTACACTTTTTTATAGTTAAGATGTTTTTTTGAATTATTAAAAAATCTATATATATATTTCTCTTACACGGCGATAAAAAAAAGCCTCATTACAACTCCCCGAATGGTGAAGCTAGAAAATAGACCAATGATTACCGCTAAAAATGTCACATGCCAAATCTAGCTAAGATGGCTCAACATATAGCGCTTTTAAAAACGGAAACTGAAATAACCAGGGAGAGCATAAGCTAGGCAGAAGTCTTTGTCGATGGATCTCTATTTTGGTTTTTTGTCGAAAGCGTTTTTTTTTTTCACGAATTTATGTATTACGAATTTATTTGACAATTTTTGATTTATATCGCGAATTTATTTGTTTTACTAGAATTTATTTGTTTATGCAGGTTTTTCCATTGCAATTCACTTATTTAAATTTTTAATAGACTTAATTATAGCCGAAAATTTAATTTTTTTAAAGAGATATCAGTTTTAGAAATTTTATCTTAAGATTTCATACTATAGCACATTTCTAATAGATTTAACGAATTACATGTCATTTATTTGAATTCAAATTTATTTTAAGGACTCAGTACTTACTAAAAAGATGTAATTTTTTTTAGAAAAAAAAGTTGTTATATGGATTTGAATTATTGTTTTGAATTCTTAGAATTTTGTGCATTTGCAATGTACCTAAGTTAGTAGCGAGCGAAGCGAGCTTGGTTTGCGGAGCAAACCATATAACATTGCGTAGCAATTTTCGGGGGTTGGCGAGCGTTAGCGAGCAGGGGGCGCAGCCCACTAGTATTTATTTAAATTCTAACGAAAGGTGGAACACTCTGAATTTTAACAGGAGTTCTCTACTTTGTTATGTTATATTCTAATGGAGTTTTAAAAATATTAAAGAGCAATAAAATAGTTTTTAGTAATATATATAACTATTTTATTCTTTTATCATTGTTTTACATACTTTTTTAAATTGGCTTAATTTTTTTCTTGAGTGATTAAAAGTTGATTAATCAAAATAATCTTATTTCCCAGTTACAAACGTAACATAATTTTGCATTTTTATCTGTAAAAACTTTAGTAAGATAGAAAATTTAAAAAAAAAATGTTTTATAAAGTAAGAAGGTATGATACTCAACGGAAAAAATTCTCGAATTAAAACTGCTAATAGTTAAAATTTAAAAATTAATTTTATTCAAGGTAACACGCGTAACAAAAAGTTACGCGTGTCACTGTTATGTGTGTTAGAGGTACATACTACTTTAGTTATTTATTTATTTAGTTTCAATAAAAAATTTAAATCATGTTCGTACATTTTTTATAACCGCCGTCCAACTTCAATGCCACAAATAAGGAATTGTAAGTATGAGGCTTTTTGTAAAATCAGGTCGGTATAAGCATTAATAAAAAAACAGCGTAATAAGACGATAATTTTGAAAATTGTTTTCCTAAACTTCTATTTGTTTTATGTTTAAGTAGAATATTTCGACTGTATTTGCTAAATTATTGTAAAATGGATAAGTATAAAATAGTGCCCTTATCTGGAGTCACAAGAATAAGAAGATAAAGAAAAAAAAAAGAAAAGAGCATCGGATTCTGCACTTCAAAGGCAAGAGAATGAAGAAAGTTAAACTTGAACTTTCTAAACAGATTGATAATGATGTAAAAGGCTCCCCACTAAGTACTTCAGAGGAACTTAATTATTAATAAATTAATTTTCTTCAGAAGTGAGATGTTTATGACAATTGCATGGTGATGATAAAAGTATTTATGTAAATCAAGTGAAAGAAATCTTGGATCTAGTTGTTGGAAGGGTGCTTGTGATACTTACAAAAATTTCTCATTGTTTGTTATAGGTTTCTAACTATCTTTTATTGTAGTTTGGTAACAATGGGAAAAAGATGACAATAGCTCATATTCAAAAAATATAAGATGGCAAATGTAAAAGAAGAATGTTTTGAAATTACTCTTGAAAATTGGACAAACTTTCAATAATACGTAAGAGTTAAAAGAATCGGAGGTGATACTTTCCAAAAGAACATATCTAGCAATAAAATCACGGTAGTTCAAGTTGACTTTGCAGTGGCATATTCTTTTGAGTATCTAAACGAATTTCAATCAGCATTATGCTATCTAGCCTCTGTTCCGTTATTCACAGCAGCTGTTTTCTTAGACAATTCTTGTTTTTCATTTACAATATTCTCCGATACAAATAACAAAGGTAAAACAATGCCTGCACTTTTATTTTAAGACTGTTTCAAAATGATTCCACTTCAGCAGATGAACTAACGGAAACCTTCTATAGTGATAAGCCAAGTTAAGAATTTAAAAATAAATATATGGTTGAATTATTTAATCCTTTGTCAATCAAACTATAAAAAAGAAATTCATTTGGTAATATTTTACCATATCACATGGAAGAAGCGCCTTGTATGGGATAGATGTGTAGTACAAAATCTTTCGAGCGAAGCAAAGGGCAAAATCAATTTAACAGTAGTGTTAGTGTTGTTATACAAAATAATTTGGTTTATTAAACAGTATTGTTGCAAAGATAACCAATCAACTCATTCCTAATAAAACATTATTACTTATTAGCCAAAATTAAATAAAGATTCTAATTGAAAAGATCAATTCAATTCAACGGTAATACAAAGCATAAAATCTATGCACAAGTATCTCTAGATCAGAGGTCGCCAAAGTGGTCTATATAGACCCCCAGGGGTCTATTTAACGAAAGCGGAGGTCGATCTGAGACAGGGGGGCGAATGGAGGTCGATCCGAATCGGAAGGGTCGATTGTGGGTTTAAAAAAAAACAGTTCTCAATACGCAAATCACACATACCTAATTAAGTACGTAAAATTTGTGAATTTTTTTTTATAATTGACTCAATATCAGTTTCTTTATAAAACATAAATTAATAAACGTATATTTATTGGGGTGAAACAAGTATTTACGTTCCACCGCGCAGTGGCACGAACTCAGCGCAGTTTATAAGTCATATGCATATGTGCGCTTGTCCAAATGTCACGTGTGACGAGCATTGACGTTACAAATGCAAATATCATACGCAGTTTCAGCTATCTTTGCAAATTGTGTTGAATATTTGCAGTGTCATTATTAAAACTTTTATAGTTTTGGATGATTAGTTATTGTTTCGATAAAACCATTCGTTTGGTTTAGATATCAATTTTAATTATCAATGCACAAAAAAGAAGGTAAGCTTTAATAATATGGATTAGTACAGCCTGCGACAAAACTATAGCACACTTTGTATTTTTTTACGAAAATTACAAAATAGACCAATTTTTGTAAATTTCAATATTAATATATTTTTCATAAAACTATTGTTACACAATGCACTATTACTTTAATAAATGTTTAAAATCATAAAATAAATGTACAAACACAGTATCTAATAGAGTTTTATTTTAATTAACAGAAAATTACGTTTGTAGGGATCGATGGAGATTTCGAAAAATTATACAGGGGTCGATGATCAAAAAAGTTTGGCAACCCCTGATCTAGATACTCGAATAACATGCGTAGATGCACAGATTGTGGCACACGAATAGTCAGTTTCTGTCCCTTCCTGATACGTTGTTATCAGTAGAGCTCCTATACCTGAAATTAAAATGAGATGTGCTCTATCTTGAGCACTTTATTGACGCAAATGCACATGCTTGTAAACTTGAAATACAATATATGCAGAAAATTATTGGAAAAATGCATATTTTATGTTTTCTGACAGAAATGATTTTGAGGAAATGGATGTACAAACAATTTGCTATGTTCTACTCTCTACTCCTGAATAAAGAAGGGGTACAACTTTCTTTCCAAACCCTTAACCCTTTCATATTTTAAATTAAATTGTTTTTTTTCTGTTAATTTAAAGTAAATAAATGTTTTAGTGTAACATTTACGACTTTTCAGTTGAAATATTCACAGAGGTTAACACACATAACATTCAGCTAACACACGTAGCCCCCCAATTTCACCAAATAAAAAAGTTTTTACTGTTGGAAAAAAATTTAAAAAATCACTAAACACAGCTCTGATATCGTATCTCTCTATAAAAAATTTTCGTAATTTTACACATTTATACTTCACATAATTAAAGGAATATATTCAAAATTTCAAATATTTTATCTTAAAGGATACACATAAAGGATAACGCATCATAAAGGATAACACACGTAAAAAAATTTCAGAATTTTTTTTTATCTTCATCAAATTAATTTTTACCTTTTATCTTCTTTTTGCAAACTTAAAACACTTGTAGATTTAACAACAAATTAAGAAAAAAATATCTAATAAGTTTATTATAAAGAGTGTTAAAGTTGAAATATGTCGTGTAGAAGTAACACACGTAACAAAATCACCCCAATATACAACTGATTCTACTTCAAACAAAGATTTGTCAAAATCAACACAAAATACAAGTTAAAACCACTTTAAAAAATGTTACTTTTTTTGAAAAATATTAAATATGGTGACAATCTTATAATGGTCATTGCATATTTATTTTGGTTCTATCAACAATCGCTTTGAAAAAATAACTATTATATTATAGTATTAAAGTAGATATTTTTAATTTTATGAAAACTAAACTTGTAGTGTATTTTACCACTAATGGAATTTATGCTTTGTAACTGTATCACAGTATGTGACCCATAGACATACCCTCCAAATACCACGGAATTTCTGTAGTTTCAGAAGATACTTTTAATGCATTATAAAGGTTATTTATTTATGAATTAAAATGAAAAGGATTTGGTCCAACACTGCATTTGAATAATTAAAAAGATACATAATTGGTCAAATATACGTACGGGGACGATCTTAAAATCGATAAAAGATTTATATAAATTCTATTTGTTTCTGCTTTAACTCACGACCGTTGGAAAAAAAAATATTTCGCCATAATATCAACGATTAGAGAGTACCAATATATAAAAAGTGCTGAATATGTCATAATTTTCTGCTACGAGACCACTTTCATGCCAAAAGAAGGCACTAAACACTTCTAGAAATCATGCAAAACTCATCTAAAGGTTTAGTACAGCCTGTTGTTGGTTTTATTGTGTGAACAAGTTATGCTTGAAAAAATTTCCTTTCTTGAGCTTTTGAATGCCTCATTAGGCAAACAAACAGGTTTTCGTGATTTTATTTCTGCTTTTCTAGTTAATGACTTCTCGATAATGTGATTTCTCATTTCCCTATGCCGCAATACTCTTGATGCAAAAGGAATTATAAAAAAATATATATTCATCGGCTTATAATGAATGTCACTTTTTACGAAGATTCAGAAAATATAACATTTAATACGGAGATTGTGGAGTTATCTCAAATAATCTTACTAATTAGACTGAATTAGTTGTATGTTTCTAAATACATTATAGTTAATGCTGGCGTATTTGTTGTATTCTGTTTACTTCAAGCTTGAAGTATGTTTTTTATAAAAATAAAATATGTAGTTCTGAAGTAACCATGCGACTATATTTCACCTATATAATTAAAGTCTTTGATTGGAAAGAATCTGCATATTGCGCAAGAAAGCTTTCTAAAAATAAAAACAAATACCATTAATAATTTCAATAATCGCATTTTTTGATTCATACTGATCTTAATTTGTGTAATTGTTTTCTTTAGCTCAGTGCTTTCCGTGATTTATATTTTCATAGTAACAAAATTTATAATCTAGCAGAAACTGGGCCACGCTATTCCACCGAGAGTTTTGAAAACAAAAATTGGATAAAATTAGCATCTAGTTCAGGTCACAACTATTTTAAATTTAAAATCTCATATTGTTTACAATACAGGGTGTTTCATATTGAATTGGAGAAAAAGAAAACATGATTGTAAACGTTATAATTAATATATTTAGAAAATTCAAATTTACCTCGAAACTACATTTATTCAAGTTTCTACAGGTGCTCAATATGTGCCCCTTCGTAGACACGATAAATGTCTACACGGTAATGAAGCTCCTGCCACACTCGGGATAGCATATCCCCTGTGATGGAGTTAAACACTGCAGTTATCCGCTGCTTCAGTTCCTCTAAGTCCTGAGGAAGTGGAGGCACAAACACCTTGTCTTTAACGAAGCACCAGAGAAATAATCACAGGGCATTAGATCTGGTGATCTCGGCGGCCAATGAAGACATGTCAAATCCTGTGGCCTAGCACGGCCAATCCAACGATGGGGTAGACGTTCGTTCAGGAACTTACGTACGTTGTTATTCCAATGTGGGGGAGCACCATATTGCTGCAAAATTAAATCAGGAACAGCTTCCTCCAGCTGGGGGAGCAACCACTCAGAGAGCATGTCTTGGTAAATGTCCCCATTAATCGATTTTTCAGCAAAGAAAAATGGACCAAAAACCCAACTGTTTGATAAAGCGCAGAAAACGCTCACCTTCGGAGAATGTTACATGGGCAAATTACACATTATTACATATTCTGTAATTTCATAACTTTCCTTAAATGTATTTCGAGTAGTGAAATTCTTTTCCTACTTATCCACTAATTAGAATTAATAATTTCACAATAACCTTTAATCCTTAATAATGAAATGATTATTATAATAAAGTTTGTTTACATAAAAGATTAAAAAAATTTTTATTGTTTATCAGAGATTTAGTTTCCAATTCTATATTCATTAATAGATTATATTCATTATAAAACTTAATGGTTCTGCTCGATAACCATTTAAATTTTTTTTTAAATTTTATTTAATTTTCTGTTATTATGAAATTCTTTAAATATTTTTCGACGTAGAGATTATTTAGCAATAATGCGAAAAGCTGAAATTTATAAATGTAAAATATTTATAAATGCTTAAGAGAATTTTTACCAACTATTTTGTACTAATTATTTTAATTGAAATGTTCATTATACGCAGTTTTATAATAATAATCGTAAAATGCATTGAACAATTGAGTATTACATTTTAAAATGCAAGTATAATTTAATAATTATTTCATTTTATAACTGCAAAGCGGTAGATAAGTAACTTCGTTATAAAGTTTTACATGATACGAGAATAATTTGCGATTGCTTTATAATGAAAGAACAACAATTTAAGTTCTAAACTTTTTGTGGAAAAGAAAAAATTGAAAATTTGTCCTGTCATCGGTGTTAGCGATTAGAGAGTCCTTAATCGTATAAATATTAAGTCAGTATTGTTCCCTTTTAAATAAAAATGCATTTTGCTCCGGAAAAAAAAAATTACTTGAATTTTGTCGATATAAATTCCCTAATTATAGCAGCAAAAAGTTTTAAATTTCTAATCAAACTTTCCCTCATTATAATTTTGTGTAAATAATAATTATTAATAATATAAATGACTATTGAAAGGAATTAATTGAGAATGTCCAATTTAAATGAATTAACTGTTTACGCAATCAGATTAATAATTTTTTTCATAATTTACAAATGGAGAAAAAGTTTTTACAGTTTAAAAGTGAAGAGAAAAATACAGTTGAGATTAAATTTATAAAGTAAGCACAACCCGAAGGAGATCGAAGTAATGGCATTAAAATCGAAATTTCAAAAGAAAAAAAATCACGTTTTAGTGTACAGTGAGCAGTAAACAAAAATCTAAAAACTAACTTTTGATCTAATGATCAGATGTTTACGTTCTAGGACTCAATCTTAATGGATCGAGAGGGTGAGTTCAAATATGCCGCATAATTATAGCAGACAAAATATTTAAAGTTCGGAAATCAGACACTAAAACGAGCCTACTTTGAGAATTTTTTTTCCTGCGTATTCGGATTTTTGATTCCCAGTATATAGGGGTTGCCGCAATCTGGAAATATTATCCCAATAGTTTGGTCAGGAAAGCAATGCAATGTTAGGACCCCTTAGTGTTAACTTTACTTTTTGCGCATTTCGCCATATCTTGGGAACTTTCCAGTGAACTTTTAAGTGAATAGAAAAATTTTTGCACTCAATGTTTTAACGTTCATTTAATTTAGAATTTCCTTAATTCCCTACCACTATTGTAAGATATTTACTTTTCACCTAACTTGTGAAATTAAAAAATTTGGAATTCTTTACAAAATCACTCAGGCGAAGTGATTGCGTTTTATTTAAATCTTATTTAGAAGGTATTTTTCTAAAAGTATTTCATTTAAAGTTTTTATCTAATTTTTGTTTTTTATTTATCTATAGTTATTGAAAGTTAAGTTGATATATTTTAAGTTGAAATGAATGTCGCCCTGCTTTGCATAGTTCAAAAATTATTTCAAAGGAAACATAACTTAACATTAAACACTCAGGACTTACAATTATAAATCAAACAATCACTACATTTATTTATTAAAAAACACTCTTAAGAACTGATAATAAATTGATCTAAGTCCTAAATGTGAGTTCTATAATATATAATTTATTTAAACTCAGCATATACATCTGACCTCTGTTGTTGCCAATGGCTCAATTTTAAAATATAGTTTTTCTTTTACAAATTTTTGGATATTCTCATATGAAGGATAGTATTAAGTTTGAAAATTTAAAAATTTTTGTTTAAAAAAGTTGTTAAAAATTATAATTATTATTAATACTTGACAACAGGAAGTTTTTAATAAAGGTTGAAAATTTTTTAATTCTGTTATTTTTTTAATTATGTTTTTAATTACCTAATTCATATAACAGTATTTAGGAATCTATAAATTTATGCTACGTATGATCGTTGCAGAATAACCTGTACACAATATATGTAAATAAAATATATTTTTAAAATTGTGCATTTTCTATTAATTGCATTCATTATTCTTATACTGAAAGAGTATCAAGGTATCTATGACCTCCATAATAAATGAAGTATTTACGGACTTTTATATATATTAAGGAATTGAATTAATTTTTCACGAAGTTTAAGATCTCATCCCATTGAAAAAAAAGTTATTTAATAAATATTTTTTTATAATAAATGCTTCTAGTAATAAAACAAACGCGATATAGGTCATTGAAGGAAAATCCCTTCATTTGTACATTTTTCCCTTCTTGAAATTATTTCACATATTTCTTTTTTCACTAGCGAATTTCCGATTACTTTAAAATTTCAAAAATATCGAGATTTTTTCATTTGCAAGAAATTTTTACTTTAAAGCGTGATAACATTTTTGAATACTCCAATTTTTTTTTCTAATAAATAATATGTCTTTGTTAATTTCTAAAAAAAATGTTCAGAAAAAAGTTTACATTATTCTTTTATCAAGATTAAATTTAACAGAGAAAATCACTAAATTAAAACAGGTTATGTTTTCTTACAATAAAAGTTAAATAGAATTAATTCTTCAAAATAGCGTTCCAATAAAACATGGTATTAAATGTTACGTTATTTTTTGTGATTGGTTCATTAATAAATTATTTTTATTTCTTCACAAACACAATTCTTGTAAAAAAAATTAAAAAATTAAATCTGTTGTATTAAAAAACTAGATCGTTTTATAAAATATAAATTATTGCGCTTAATAAAATATAAATACAGTTTATTTGTAACGTGATCCTAAGAATAAAAAGGTTATTTTCTTTTTTAATTCTCTACTAAAATGAATTAATGAGTTATTTTTATTCATCATGGCTAGTCCAGGAGGAGAAAAAAAATATCAAATTTCACTGTTTAGGTTAATGTAATTTCGTTCTCCCACCACATTTACGCGTAATCCATCGCCAATTCCACGTGCAATCGCCTAGTTTATAATCTACGGTATGTTTTGTCAATTCGCATCCCGGAACTGCTTCACCCACTTGCTTATGTTATGCCGATGCGGTGGTTCTTTACGAAATTTCGTGCGAAAATATCTTTGCATAACAGTTACCGAGGAGGTTTTAGCATATTCAAAAACGCAGTACGCTTTCTCCTGCATGGACAACATTTTGTTTAGCAGTGCCTCTAGCTACGAGTTCGTCATTCGATGTATTTTCCTTGTTGTCAAATAAAACTTGTATAATTGTAGTTGCAGAATAAATTTGTTTCGGCTGAATAAATCCATTACGGCAGTCACACTGCGCTATTCTTTTTGTCCCATTCAATATGAAACACCCTGTACTTGCAATTGTATTTCTATATTCATATTGACTCTTTTTGGTGTAATTTTTTTTCTCTGCTCAGTTTTTACTGTGATCTGCATTTTTACAGTAATAAGACATAATATCTTGCCAGACCCTTGCAAAACAATATATTTCCGTTAGTTCTGATAACATTGATTGTTTAGAATTAACAACTAAAAGAATGTTGAAACTAAAAAGGACAATTGTTCAACATTTTAATAATTGCAGTTTTATACGAATAATGATTGTAGTTGGTGTATTTCTTTTCTTCTGTTTTATGCTAAACTTGATTAGTATTTTGATTTTTAAAGGAAATTATAATATCTTAGGAGCTAAGTTATTATATTCCGCCGATAATATTGAAACAACAAATAGGAAAGAATTTATATATATAGTATAGTATTTTTTAAACTCATGTGTACTTTTATGGTGATAAAATTATTATTTTGCAACCGATAGTTCAGAAACCACAGATTGGAAAGAATCTACATCTAGTACAGGTAAAAGGACATAAGAAAATAAGAAATAAAATTGTTCATAATTCAAGAAATAGAATATAACTATTCATGATTCTTTTTTGTGTTTTCTTTTTTTTTCGAATCAGTAATGATAGTCGCATGTACTTCTACGATGATAAAATTTATTATTTTGCAGAAACAGAGCGACAATATTCAACGAATAGCTCAGAAACCACAGATTGGAAAGAATCTAATTCTAGTACAGGTAAAAGGACTTAATAAATTAAAAAATAAAATTGTTCACAATTCAAGTAATAGAATATAACTATATTTGATCCTTATTTGTATTTTTTTTTTCGAAACAGTAGCGATAGTCACATGTACATCTTATATATAAAAATCTCTTGTCACAGTTTTAGTGTTTCAACTCCTCCGAAACGGCTTGACCGATTTTGATGAAATTTTATATGTATATTCAGTAGGTCTGAAAATAGGTTTATTAATATTTACTTTGAAAATAGGTTTATTACTATATACCTTTTTTTTCATTTTTGGAAGAAAAAAATTTTGTTACTTTTTTATGGTGTGGCATTAAAAAATACATTCAGTCCTTAATTTTTAACCCTCTACCAACAACCCCTACTTCTTAATATCATTTTATATTTTTTAACCCTGGTCGATAGCTGGTCAATTAGCTCTTGATAAACTGTCCCCGCCAGGGGAAAGTTGGATCTCCGGTTATTTTGATTTGTAATTCGAACACACCACGACTATGCAACGGCACACGATTAGTCATTGAATAATTAATGAACAACGTTATCGAAGTCATTAATTTGAATTATTTTAAAATATATTACTTCCACGAATACCTATTATGCCCACAGATGTGCCAATTCAATTTAAACGCATTCAGTTCCCCATTAGATAGGCATTTGCTATGACTATTGATAAATTTCAAGGCCAAACAATGTTTGTTTGTGGCTTTGATTTGAGCACACCATGTTTTTCACACGAACAATTATCCGTTCCATGCTCTCGAGTGGACAAACCCTCCAGTTTATTTGTGTTAGCTAAAGATGGAATGACAAAAAATATTGTACACTACATTGCACTAAGAGATTAATATTGTTGACTAATATTTTCAGAATTCATCGTATATATAATTTATAAAAAAAAATACAATAAATTAAACAAATTTTTATTTTGTGCGTTGTTATTTTCACATTCCATCATCGTTCACAGTGCTCCATGCCTCCTCCACCCATATATCACATACGCACGCATTTACAATAAATAAGATATATTTCCATACTCTAGCAATAATTCATATGGCAAAACAACGTATATATATATATATATATATATATATATATATATATATATATATATATATATATATATATATATATATATATATATATATATATATATATATATATATATATATATATATATATATATATATATATATATATACATATATATATATATATATATATATATATATATATATATATATATATATATATATATATATATATATATATATATATATATATATATATTTATATATATATATATATATATATATATATATATATATATATATATATATATATATATATATATATATATATATATATATATATATATATATATATATATATATATATATATATATATATATATATATATATATATATATATATATATATATATAATTCTCATAATTTTATGAACTCAAGCAGTGCAGCATTGGAATAACTTTCCATAAGGAACGTTTTTCATTTTGACGAAACAGGGTTTTCTTCTGACTGTAATTATGCCAAATAATAGCATTGACTAAGTTGGTTAAAAACGAGGAAAGTTTAAGCCAAAAATAATATATAACAATTACAAAAATTACATCAGTTACAAACATTAGCAATTTTTCCTTAAAAAATTAATTCGTTAAGAATAAGAATCAATTCATGAAGTTGAGAACAAATCTTTGAGAAGAAACTAAAATCATTTGTGATAAAAAATTCAAGTTCTTGGCGTTTTAATTTGCTGTCAAATGTTTTTTAAGGTTCCTGGATGACTGCTTAATTGCCTAATGCGTTCGAACTGTTCTTCCAAGTTTTTGTCGCTTCTTTTATATGGGGAGTCAAAATTTATACGTTGAGTGTTTTGAAAAGTTTAAACACAGGGCTGATATGCTCGAGGAAAAATTTAGAGAGTAATATTATTCAGATAAAAAACTGTAATTAATTATGTTAGTGACTATTATAAAAATATTTCTTAACTCTAACAAAATAAACATTTAGATCTGAATTTCCGATTTGAATTTGAATTTTTAAGTGAAACTCAGAAAATATTAGATTCTTTAAAATAATACATTCATGTCACTTTCTTAATTTTTTTTTCAGGTTGCGTAGGAACTGGAAGACACGTTAAATTTAAATAAAACTGAAAACTATAATTCGGAAAGTTTTTTTTTAATCGCCTACAAGTTATTTTGTATTATTACAACGCTAATAAAAGTCAAAATTAAAGTATGGTGCTAAAAAAAACTAGAACTAAAATGACCAAATTATTATACTTAATTTGGAATTTCAGACTCTATTGTAAACCATTATTTTAAATAATAAATACATTATTATAAATTATAACAGTTATAACATTAATACTTATATTTTAGAAACACTAATTTCCTCTCCTGCTACATCTACAGTTACTTCCACTATTACTAGCACCATAAAAACAAAGCCGTCTACTATTCCGATACCAGAAACTTCATCTCCAATCACATCTACAGTTCCGACACCAGAAATTTCATCTCCAATCATATCTACTGTTCCAACACCAGGAACTTCTACTCCAATTACATCTGCAATTGCGCAAATATCAACGAGGAAGGAAACAAGCCCTGTACCAAAATCCTCCCCATATGTGTCCCCGTCATCATCTCGGGATATTTTTATTATCACTAGTGATGTCCCAAATTTAACGGCTCATACAACCATTACGTATAAACCTACTAACGTCATTGATGACTCTAACTATTTTTCATCTTCATTCAAACCATTTGATATTTCTGTGCATGGTTCATCAGTAGCAACAGACTTTGAATCGTCTACTTCATCTATGTTCATTTCTTCTGAATCTGCACCCAGTTCTCAAGCAACATCGAAGACAAGTTTCTCCTTAACTACTCTAAGTAAGTATAGATACTTTTTCCTGAAAAGTTTTAAAGTTTTCGAATTAAAATATATTGTCGAGAAACTCGTGTAAATCAAGATGGGTGTTTTTATATAGGGTAGTTTGAAACTTGCATGAACTTTTTCAGGACATTTCTGTTGTTGTTGTTGCATATCCCCCTTGTTTAGCAACGTTAAATCAGTTCTATGAAATCTCTCACTCAAAGACGGTCTAAAACAAGAATTAAGTTATTGAAAAAGATCTTGTCTGGAAAGCCCTAGATAATCTAGTATATGGTCAAGTGCGGCCTGATTTTCGGCCCACTTCATACAGGTTATAAAATTTTTTTTTCCCATTGGAATAAGACAGAAATATCAAATGCCCACTGATAAGCCTGGTGATGGCCGTCTGGTCCCACCAGCAAAACTTGAGTGATAAAGCACCCCCAGGACACTTTCCCTGGTACCATTGAGGAACAAGTGGGATGATGGTCCAAGAAACATTTTCAGCTTTCTTAGCCCTTGAGTTCCAAAACATTTACCTTATTAGACTTATGCAGTTACTTCAACTATTACTAGAACATGCACAAATTAAGTAATAGTTAGCCTTTATAGCACGCTTTAATAATAATTATCATGTTAGTTATCAGATATCTATCTAGTAAAAGTTAGTAAGCGCTAGTAATAGTAAGCATGTGCTAGTAATAGTTAGCCTAACTTATCTGGACCCCTGGGCCAAATAATTTAGTGAATCAGGTGTGTCCAATGGCTTACCTCTTCAGCCAAAATATCTGCCGTCCGATTACTATTATGCATATCAACTTGGAATAGTATCCATTGGAAGTGCCCCTCACGATAGGATGAAAGGTGCTCCGGTTTGTTTACAATTGCCCTTCCTGTTCTGCAACCTACTTTATGCCATTTAACAAGGTGCTGAATCGAACTTCGTCTCTCAGACAGGATCCATACAGCAGACGAGCCACTATCAATAGCAATCAACTCAGTTCTGAAGACTGCGTGACTTTTTTTAACAACATTCTAATGTTCGAAAAAGAAAAGAAAAAACATAAAAAAAACCAAACATCGGTACAGAAATAGACATACTGTAGTTTCTGATCCATAAACAATAAAAATTCTTCGTTGGGGAGTTCTAACCGGATAGTGGGTTATTGTTTATGGAACCGAAATTATAGTATGTCCATTTCAGTACTTTTATTCGTTGTTTCTGCTTTATTCTACGTAACACAAAATATACCCTTTCGTTTTGGAATAATGTATAAATTATTATAATTATAATTTCAGATAAGCGTTGATACTTCGAAATTATATTAAATGACTATTTTAAGAATAATAATGTTGAAGATTGACATAGTAGCAGACGATTATTTTCAAAAGAACAGAATTTAAATTGCTGTTGAAGATAGACGAGTCATATTAAACCTGGTTGACAAAAGCACAAAATTAAATAAAGGACATATTGTTTTGGGGGTTCACGTTTTCTCTTTGTTTTTTAAAAGAATTAGTAGAACACTTTTTTTTCTTCCTTTTAATTGGAGTTTTTTTCTTATGCTTTTTCTCACAAGGTGAGATCTTTTTTTTTCTCGGTAAATTAAGCAATACAATTTAATGTTTTTTTTTTGTTTCGCAATATTTTTTCTGTGCTACATTTATGTTATTTATTCAGTAGTTAAGATAAAAGGTTCCTTTATTTTGGTAACAGTAACAAATATATAAGTAATTTTCTTTAAATGCAATACAGCAGCATCCTTTATTTTTATATGACGTAAGTTGAGAATCAATCTATGAATTTGCAGGCAACTTGAGCAATACAAAGAAAAATAATAAAATAAAATTAAAATTAAGTACAATATTTACATTAGTGAATCGTGATGACCCCATAATTCACAAAAACTTTACTAAGAATCTCTTATGTTTTAGCGTCCCAATATAATATCAAAATATCACCGCTTGTCTGAAATTCTGGATAGAGTCCTCGGAAAAATGGAAAGTATTCGGCATTTTTTTTATTTTACCTGCACCATAAATCTAGCATTTCCGTTTTTCAGGATGCTAGTACAGTTCAGATGCTCTGGTAGAAAATCATGGCTTGTTTTAAGTCTGTAGAGTTAATAACTTTCCAAGTGAATTAAAGTTAATATCTATCGATATAAAAAGAATAATTACTCTTATTGTCATTTTTTTTGTACTTTGATTTGAGTACGTTTGAAAAAGATTAAAGCAATTATCGGCATAATTATGTTACGTACAGCACAATTGTACAATTATACAGGTAATTCTCTTAATATTTCTATATATGAATAATATATGAATTACAAAACAATAAAGGACAATAAGAGTGATTATTGTGTAATGTATAACACAAGTAAAGGCCGTGATAGCCAGGTTGGTAGGACGCCGATCTCGTATTAGTGAGATCATGTGTTCGAATCCCTGGGTATTAAACTGTGACTGGTGAACGTTTAATCCGTAAGGGACACAAATTCCTCCAAGTTCCGATAACAAATCAATTCCTCTGGAGGAACTGAATTGGATATTTATCATTCTCTAGTTTAGGTTAAAATAACGACCTGTGGAGGAATGAATGGAGTATGAATCTGTCCTCCCTGTAAAACGGGCTGTGACTTGTGTGTGGCTAAATTCAAATTGTAGTCCATAGATGTTGCCACTGAAAAACAAAAAACGCACCCACTGTTTTAAACTGCTATGGATTCTCATAGCAGGCTTTCTGGTATCTGCAAGTGCTATTAGTAACAACATTACAAAATTATTCTAATAATTAATTCTGCATCGTTTCAGAGTACAAACTATGTAAGAAAAACTTGTGCAAAAACTTTGGAGTCTGTCTGGAGGAGGAAGGGAAGGAAAGATGCATTTGTAACTATCCATTTGGTGGACCAGACTGCGGAGGTAGTTATTGGTGCTCCAAAGGATTTGGGAAAACCGAGTGCCCAGCAGAAAAATGCAGATTTGACTTCAGAACAAAAATCGGATATTGTGACTGCTCCAAAGACCAATATTACAATTATGAAAAGAAGCAATGCGAAAGTAAGGATTTTTCAACAATACCCAACAACATTTAACTTGATTTTTTATTGGTTTTTAATTAAAAAAAATCAGTTCTATTTTTTTTTAAATGATATCCGTTAAGGACGAAACAAAAATTTTGTTTAACGAAAATTATATTTACAGATGCCAACTGCTCCGAAATCGACAAAATATTTTAAAAAACAATCGAAATCCAGAAACTGAAATCCGCAAATTTTGGTTAGTTTTGCAGATTTTTAAGAGCATCAACACGGTTTGACTATAAAATGCTTTAATGTGATAGCATTTAGCGAGGTTCTTGCTTTGTGGCACTTGCCCTTTCAGCGAAATTATTTGCCAATACGCAACGTAGGTGTGAAATCGAGAAATAACAGTAAAACGAATAATATATACAAAAAAGAGTCCGATTAATAATTGATATAATATACAGGTACGAAAGAGAGAAGTCTGAATAATATACATAAAATATTTACATGATGGAAAAAGACGGCTTGATTGTCTTGCTTTTGGATCTGAGCGTCTATCCCAGTCATCGTGTATCCGTCATTTTGCTTGGCTTCGTTGAGATTAGCAGGCAATGTGGTTGCTACTGCTTGACTGTAACAAGATGGTGTATCGAATAAGCCTTTGAATTATTAAGAAGTAGTTTTGAGTAGAAACCCAATTAATTGAAATTATTAAACCAAGAATACATTTAAAGACTACCACTGGAAAACATTTATCCGGCGTCCGGAGCAAGATGGCATGTTTTTATAAGATATAAAGTTTAAGAATTCAATGCGTTAAAATAATGAAATAATCTTACAAAAAATATACAAGGCTTCAATCTTTTTTAACTAAGATCAACTCTAAGATTCATCTCTCAAATATAATTAGTTTTGAGTAAAAACCCGATAAATTGAAATTATTAAACCAAGAATACATTTAAAGACTGCCGCTGGAAAACATTTATCCGGCGTCCGGAGCAAGATGGCATGTTTTTATAAGATATAAAGTTTAAGAATTCAATGCGTTAAAATAATGAAATAATCTTACAAAAAATATACAAGGCTTCAATCTTTTTTAACTAAGATCAACTCTAAGATTCAACTCTCAAATATAATTAGTTTTGAGTAAAAACCCAATAAATTGAAATTATTAAACCAAGAATACATTTAAAGACTGCCGCTGGAAAACATTTATCCGGCGTCCGGAGCAAGATGGCATGTTTTTATAAGATATAAAGTTTAAGAATTCAATGCGTTAAAATAATGAAATAATCTTACAAAAAATATACAAGGCTTCAATCTTTTTTAACTAAGATCAACTCTAAGATTCAACTCTCAAATATAATTAGTTTTGAGTAAAAATCCAATAAATTGAAATTATTAAACCAAGAATACACTTAAAAACTTCCGCTGGAAAACATTTATCCGGCGTCCGGAGCAAGATGGCATGTTTTTATAAGATATAAAGTTTAAGAATTCAATGCGTTAAAATAATGAAATATTCTTACAAAAAATATACAAGACTTCAATCATTTTTAACTAAGATCTAAGACTTTAAAAATTAAATATTCCTCGCCTAAAAGATGCAGTTTTTTTTTATCCTTTGCACTTGAAAGGTCACTGTCACCAGTTAGTTGTCTACCATTATAAATCTTTAAATTTTTTACCTGTTTAGTGGAGACCCAACATAATACTCATCTCATCGAACCGTTGTATAGATCAATATCAGGTTGAATGGGTAAGGACTATGTATCCCATAACTGAAAGCATCAAAAGGTAGTCCGATCAGACCACTACAGAGATGCCAACTGCTCCGGACAAGTTAAAATAATTAAAAACGGTAAATAAATACAATTAAATTTTGAAAATATTTGACCAATTTTTCTTACTTTTTAAAAGGTTTAGCATGAATTAAAAACAGCAAAGGGGCGAATTATATAAGCCTTCAAATTATTTTGAAATAGTGGGAGATAAAAACCTAATAAATTAAATTTATTAAACCAAGAATCACAATTAATAAACTACCACTCTAAGATATTAATTCGCTAACCGGAGCAAGTTGGCATCTGCCACTATTAAGGTTAACCAGTTTCGGCTCCAAAATCTAGTAAAAATAAGAAAGTCGTAACAAATATATGTCTAATATTTTGTTTAATTTAATGAGTATGATTGGTTTGTCTGATTTACTTATCAACCATAACTGATTCAACTCTCAAATATACAGGCTGATAACTTTCTAAGCTAGCTATGTTTATGTTTTAATATATTATCATACCCTCCAACTTATGAGGATTTTGAAAATAATTCTTTCTAGTGGTAGCGAACCAAAATAGAAATTTTTAAAGCTAATGGATCTCTCATAAAACTTTTATCAGAACTTAAGAATCTAGCCATATAGCCTGCAATTTTATAAGTAATAGTGGACAAGTTACGCTAAAATTAATTTTTTTAAAATATTAAGACATGAATTTTGCTACCGTCTGAAAAGAAGATTTCTGAAACTACGGAAATTCCGTAGCAGTTGGAGGGTATGTATTATTTTTTATTCATTTATATTTATTTTCTACACCACTACATTTAAATGACTTAAAAGTTCATATACAAGGCCACTTTCAGAGATGCCAACTGCTCCGGACACGCCAATATTAGTAAAAAAACGGTAAATAACTGCAAACTAAATTTTGCAATTATTTGACTATTTTTACTGCTTTTTAAAGGGCATAGCATAACGTAACAACTTTGAAGTGGTGAATTATATAAGCCTACGAATTATTTAGAAATAGTGGTGGATAAAAATCTATTAAATTGCACTTATTAAACCAAGAATCACAATTGATAAACTACCACTTTAAAATATTGATTTGCCGTCCGGAGCAAGTTGGCATCTCTGCACTTTGATGCAGTTCTTTCATGGTGAAGCTCATAAAATGTAAGCAAAATTAAAAAAAAAAACTTTGCAAGGTTTGGTTTCAAAAGGATTACCACTCTATAAAATATTTTGCAAACATCGTAGTTGTTTTCTTGTCTGATGTGATAAATTTCTCTCAATTACTTTTGAAATACAATTTGGGCTCATGCGCACAACTGGTTCACTTTTTAAACTGACTGCGCAAACTACTTATAAGAACCCATGTGGAGGCTTTGTAATGTAGGAGCTGATGGTAAGGGGCTACAACAACACCTCCTAGAAGAAAGAAGGTTGCCTCAGCACGGAATAATTTAGTAGTCCGATCTAGCGAAGTTAACTGCGCAGTAGATGAAAAATAAGAAAGATGTAATTTCGTTTGGTGTAATAAGCAGCGCAGTGGTTGAAAATACGAAATATGTCATAACGTTTAGACTACTAAAGGATATTTATGGTAACCCGTGCTGAGGCCTGCTCTTATCTAGGAGGTGTTGGCTACAAGCGGCCTGACGCACATAATAATTTTATTAAGTACAGTTTTGTTCAGCATAATATGGCATGAGTGTAAATAATGAGTTTTGTCTTGTAAAATTTTAGTGGTAGCTTTTTTTAACCGTTTTAAAGGCAGTCGAATGCAAGGAGTTGATTCTAGTGACCCAGATTTAGTTCATGATTCCATTATGATGAACTTTAAACCTAATCATTTTAATCAGTTATAATTGCAACATCGTTCACAAACTTAATTATTTTTCAATTATCGGTTCCTTTAAAAATGCTTTGCATGTTTTTTGCTGAAGAGATCATTTAGCAAAAGTGCGAAAAATTCACTTTTAATATTTGAGAATTATTTTAACTAATATATGTTTGACTGTGCACAGTTTTACATGAAATATATATTATAGAATTTAATATAACTTATTTTTTACACATAAAGTCCTCTTTTATAATATATTTCTATATTTTATTTTGATATAAAAATTATTTCTAGCGCATAATATCTTTTTAAGCATCCTGGTAACTTTCTATGCTCTTAGTATCGATATCTATATCCATCTTCTCAGAAATATTATTGTTTCCACTTTCTCCTTTTATCACAGCCATATATTTTAACTATTGAACTCACCCAGGCATTTAATGGAACAAATTTCTTTGAAGTTTCTAATTAACCAATAAACATTCACGAATGAAAAATAAAAGACCATCGAAATAAAAATGCCGAATTATACAAAAACAAATTTTGAGAACCGTGTTTTTCATTTTATGTTTCTGAATTTTATTCCAGATATTGATAACTGCCCATTTATGGACATCAAATGCACAAAGCCTTTTGAAGAATGCAAAATGGGGGCTTGTGTATGCATTGAGAATTTCAAGAGGGATGACAAACAAGATTGTATTCGTGAGTACGATTTGGATGCTTTTTTGCTTAAATTGAAAAGGTCCTAAAAACAGCCTAAATTTGAAAGCATAAAGATATTTTACTTTTCAGGTGCACAATTTTAGTACTTGCTTATATTGAATTTAATTGTTGTTTACATTGTTTTTAATGATTAAAAATACGCTTTCATCCAATTCCTTGGAGCACAACTCTTACTTCCTGGTTGCGATTTTCCAATCTAGCAGCGTTTAGCGGCCTGCTATTCTGTATGGCATTTTCTTGAATGAATAAAATAAGTAGTTCAGGAAACAAATTTGAAAAGAAACATAAGGTTACTTTATAATTGCGACCAACTACAACCAAGATAAAAATCTCCAAAATGAGTACGTGTTGTTAAAAGCCGGAGTATTGTAAATTAGTTCATACATTGTAAATTAGCTTTATGGTCACCTTGTATTTAGTAATTAGCTTTTTAGTTCTCTCTTTTGTAATGGCTTAGTATAGAGGAATGACTAACTGGCTTTTTAAACCACTCTGAATGACTCTAATGTGGGATCCCTGTGTAAGACTAATTTACTAAATGAACTTAAAAATTATTTAGAACTTTCAACCACAAAGCTTTCCGATTCGTATCAACTGAAATGCTAAAAGTTCAGTTTTAATACAATTAAAAAATACATTTTCCATGATTAATGCACTTTAACTCGTTCAGTAGATATGCTGTTTCTGTTATGTCATTATATGATTTCAAACTTTTTGTATTCCATAATTTTTATTTTATTTTATAAATTTGTATTTTGTTAAATCATACCTAATTCTCCTTTAAATAAATCACTTAATCAATGTTGATTCAATTTTATAAAGAGTAAATGCAAGCATTTTTATTTTTTTCATTTACCTATACCTATAAGTGAAACTGTTAACTTTTTATATAAATGCAACAATTATTATTCAATGACCGCTTTTATCAGAACTAATTATAGCAGCAATCATTACAGCTAATTATTATTGAATGTCCTGGCAACTGAGTATAAAAATCTATTTGTAATCCCTCACTCTTCAATTACTCTAAATATGAGCATAAACTTTATTATGTTTACATTAGTATCATCAAATTTTTTTAAATTTAACCTCTAGTCAAAATATTGAGTTATTAACAATACACTGTTAAAAACTCCCTGCCACGTTTTACCAAAATTTAGTATCCATTTGCTGGCAACATAAAATGCTGCTCAATTTAAGCATATTTTGCTATTTTCACAAGCTTCAAATATCAACGGAAGTTTGCACCAAGACAAGGTGCTTTAGAAGAAACAAAACACATATTTTCATTCCTTCTTTTCTCTCTATTATAAAAGCAGAAGAAAGTTGCACCATAATTAGGTATTTTTACCTAATTATGATTATGGCTAATTATGGTTTTACCTAAATTGGACTCAAATGCAGTCCAATGTTGCTATTTATCGAAACAAAGCTATTTATTTTAAGTCATTTTATGACAAACCTTTAACCATTTTATACCTCCAACCGAATTTAAAAATTCATCATAAAAGAAATGAACTTTAATTAAGGCAATAAAACATTTACCTGCCTAAATAAATTGTACAAATAACGCAGCTTAACTGCAGTGGATCCTTGATCCCTTAATCGACGTGGGCAGTCGGAGCAACAATCATGGGTGTTCTTCTTCCGATTGGGTGGGCAGTCCTCCGTTCCCATGGAGACTAATACTCTAGGTATTTGCTGAAAGTTCAGTGCTTTAGAGATAAAATTATGTTACTTTACACCATGTTGAGCTGAAATTGGTTGTTAATGTTGCTCATTTTATATCATGTTACAAAACATTGTAACATTTTCAGTACGTTAGCTGAAATTTCAGTGTCTTTGTGACAAATTGTGGTTATTTTACCCGATGTTTCAAAACATTGTAACAATGTTTACAAATTATTACAATGTTTCAAAACATTGCAACAATCAGGCAAGAGACGGAGGATTTACGGCCTGTTCTTATACATATCATTATTTAAAATTTATTTTTGCACTTAAAATGTTTATTTCATGCCTTTTATTTAGCAACTCCATCTCTACACTAATGTTTTACGAAATAAAAAATTAATACCCACTTTACATTATCTACAATTTTTTTTACATTTACTGCATTATTTACTACATTTTTATTTTCAATATGTGTTGTCGAAATTTATTACATGAAGCATCCTCCTATCCTGGGTACTCTAAATATAATTTTTTATTGATTTTGATTTTCTGTCATAATAAAAAAAATAATTTTCTTAATTATTCACACACATTAACTTCATAACTATCTTCGTAATCTCCTAGCTCACTTTTCCAAGAAAAAAAAAGCTATACAATTTTAAAAAAATATTATTTCAACCTTTATCTAGGAAAGAAAAAAGCCCTCAAGAAAAAAAAAATCAATACCACAATATTTTTAACAGATTAAAAAGTAAATTATACTTAAATTGTTACAGCTGACTTCTGTCCATCAAATCTTAACCCTTGTGGAGAGAATGAAATTTGTGAAGATGTTTTAGATGAACCCGGGCGAGTGAATTGCATCTGCAAACAAGGTTTTACATTTGATGGCAAAACATGCCAAAAAGGTAATGTATGAATAAAATTGGAATTCTTAAACTGAAGAAATGATACCAGTAATATATAGATACCAATGTGTATATATATATTATCGTATATTGCATTGCAACAGAAGAATTAATGTTAGCTACAAATAATTCAAAATTAAGATTTTTATATATATGGCATCTTCGTATGATAAGCTAAATATTGCAACAACAAAAAAGTGATGAAAAAAGGAATTTTTTATCAGTTTTTTGACATTCTATACTGAAGAACTTAACTATTTTTTACAATTACATTTATTCATTATTTAACATAGTCACCATTATCATTGAATCATTAGTCAAGTCGGACGCCAGCTTTTGGTTCCCGTCATCAAAGAAATTTGCAGTCTGACCGTTAAAACAGTTAGTAACAGTTTCCTTCAACATTTCATCATTTTCAAAGAGCTTTCCGCCGAGAAATTCCTTAAGTGTTGCACACAGATGTAAGTCTGATAGTGCTTAGTCAGGAATGAATAGCAGATGACCCAGTTCTTCCCGTTCAGAATAATAGGTTGCCCAGATCTTTCATTGTCATAAACATTTGTTTTTTTTCCTTTTCCTTCATTTAAAAGCGTATGCTATTTACGAACATTTCCATCATTCATTACACCTTCGCCATAAGCTAATGGAACGCACTCCACAATCGGCTGGATTATTTACTGACATGGCGAGGAACCAAATAGTATACTCAAGTCAAAATTTTGATGGTTTTTCATTGATGAACCCACATAATCGGGATGGTAACCATCAATTAATCCATCATGAACTATTAAATTTTTAATGGCAACAAACATACGTAACCATCTCCCTAATGTAGGAATTTGGACTTATTTTCGATGGTCCAATAAAAGAATAGCAACTTGGTTTGATGGTTTGTTCATGCCTAACTAACAGAAATTTCCATCATAGTTTATTAGAAATCCAATGTTCGAATGATCATGAGCCCCCATCACCATCATATGGGAATTCGGTATCATTTATGATTCGCCAGCGTTATAAAAAAAATGGTTTTGTGGGTATATTCCTGCTGAACCAACAAGAATTCCCATTAAACCATCCTGAAAATGTACAGTTGGAACCATCATGGAGCATCACGGATCAACATGGATTGTTGGTTCATGGATACCAAATTCTCTTGGTGATTCACCATTATAGTATTAAAGTAGCATTTTCCATCATGGAATGATGGAAGTTTTCTGGCATGCCAAACACCATGAGCACAGCAGGAAAAAAGTTGGAAGATGGAGACCATCAAATGATGTTGGACCATCCTGAATCGCACTGAAGCCAACATAAATATATATATATATATATATATATATATATATGGGTCATTCTCACAGAAACAGTCATTTTCATGTCCCCAGTATATTTTATGTTTGTTTTACAGCTTACGAAAAAAAAAATTCAGGGAAAGTGTCCTTCAGAATGCAAGCTAACAAAAGAATAAAAATAAAATTATCAATTTTTTTTAATATTTATTTTAGGTAATTAAAATATACCAATATGTCATTCCCTCACTTGTCCCCACTGCTGATTTAAAAAAAGAAAAAAAATTGTTTCATAAATAAATTTTTTTTTTACAAATTCGTGTTTTTTATTTCGGAATACTGAAATATAGAATTCAGAAAATCAATTTTAAATTTAATTTCTGATAAAAATATTAACACAGCACTATTTTAAACTTTGTCCCCAGTGTTTCGCGTCATTTCCTCACAACAATGTTCTTATCACCTGCAATCTTCTTAGAATAAAAATATTTTAATAAAAACTTCAGAAGTTAACAACTGGCATCATAGAACAAAATTGCAGTATGTTTCCATCTTCAACTTAAAGAAGCTTTGCTGTGGAATAAATTTGAATGAATCAAACCAGGTAAAATTTTTTACATTTGTCATTCCCTCATGTCATTTTTTAGAGTAAAATAAAATACAACTTCATCGAGAAAGTGGATAATTATATGTTGCTTTCGTGTATGAATATAATCGTATGTGATTGACTTCAGAAATTAATTAGGCCTAACTGTTATTTTTAAATTTAATTGAATTCGTCATTCCCTCACTAGTGTATAAAGTGAGGGAATGACGCTGAAGTGAGGGAATGATTCAAGATGAGTATATTATTAAATTTTGTTTTGTTCAATCGTGCCAGCCAATTTTATTTCCCAAACCTGTAAAAACTATTAAATATATAAGACTAAATTATAATAAATATTAGATATACTTAGTATGTTATCCTTTTCAAACTTCAGGTAGATGTAACTTAGATAAAAACATGTATTAACCCCTTGGGGACGGTTGATTCTGAAAAGCATTCGTACAAAATCAGAATCAAGTTGTAATTAAATAAAAAACGGTAACTTAAATGTAGTCGTTTCTTATTTGACAGACTTACTTTGCTTTTACTTTAATTATTGTTAGATTGATCATATATATAATCAATGTTAATTCAAAGTATAACTAAATAGTTTTAGTTTGAACAAAGTAATGGTGAATTAAATAAATCAAACAATTATAACTCCGCCCACAAATAAACGGGTAAAGAATTACTTTGATTACCAGTTTTATCTTTTTACCCTGATTGATACAGTTTTATGGTGGCACATATTTGTGACAGTCGGCCCGAAAGGGTTAAAATAAAATATCATTCCCTCACTTTTAGTGTCATTCCCTCACTTTTTAAATAGTGAAAATAATTAATTTACTTATTAATTAATTTGAAAAATAAATTAAAAATTAGTAAATTAATTTATTAAATTAATTTATTTATTAAATTAATTAATTAATTATTAATTATTATAAATTAATTATTAATTATTATAAATTAATTAATTATAAATTAATTATTTAAAAAAAATAATTAATTTAAATATTAAGTATAATTTATAGGATATATACTTTCTTTATAGTGCCATTACATATTTCTATTAATATAAAAAGTTTCAGAGCTTTTTATTCACTTTACTTTTTTGGGATTTTATGAACTGAAAAATGTCAGTTTTCGTGAGAAAGACCCATATATATATATGTATATATACTAATGGAAAGGTGGTGCAAGGTAGGTTAGGAATTACTGACAAATGTGATATCTAACAATAAATATGACTTATTCTGAAATTTTTTTTCATAGATAACTGTTTAAGTTAGTAAGTATTTTATTAATATTTATATTTTTTCTCTTTTTTTTCAGTAAATAAGTGTTCTGTTCCTGGATTACTAGGATGTGAGCAAGTCTGCAACAGTGACACTGAGGCATGCGAATGTTATCCTGGATATACATTGCTGTCTGACAAAAAAACTTGTAGTATGTAATGTCTCTTGAATTCACTATTATTTTGTTCAAAAAATAATTCTATTAAATTTTTATATACTTAGAATATAAAAGGAAATTTTTCCATTACAGCTCGTTACATTTGATCATTTTTTAATAGTCAATCTATCTTTATCTTATTATTAGCTTATTATTAATCTGTTATTCTATATTAATTCTAGTTTTTTATTATAGTTTATCTTCAATAAAATCTATTAGCAAAGCCAGTAACACAGTTAGTAACTCATTAACTGTTTCATGAAAAATATAAAAAGAGGTAATAGTTTAATTAAAAGGAATAAATGTGTTTCAAAAAAAAATTGGTGTGGCACTCATAAATTACATAACTAACATTTACGCAAGTGAAACTTAATTAAGTATGGCATTTAGTGCAAAAGGTACTGAGGTTAAAGCTGCAGTATTTATAGATATCTAATATAGATATTGTGGTAATATTGTTAGAAGGATGAAGCTGATAAACATAAAATCCGTAGTTAAAATTCACAAAGCAATGCGTTTCTGTCGTTAACATTGCATGCAGATTTTGATGCAACGTTAAAACGTTGGAAATAGCATAAATCTTTGTGCGCTGCCTCGAGAAGGTATTAACCAATCCTTCGGTAGTATAAAATCGATGATGGGGAGTAAGTGGGGAGGAAAGATTATAGAAGGGAGAGAGGGCGCCCAGCACCATAGACGCGAGGGTGTTTGGTGACATGAACAGTCATAATATTTGATAGGAATTGTGGTATACATAAAACGAGAATACAAGCGTAAACAAGTTAAGATTAACATAGTACAGTCAGATGACCGATAAAAGTTAAAGAAGGTCTGGGAAAAATAAATTATATACATCTTTACAAAGCAAATCGAAATAAAATAAAATAAAAATAAATGAAAATAAAATAAAGGCATGTACAATAAGGGGAAATGATCAGTGAGAATATTTAAAGTCATGAGCTCTGTTACAGTTTTGACACAGGCGTCCTGGTTGCTCACCACTCGAACTTTTATCATAAACAAGTTCCTAGGAGACCCCTTGAGGTTGCTCGCCATTCTCGGTTCATGCATAATGTTATGTGATACTGTGTGTGTAGTGAAAATTAGAATGTGGCAATTGTTGGGCTAGTACTGAGTGTTTTTCGTGTGTTAAGTTAAGGCAACGCCACATTTCTGAGAAAAAAGGCAGAAACAGGGTTCAATCTAGTATTGTCCTCAATTAGGACTATGTTTTGGAGTGAGTTAAAGTTGCTTGTAGTGCAATTTTGTGCATCATCATTAAAATTATCATTTATTTGCAGGTCCTTTTTTATACTGTTATTGCTGATGCATTTAGGGGCGCCGATTAGTTTTCCTATGATTTTGCCTTCTGCTATTGAAAGTTTGTTTTTTAAGTTATCGATTAGAGTGGTGATGGCAGGACATGCATAGATTGAAATTGGCCTTAAATTGTACGTTTGTACGTTAAGTCTTGAGATGATTTCGAATTAAATATTGAGTTTGGGGCCCCATTATGCACCGTTACCTTTTTTTTTTTTAATAAAGCTATGGATATGTTTCTTCCAATTTAGATTTGAGGTGATAGTTGAACCTAGGTGTTATTTGGTGGCTTTAAAATCTGATTGTAGAAAAGGATATCTGGAAAAAATTTACATTTCTTTTTACTATTGAAGATAATCATTTGACATTTTTCTCTGTGTAATTTAGTCTTCCATTGTGAACACCATTTTTCAATGTCGTAAATCTTCTCTTGCATATGGATGAAAACTTGAAAATGGCTTATCGATTTACTAATGATAGCTGTATTTTCTAGATACAAAGTGGTGAATTCATTTGTATTGTTATTATTGATAAGGAAATCTGCTGTATATAATATGCAGAGTAGTGACCCGAGGATGCTTCCTTGGGGCATTCCGGAATGGATGTCTTTGTAATTGGAGAATAAACAGTCAATTTTAATTCTGAAGCTTCCATTAGTAATGAAGGAATTTATAAGCGTAATGAGTTCTATTGAGATCTTCATTTTGTGAAGTGTTACGATTAGTCCCCTATGCCATACACGGTCAAAAGCCTTGGCAACGCCGAGCATGAGCATAAGGGCTGTTTCATGTTTATATCTTGCTTTACTGATAAATTCGAGGATGTTTACAAGATGTTTAGTGGTTGACATATTTTTTCTGAAACCGTACTGTTGATTGGGGAGCTGATGGATGTAATCATTTAGTTGGCGTTGAATAATCTTTTCGTATATTTTTGATCGCATTAGGAGGAGACTAATCGGCCTATATTTATCAGAGTTGGAGCCTGTCTTTCAAGGTTTTGCGAAGAGGATGATATCTGATTTTTTTCCCGTCAGATTTTGATGTTATATTGAAACAAGGGTGCCTTCAAGATGTAAAATATAAAAAGCTGATTGTAAAACCATTTTAATTATAGCAATCTTTTAGGAGGAGTCTTTTTCTGCTTCCAAGTATTCCACAATATCTATTTTTTTCCGGATGCTGAATCGGCACTCATAGTAAATGGGACGAATTGGCGCCACCTACCGATTCATCGATTCGGTAATGACTTATACATTGGAAGTCATATTGTAGATGAATTTGGGTGATGTCGAAGAATATACACAGAAAATCCGTGAACAGCTTGCAGCATGGAATTCTCCGAGTCCAGGACTTGGTTTCGGAGAAGGACTTCGTTCCTCGAAAGAACTGAATTGAACTGCATGAAATATCTGGGCACTTGAGATCGCTTGGTGCATTCTTGTTTTTCTATATTCGAATTATGCTAATGATTTCGACACTATTGGTTATATTTATTTCTTCAGGAGTTACAGAGAAAAGCGAATTTCCGCAGTTATGGAATTGTGATGATCTTGATCGAAGTTGGAGCTCGCAGAGATGTGATTTTGTAGTGAGTCTGAATTTCTATTTGTCTTCGGTTGTATAAGCTATGCCAGATTGTCCATCTATTTGTCTTTTGATTTCAGGAGTGGTTTTAAATGTTTTAGCCATTTTCCATATTGTATTGTCAGAGGTACACAGGGAGGGGAGTTTTCGATGCCATGTTTGATTCTTGAATTTTTTGCAGCTTTTTTTTCATCTGTTTGTTGAGAGATTTCATTTCGGATCAGAGGTTCCTATTGCCATTTGTCTGAATTTTATACAGATGATGAATCACCAGTGTTGCATCGAAACTTGTACGCAATGTTAAGAGCTGAAATATGTTGATTTGAAAATTTCAACAATGGCTCTACTCTTTGTTATCAGCTTCGCAAATATTTCTTCCTTCTTAATACTATCACCACTGCATCCATATTAGTTACTTATAACGCCAAATTACCTTTACATCTCAACACTATAATTAACCCCTTCCTCTCCCAGTACTTTTATACTTTTAAAAGCTGTTTGATCTAACATCACCCCTATAGCATTTAAAATACACAATATACTGTTGTTATACAATTTTAAAATTCTTAAAATAATGTGGTTACTAATTATTAAGGTATAAAATTTATTAATTTAAAAGTGGTGATTGTTGATGGTGCCTCCGTGTGGACATCGGAATGCAAAGGATTAATTAATCGTGACTTGTGCAAATAATAGTTTTGCAATTTATGGGGAGCACAGTAAACGAAAAAAGTACTAAACGTTTTTTAATAAATTGAAACGCATTTATTCCCTTTAATTAGGTTTATATTTTTTTTACTATTTGTCAGGATATAGTTTATGAAATCCAGTGTTAATTCGCAATAATTTTTCATTCCCATTTTTCTTTATTTTAATTTGAAGTTGAAGCCCCAATTTTGCATTGAAACTTGATTGCAATGAAAAGAGATTAAACATATTGATTTAGGAATTTTACCAATGGTTTTTCTGTTTGTTAATGTGTTGTTAGTTATTGCGTTCCACAAAACTGTTCCTCCAAAAGAAGAACTGTCGAAAGGCAGTTCTATTTTTCGTAAGGTATTATTGTATTTATTGTTTATAGGAATCATGAAGTGAAGTTCGCAAACACTTATTAAGAACGCCAGATTCTGTTTAACGCTGGTCAATGTCAGCCGATAATAAACAAGGGTGTATCAAATGCAAAAATATCGCGATCATTAATGACAGCAATATTGAATCCGATAATGCAGTAATTATCATTCTTAATTATTACCAGGTGTCGCGATCATTATCGATATCATAACTTGTCAAAAAGATAATATTAACACCAAGATAATTATTAAATACGACACCACTTGCAGTCATCATGGACTTAATGCGTTCAAACAACGGAGGAATTTTTACGGATGACAATGTGCTATGTAACCGAACCTCATTTTTCGCGACTGTTTTGAAGAACATTCTGAAGAATTCCATCAAATGATTAGGCCACCTAGATCATCTGACATGAATCCCATGGTACATTTAGGGAACATCATGGAGACGTCTGTTTGTGCACAAAATCCGGCAATTACAGCACTTTCGCATTTATGGATATCTTTTGAAGCTGTATGGCTAAATATTTTTGCAATTACTTGTTGAGTCCATGGCGTGTCAAGTTACTGCGCTTCGTAGGGCTAGATAGGAGCTTCGACATTATATATATATATATATATATATATATATATATATATATATATATATATATATATATATATATATATATATATATATAGATAGATAGATAGATAGATAGATAGATAGATACAGCAGGGTTCCCGTGGTCCTTGAAAAATTTTAAAAGTGGTAGTAAATTTAAGTTGATGCTATAATATATTTCTTTATTTTAATATACCTTTTTATCGTTAAGTGATGGAATTTTCATGCATATATATTTTGTAAGAAAGCAATTTTTTAGAGCGGCTGCTACAGAAATTAAAATATCAAAATTGGTTTTATTTTTGTTACCACTTTTCAAAATTCTTAAAGACCGTGGGAACCCTGTTACAGGTACTCAAACTACTACAGTTTTTGTGAAATATTTTATAGATTGGTAGACATTTAAGAACCAAAGCTTTCTGAATTTTTGGTAATTTTGCCAATATTTTAAAAGCCTCGCCTTGAAAGAGGGTGAAAAAAGTGGCATTGCATATGAACATTTAAAATGCTTTATATATATATAGTGGCGTAGAAAAGAAGTTTAATTGAATATAAAAATCATACAATAAAACTCTTTAACTCTTTGCTACCGCTGAAAAAAGATTTTACAAAAATCGCAGAAAGTTGGCAGCCCTGTACATATCTATCTATATCTATATATATATATATATATATATATATATATATATATATATATATATATATATATATATATATATATATATATATATATATATATATATATATATATATATATATATATATATATATATATATATATATATATATATATATATATATATATATATATATAAATTAGTTACATTGGAAAATATAACGTTATATTTTTAAATACCATTATTTTTTAACAATATATCGCGATATTGAAATTTGGTTATAAGGACTGATGTTTATGTCGGCGACATTTGGAAAAGCAGGGCTCTCGTCCATGGTCCTTCAAACTCATATGTACCGATGTTATTCCTTAAGAATAATAAATCATAAAGATTTTTTCAGAGTAATATATTGAAAGTAATGCATTGTTGTATCTTACACATGGCGACCACTACTATTAAAATTAAAAAACAGGAGTATGCAAGTTTGAGTAAAAGAATTTGATTTTAACAATTTCTATCTACCGAAATGTATTTGTAAATAAAGGAAATATATCTATCAGTTAAAAATACCAATTCAACTGTGCCCACTCAAAAAAACTATTCTTCACTAGGGCCTTACCTGCAGGAAATGTGCTCGGCACATTTTTCCTACACATGTACAAAGCCATTTGATGAAACCATATGCGTCCTCTGCAGAATACCTATCCTGCTTCACTAGGTGCAGTAAGCGACCCCGAAAGAAAAGGCAGCGAAAGAACACGGTCAAACATCCAAAAGACTAATAAAAATTTTCAAAGAGATGCAACAGCTTTTTCAAAACAAAGAGCTAGTGCCATTATTTTAAATCTAGCGTTCATGCCTAACTTCACTCAAGAACTTCCTTGCAAGACTATCGCAGCTCTGCTGTGATAACTGAACTTTTATTATAACTTTGTTCCGAGGCTTTGCTCCGAAGTTTCATCAGTTCCTACAGAAGAATTTGATAAAGATCCATCCTGAGGCTGGTACATAGATAAATACTTCACATTGGCACAAGCTAATTGAATTCCCAAAGGGAAATTACAATTTAAACTTTTAAAATTTCTCCCAGCTTTATGAGATATCTCTGTCACTTTTCTGAGTATTTCCAAGTTGCGGCCACCTTGAATATATTATTGATAAAAGCAGGGCTCAACTAAGAATTTCAAAATATTAGTCAGTAAATTAGCCAAATATCAAAAGTCTTTGCCAATTTTAGAAAGTTTTCGTCAGATGCAAATCTTAACAATTTTTTACGCTTAATTTTTTCGCCATAGAAAACTATTTTACGGTAGTTTGTTTCAGGCTTGTATTATTTGGACTGTAATCTAATTTGTTATACGGTGCATCTACAGAATATTACTGTTAATCGAATAAAAAATGCTGATTTGTTTAAAAACCATTATTTTGACGTAATTTTGAGCATCTAGTCAAATATATATATTTTTCTTTCTAGTAGAAAAAAATCATTCGCCAATATTTTCACCAAAACACAATTTTATTCGCCAAATTTACAATTTTATCGCATTTGGCGAGGTGGCGAATGTGATAATGTAGTCTGTAATTAAGGTCCAAGCATTTTTTCAGTATATTTGTCTTCATTTCAGAACTCACTGATGAATCACAGAAATGCGAGAAGGATTGCGGTGCAGGAACCTGTTTAAAAGTGAATAAGTCTGAGAGATGTCTTTGCCCCCCTACCTACGCTTCAAGTGGACTTACGTGTGTTGGTAAGGTTAAAATGAGAGTAATAATATTATCACTCATTTACTCTACAATATAAATTATTTGGAAAACAATTGTTTATAATAAAATAATGTTTAATATTATTTTGTAGATCGATGTACTGCGAAAACTTTGCCTCTTGGTTTATGTCCCAATGATCAATGTATAGCGGATGCTAAACTGGGATTCAAATGCAAGTGTGAAGGGAAGTATGCTTACAACAATGATGAAGTAACATGTCGAAGTAAGATGGAGATAAATATCAGGTTTAAAAAAAACTCTGAAACACATTTTTATTTTAAATTAAATCTTCATAGCTGTATTTCGTATTCGAAATTTAAATTATTTAAATGTGTAAATATTATCTATCATATAAGGAAATAAAATAACATAGGTCAATAATTTTGCGGAGAGTAATTTATAGGAAAAACTTTATGAACTTAAGAACTTTATATAACTTATTTATAGAGATGAATTGAATACAATTATGGTTTAGAAGATGTAACCAAAACAAGGCTGAGTACAAAACAGGTAATCCTATCTAACCTTCCTATTCCTTCCTTCCTATCTAACAATAGATAACTGAACATTAGTCAATTTCACACCTGACTTACTCCAAATTTTACGAATTCGAATTGCTACCTCAAAATTTTGAACTCAGTTAAACAGAAATTTGTATATCAAAATATTTTTTTTAAATATTCAGCATATCTTTCAAACCTAATGACATGCTTACGACAATGAATTAGGCACAATTTTACATCGATATGCGTTTCTTGAAAAGTGAGCGAGAATTTGGTAGTCATGACTCACTCATAACTCTTTCTGGCCTCCACTGCATTACCATGTACGGTCACATGAGATGGAAACCAATGCAAGTGGACATCGTGTTTCTTTGACAGTAACTTAAGAGGAATCGGTAAGGCATATGGGTGATTCTCACGAAATATGACAATTCACAGTCCCTTGCTCTAAGATCTAATACTATACTAATAAAAGTACTTTTAAAAAAAAATTATGAATAGCATCGCTGTTAACATTTTAAAATGACTTTGCATTAACATTGACTGTTTTGTAAAGTTAAAAAATTTAATTTAATTTCAAAATGTCATGTTTCTGGTCTGTCACAAACAATATTTTCAATAATAACTAGATTCAAAACGTCTCATATACTTTTTCAATATCTAATTCTTTTTATCTCAACAGTTGTAAGCATTTCTAGAATATACGCAGAGGGTATTATTTAATAAAACTTCTCTTAGAATAATTTTTTCTGTCGATAATTCGTTTGTCAAATGAAAATCTGTCATTTTCCAGGCTACTTTTATTTAGTGATTTATAACCAAAATAGATAGCGCCAGCAATCAATATCTTATCTTAACCGATTAACGCCCAGCGTATCATATATTTAGGACAGTTCATTTTTTCAAAGACATTCATTGTTGTGGGAAACTTTTTTCAGCACTTTCATTTATCTGGGTGAATTAAAAGATTCTCAGATACCAGAATGATTTAGTTATTTCTGATTAGATCCTGAATTATAAGGAGCAAATACCTTTTGATCTATCAATGACTTTTGCATGCCCTAACAGTAGGAAAACCAATTAATTTACCACTTTACCAATATACCACTTTTTCCATAAAACCACTTTTTTTATGATTTCAATATATAATATCGGGACAATACGGGTTAACAGATTGATTAAATACCTTCCTATCTGAACATGTCTTGTTTCATAAATAAAGAACCAACTTTCTGTTTCAAAATCTATTTCAAAAAATTTTTCAAGGTGAGTAGGTTTTTATGCTGTCATTCTCCTGTCTTCTAGAAATCATTAATAACATAAACTACATAGATTTATCTGAGTTATTTTAAGAAATCCTGTTGTTTTCTGCGGGATGTAAACGTCTTAGGCCAAACTGATAGATTAAAGTTAAATGCTATAAAATGGCAAATTTGTCATTTTCCTGGCTTATGAATGCCAGGACAATGAAGTATTACCAGAATTTTTTTTAAAATGCATACTGTAAAGAGGGAAAGCAAATATTAACCTGATACCAAGTTTATGTATGATTTTAACATTCTTGAATGTAATCAAAGTTATTTATTTATTTAATGATTGATTATTATGCACAATTTTATTCTGTGCATATCAGCAACAAAAACATTTTTGATTCTTTCTACAGTGGATAAAAGAATTAATTTAAGCAATTTATGGTCCAGCTAACATAAAGGCTAGTCCTAGTGTTTAGATTTTACTGGGCACCTGGGCCGCGAAGCGGCCCCTATCCCATTCATCTTGAATTTTTGAACAGTTTTGGTTGAGCAATGAGGTAAGCAGGCAATGGAGTTGCTTTTATGAATGTTTCAAGGTCTTTGCTTGAATAACTAAAAAGGAATCAAAAATAAATTGAGCAGCTTGCTCTAAACTGTGTTTGTTAACATAAAGGCTAAGTTTAGTTACTTACTATTAGCTTTAAATTACTGTTTTTTAAACTACTAAGCAAATATGTCATTTTCCTGGCATTCAAGATTTGATGAATTTCTATTTTATTTTTTTCTCGAGCAAATGTCAATAAACTACACTGCTGCCTGTAAGATATTAATAAATGTAACTAACGATTTATACAAAAAAAAATTTTTGATCGTTTTGAAAACTTTAAATTTGAAGAAATTTTTTGGTCCGTTTTGTCATGTTTCCAAAGAATTACCCATTTATCAATAACTAGGAGGCTTCGCCCCCTGCTCGCTAGCGCTCGCCAGCCCTCGGAACTGCTTTCGCAGTTCATTTCGGACAGCTTCGCAATCCGATGCTCGCTTTGCTCGCTCATTGGATACGTTCTTAACGTCTAGCTTTTGTATACTTTTTTGAACACTGAAGTTCCGAAAACTTCTCACTGTAGAAAATTCTAAACCTGTGCATTTCAATATTAGTTTGAAAATGCAAACAGTTCACATATTTTTCTTAATCACACTATTCTAAATTTCAGTTGTTGAGAAAAGTAACTGTTGTAAGTTTTGTTTTAAAGTCTTTCCCACCAGAGGGCTCAAACCATGCGTTGTAAGACAATATGAAATAGTACTGAACGCCGGATGTAAAGCATTGGCTTCGATGAAGATAATTTTGTGAGAATTTTTTTGATAATTCGGTGAGAATTCACCCGATTAGACATATGATGCTCACTACGTGCTCTTGCGCGCCGAACCCCATCAATTAAAACGTATTAGCGTTTTATATTACATGGATTAGCCATATGATGCTCACTACGTGCTCTTGCGCGCCGAATCCAATCAATTAAAAATGAAAGCTGTTGCCAGCGCGAGAAAAGAAATATCATCGGTTTTATTGATACATACGTACGTATAAGCGTTTTATATAATATAGATGCTAAAACTGATATTTTTCGATGTACGAAGCACGAAATAAAAAACTGATTACACTCAATAACATATAATCTAATGGTTGGATCTTCACGTTCTGGGATTCAATCTTAATGGTTTGAGTTTTGTGACCTCAAATATACTAATTAATTGGTGCAGATGATATTTTAAGTTACGAAATGTGTATAGAGATTGATAGATGATTTGTAAATATGTATATACATAGATGTATAGATATATAGATGTCTGTATATGTATATAGATGGATGGATGGATTTTAACTATACGATACACAAGCTATGGGTCTGAAAGCTTTGGCTTTTAAATGTCTATCACTCAATAAAATTTTTTGCAAAAAGTGTAGAAATTGGCAGGCCTGCATTAGATAAATCGTTAAATATCTACTCAAGGATGCTAGTGGCCCTACTTTATTTAAAAAACTATAAGTGTGCACAAAAACTTTTGTGCAAACACTTTAGCCTCATCACGTTGCAGAAAGGAAATAGAATTTTACATATAAATTAGAATTATTTATCAGTAGAGCCACAGAAAAGCAACTTTGGATCTAATTTATTTAAACAAAAATCTTAAACTGAAATAATAATTTATAAATTTTGCTTTCCCTAGGAATAATTTTCAGATTAGGTGGAGCAAGTTTGGAATCTCCGTATACCTTTCGGTTTTCTGAACCCCATAAATATAGGGGGTATCCGCAATCCTGGAAATATAGTCCCAATAGTTTGTGCAGGAGAGCGCTCCAAAGTTTGGACCCCTTTAACACGTTGAATGCCAAGCTAATTTTACTTGGCTTTCCCGTCTGGCTAAACGGTAAATAACTACATACTAGATGTGCAAATATTCGACTGATTTTGCTAGTTTTTTAAAAGCAGCCCCTACCCCATACATCATGAAAATCATACAGTGAATAAAACATTTTGTTTTTGTGACATTGTGATAACACTTACAAGAATATGAACATGATTTGAAGTATATATTGACTTGAACGGTGAATGACATATCTGATAAAAGTGGTGAATTGTATAAGTTTGGAAATATTGTTTAGAAATAGCGGTGCATATATATATATATATATATATATATATATATATATATATATATATATATATATATATATATATATATATATATATATATATATATATATATATATAGAGAGAGAGAGAGAGAGAGAGAGAGATGGATTATAACGATACGATACACAAGAGAGGTGTTGAGGAAGTAGCACAGCATGTAGGGAAGCATTGGGATTAGTTTTCTATCTTATCTCATGGCAGAGATGGAATTAATTTTAATGCTTCTGCTGCCTGCTGTGCTGAAACGTTTGGAACTAATACTTTCGGAGCTTTGCGTGATTTAATGGCTGCCAGATAGATTTTAAATTATTACTAAAATTAATAAAGAACATTGATAATATCGCAGACATCTCTTGAAAATAGTTAAAATTGAAATCAAAGTACCTCCATATGGGTAACAGCGAGTCGGTGAAAAAATTTGGTTAATATTTGTTTAAAACTAATTATGGGGTAAGGGCAAGAAAAAGGGTTAAAGAAGTAAAATAGTTAGAAGAAAGAGTTGTGCTGTACATTTGACTTGATTATCTTTATAGTTAGTAGTACAAGACAATTTTGAAAGGTTTCTAAATTCTTCACCAAAGTCGACTGGCAATGTTCTAAAAAATATGTTTTATTGAATTGTAAAATTAAATTATTTTGCCGAAATTAAAGTTCAGCAGAAATTTTATTTCTTAAAAAGAAGAAAAAGGGGCATTTTACTTCAAAAAGAAAAATTAATTTTAAAAAGCGCAAAAGGTTGATATCAGTCAGGATTTTATTTTTTTGAAAAAATAGAAAAATATCACTTTGTATAATCAGCAACACTTTGCCCTCAAAGTCCCCTCACCGACAACATAAATTATTTACTAGTTTAGTTACTAAAACTTTTACCCTCTAATGTTTAGTAACCAATCCATTTAATTTGTCCTCTAGGCGTCACATGGTAATTATATAAATTGTGTATTTTGTCTTGTAAACTCTTAGAGTTTGCGACCCTTTTTTTACTTCATAAAAACCTCAAATGCAATTTATTTTTATTATCAAGAAATATTTTAGTAAGTACAATCTGCATCAAGAATACTTTTTTTCGAGCCCCAAATGTGTTAAGTAGTTGATTACCCCTAAATATTTCTGTAACGTTTGCATATTATTATAACGTATTATGCAAGAAGTGATTTAAATAATACAAATGTCGCTGAGAATATTTTTAAGCGCTCTATTTTCCTGATTAAAACGTTTTATAAAACAGAAATGGAAGCTAAAACAGTAAACTTCTTAAAATAACTAACCCTTTCCCCTCGAGAGGTGACTGTTAGTCACCACTGTCGCCTGTAAATTACCCACTACTAAATTACACAGTGATCTCCTAGTCCTAGTGTTTTGATTTTATTGGGCACCTGCCCATTCATCTAGAATTTTAACACTGTTTTGGTTGAGCATTGAGGTAAGCAGGAAGTGGAATTGCTTTTATGAATGTTTCAAGCACTTTGCTTGAATAACTAAAAAGGAGTAAAAAAATAAAATGAGCAGCTTGCACTATAATTGTGTTTGTTTGATTTTGGAGTTGTTCCGAATTGTATCAGCATGAGTAAACGATATTTTCAGAAAGGTTGATGAAATTATTTGTTTTGATAGTTATGATATGAGGCGTCGGAGGTGAAATGTGCAGCTATTGGTCTGTAGTTTTTATCTTTGATATAATTTTCAAATTTAAAGATTTCATTAAAATTTGCTGTTTTACATTCTATGGCTTTATCGAAAAAGTCTACGTTTAGATTGTATATATGCTGTGAACACAGTGATCTCAGGGTTTTATGAGGTAAGTTCGTGAGAACTCTTTCAAAATGTTACTGGTTGATTCCATTTTTTTTTTTTTAACTTTTAAAAAGACTTCGAGTGCATATTAAGTGCTATATTTTCCTGATTAAAACACTTTATGAAACAGAAATGGAAGCTAAAACTGGAAATTTCTTAAAAGAATTAATTTCATGTAATTCCTTTAAACCATTAGGGAAACTGATGTGTTCTGAAGCAGGAGGTAATAAAGATTGCGCTGGAAAGAACGCACTCTGTTTCGAAGATTTCGATTCTGAAAATGGTTATAAATGCCGATGTCGAGAAAGTCAGAGATTTGATACAAATGGCCAATGCGAAGGTAAGTTTCCTTCCACATTCTATTATGACAAGGTAAAAAATCGTTTTCAGATTAAGATTTTTGTTTGGATTTCAAAATAATATGTTTAGGAGCCGTTTGCGCATTATACCTTGTTAGGATGGGAGGTTTTTTCTGGAAATAGTGACAGTTTGTGACAAAGTGGAGAAACGGGGTGACAAGATGTATGACATTGCACATTTAGTCATAATTAAAATATTTGAAATCTCCAAATGAAATATTTTTCAGATCAAAATATGCATTTTACCTATTATCATTACTACTATGCTAACAAAATTCACTGAAGCGCTATGCTTGAGTTTAAAACTGTAATTTAAAACGCGATCTAAAAAGTGTTCATAATTTTCAGAATGTGAGGTTTGAGCAAAATATAATTAGCATTGGTATTTATAGCAAGACGGAAAAGAACAAAAACTGGTGCGAAAAACATTTCATTCTAGCTTTTTTTCGAGAAAAATAAAATATTTGTAATTATCAAGATTTCGTTTATAATTTAAACATTTATATGTAACTTCTCCTTTTCCAAGATAAAGTATATATTGTTAAATAGTTTAACCCTTTCAATACGGCGAAAAATCAAAGTGAGCACATTGCCGGGATCAGTTATTTCTCCTTCAAGCGATTATTAGATAACATAACTTTTATGCCTAAAAGGTTGAAGATCTTGGAGACGCTTAAACGTCCTCATAGCAGCGCACCATCAATAACAATTATTTCACAAGCTTCATTGATGGGACAGCATATGTCCCACCGTAAGCCCAAAGCATCTAATTCCCGGGACAGGATTTGTCCCGGCCGGAATTCTAGAGTCAATAACTCATTTTTATTGACAGTTTCTTAAAATTTAGATGATTATTTTAGGCAACGCTTTTTTTCTATTAACATTTTCATGTACATTTGCGTTAATATTTTTATTAACATATTTATTTATAAACACTTTTCGAAATTAATTGTTATAAAATAAGAAAGGTAAAAAATTTAAAATAGTGGAGGAACAACAGTATCTAAAGTCTTGGTTTTTTGAGGGTGTAGTAGGACTGGAAACAATTCTTGCACAGTGCTACGTTGCAAGTGGTGCACACTATTTCCGAGTGTGCCTCTTTCTTCCTTTTTGTGCACCATGCACATCTTTATCTTCTGCGCGTTTTTCCCTCAATTGGGAAGTGGTTTCCAACATTGAAAAGTCTCGCTGCTGTTGATGATGATGATATAATTTTGGAGGAAGAGGGCCTTTGCTTATTGATTTCCTTGCTCGCATTCCCAAATGTTCTTTCTTTCCATTTCTATACTTTCGTTCGTACATTGGGAAATGTAAATGAATAAGCTTTTGGAAAAGATCTTGAAGAAAGAATTCACTTCGGTGGTTTCGTTGCCAATATAGAAATTTGTTTGATCCTTGATGTAAGTAACTAGTGGCATTCGTGGTGTAAAGTTAGTTGGACGGGACCATGAAAATGATGGTGGATTCTGGTTCTGGAGCACAACTTCATCATCAAACAAATCATTGTGATTGGATGAAACGACTTCATTGTCGATCTCCTCTTCAGTTTCAGATGACTCTCTAATGTAAGCGAGCTGTCTCAACTTGTTATCAGGGTAAATTCTCTTTCGACTCATTTCGACCCTTCATCAGAGGAAGGAGCCTTCGAATAATCCTTCGAATTATTTAGAAATAGTGGTGGCTAAAAACCTAATAAATTGAAATTATTAAAACAAAAATCCCAATTTATAAACTACCACTCGAAAATATTTATTCGCTGTCGGGAGCAAGTCGGTTGGAAATCGGTTTGGAGACCTAAGTGGGCGTTATTTTCTGTCCTAGATATTTTTCAGTAACTGGGACATATGTTGTCCCAGCCGTAATATCAAAAATTTACCAGACTGGGACAGCACATGTCCCGTCCGGTGCAAAAGGGTTAAAAAAAGGATAAGTAAACTCCTCCCAAAAACTAGCTATAACTGAAATGGTTTTACTAACAGTCTTTACTCTTTTCCGTCTCGTTTTCACACCAAAAGAGAAATAGAAAGAGGAATAGACAAAAGAGAAATAGAAGTAAAAAATATTGAGAAAAAGTGGGACATCATTTATGGACCGTCCTATAAAGTTGGGAGCTATGCTCTCATTTCCTTACACTCATAAATTACAAGATTGAAACATTTTTGAGATTTGCAATTTTGTACTCATTATTTTATTTCTGCACATGCTGACCAGGCCTGAAATCGGGACGGAAAAAGAGAAAATACTGGTAGAAGAACTATTTCAATATTAGATAATATTCAGGAGGAGTTAATCTATTCTCAACAATAACATTTCACTGTAACGGAATTTTTCCCTTCGATGAAGCAATCCGATATAAAAATTGTATCCCTTAAAAACAATTGATAGTTATAGATTTTTATTATTCTCGGAAAAAAACCAAAAAAGGAAATTTATTAGTAACCAGTTTTTACTCTTTTCCGTCTCGATATATATGGGCTTTCAGCCCTGATGAAGACTGAAAATTTCACTGGGTGCAAGGCCCGACCCAATCGAAAATAGAAACGACCAAGGACTAGTCTCACTAATGAGAAAACTGCAGGAGTTGCTGAAAAATCAAGAAGTGCTCAGCTTACTACAATCCTTACTCAAGGGGATATCCCCTTCAGAATGATGTTCAACATTTCATCTCATGCCGAATACCATCAAGGACTTGAACTTTTTTCAACATTACAGAACTTATTAGTTTTTATGACTCCCTAGTTATATGACCAACAGTATCGATGAATCGGTTGGTGGCCCTTCGGGCCAAATACTGAGATCTCCCCTATATCCAGCATGCTGACTGAACACAGTCAGGATTTCATATATATATATATATATATATATATATATATTATATATATATATATATATATATATATATATATATATATATATATAATAAAGACAAAACAGACTTGGAGAAAAACGAAGAAAATTATGAAAATTAATAAGTTTTATTTATTGCTCATGAGCTGTAAGCGTATAGAACTTATATGATAAGTTAAAACTATAGAGAAAACATGGGTAGTAATAAAGACGAATTAATAGGGAAGAAGAAAAATTATTCAAATAAAATATTAAATATATAAATATATATATATATATATATTATATTATTTATAATATATATATATATATATATATATATATATATATATATATATATATATATATATATATATATATATATATATATATATATATATATATATATAAATTAAAGGAAAATTATAATATTTTGAAATTTAATAATTTATGGTTAAAAATCAAATGTGTCTTTTTCCACGTTAAAGGCAAAATATTCCGAACACGGTTCACCTCTAAGAGAAACAACTATTCATTAAGAAACTTCTTTAATTTAAAAAACCAATTATTTATAATTTTTTCTTGGATTTGATATTTAATCCCTTGCAGAAATTTAAGCTGTTTTTGAGGTTGCTTTGACGTGCAAAGGGAGATTTGTAGTTTATTTGAAGTCAATTTTAAAAGCAAGTTTAAAAGATCAACTTGACAAGCTGTATAATCAATGCGTATGGAGTATTTTATTCACACTTGAAGTAGTTGTGAAGTTGATGGAAATCTATATTAGAGCAACCAGCTAAGAGAGTTTGTTGTTGAGGTACATGGTTTATTTTTCTACGCTTCAAGAAAGAAAGTATATTTGAGATGTAAATAATTTCACCCAATCTTAACTAAAATTATTTCAGAGTCATATATGAGGTTGATTTTCTGAGGTGTAAGTAAGGTTGAAATTGAAGTTTATTAAGATTATTTTCGGTGCAAAACATTTTATCATCAATTTGTACCTCAGATGTATTTTTCACAAATGTCAATCTCAAAAACACCTTTTTCGTTTGTAAGGAAAGTACAAATATAATTCTAATAAGCTATTTCAAAAGTTGAGATGAGTTTGTTTTGGTATGAAAAATAGCATTTATAAATGGAAATTATTGTGAAGAAAAGTTCTGTAACTTCAAAACTATTGATCCCATCAACTAAACATTTATTTAATTTAATGCAGTGCAGAAAATTATTTCGGAAAATGCATCTCTCATGTTCAGATAGCTCCTGTATAGAAGAGTAAAATGCTTACAAAGTCATGTCAAAAAAGGCACTTTTTATACTTAACGCTTAAAACTTTTGAACTGTTCGTACAATTGACTCTAGTTTCATTCCCTACTTATTCAATATAAAAAAGAAAGCAAATATAGCAATATAAAAAAGAAAGCAAATATAAAAAAGAAAGCACATTTCACTTGTTCAGACAGCAATATCAGATATCTATACAGGTACAAGTACAAAATTATGTTTCTTGTACTTCTAACTTTTACGCCAATGGGGCCTGGATTAGTGCCATTCAATTTAGCTAAAAAGAAAAAAAACATGAAAGAAAAACACCATCGGGAACAATGCCTCACTTTCCAGTGTAAAGGAAATCCACTTCTCTCCCCTCAAATTACCTAATTTCTATAAGAAAGATGGATATGTACGGAGAAAAGTTGGTGAGTTATCAAGTATAATTTATTTGAAAAAAACATAACAATGTTTTTCGCTAAAAATATCTCGGGTATTATTTTTTTCGAAAAAAAAACTATTGGTTATAATTATTAGACTGATTAGGGATAAAGAGCTGATATCCCTAATTACAAGACTAATTGGGGATAAAGAAACTCAATTTTTTCCCCTCAGATCCCCCCATTTTCTTAAAATAGAAGGAGGTGCATGGATGTGAGTTGGTGAGTTTTCAGATATATTTTATAATAACATAACAATGTTTTTCGCAAAAAATATGTGGAATATTTTTTTTCGAAAAAAAAAACAATTGGTTATAATTACTAGACTAATTAGGGATAAAGAGCTGATATCCCTAATTGCTAGACTAATTAGGGATAAAGAAACTCAATTTTTCCCCCTCAGATCCCCCCATTTTCTTAAAAAAAAGGCGGTGCACGGACGTGAGTTGGTGAGTTTTCAGGTATAATTTGTAATAACATAACAAAGGTTTTTGCAAAAAATATCTCGGGTATTATTTTTTTCAAAAAAAAAACAGTTGGCTATAATTACTAGACTTATTAGGGATAAAGAGCTGGTATCCCTAATTGCTAGACTAAATAGGGCTAAAGAAACTAAATTCTTTCTCCTCAGATTCCCTCATTTCCTTAAGAAAGAAGGAAGTGTACGAGAGAGAGTTGGTGAGATTTCAGGTATAATTTATAATAACATAACAAGGTTTTTGTGAAAAATATCTCGGGTATTATATTTTTCGAAAAAAACAGTTAGTTATAATTACTGGACTAATTAGGGATAAAGAGATGATTAACAAACTTTTATAACTTTTATGAGTTTTATTTTGGTGACAGTCAAGGAAATTAAGGTCTTCCTGTGAGAAAAGAAATTCATAAGATTCATTTTATTAACTAATGGGAATTCATCTACGAAAACAGAGAACTGTTTTATGCTATTATATTTATTAATGGAGAAAAAAATTTCTTCAGGTCATAAAATGTATTTTTACCAATTACCTTACTAATTTTTTAGAAAAAAAAATGCAAAAATTAATATATTTTTTTAATAATTACAAGGAGAAAAAACAAAGCATACCGCACAAGCTTTTAGTGGAAATTTTACTTTTCTTATCAGTAAAAAACTTTTATTTTACCGTTAGTTTACCATGCCGAATTATCTCGGTCAAATGAAAAAAGTTAAATTTTAATCCTTGAATGATAATTTATAAAACAAGGGAAAGCACAAAGTGATAACTTCCAAACATCAGTGAAGTGATAAGCCATTTTTTTTTACTCTTTTTTCTATGCAAATTCAGGAATCATTATACATTCGATTGCACAAAAGACGTCTACAATCTAAGAATTCAAAAGCAAAACTCAAAAGAAAAACTTGGCAAACTTCCAATCACAAAAGATTTTTTTTCTTTGCTTGCGGCAAAGCAAGAACGTGACAAAACAAAACGAACTGACAAATTCTGCTTTGCCCGAGTTTTCTCTGAATAATAAATATTTGTAATAGTATATACATATCAGAGTTAAATCGGAATAATCAGGAAAGCGGTTAAGTTATGATGTAGACTTACACCCTTGTGCAAATTAATTGAAACAAACTCAATAAATTCAGAAAACTAAGAGAAAATGCTATTTTATTTAAATTTATACAAACTCAAAAGTTTTTAGTACATAATATGAGCTCCACGACACTTTATTAACATTTGGACACGATTCGGCATGGATTCCACTAATTTTTTACAGTCATTTATAATATTTGTGTCCTTATACCACACATGAATTAACGCCGTGATTAGCTTCTCCATAGTTGTACAGTCCATATTTAATAGGCGATTCTTGCATATGGCCCAGAGATTCTCAATTGGGTTGATATCCGGAGAGTTCCCTGGCCATTCCAATGTCTCAATTTGATTCTCAGACATGGATTTCTTGACAATTTTGGACGTATGGCAAGGAGCTAAATCCTGTTGAAAAATTCCTGTTCCATCAGGGTATCGTTTCTTCAACTCCGGAACAACTTTTTTACCCAGAATAGTAATGTACTGCTCAGAACGCATCATACCGTCAATAGGCTGCAAAGGTCCAACCCCATTGTAACCGAAATAACCCCAAAACATCTTCTTTAAAAAACATGAAAAAAAAGTTTGTTTCAATTAACTTGCACAAGGGTGTAGATAGCTATATAGAACCCAAAATATTTAAAGTTGGTGACAGATTTTATTTAATACTGATTGATATTTAATTTAAAAATTAGGTTAACAATAATTTTCCTCGCCACGACATTTTTGTGTGAAGATTCTTGTTGTTATGGTGAAAACGTAAAAAAACAGTAACAATGTAAAATTATTAACTGATTAGAAAAATATGGATTGCCCAAATTCTTAGACTTTCTTGCATCGAAAATCTGTTTGAATAAAAAATGTTTTTGATTAGCTCTGAGAAAAAAACATGAAAAAGGTTACTTAACCCCTTGGGGACGGGTGATTCAGAAAAGCATTCGTACAAAATCAGAATCAAGTTGTAATTAAATAAAAAACGGTAACTTAAATGTAGTCTTTTCTAATTTGACAGACTTACTTTGCTTTTACTTTAATTATTGTTAGTTTAATCATATATCTAATCAGTGTTAATTCAAAGTATAATTAAATAGTTTTATTTTGAACAAAGTAATGGTGAATTAAATAAATCAAACAATTATAACTCCGCCCACAAATAAACTGCTAAACAATTACTTTGATCACCAGTTTAATCTATTTACCCTGATTGATACGGTTTTGTGCTGTCACGTATTTGTGACAGTCGGCGCGAAAGGGTTAACAGAAATTATTCTCAATTGGATAATAAAAAAAGTTTTTTTTTTTAAATTGTGTCTAGTAGCCGCATTAAAATGTATTCTATCTTGTTTCATTTTAGATAAATGTAAAGTTGAATCATTCAGGCAGAATTGTATACTGCGTACGGCTACATGTGAACTGGGCGAATGTCAATGTCCACCTATGCTAAGTTTTGGAATAGATGGTAGATGCTCTGAAATCGGTAAGACAAAAAAAAAAAAAAATCTATTTCTCGTGTTCCTCTGGAATTTTTAATTAGTAGAGCAATTTAAGAGCATAATAGTTAAACCCGGTTAGTGACATTTTCTGCGTGGTTCTATTCTGAAGATTTGAACTATTTTATTGTGTATTTATTAGAGACGTGGAGGCTCAAGGGATAGAGAGCATTCGCCTTTCAATAAGGGGAACCGGGTGCGAATCCAGCGATGGCTGGTCCGGCTCGAAACGACAACAGTGGTGATGTAAAATATCTTTGGTGGTAGATGGATCATGAGTTAAAGTCCCCTTGCCGTTAAGCTAACAGCGGGAAGATTTTGTGGTTTACCTCTACATGTAACGCAAATTTGGGTTTGTTTGATAAAAAAGTCCTCCAAGGCAAATTTATGCGAATTTGATCAAGGAGTTCGATTGTCTTCTGAATTGGGTACAAAATTACAATGCTAAGAAGTTCAACATTAGTACTCGAAAATCTAAAATTGGGTCGGCTGTTTAACGATGGTAATAAAATAAAATAAAATATATATTTATTAGAAGTTGAGACAAAACATTTCATTTATTTACCATTACCTAATTTGAAATAAAAATAATTTTTTGGATATGCCTATTTTATGAAAAAAGTATTGAAAAAAAAAATACAAGAATCTCATTTTTTACATTACCAGCGGGTGACCGAGCACCGCTCGGAGAAAACAGGTATCGAAGCTAACTCGAAGATTTAAATTTTCAATTGTGATTTATCAAAACAATACATGACATAAGAAAATTTGTGAAACCATTGGTGAAAAGATAACTGGTTAAAGTGCACCATTGTAAACTATGCATCGGGTTCTATGCACTATCGATGGGCAGCGGGTTGTCGACTGGATCGCAGACTAATAGTTGACGTTCTCCATAGCTTGCTTCGTAAATTCCTAGCATCCTGTGCTCGCCTCTATCCATTTGAGCTCTCTTGTGAATGGGAATGAGTAGCACGTCGAATCCTTGTTGAACGCCGTATAGATAGTTGGAAGCCTTGTTCTGGTCGCTGATATCGTTGAGAAGAGCCATTCCTTCATAAGCGCCATCCGCTGTTGTAACGTAGAAGCGTGCGACAAATTCAGGGTGAAGTACGGCAACTTTGACGGTCGGGTAAGCTTGTTCGGCATAATGGAGAAGCATTCTGACAGTGACGGTATATTCCAGTTGTCCATTTGCGGGTAGAATTGAGTTGATCGCTTGTTGTTCCAAAATTCCGGCTCCTTGAAGAATTTCATGTAGAGGTGCGTTCTGCATGTTGAAAATGTAGCTTGAAATCTGATGAATGTTGAAATGTCGGACTTTGTTGACGGTGATTTTAACACAAAAGTTAAACTTTTCTCCACTTTGATAAATGTAAACTAATGCGAACCTTACAATTAAATTATTAATTCCTTCGTATATTATTGGTTTAAGTTGTCGAAAATTAATAATTTAATTGTAAGGTTCGCATTAGCATACATTTATAAGAGTGGAGAAAAGTATCTATAGCCATTATGGCGAACTAATAAAGTTTGAAAATATCCTATCTGTAACTCCGAACTGCTCGACCGTAGCGCTTCAAAACCGGCGCCAATCGATTCCTCGCGGCCAAAAACCCCAGACCCCCAAGTTTACCGGAGTTTATTAATTCTGGGGCGATTTTCGACTTGGCAACCATTCCTCGTATTATAGTATAAGATTCCCGCTTTTGAATATTTAACCAGAAAAATGTTCTATGGGGGGAAAAAATAATCGATCTTCTTTGATGAATGCCAGGAAGTTCCAATATCAATAAAAACACGTCTTTGATTTATTAGTGACGTGGGGGATCTTGCCTGCTGTGAAGCAAATGACCAAAGAGAGCCCCCAAACAAAATGGTGAGTTCATATGCGATTAAAAAACTAAGGACGTTAACTGTGATAAATTTTCCACTGCTTGGGTCGTTAAAGAGTTAATAAAATATTATTAATTCAATTAGAGTAAACACTTTCCGTTGAGAAATATTAAACTTTTAAAGAATCATTGACATTTTCGACTTTTTGTAAATGCCACATAATTATTCCACTTGAGTTTCATTATATCTTTTTATTATGGATTAAAGGCGCAATTTTCGTAAATAAAGTTACTATTTTATGTACCATTTGAAACGTGCATCATTACCATTATGCATCATTATGCATTTTATTACCATTTTTACACCATTTTATAAAAATATTTTTTAATGCATGAATTTTTTTTTATATCTTAATGAAATTTAAGCATAATTCACTCAAAATAATCCTACCCTTTATAAAATTTCTATGCTTATTCTAAAATGGGTTTCTGAATTAAATTTGTATATTTCAAGCTGATAACGATAGCATTCATCTTGACATTCAAGAAATAGTTTCTTTTTAGATTTCTTTTTCCCTGTTTGATATATTTTTATCATTTAGTTTATTAATTTCTGTTATCGAATGTTTAATAGCATAACATTTAAATATCATAAAAGTTATTAAGTATGATTTCTTTAAATTTTCTTATTCAGCGCAAGCATGTTACTTTTTTTTATTTAATGTCTTTTTGAGATTTGACTTTCTAATTTGTGTTATCAACTGTTTAATGATATGAAATTAAAAATTTCGTAATAGTTATGAATTTGATTCCTCTTAATTTTCTTATTTAGCTCAAGCATCTTATTTAGGATATTTGCCCATATCGAAGCAATTTTACGCTGCCCCATCAACAGAGTTTTCTCAGAATTCTGATGAAAAGGAAATTATAAACTACAGTTCTCTTCAAAAGGATGTAAGAGATGCAGTAAGTGAAATAATGTCATTAGTATAATTGAAAGTAATTTAACTAGTTTATTTTAATATATTATTAATAAATGTTATGCATTTCGAATAAAAAATTTTAATGTTGTTTTCTCGTAAGCATCAAAAATCATTCCTTAGATGAAGCCAACCCAATTTTGAGTTTCAGTATTCATCAATAAACACCTATCAATAATCGACTATCAATATTAAACACCGTAATCTTGCAATTTTAAACCCAATCCAGGAGACAAGGTAACTCCTGGATTAAGTATTAGGACAAACTATCCTTCGTGGAGGACATTTTGATGAAACTAACCAGTATTCGTGTTACACGGGGAGGAAAACCACGGAAACCCCCTAGGTTAGCCCAATGGCTAGGAGATTCTAACCCATTATTCGTTTACCACTAAGGATATTTCAGATAAGCACTGCGGTGGGTGCGAGCCAAGCCAATGGCAAAACTCATATCAACCAGCCATCGTTGGGATTCGAAACTGGGTCATATCATTGAGTGGCTAGCACTTTGTCTTCTGAGTCATAGTGATTTCAGACTAAGGATTGAGAGTTCTAAGTATTAAAAATTTAATTCTCGCATTCAAGCCCTATGGTATGAATAGGAATTAATTTTGTTAAAATATTAACATAGCTGACATATTTTCAAGTAGTAAACTGAGAAATTTTCTTATTAATAAAATTTTCTACTTTTTAATAAACAAATTTAAAGTTTTATTGTTTATAAATTTCTTTTACCCAACAAAATAAATTACTAAATTACGTACTTGGTTGGCAGGTATGCATATATTAAGTTATTGGTTTGTTTCGTTTTCAATTTCAACACACAATCAGAGTGGCTCTTCTTACTTTATTAGATTACTGCCACTTTCTAAAATCATTTTAAATTGTCATAAGTATTATCACTTTTGTAATAATGATGTGCTCCCCCTACTGAATATAATTACACAGTCAGTACCTCAATCATCCACATAAATACTGCTTTACTTCATTTGCATTCCACAACCTCATCGAAACACCACGAAGATGTAGCTCAAGATGAATGGGAAAAGAGCAGCAAGTGGCCTCATGTGTCCAGATATTTAATACAGTTTCAGTTTCAATTATGATGTGCAATATTTTTTTCTAACATACAATTAATACATAAATATTTATCAACACATTATACATAAATTTACATAATAATTTTCCTGAAATAATTCGTGCTTACATATTTGCATTTCGGAAAAGGTTTTTATCGCTTGAACACTTCTTTTAGGCAAATGATTTCGGCGTCAAACTTGACAATTTTATAGTCGTGTAAACGTTAATGTAATTATTACCTTCCATGTTATTACCAATGAGGGCAAGTGGTCATTTTTATTGAGGTAGGTAGTTTCTATGAATAAGACGATGGTTATTTTAATTTTCAATAAAATATCGCCATCATACAGGCAATAAAAATGTTTAAATGTCAATGCTTTTATGTATTGATAAGACCCCGTGCTACTTGGGAGTGAGATTAAAAGTACATCATTTGATTGAACGATTTTAATATTTCGTTATTTTTAGTGAGTGTTTATCGATCTAAAGAAAATAATCATATTATGATTTAATTTAAATTTAATTAGTCATGCTATGTTTTTAAAATCAGATACAATGACATTTTTATACAACTCTCAAAATGTTAGCGGCATAGTGTTTTTATGATGGTCACAAGTTTATTCATAGCATCTCAGTCTGGCTCATTGAAGGAATTCAATTCTCTTAGATCTAAATAACTGCAAATTTGGGAAAAAAAATATGGTTTGGAAGGGAGCAGTCATTGTAAGATTTTACCTTTTACGCTGAAAATGACACCAGTGTTTGATGCTGTATTCAAAAATCATAAAAGACGGTCAGTCAAATTTCTTGTATCAATTTTTCTAATACAAGAAATTTGACTGACCGTCTTTTATTTCACAGTCAAGATGAAGATTTTTAAACTTCATAGACTATACTAAACACCCAGTTGTGAGTTTCTGTCTGCAACTGCAAAGTGATAGAGTTGTTCTTACGAAGGCACCAGCCAATTGGCTCCTTTTTAACCTTTATATTCTCAAATAAGCTGAAATCCGTATGTTATAACCGATAAATTAGGATTTTTTTTCAAACGTTTTTCTCGGTAAAATTGGAGTTTGGAGCTATAAGTTGTAACTTATAATGTAATGCATGATGTGTTATCACGGTTGATAATTATGGAATATAAATTAAGTAATAAAACTAATTTGATATTAAAAATAAGCTTTGATATTTTAAGTACGTATATTATTAAATAGCCATTCGTATAATACAATCAGTAAAATATTTTAGTGATCGGACGTAGTAAGGTTCGCGAGCAATAATAAAAGTATCTATATAATTATTTTCTAAATGATTCTACATAGTAGAATTATATTTTCATTAACTCAACAATTAACAATTCGATGACAATTTATATATTGTTTTTTTTTTCAGATGGTAACTCTACTCGGGAAAAATTATCAGTCCTCTTACATCTTAAGTTGTGAGTGAGTATCATAGAGCTTCGTTTAAAATGTGATAAATTTAGTGTAAAAAGCGGAAATATTTTTTTTTAAATACAATTAACAATTAGTAAAAAAAAAATTCAAAGCGAAATCTCATTGATTCGTTGCTGAGGTACTCACAAGTGTTTTCAAGGACTCACAAGGTGTTGTGTACATTGATTTTCTTCACAAACAATTTTGAAATTATTATTGTCAAATTATTAGTGTGTATATTAGAAACTTATTATTGTGATATCTTAGCGAAAGACAAGCCAGTCCATCGGTCTATGAATCGGTCCAAGAATAGTAATCGGTCCAAGTGGCATACCCATCAGCAAAGTGTTGCAACAAGCAATGGGACACCTCATAAAGCCGCAGTAACGCAACAAAAGTTGCTTATGAACTTTTGTATACTTTTATCGTTATGTAGTGGTGTGGAAAAACAAGTTAAATAACACATAGAAACATAAACTTAGCTTCCACTAGAATAAATTTTTACAAAAAGGGTGGAAAGTTGGCCTTACGTAGGGAAACAGTTGATCATACTCCATATAGCCTGAACTTGGCACATTTGGACTACCATTTATTTGGACCCCTTCAAAAGCACTTGGAGTGTAGACAGATTTTCATCAAAATGGAGATTTTGCGTGCAATTCGTTGACTGCACAGCCAACTTGTTTTTATGCTACCGAGATTAAGAAACTTTCAAAAGGTTGGAAAAAGTGCGTTGAAGTTTACGGAAAATATGTAAAGAAATAATATTTTTGAAAGAACTGTTGTAGTGCTTAGTTATTAGAAGTCTTATTTATATTTGATCAACCCTGGCAATAAAACTTTTCCTGCAATGATAATATTACTACTCAAATTGGCACCGTTGGATAAATGCTATTTTTATACCCTGTTTCAAAAAGTAACCGTCTGCGATTCTGTTTCTTTTTTTCAAAAAAAAAAAAAAAAACTAGACCTGCAATGAAAAACCTGTAGATACATCGCCAGCTTTATTAAATCAGTAATATAGTCAATACCTTATGTATCCCGCCTAAAATATAAGGGTGCTATTAACTGGGCAACAGGCTTTTGACTAAGCTGAATATGTGTTCCCTGTGTTACAAATATTTATTAGAACGCAATCTTCTACAGAAGTTAAACACTAAATACATTATTTCTTTTTTTAGAATGAAAACTTTGTCCTATAATTGCTTGATAGAAGTACAGTTAAATACAGATCCACTAGACCAAATCAATATCCTAACAGATCAATCCTCATGTGTTGGTGGAACAAATAACATATGCTTAATGCCTCCTCATTTAATTTTGGATAAGAGTGAAGCCACTGAAAGTAAGGAAATGCTGCGCTATTACTGATACCTAAAATATATTGTATATGAATATAACAGGCAAACATATTACCCTTTTATATTAGTTGCAATTGTGTGTATATATATATGTAATGTTATGCCTTTAAAGGCTAGACAATTGAAGAGACTTAGGCGGCTTCTGATAAAAAGTCATTTTATTACGTTATATGTGGTATGGAAAACAGTGTTCGTGGGATATTTACATTGATGGTTTCCCCATTTCAGGGATTGTTTGGAATTGGCCCAGATTTATCTAGCCATGGAAGACACGCAATTTTGGCTGTCCCGAGATTTTAAATTGAGGCTCCGAATGGGAGTGGTTGCAAGGATCTTCTTATCGTACTGAAACGTCATTCAATTGATAAAATTTAAAGATTTTGATTCGCTAAAAGGATATCACCACTCTGACGGTGGGAAATTTTTGGGATTATCTTAATGACTACTTTATCTACGAATTATTGCCCATTAACTTCAGAAAATAATCTTTTATCTGGCCTTATCTGGTTCCTCTTGACTTTTTATTGCTCTTTGTGAGAGTCCGACCTGCATTTAATATATATATATATATATATATATATATATATATATATATATATATATATATATATATATATATATATATATATATACATATATATATATATATATATATATATATATATATATATATATATATATATATATATATATATATATATATATATATATATATATATATATATATTAAATGCAATTATATTTACTTAGCCTTCATTGATATTTCATTTTTATTTTCAATGCATTTACATTTATATGACATTCCTACGTATATTTTAACTTTATTTTAGTTGCAATTATATACAAATAGTATTTATATATACTTCCCTTTTCTAAATGAATTTACTTATCATAATACAGAATTGTACACATTCTCCTCTTATTCTAGCTTTTAAAAATATCTTTTAAAAACCTTTTTCTTCTCTATAAATTTATCTCTCTACGTAAAATTCTAAAATTTATTTCTTAATTTCGATAATTTTGTATTTTTGTATTTCAGAAATATATAATAATACAGAATTGTACACATTTTCCTTTTATTCTAGTTTTTAAAAATATTTTTCTTCTCGATAAATTTATCTTTCTAAGTAAAAATCTGAAATTTATTTCTTAATTTCGATAACTTTAGATTTTTGTATTTTAGAAGTAAAGTACACTGGTTATCATAAATTAAGGAAAAATCACAAAAATAGCGATAACTCTTTCAAAAGTAAGCCAAACCGTGCAAAATTTGCATATGTTGTCCACTAAGAGTAGCTGAGTAAAATTGCAATATGCAAATTAGTGGCGCTGCACTCGGCTTACGTCATCTGCCTGGAGCATAAAAGTCCAAGTTTGAGAGAAAGCAAACAAATTTTACTGTGATTGCGACATTGAAAATCTGAGATAGCCAATTCGTAATAATGACCTCTAGGCATCATTTGCCTGAAGAACTACGATGGAGAGCCATCGGGAGACTAGAGGCAGGGCAGAGTCAATCAGAAGTGGCCAGATGGCTAAATGTGAGTCCATCTGTGGTTCATAGACTTTGGAGGCAATTTCAAACCACAGATTCGGCATCTAGGAGGTTCAGTCAAGGACGGCCAACTGTTACGACCAGTGCCGATGACCGATATTTGACATTAAGTGCACGCAGGAATAGAACCGCTACTCCGACACATCTTAGATCCTCTCTTGCTGCAGCCACCGGAAGGTTGGTGTCAACGTCAACTGTGCGCAGAAGGCTCCACGAAGGTGGTCTGTATGCGAGACGACCAGCCATTTGCGTGCCGCTCACATCACGCCATAGGAGAGACCGTTTGCAGTGGGCCCGACAACATGTCCACTGGACGTCAGATCAATGGAGGCCTGTTCTCTTTACGGATGAGTCCAGGTTTAGTCTAGAAAGTGACAGTAGACGTTATTTGATATGGAGAGAACCTGGGACCCGTTATCATCCATCAAACATCCGTGAAAGAGATGCATACGGAAGAGGCAGTGTCTGTGTTTGGGGAGGCATATCCTTAGGAGGGCGCACATACCTCCATGTCTTTCCAAGGGGAACCGTGAATGCTCAGGTTTATCGAGACAACATCCTTGATGCTTATGTGCGCCCATATGCCGGGGCAATTGGTGATTGCTTCCTGTTACAGGACGATAATGCAAGACCACACAGAGCTCGCATTGTTGATGATTATCTTCAACAGGAAACAATTACTCGCATGGAGTGGCCAGCTCGATCCCCGGACTTGAATCCTATCGAGCACGTTTGGGATGCTCTAGGGAGGCGTGTATCTGCCATCAATCCGCCCCCTCAGACCCTTGCCACGCTTGCAACTGCTTTACAAGAGCAATGGCTCTCACTTCCTATTGAACTGATAGACCGCATAATTGAAAGCATCACACATCGCTGTTTGTGCTGTATTGCTTCTAGAGGCAATCATATTCCATATTAAAGGTACTTTTTCTATTGCAAACCGATACTTCCAATTTGTTTATTTTATACATGTGCTAATTTCTATACTACTATTAATGTCTGATAATTTCTTTTTATGTTGTTTAATACCTTACTATGTGTTGTATATTGTGGGTAAGTTTCATAAAATTCCATGTGTAATTTCTTGAGTTATCGCGATTTTTGTGAATTTTCCTTAATTTATGATAACCAGTGTAGTTATGGCATCCTTTTTAGATAAAATTCTCCAATATACTTATATCGATTTTATTTATTTATTTTCTTTTTAATGTAGGTAAATTTACACCTGCGGATCCATGTAAAGATGTTATTAAACAAAGAACTTGTGGTAAACAAAGGGAATGCACAGCTGTCCAACGTGGGACCAACAATTTCGAATGTAGATGCGGAAAAGGGTTCTCGTCAGTTGGCGTTCTCACTCCCTACTCTGACAAGCGAACTATCATTCACAACTGTGAAGGTAAAAAAAAATGTCACTTTTGTCACTTTTTGTGCATTATCTCATGTTACTGTGTTTTGTACCTCAGGTTTTTTTACTCACGTCACCTTCTCACTTTACTTAGATTATCATTGAGAGCCGTTATTTTGAACTTCAGATAATGTATGATGGTTGTATTCTTTGATTGACTTGTTTTTCTTTTTTTTTTAATATTAAGATAGATTATGAAAAATGAATACCGTGTAAGCTTGAGCCCCCAATAAATTTTCCCCTCCCCTGCAGAAAATTTCAAAGTCAAGGTTATTTCCTTAAAATAGGAATAGAAGTTTAGATATATATAATTCAACGTATGTATAATTCAACGGAATATAAGTATATATAATTCAACATAAAAAATAATCAAGACAATCAAAAATTAAAAGTATCAAAATTTAAGATTTTTGTCTGATTTTCGAAATAATGGTTTTTTGCATGTTTTCAGATAAATAGCGTGAAAACAGAGCTAAGAAAACCAATAAGACATTAATCATTTTTTTTTCATTCTAAAATACTTTAAAAAGCGCTAGACAATTAAAGCTATCAGAATTGGTTATTTTAATGACATATCAAAAAGCCTCACCACAATTGAGCTTGGACAAAGTGACGTTTCACATGAACCTTTGAATCATTTATATGCAGTAGTGGTGAAAATAAATTTAAACCAAATTTACAAAACGAAGCCTAAAAACATAACCTAAATACCTAAAAAACATAAACATATCAATCACTAGGAGAGATTTTACCAAAAAAGCCACCTCCAAATTTGGAAGCCCTGTACATTGATTGAATAAGATCATTTGCATAAATTAAGTTTATTAATTCTATTCTTTTAATAGCATTTAAATAAATTGGACTCAAAGGAATTTCGGTCCTCCTCTACCTATAATTATTACTTATACTATATACCTATAATAATTAGTTTAAGCAAGTATACAAATAGTTAGATTAGAAAACTGTCTTGTCCTTAAATGCTTATAAAAGTTTTGAAAAATTCGCATTCGTTTATATATATATATATATATATATATATATATATATATATATATATATATATATATATATATATATATATATATATATATATATATATATATATAAACACAAGTAATAATAATAAAATAATATAAAAAATAAAATAATATAAAATTGAAAACTATTAATTGGAAAAAATAATAGTCTTCCTCAGGATCAATCTTTGGCTATAATTTAATGCGATATTTCTGAATAAAGAATAATTATCCTAAGATAAATATTATTAATTATAATGAGATCACTAAAAAAATTCAGTTGCAAAAGAGTATGAAATGAAAGAAAGCAGAAACAAAACTTACCGGCGTACAGCAAAGTAAAAAATATGGTTTAAATGTAAAATACTAATTTAGCAGTTAACAAATTTCGCGAATAAGAAAAATTTTCAAAGTTGTGCTTATAGCTTGAATCGCGCAAAATAAAATTAGAAAATATATTTGGTCGAAAAAAAGGATGCAAGTAACATTCCAGTGCTTCCATCTATGAGAAAAACTAGTAAAAAAATTTTTATTCGAAAAAATTATTTAACAAAACCCATAATAATACGAAAAAAATGCATTTTATTATACTAATATAAATTTAATTGAAAAAAAAGAAACATTCAAAATAAGTAATCCTTGTAATTTAAATAACAGATTTAAATAAGGAATTAGCATTCATTAGCATTCCATCTTTCATAGGGCGACTTATTTGAAAGTCAGAGCCTGCACATATGGATAGAAAGCCGTATATTGACTCTATATTTTATTCATATATATATTATACATTTTAAGGAGAAGACTTAGTTCGTGATAGATATCGGATTTTTAATGGTTTACAACATTTGTTAACTAAAGAGAGAATAAAAAGTTACAAAGGTTCAAGTTTTATGAAAAACAAGTTTTTATCGTGACTAAATTAGTGTTATTTTAGAAATTGTTCTAATATATTTGACAAGCTTTAAGAAGTTTTGTACAACCAAATTTATCTGTGTAAATTTTCAGAAATGTTGAACCCTGTGCAATTCCAAAAATTATTAAGGTGATAAAGATAATATTTTTCGTATTTCTTCCAATCACTTAGACAATTTACTCGCATATTATTATGCTCTGACTATATATATATATATATATATATATATATATAAACTTGGTTTCTTAAACTTACTCTAATGAAAGAATTTGTCATTTTCATAGATATCAATGAATGTCTTAATCCATCAATCTGTCCAAACAACACAAAATGTATGAATTCAGTTGGTGACTATGATTGCACCTGTAAACCTGGCTTCGTGGCACCGTCCGAAACAGCAGACCTCAAGCGAACAAATTGTGTTGGTAAGTGAACTCATATTAACCCTTCGCACTCGAAGTTCTTTCAGCTGTTAAAAAAGTGTACGCAACCACTAACAATTTGAAAGATTTTTTACTAACTTACCTTATAATACCCGGAAATCACTGAATCCACTATTCAAAGTATTCCAGTCAGAATAGAGAGATTTAGGGGGGGTCGTGGACCAATTCAATGTTTTAATTGTCAAGCATTCCACCACACTCAAAGATCATGCAACGCTGCCTCAAGATGTGTGAAATGCGCTGGCAATCATCGCTCCCATGAATGCAGAAAGGACAGACACTCTCCACCAAAATGTTGCAACTGTAGTGAATCCCACACCGCAAACTACACTGGGTGCATAGCCCGTCCCACTAGGAAGGGCTCTCGCCCGATTCCCACAACAACAGCCGGTATGGCTCGCAGACTTGTCATAATAATAAAAGAACTGCAGAAACTCATAAAGAATGAAGAGGTACTCCAATTACTGCAAAGAATCATTAGAGATAATGCTCCATAATGTCATAGTCATGCCCAATTCCGGACTATTCATTCTGAACTCTTGCATTAGTGTAATATGTAGATTATCAAACTCTTCTGCAATGAAAAAAGTAGAACAGCTCAATTAAATTGCAAACTGTATCCGATAGATGGCGATACCAATATTAAACAAAACTTCTGTAAATTTATCATATATCATGTTATATTTGTTTTACAACTTAAAATTACACAATTCTAACTTTATTCAATGCTAAATTGTCAATCGCATCTGCATATATTCTAATTTTACTCATAATTTATCACTACTTATGAATGCATCAAATTTAAATTCCATTCAATGCTAAAATATCAATTGTAATTGTTTATATATTAATTTAATTCATATTTTAATCACAACCTATGATTGCATCAAATTTAATACCAATCAATGCTTAAATATCAATTGTGCTTTTCATATTCACGAAAATTTCTGATTATTGCATAAATCATGACTTATATTAAATATCAAATCATGTTTAATTTATCAAGCAAATATGCTTGATCTTCTGTAATGCTACCTAAACATACCCTCCAACTGCTACGGAATTTTCGTAGTTTCAGAAATCTTCTTTTTAGACGGTAGCAAAATTAATGTCTTAATATTTAAAAAAAATTAATTTTAGCGTAACTTGTCCACTATTACTTATAAAAGTGCAGGCCATATGGCTAGATTCTTAAGTTCTGATAAAAGTTTTATGAGATATCCATTTGCTTTAAAAATTTCTACTTTGGTTTGCTACCACTAGAAAGAATTATTTTCAAAATCCTCATAAGTTGGAGGGTATGCCTAAATGCTGCATAATTCAAAATGTTTTTTAATTCAACTTGTAAATACTTCATGATATATGGGTTAGGGGCCGCTGCGCGGCCCAGGCACCCAATTTTAGTTAAATAAAGAAAAGAGAAGAGAAATCACTGAATGAAGTGTTAACTAAACATCAAGGTGAAAAAAATTTCACATTTAGAGTGGTAGGAAATTTACAGGTGACAGTGGTGACTGACTGAATTTTTATAAAATATATTTCGGGAAAAGAATGTGTTGCTAAGTTAAACTCAAGTTAATTTCGTGATGCAGAATTTTTTTTAAACATCTTTAGCGAATAGAATTTGTTGGTCAGTTTAATTCACGTTAATTTTGCGATGCAGAATTTTTGTTAAATATATATTTCATTTGTCGTATTAATTTATTTCAAAATAGGTAAAATATTTAGCATTTTTAAAAATTATAATTATGAAATACAGCATGAAGCATCGGTGCCTTTTTCTGCTTTAAAATTAATATTCTCCAAGTATAACTCATTTTCAAGCAATAATTTTTCAAATTTGCACTTAGTTGAAGTTCTTTTGATCTAAGTAAAATATATATCATCATTGAAATTCTTTTAATTTGCAAAATAAATTTTTGATAACTTTTTGAATATGAATAAAAAATTTTTTTCCCGAAACTTCTTTTATTTTGGACACAATATTTCAGTGCAAATATAATTCTCATAATCTAACAGATTGTTTTAATAACTATGAGAATAATTTTCATAATTAAAAAATAACAAAATTTATTTTCACTTGTAATAAGAGAAATAAAATACAAATAAATATTTTTTCTTTTAACTACTTGAACTCAAAAATCATATATATAGAAGGGACACCGGTGTCCCTTAAAATTTAATAGTTGTGCAAACGAATACCATCATAATAGAGTCGGATAAATTATATTTTTGACCCTTTTGCGCCTTTTTCTTAATGTCATTGAAGAAGAAACACTTTTATAAGAGGATCAGTTTTATGTGATTTCAATGTTGGAACTAATAATCGAATGTGTGAAATACAATCGAAAGTTATTTATTATTATTATTTATTTCTAGTAAAAGAAAATTAAAAATTTTGGTATATAAAATATAGGAAAAAAAAAACTTATTTAGCTTATTCGATACAATTAATTTAAGTTTCAACGCCATTTTTAAAGGCTTCTATATATCACGGCCCATTAGGTGTTGTAAAAAAGTGAGGAACTTACCGATTTTTTTTTATGTATACAAGAAATTTTATTAATATTTACAAACTGCAAAAAGAATTATGCATATTACGACTTTTAATACGTTTTTAAAACCGGCATATATTTACTAATTTTATTCAAATGTGCGCAATAATAATTGAAGTTATTAAGAAACGGAAATTTTAATTTAAATTTGTAAAATAGTTTAGAATGGACCTCGAAAATTCCGGGAAAGTATTTTTATCACATCCTTAGAAAAAGTTCTCTTACGTAAATTGAATGAATGGTGTCCTTTTTACCCATGTGAAGTTTGCATCAATCAAAATGAGCATAGGATGTTTAAAGCTTCTTTTTTTTATTAACACTGTAATTATAAAAGCATTCTTATTTAAATATCACAATATTATTAAATGTTTTCAACACCATATCAATTCTTGTTTTCATTTTTATTATCTCTTAATCTTAACGATGTGATTTTGAAATCACTAAATGCTTATTTATGTGTATTCAATGCTTATTATTATGTGAAAATTCACTTTTACTCTTGAATACGGAGATATTCTCCACTATTTTTCTCATCAATATATTACTTTATCATATCATATGCCGATTCAATTTATGACAATAAGTATAGATGAATCGGCTAATGGCGTTTCGCGCCAAATGCCGAGATGTCACCCATTCTCAGCATCCTAAATGTTTTCAAAATGTTTTCAAAAACTAAAAAAAAATTCCTTTCCTTAATTATGGTCTATCCGAAATTTGCATTGGTAAAAATGATATTTCTAAGTGATGATTTTTCAAACAGTATTGCCATGCAAAATTTTCCAACTTATTAGCTGCCAAAAGATAAATTATTTACATAAAGTTAGCATAAAAGTTTTTCTATAATTTTATACAACTTGAAGTTTTTAAAAATGGTGTATTTTTAATTCATAAAAAGTTTGCATAGACCAAAATAAGCCATAGGAGTTTAAAGCTTGTTTCTTAGCAAATCCGTAATAAGAAAAGCATTATAATATAAATATTGTGATTTTTTGAAATGATTTCATTATTGCTGTTATTAAAGCTAGAAAGAAATTTCTTAGTTCATTTCCTCATTTTGGTCGATCCGAATTTCCATGGATAAAAAGGGCAAAATTTCTAAAAATATTATTTTATCACCCATCTGCTTGTATGCAAGGTTGTAAGCCCTTTTACCTCATAAACCTTATCCCAGCAATTAACTAAGCAGACGAAAAGAAACTAATGACTTTCGGGAGAAAAATATTAAGAAAAACTTTTGGTGCACTTATAGCGATAAAAATGCTATTAACACGTTGAACGCCACGCTAATTTTACATGGCTTGCCCTTCTGATCAAACTGTATTTAACTACAAACTAAAATTGCAAATATTAGACAGATTTTTCTAGTTTTAAAAGGTTTAGCACGACATAAATGAAAAAAGTGGTGAATTATATAAGACTACGAATTGTTTAAAAATAGTGGTGGCTAAAAATCTACTAAATTTAAATTATTAAACCAAGAATTAGAATAATTAAGTAAATTTTGGATAAATTTTCTGCAATTCTATAAAAAAGTGTAAATTTTATAGTTCTTTATCGTGTTATATACGCTATCAGATATCTGTTTTTTAGCGGCCTATGTGAAAGGTCAGTGTCAGCAAGCGGAGGCAGACGCAGCCTAAACGTAATTTCAGTGTCAGCCACCGGTGGTTGACGTGGCCTAAATGGAAAGTCCAGTGTCAGTCACCGATGGCTGACGTAGTGCTCAACGTATTAAGAACATTTACCTTCTAATAGAAGAAAATAGTTAAATAGAGTAGAGAAGTAGCTAAAGAACTTGAGAGTTAATAGTGGGAGATGTATAACATTGAATACATCTGGATGGGGTAAAGTAACTGAGACGTCCTTGGTAGGCCTTATGCAGAATAAGAAGAAGACATAAGTCCTTGTCATATAATATAAAAGAACATAAAACACATTTACAGAATGCCATCACAAAGATGCGTCCAGGGTTACAGTAAAATACGTACTCGCTGCCTCCACGCACCAGGACGTTTAACGTAAGACCACTTTTCAGGAAGCCGCCATAATTGTTGTTCTTTCTTTTGCAGGGATGCCAACTGCTACGCTTTCTGCAAATGTTTTAATAAATTGGCAGCGTATTAAGTAGCAAAACTTGTAAAATAAGGATAATTACGGTTCTTACATGCATATATTCATCTTACTATATAACATTGCATTCTTTTATTTCAAAGAAATGTGCAATCAGAAAACATGTAAACATGGGCGATGCCAAGCTGAAGATGGAGTTTATCGTTGCAAGTAAGCATGCACATTTAAATTTTGGGATCACGTTTCAAATTCGAAGTTTTTTTTTTTAATTTTTACATAAAAATTACATCTTTGCTCAATAAATTGCGTTTATTGCTACAGTGAACTCTCACTTAATGCCCGGTTTAAGGGACCAACAAAAAAAAAGCGCATAAATGAAAGGGACGCTTAAGTGAAAAGCTTTCAAAATTCTAAAATGCAACATGAATTTTAATAAAACTATGAATAAAAATGTTTCTAGAGATTAAATTATAATCAATTAATAATTAATATTAATAATCGTATTGACTATTACTATACAAATATAAAAAATTGTAAAATAACAAATTACAAACTATTTTCTTGCGAAATAATCCGCAATAGATGTTTTTATTTTTTCCCCACGAATTTGTAAAATAGTATTTTCAAACTCATACGAACAGGAAAGGGAAGTTTCAGAAGTTTAATTAAACTGTAAATAGTCACAAAGGATATTTAAAGCTTCAAACGCGAACTATGGAAATTTTTATTCGAACGACCTTTTTTTTCTTCTTTTTTCTAAAGGTGAAACATACTCTTTTGCTGCATTTACTTTTTTATGTGTGGTAGTTTTAAATGCTTATTGTTGAACTGAGATATTTTAATGTCATATTTAGATTAAATCAAACAGAGTGATTCGAAATTGCCTTGTCAAAATTTAAAAAGGGTTAGAAAGGACGGATTAAATAAATCGTAATACAATTTGCGTCCGTAAAAGAAACGCAAAAATTCAGGAAATTAAAAAATTTTGAAATATGAAAAAGAATGACACAAAAAATATAATAAAATCAGAAAATAGGGAAAATTAAGCGTTACATAAATTTGACATCACTGCCTCTTTCAACGGCGCAAAACTAAGCCGAGCTAACATTTCCATCCGAAACAACAAATATCATTGTCGGGAGCCGTAAGTGGTTCAGGTTGTAGAGCCCTTGCCTCCCAATGAGGTGACAGGGTTCGAGTCCCAGCCATGACTGGTGGGTACGATATCCGCGCAATACTCGCATGGACCACAGGAATGACGAAAATTGTCCTCATATTACTTGTTAAAGTTTGCTTGTTAATTTTAATTGTTACACTGCTCATTTTGTTAAAGTTTAACAAAATGAGCATTATAATTGATTTGAGTCATAATTCTGATATCTATTTAGGGAATCATTAAATTTGTTAATTTTTGACGGATCATGGGTTAGAGTCCCCTTAACGTAGGACTAATCGTGGGAAGTTTTCGTTTTTTCCCTTTCTATGTAATGCAAATGCAGGTTAGTTCCATCAAAAAATCCTCCGCGAAGGCAAATTTCTCCCAATACTTGATCCAAGAGCTCCCTTGTCTTCTGCATTGGGTTCAAAATTACAAGGCTACGGAGTTGAACATTGGTAGTTGTAAACCCAAAATTCAGTCGGAGTCCACAGAAGTTTCATAGATGAAGCTTTTAAGTTGCCCAATAGAAACAAATCCAAGCAGGGCAGATTTGGTGATCATGACGACCAGGGGAGAGACACACGTCGATCAATCCACTTGTATCGATACGCGGGGGATGACTAATTTCCGCACTGCCAGCTTGTTTCGATTGCCATACATAGCGCCCTCTACCGCTATGATGCAACTTTTTGAAACACGCATTGTACTGTAAATACCTGTCTCGAACGTCCGTGGAATTTCCGATTACCGAGTATCATAAATTGATTTCCGAAGGATATTTTTATTTACGAGATAAAAAAAACTGTGGTTATTTTAAACTGTTATGATAAAAGTGGGTCAGAATTGATGAGAGGTTCTGGATTATTTATCCATTGATCTCTTCGAAAAAAAAAAAGTCCTAGTATGTTATTTTAGCTGGTCACATGGGTAACGAAAAATAAAGCAGGTCTGCCAACTTTCTACGTCTTTTGGAAAATGTTCTTCTTGTGGTAACAATGCTTATGTCTTAAAGCATGAATCTTTGATTCGTACCACAATTGTTGCTACCATTATGATGTTGTTTTTCTCATCACAATTTGTAAATGATTCAAGAGTTCATATAAAATGCCCTTAGTTCCAACGGTCTCGTGGTAAGCTTTTTAAGTTGTTAATAAAATTAATTTGACATTTCTTAAGCTTCAGTTTTAATTGTCTATCAATCTCTAAAATATTAAACAAATAAAAAAAAACGTTGCTGTTGGTAGCCCTATATAAAGATTTCATAAAATAAATAAATGTTGTTTTGTTATATAAGAGTGAAATAGAAATTTCTCACAACTGATTAACACTAGAAACACTGAAATTTAATATATACCTATATTGCCCAAAAGCACTCAAAATAACTGGATTGTAAGAGAATAAATAATGTGTAAAGAAATTTTCTTAAAATTAATTTTTAATATTTTTTAATACAACTTACAGTTATATAACAAGTTATTAGTAAATATTAACAATAAAAAATTATATGTTGTACAAATTTCTAAGAATTGTGTCATAATATACATCATTGTTTTTCTAATTGAAATTAAAAGGAGTCAAAATGACTTCCTTAGGCAATCTAGTGTTAAGTCAGCAATGCAATTGCACCGGATTTCAGCAAAGTATTTATCAATTGTCCGAAGCAATTTGGCCTGTCTGTAATATTTCGTTTAACTCTACTATAAGGAGAAGCAGCGTGAAATAAATTTTTAAATGATTTTTCACAGTAAATATTTTTCTTAATAATTTTTAAATTTGTTAATTTTAATTTTATATTTCTAGATGTGAAAAAGGCTATATTGGATTTAATTGTGAAATACAAGAGGTTGATATGGCTGGTAAGATCTTTTTTTATTCTCATGTTTAATTTTACTTGTTAATTTAGTTTTACACAATTATTTGATTACATTAATTTTGGACAATAAAAAACTCATTATTATTGCTAAATTTTTATTTCACGAAAAATTTAGAAATCTATATTTTTTCTCCGTAAATTTATCATTGGAATGATATTTCCTTTAAATTGAATTCAATTTATATTGCTCTCATTTAAATTGCAATAAAATTCACGCAACAGTCAGAAATACTATATCTCTACAAAATACAGTAGCATTTAAAATAATAAAGTCGCATACATTAAATTTAAAAAATATGTATTATATAACTATAATGTAACTAATGAACAACCGATTCACATGAAATATATTATTAACATGAATGTTTGCAACTCGGAAAAGTGAAAAATTTGGTGGCGAAACCATTATTTTCTAACTTGATTCCGGAACGATTAAAATACCAAAATTTATAATCAATTATTCTTAATAAGAGTCACCCAAACTTCCTCAAAAACTTTTAGAAAGGTTGCAAAATTTACACCATAAGATATATTTCGTTCTTTTAATAGTAGATCATTAAATATTTCTTGATCATCGCAAAAATTTGAAAACCTATTTAATCTATAGTAATTTGATACAGGCTGAATAATATTATCTAAATTTTATTTTATTTTATGACCGTCGTTGAACAGCCGACCCAATTTTGGGTTTAAGACTATTAATGTTCAACTCCGTAGTCTTATAAATTTGAACCTATCCAGAAGATAAGGAAACTCCTGGGTCAGTACCCTCAAAAGTATGATTTGTTATAGGATCATGGGGGACTTTGTGACTCAATCAGTAACCATTTAACGTGCATCAATCAGTAACCATTTACTACACGGGGACACTTCGGTCGGCGGGGATTGAAATCACGACCTCTTGAACATGTGCCCAGTGTCCTACCAACCAGGCTATTTGGACTCATATTATCGAAATTCAAGTTTTTAAGAATTTTGAAAAACTTCGAATTGCTTTGATGTGTAATTTACTACAACTAGAAGATGTTTGGTGGACCTTTGAGACTCCTGTTAATAACAAGAAACAGTCGTATGTATTGTTATGAATGTTAATAATTGGTAGTCAAAGTTCCTAAGGACAGTTCTTATACTGCTCTCTAAAACAAGTTAGGTGCCTTTTCCGAAGTACAAATATACCTGTTTTAACCCATTGCATGAGGGCAATTTTTTTCGAAAAATGTATTACAGCAGTCATAGATTAAAATTTTTAGAGAGTGATAGGAAAGTCTTCATTAAAGTTGGAGCAAACTTGTCACAATAGCAACAACTTCGATTTCGGAAGAAAAAAAATTATGAGGAAAGATTGAAGTACTGATTACATATATACTGAATCACTTATGTTTGTGGTAATCACGAATGGATAATTTCTTTTAAAAAACTAACGGAAACAAAGCCGTTTTGCTATCGCTTTTTAAACTTTTGTATGGATCGCGATGATTTCAAAAACGTATTTTACGTGATCCGCTTGCGAACAATGTATGGCAAGGTTAAAAATATCATTGTGCTATCTCTGATAAAATCCTATCGGCAAAGTTCATACCTGCCAACTCTTCCGGATTTTCATATATATTTATATATATATATATATATAATATCTCTCTAACTATCTATATATATATATATATATATATATATATATATATATATATATATATATATATATATATATATATTTCCATGTGCAAATCCATTTCGGGCAAATCTGTGTTAAAATTATCTATTAAACTTTTTCCTTCGATAATTTATATAATTTTACCATGCGCTAATCCATTTCGTGCAAATCCGTGGCTAAACTTATTTGCGAAACAGGCAATTTATGTTTCTCTTTTCTACTTTATATTTTTTCTTAAATAAACATCTATTTTCTAAAACTATTTATGGTCAATTTTTAAAATTATCCAGTATAATATTACTTTGCGCACATCCATTTCTGGCCCATCCTTGGTAACTAACAAATCAATGCACAGAATAACAAATCACTTCAGCAGTGCAGTAAGAACGACACTTTAAAACCCTCTTGTTACACTCAATTTGCGCTTTTGTTTTCATCTTTTGTTTTCATATTTTGTAATCTGGCAATCTTTCTGCGAAAACATTTTTAAATCATTCTTGAAAAATATCCGTCCATGTAAGTTGAACTGATTTTGCTGCTCGCTTTATAGTCCCCCCTTTTTAATGTTTTTTCTTTTTATTTTATTTTATTATCTGTTTTTACATGTTATTTTTACTTATTTGTACTTTTTGTGATCTATTTAATTTGTTGTTATTTTTTAAAAAATTTTTTTTGAGTGCTCCTCACACTATTGTATTAATTTATTTAGCTTTGGCTTTATTGATACAATATCAGAAAGCACTCTGTTTTGCGGATATAATCGTGTGGGCTGAAGAAAAGATTATATCCTTTTTTCCGGTTTTTTAATTAACATTTCATGATTTTTTTTTTATTTATTTTTTTTTTATTTTATTTTATTTATTATTATTATTATTTTTAATAAACTGTTGTTTGTTATTTTTTACTTATTATTTCCCCCCCTTTTTCATATGTCTATTATTTTTCTTTGTTTTATTCTTCGTTATGAACTTATATATATATATATATATATATATATATATATATATATATATATATATATATATATATATATATATATATATATATATATATATATATATATATATATATATATATATATATATATATATATATATATATAGATAGATAGATAGATAAATATATATATATGTATATATGTATATATATATACGTGACTTATAACAATCAGAAAAAAATCTTAGAAAATTTCTTATACTTTTATAGATAATTCAGTGAATTACTTTTTTAGGTGCTACGGCTATGCGAACTGCTCTCATAATTATATCAATCATTGGCATTCTCTCGATTTTGTTTTCAGTTTTAATGGTTCATAAATACCGAGTGTAAGTATTAAACAACTTTTTTAGCACATTTTCAATTGCGTATGTGTTAAAACCAAGCATTAAAAAAAATTTGCATCTGGGCCTAAGCAAAATACGTATTCTTCAAATCCGGGAGGTTTTCCCCATGGGATATTTTATTATTTCATTTGCAGGTAGGAAAACGTAGAGAAAGTATCGCATTCCTTACACTGATCTTTTTTAAGGTTAAAAACTATTGTTAAGTGTTCTCTATTCTAATTATTTTACTCTAATTATTATAATCTAAACTGTGTAGAAATCCGTCATCACCTCCAGTAAATCTTTTTTTTTAAACGTATATCTTAAATACTAATAAAAAATGAATGAATGTGCATAATAATATAAAGCGAAACAAATATATCCTAAGTTAAATTTGAATTGTCGAATAGATTTTAACACTAAAACAGCTGGATTTTGGATTTACCTAAAACCACCAAAAAGAGTTAATTTGATCCTTGTAGGAAATTGTTCATTAAAAAGTTAATGATTGTTTAATTGATGAATACTGTTAAGAGTACAATAGATAAGGTTTTTTGGAGATTTGATATTTTTTATGGACTTAATAAAAATATGACAATGTAGCGTGATATTGTATTGCTGATTATTCTTCCGCAGGACTGCAAGTAATACATAAATAAACAAATTATACAAAAAAAAATTATATGTGTTAGTATATAACAGGTTATAAAATGAGGAAGTACCGTTATAAGTTAGACACTGTTGTTGACAGCAAAACATCGACTAATTGATTTCTAGCATCTCTCATCAATACCATTAGTTTTATTCTGCCTTTTGCAATGTTAAAATGTATGTTTTATCCTATAAACTGGAATAAAAGAATTAGGGCCGATCAAATGCTCAAAGTACTGATTCCTAACTCCCACAAAAATGATTCACAAAGCACAGTTAGGGTGACGAAAGATTTCTTGAAAATTATCCAGGCATTGAATGTAGCAATACCATAAATATATAAAATAATTGTGAGTCATTTGCAAGTTTTCCATCCCCCGAAACTCTCATGTTTCTTCTATAACAACATAAGAGATGGCAAAAAAAAAACAAAAAAAAAATTACACCTTTGCGGCTTCTAGTTAGAAATGAAGTTCTTGTAAATTTAATATTTAAATTAAAATTTAATATTTCATTTCCACAATTCTTGCTACAGAATGCGTTTCACGAAAAATGCATCACCTAACTTTCTGTACTTTCCAAAAATATGGAACAAAAAAAAAAAAAAAAAGTCGTATATTTGAAATTGGATTTTTGTGAAACTATTCGACTGATTTCTCTCAATTTTTTTATTTTGTCATGTAAAATTAGATACTTTAAGGCGACGTGAAAAATTGTAAATCAAATGACACCTTTGGCTCTTCTAGTTATAAATGATGCTTTTATAAATTTAATATTTAAATTAAAATTTACTATTCGATTTCCACAATTCTTGCTGCAGAGTTAATTTCATGAAAAATTCGAAATGCATCTCCTAACTTTCCAAAAATATGGAACACAAATAAAAAAAGTCGCATATTTGAAATTGGATTTCTCAGAAACTATTCGACTGATTTCTTTCAATTTTTTTATTTTGTCATGTAAAATTAGATACTTTAAGGCGACGTGAAAAATTGTATACCTAACTGTTTAAGTTTTTTTTTGGCTATTTTTAAATAAAATAATACAAAATAATAAATATATACTGAAATTTATTATTCTGCGTGGGTAAACTAATTTTATATTTTATCTTTGGGTAAACTAATTTTATAATTGTGTGCAAATATTTTTCAATTTGCTTCGAAAGTTCTCGAGCTATGGCAAAATTCGCGAAAAGTAAAATTCACTTTAATGAGTCCAAATTTTGAACCACTCTCCTGACCAAATTATCTGGACCATATTTCCATGATCGCAGCTACCCCTATATATGGGGGGAGGGTTTAGAAATCCGAGTCCGTTAAAAAAGGGTATGTTTATCCAGAGAAAATACGTTTTTATGTCTGATTTCAGAATTCAAAATATCATCTGCACTACTTAATTAGCATATTCGATGACCTCTAAAACCGTCAAGATTGATTCCTAAAACGTGATGATCCGATCATTAGATCAAAAGTTATTCAGGTTGATTGTTTTTTGTTTTTTTGGAGCACTGAACGCCTTTTGCATATCATAGTATTGATTTAAATTGAAAATCGGTAAACCGTTATTAACATTTTTTTTCGATTCATATGTTCGTTGTTTAAAATAAAACATTTATAATTCACATTATTTTTACTGTTTAGACTGAGGAAGAGATCTCATATGACAAGTAACTTAAATGATGCCAGTTCAACAATTGAATTAGAAGGTTTCAGTAAGTAAATAGTTATGTTGTTTTTAGAAATATCTAAAGCTTAATATAATTTATACTTAAAATATCTATACTAGCCTGTTACTTACCTAGGATTGAGAAGAAAATTTTAAAATTGTTAATTAAAAGTAAGTAATTTGTTTTCAAGAGAAGAAAAAATAATGCGAAAAAATTTAATGAGCCATTTGATTATTCTCATATCGGAAATAATTATTACCCATTGGCCAAATGGGTCTTGGTTTGGATTTGATGGCGTCCACATACTTATCAACTGTGTTCTGGAGTAATAGTAAACAGTGCGCATGCGTCCTCATTGCATGTGTTGCTATGGCGACCGCGGTTGTTTTTCTTTTCATTTTCACTAGCAGGAAATTTTTATGTATTTACGTATTAATAATTTAAAGTATTTTTATATTCTTTTTATTACACTGCTGGACAATTGCTAAGGACGGATCACAAATTGCAATGTAGCATAACATTAAGTGAGACATGAGGCCTAGTAGGATAAAATATAGTTGCTACACTGTTCAGACATTAGAATAAAGAATATTTATTGTTCTGGAAAGTACAAAAGCTATAAACATCTGAAAGAAAAAAAAATGTTCATTTGATGCTGCGTACGCAAAAATGGAACAACGCATCTAAATGTCAGTAGGCAACTTAAAGAAAAGTGTCAGTACGGGATATGTACACCGCGTGGAGTGTGATGCAACATTCTACACGTCGTATCATACCTTGCACAACATTATCCAGCACCTGTAGAGGCAATTTATCCCATTCCTCCGTCAGTGCACGGATGAGGGTGTTCTTGTTAGTCGGAGGATAGTTTCGACCAGCAAGTTGCCTCCCCAAAGCATCCCAAACATTTTCAATGGGGTTTAGATCTGGAGAACGTGATGGCCTTACGAGGCGTTGAGTACCCCCACTGTCTAGACAATCCTGAACAGCGAGTGTTCGATGACATGTTGCGTTGTCGTCCATAAAAGCAAATTAATCACCGACAGCACCATGGAAAAGACAAACATGAGGAAGTATAACTCCATCAATGCTTTGTTGGCCCGTCTTAGTCCCATTCGCAACCACATGTAGGCGCGTGCGGCCATTGATCATGATGCCGGCCCACACCATGACACTGCATGTCGGATATCGGTCCCTTTCCTGGATATTTTCTGGACGATAACCAGTACCACTCTCGCGCCTGATCAGTTGGCGTCTACAATCCGATGACAGACTGAACCTACTATCATCTGAGAATAGTACGCATGCCCAGTCCTGTTCAGTCCAATTGTGATGCTCACCACACCATTGCAAACGGGCAGTACGGTGCTGTCTGGTCAATGGGACACACACGCAACAGGTCTGCGGGAGTATAGTCCTCCTCCCCTCAAACGTCTGACAACAGTTTTTCGGGAGATTTGCTTTCCTGTGGCAGCAAGAAACTGATTTGCCACCTGCTGAGCTGTGGTGCGCCTGTTCCTTTTTGCTGATAGAACGATGTATCTGTCTTCTACAGGCATCGTACTTCTAACACTACCTCTCCCGTGCCGCCTACAACACATTCCAGTAGTTTTAAATGATTTCCACAGCCGTGAAACAACGCTGTGAGCGATATCGAGCTCCCTGGCAACATCTGTTATTTTTCGCCCTTCTTCGATCTTTCCAATAATTTGGCCACGCTTAAAATCATCTAAGTGATATCGGGAAGACATGCCGAAAATTTCAAGTTCGTCAACTAAATCGTAATCAACGTAATTTTCCACATTTTGCTTCCTTTCATTTTGAGGCTGCTATGGATGATAGTGTTATCCGTCCTTAGCAATTGTCCAGCAGTGTATTAACGTATGCTTACTGGTTTGACTGAGATTTGAATATAAATATGAATGCTGAAGAAGGAAAAGTATTTTGTGACGTCTTGAAACACGTACATATTCAGGATATGGAAATCAATCCGACGACAAACATCAATGGAGGACAGTTTTTGCAACCCATGATTTGAAATGTTACTGTGTTAAACGGAGTCAATCCAGAAAGAAAAAGTGTTTGATCAATGGGTAACCAGTGATCGTAGTAAGGCGTTCACAACTTATTTAATACTTAAAAATAATACAGGCAAGGACATGTAGGTCCACGTATGTGGTACATATAGCAAATTTTTTTAACGCCATTTTGTTTCAATAATTTTTCTTCTAATCTTTTCATTTTATTATTTTTAATTTTTATTCTTTTAATAAGTGAGAAAGCATTTAGTTTTATCGTGAGCTTACGTTTCTAAGTTATCACACTAATTACAACGTTGAGCTAATTTTTCCATCGCTTTCATTATCGTGCACACTCATCATTTTCATAATTCTTTTTCAAACGGGATTTTAACATATCAAACCTTACATTCGATCGGCCAAAAGGTGTGTCTTGTTCTGTAAAGCTGCAGACCGAAGTAGAATATTTTCTTTTGTTTAGTAAAACGAGATAAAACAAATCATTTTAATAATTCCTCCCGAGGGATTATAAATAATTGCAATTTATGCGAAATCGATGTCACTCAAGGTAATAGGGGAAGTGGTTAAACTGAAACCTGAAAATTCATTAAATCTTTAGTATGATTAATCATTACATCTTTTGGATGATAATTGTTTCAAAATAAGCTATTTAAATGAACTCTCTTTTTTTAATTAAATTCTCTTATTAAATAAGTAAAATGATAAAGAACTGAAACGATAAAAAAAACTAAAAACGAAATAAATAAATAAGAATTATCTAAGCAAATAAATAATAATTGCCTTTCGAGTGTTTATTTCTTACATTTTGTCAATGAAATGTCTTATTCAATTTTCAGCAACCTTTGAGAGTTGAAGATTGGACTGGTGGAATCAAGAAATTGCACATTTCTTTCATTTGCATGAACAAAAAAAAACATTTAAGATAAATAATCTCGATTTCATATTGATTGTATATTATTACTATATATTCATATAAACTTCACATCGTAACTTCAAATGCTCATCATAATATTCATAAGAAAACTTTATACATAACTACAGTTGCGTGTAAGTAAATGAACAAAAATTTTATTTTATATTTTAGATTTAATTTTTGATGCTATTGGAATATTGGAATTAAATATTATAAGAGTAGGTTAAAATTTATGTGAATAAAAACAAAATTTTTTATTAATGTTTAATTATGTTATCGAAATTGTTGTACTGTTTCTTAGTAAATGTGCTGTATCGTTATCGTTGCATTTTATAATGTTTAAGTTTTATTGAAAATTTTATTTAAAATATTACGTTTTATATTACCTTATTACGCTTTAGAAAAATTTACTTTAAATGTGTAAATTCACATTAATTCACACTGAATATGTTTTATTATAATTTTATTAAATTATTTATCATGTAAAATATTTACAAATACAATCTAAAAAAGTATATTTTTGTACCATTGTTGTCTTGGATTAATAAAATAAATATTTTGGTAAGCGTTTTACTCGTTGCTGTTTTTTATTAGCTTCTTGAATCAATTCCTTTTTAAAAGAGATTGTTCAACAAATGTCAACTAGGTACCAATTTTGACGCTCTTTGTGGAAGATATTTTCCTAAAGGTAGTGAAGTTTATGCTTGAACTTCAAATTACTGGTATAGTAAAATTTTTATCACTATTGATTTAAAATGTTTTTTAAATTTGTATCAGGAAACTTGATAATAATGCTGTGATGTTTTTAGTGATAACAAAATGAAACAAATTTATTCAAAATTAATATATTTTTTTATTTCCACGCCAATTATTTCCACGCAATAAGTATTTATTAAATGCAGTGGTCGGAAGTACAGCATTACATGAAGTGAAACCACTCTCGTTGTTACTTTTTCTCGTAGTTTGTAATGTTGTGAGATACAAAAAATTAGTAGTGTGTAGCGATTCCTGTCAGCTACTTTTAACATTAAATATGAAAAGTAACAGGGCTTTAAGGCAACTAATTTTTTGACTTTGATGGGTATAAATATTCGAGGGCTCGTCAATGGATGTACTGAAAATGATCCGCTAGCTGTAAGCTGAGCTTTAATAGAAATTACCTATTTAAAATCACGTATAAATATATAAACAAGCCATAACGACAAATAGTTAATTAATCATAATATAGGTAATGGAACGATTAAGGAAAATGTATAATTAATCACTTCATTTCTTCACTCTCGCATGCGAATGTTAACTTGTGAAACATTGATTATATTTCAGCGTATTTTAGTTGTACTTAATTTCATAGAGGAAATAGAGGGCATTAGACAAGTAAAAAAAATACAAGTTTGATAGCTTCTCCTTTCTTAAATTAAATATTTTCTGTAGAAAAAGGCGTAAAAGGGAAAAAAATTAAATAAAAAAATTCGAAAAAAAACCTTTTTTTGAAAACAAACTGACTTATGTAAATACGAATAAATAATTCTTAATTATTCCTCATTGTTTAACGTAAGACAATTTCTTATACCGAACCATTTTGAACATAGGTGCAAATTAAGATCTCTAGTAAAGATCTCCTCCTTAAAGTAGTTGTTATTGTTGTTAATTTACGTCGCACTAGAGCTGCACAATGGGCTATTGGCGACGGTCTGGGAAACATCCCGGAGGATGATCCGAAGACATGCCATCACAATTTTGATCCTCTGCGGAGGGGATGGCACCCCCGCTTCGGTAGCCCGACGACCTGCGCGCGAAGTCGAGCACTTTACGGTAGCACAGTTTAACGAGGACCAATACCGCACACCCTCGGTCCCTACGCAGACTGATCCAAGTGGTCACCCACCCGCACACTGACCGTAGCCAGTGATGCTTGACTTCGGTGATCTGCTGGGAACCCCTTAAAGTAGTGATGCAGTTACTAATTCCTAAGCAGTTTGCAATCACTGCATTTAAAAAGGTAGATGCAGTCATAGTTAAACATTTGTAACAAAGTAGTTTTAGTAAACTACAATAATAATGAAGTTTTTCTGACCCCTGATTAAATGTGTATAAAGGATAATGACACAACTAATTTTAGTCAAAAATTACGTTGAGTGACTAGTATTTGGTAAATTCCGATTTTTCTTCGGATTCAAATCTGAAGTTACTAGTGTTTTAATAAAAACCATAAAATTGGTGGTAAAGTTTCTGAAAAGGATGTTCGAAAACACATTGTTTAACTTATTAAATTGCTTTTTTTTGGAACTTTCCAATTTTTCTGACAAAAAAGCCATATTTTATTTATTTATTAATTCAGTTTTAAAGTGAAAAGTAAAGTAGCTAGCTTTCAAATATTCTTCAGAACCTTGCAGTCCTTTATTTGTTCCAGGATAACGACAACCCTTGAAAAAAATATTGACTAAATGTGTGTACAAGTTGGTACCAATGACATAACTAATTTTAGTCAAAAATTACGTTAAGTGACTAGTATTTGAGAAATTCAAAATTTTTTCCCTCAGATTCAAATCTATGGTTACTAAGGTTTAAGAAACTAAAATTGGGAATAAAGTTTCTGGAAAAGATGTTCGGAAACATATTTTTTAACTAATTCAATTGTTTTTTGAATAGAACTTTCCAATTTTTCAGACAAAAAAAGCGATACATTTATTTAATAAATTATTTCTAAATTTGAAAGTAAGGCAACGAACTTTCTAATATTCTTCAGAAACTTGCAGTTCTTAACTTGTCCCAGGATAACGATAACCCTCGAAAAAAATATTCATTAAATGTGTATAAGTTGATACCAATGACATAACAATCTTAGTCAAAAATTACGTCGAGTGACTAGCATTTGAGAAATTACAATTTTTCTTTTCTAGATTGAAATCTAGTTTTACTAGTGTTTTGGAAAAAATATGAAATTGGCGGTAAAGTTCCTGAAAAAGATGCTCGAAAGTTTACTGTTTAGTTTATTCAATTGTTTCCTGTCCAATTTTTTTCACAAGTAAAGCGATTCATTTATTTAATAATTTATTTCTAAATTGGAAAGTAAAGCAGTGAGCTTTCCAATACTCTTCAGAAACGTGCATTTCTTAACTTGTTCCAGGATAATGATAACCCTCGAAAAAAAAAAAATACATCTCTTAGCAACTATCGTCAAAGAAATGAAGGATAAAAAGCAAATTGCAAAATTTTATATATTTTTATTGTTAATGTTTAACTCAATTGGTCTCTGTTCTTTCATCATTTACCATGCTTTCCAAATCAGTGGCTGCAGCTTTCTTTTTCAATCTGCAAAAAAAAGAGAAAAAAAGAGAAGAAGAAAATAATAATTGTAGTTTAATATTCTCTCTTCAGGATTTTATATACTGAAAGACTACCAGTTATTTTTAATAACCACCTGGGGAACAAAAATAAAACAGCTGAATATATACTGTTGTAACGATGCCAACTCGCTCAGTCAACGCCTCCTATAACTGAAAGCTTCCACACGGTTTTTCGTAGGTAGTCCTATCACACCACTAAGAAGGTAATAAAGTTAACGAAAGAAGCATTTAATTCAAAATGTATAAAAAATAAGATAGTGGTAGCAAGTCTATGTCTAAAAATAAAACAGCTGAATATATACTGTTGTAACGATGCCAACTCGCTCAGCCAACGCCTCCTATAACTGAAAGCTTCCATACGGTTTTTCGTAGGTAGTCCTATCACACCACTAAGAAGGTAATAAAGTTAACGAAAGAAGCATTTAATTCAAAATATATAAAATATAAGATAGTGGTAGCAAGTCTATGTCTAAAAATAAAACAGCTGAATATATACTGTTGTAACGATGCCAACTCGCTCAGCCAACGCCTCCTATAACTAAAAGCTTCCATACGGTTTTTCGTAGGTAGTCCTATCACACCACTAAGAAGGTAATAAAGTTAACGAAAGAAGCATTTAATTCAAAATCTATAAAAAATAAGATAGTGGTAGCAAGTCTATGTCTAAAAATAAAACAGCTGAATATATACTGTTGTAACGATGCCAACTCGCTCAGCCAACGCCTCCTATAACTGAAAGCTTCCATACGGTTTTTCGTAGGTAGTCCTATCACACCACTAAGAAGGTAATAAAGTTAACGAATGAAGCATTTAATTCAAAATCTATAAAAAATAAGATAGCGGTAGCAAGTCTATGTCTAAAAATTTGTTCAAATTTTGTATATGATTGGTTTGTCTTATTTACTCGTCAACCACTACAAATTCTATTCTCAAATGTATATGATAAATTTCTAAGTATCATAAGAAATGAGGAGCTACCACATAAACTGCTAAATTCAAAATGTTATTACTATAAAGTTTTCGTAAATATCTAGATGTAAGGGATAGGGGTCGCTACACGGCCCAGGTACCCAATTTTTGTAAATAAAATAAAGTAATAAGAAATGAAACTTTATTTCTTTTATTCGTAGTTAATCTAACAGACGTTATTATTATATTCTGGAAGCTTTAGAAGTCAAATTTTTATTTTATTTACTTATTTTATTTATTCATTTGTTTTTTCCTCATTTTTTTGACATCGGAATAAAAAAAAGCATTTGAAATCAGGAACTACAATGTGTCTTGCATTGAATCAGCCTATTTTTAGTTATGAAGTTTAACATTAGTTATTTTGTAAAACATTTATCCGCAGCTTATAAAGTTTTTTGTAAGTTCTTCCAAAAAATGAAAAAAATGCTGTATTTTTGGATGCTAATTAGAACTCCTATAATTGTAGACTGATTATTGCTGAAAAAGCGGATTTTAGTTTAATGCAAATTAAATGTACCCGAACCGTGCCGGCTCAGGAGATAGAGCACTCGTCTTCCAATGAGTGACCCAGGGTCGAATCCCAAGATAAGAATTCTGCACCTGACTCAAAATAACATCAGTGGTAGACGAATTATGTGACGTGTGTGCCACTGAAAAACAAGAATCGCACCCTCTGCCTTAAATTCAATTGTATTCCCAAGCTGGCTTGCTGGTATGACAATTGGCAACAGAAACAAACAACAATAGCAATTTATAAAACGGTAAATTTTTTTACAAATAGTGGCGATAAATTCAATTTAAAACTAAATTTAAATATTCAAGAAATGTAAGGAAAGTACGCACTTTTCAACCAATTTAATAATAAAAATAAAATTAGCGAAACAATTCTAATGAAATTTGCAACTCGAAAGATAGAACTATTAAAATAATACCTAATTTAAAATTATAAATAAACATACAAATTTTTATTTGCAAAGCAACTTTGCAACAACAATTTAAGTATGAATTTGAATATATATGTATATATATATATATATATATATATATATATATCGAGAGGGAGATAAATAAACAATATATATGTATTCTTCTTTGTATTTTTAATATAATTTTAGGATCTTTTCGTATTTTATTTAAAAGAAACATTTAAAGTGGGAAATATTTTCTTTAAATTATTCTAATAATTTAGGAGCTAAATAAACAACAAATCGATCATATTTACACATTTTTTAATCATCAATTTGTGGTGGTAAGTTTAAAAATGTTTTTTAAACTTTAAATTGAAGACGGCTGAACAAGTTGGCAGTTAAGCATATGTATGCGCAAATCAAGGAAGTATGCATTAGGCTAACTACCAAGTATTGAACCTTCTGCAGTTCACCAAAGTAATTTATATGGTAACGCAGTTTTTAAAAATAAAGCGTGTTTCTATTTTAAATAAATTTACCATATATAAAACCTTCCTAATCTGTACAATAATTGGTTAACTCAAATGCATACATAAAAACTTTCGAATCCATTTGGAGAAAATCATGATCATTAAGTACCAATTTTGAAAAATTCAGAGTTGAGATGACCCGATAATTATCAAGACTGGTGGAATATAGCACGAAGTGATAGTTAATTTTTCTCAACACTACTGAAACATGTATGAATTTAACTTTCACTTGAATTCTGAACCTTTTAACAATCATATTCATATTTTTTTTTAATTGAATTCTTTTCTCATACATGCAATTGATAGAAACATTTGTATCTTTTTTAATGCCACTACCACTTCCGACACAGAAACATTTTTCATTTTGTAGCTATCTTTTAGCAAAATAACTTTCACCATAATTGTCAGGCTATGTGGTGTGCCAAGAGCTCTATGCTACTAGCAATTTACTATCGACTATTATTTACAATATTTGAATATGCGTTTCGCTCCGTTGAAAAAAAAGAAGTAATAAAAAAATAGTTGTGCATCCAGATTTTATTATATATATATAAGAACTGGATGAACAACTATTTTTTTATTACTTCTTTTTTTTAACGGAGAGAAACGCATATTCAAGTATTGTAAATAATAGTCGATAGTAAATTGCTAGTAGCATAGAGCTCTTGGCACACCACATAGCCTGACAATTATGGTGAAAGTTATTTTACTAAAAGATAGCTACAAAATGAAAAATGTTTATATATATATATATATATATATATATATATATATATATATATATATATATATATATATATATATATATATATATATATATATATATATATATATATATATATATATATATATATATAAATTATGATTTTCCCGACTCAGGGATGCTAACTGCTACGCTTTTTGACGTGTTTTTAAAAATTAGTAAACAGTAAAAATTGTAGAAACGGATAGTTACGCCTACTCTTTAAATGAGCAACCACGAAAAAAGTGCTGAGAATAGCACCACTAACCGATTCATCGAAGCTGTAATGTATTGGGAAGTCATGTAATTGGAAAAACTTAAGTTATTGAAGAGAATATTAACCGGTTAACGCCCAGCGTCATATATATAGGACAGTTCCTTTTTTCACAGACGTTCATTGTGATGGGAAACTTTTTTCAGAATTTTCATTTATCTGTGTGGATTAAAAGATTCTCAGATACCATAATTTATGAAAGATCTCTGACTAGATCTAGAATTAAAGGAGCAAGTACTTTTTGATCTATCAAAGACTTTTAGAATGCCCTAACAGCATACCTGCCAACTTTCACTTCTTCCGAGAATGGATTTTCAGAGTGGTTGTGAAACAATAAACGAAAAGCAATCTGACTCAAAATTATACTTATATTTTGCTCCCGTTGAAATTCGCTTGAGGAAAGATTATTATGCTTTGATATATTTATTCTTATTATTTATATGTAGTGGTGGTCAAACTCATTTATAATTATCATTATAATTCAAAAAGCTAATTGAAATAACATGAGTATTGCTACCACTTTAAATATGAAAATAAAATCTTCCGGAAGAGTTGGCAGGTATGCCCATATATGGCAGTACTTTTACTTTCGTTACTTGTACCGCCGGTACAAGTAAAAAGTATGTACTTTTACTTGTACTTCGTTACTTTTTAAATTTAGTACTTTTACTTGTACTTTCGTTACTTTTATAGGGAAAAAGTACAAGTATTTGTAACGGAAATATCGAATGAAATCGTTACTTTTTTCTGAAACTCGGTAAGCTTTCTAAAAATAAAAAAAATTAAATTAAATTTTAAAAAAAAATGCTTATGTTTTTTTTTCAATTTATAAAATTAATGTGCAATATATATGCATTCACAGCTAACTTCGTGTTTAAATACCTTCTGTTTCAACTTATACTGCACATTCAATTAATTTTTACTAGCTCAAAGATCACAAAGCTATCTGTAACCCCGTGTTTGCTTTGTTTATGTTTGTGCTTTTAAAACTCGTTTCTAAAGAGTAAAACAATTTTAAATCAATGGTAATTTAAATAAATAAAAATTACAAACAAAAAATTAAAATCAATAGATCAAATTTCTTTTTCGTGCAAATCCATAAAAAGTTTGATATTAAAATTATATTTGATTTTAAAATTATATTATACGATTATATAATAATATTCTTCCGAATTTAGAAATAAATTTATATCCATAACTTTTAAAATTAAAAATAATTAAATAAATAACAAAAATTTTGCAAAAATATTAAAGAACATAAGAATATAATTCAATAAAATTTAATGTTACTTTGAATTTTCGATTTCCAAGAAATGTACTTTTAAATCGTTACTTTTTTTGTTTAGTACTTGTACTTTTACTTATACTTTTTACTCGTTACTTTTTAAAATAAGAACTTTTTACTTTTTACTCGTTACTTTTTTTAAAAATACTTGTACTTTTACTCGTTACTTTTTAGAAGTAACTTTGCCATATATGGGTATGCCTAACAGTGAGGAAAACCAATTAATTTCGATAATATATTATACCACCTTTTCCATAAAACCACTTCTTGTATCATTTCAATATATAAAGTCGGGACAAAACGGGTTAAGGAGGAGGACTCCGTAGTCAAAAGAGAAAATCATAGCACTGGCTATGTGTCTGGTGAAGAACACTGTCCGCACTGTAGAGTATAAACTCATAAGGTCAATAATACAGATGTAAGTATTAGCGGAATTAATTTTTCCTTACAAACGAGCTATGCTGTTGCATTTTGTATGATACTTTGATTTGTTGATATGTAGTGGTGAAAAATTATTTCTAAAAATACTTAACTTAAAAAAACTTAATTTTGTTATCACTAGAAAATGCTTTTTTACAAATCGGAGCAAGTTGGCACCTCTGTGTCAGTTTAGTCGATTTTCATATTATATGATATATATATTATATGATATATATATTATTAAATATAGGTTTTTGTTATATTATATATATATATATGAGATTATATTATTTTACACTATATTTATATTATAGTTATTATCAGTTTCACATATAATAAACATAAATTACTAAGCTATTGTATACTACATCTTTTCAATGAATTTTCTACTACCTTAGAGATTTGCATCTTTTATATTTTTGTAAAAAGTAATATTCTAAAGTATATTCTTACTCTAAATGAAAGTTAAGAAAGCATATTTCAAAACAAAATAGATTCAAAACAAAAAATATTTTCTGATGAGTTTGAATTTTTTGCTGCTTTACTTTTATCTTCGGCAAATACTCGTATTTATTAGTAGTTCTTTTCCAAAGTTTTAAATAAATAGATTAGCAAAATCTTTAAGTAATTGCATGTACCTGAAATAAATTGCCATACATAGCATTCCAATGCTAAATATCAGTATGAAAACTACGCCAGTGATAATCAGAATAAAATATATTCCATCACCTAAAAATAAAAAATAGATACATAAATATAAGCTTTTTTTTATTAAATTAAAATAAGCAAAGTGTTATAAAACTAATCGTCATTACTGTAAAAGGTGATGTAACTTTAAAAAAAAAAATTGAAATATAGGGAGTAGACGCAATCTGGGAAATATGGTGCCAATAGTTTGGTCGGGGGGGGGGCAAAAGCTCGGACCCCTTAATGTTAATTTTACGTTTTGCGTATTTCACCGTATCTCGTAAACTTTTTAGCGAATTAAAAATTTATTGCACACATTTATGAGCTTTGTTTCTCCAAACATATACACCTTCAAAAATTAGTTTTAGTAAATATTTTTTTTATTATTTTATTATTATTTATTTTATTATTATTTTATTAATTAATAGAGAAAAAATAATGAATAGTAAGGTATACAATTTTTACATTATTTTAAAGAACGTAATTTTACATGAAAAAATAGAAAATTTGTTGTAAAAATTCATCAAATAGTTTTTGAGGAATCGAATTTTAATTATGCAACTTTTTATTCATCAATTCGTTTAGTTAATTTCTCAATTAATCAGTATATTTGAGATAGACCCCAAGAACCATTAATTTGAGTCCAAAAGCGGTGAGATGATTAAAGTTATTGATGTTATTAGATCAGAAGTTATTGATGATGGTCCGTTTTTTTTTCTTCGTTGCTCACTGTATTGTTAAATAAATATTTATAACTAAAATTAAATTGTTAAATAAATATTTATAACTCAGAAGCAATGTTTTATGTTACTTACGTTTGCTAGGTGCAATTTTGCTATCACAGTATTTTCCTTCAAAGCCAGATTCACACCTTAAAGGAAAAACATTTAAAAAATTATAATTTGCTAAATGTATTTAGTCTATTTACATTATTAATTTTATATATAAGCTCACACGACTACATTTATTTTATTAGTTTATGTACACATTAAAAAATGGCAATAGTTCTTAAGCAATACGAATTTATTTAATAGTTCTTTTTCCTTATTGCTCAGAAAATATTAGGAATATCAGGCAGATTTACCTGCATTTGAAATCTTCCCCAAATATCTCGCAGCGACCATGAATACATTTATCTGGAGTGCAGATATCTGAAATTTAATAAATAAATTATTAAAATATCTACGATTCGACTATTTAATTATGATTTTTTTTCGAGACGCAAAATGATTTTAGACAAATAAAAAGTGAAATTTAAATTAAGACATTTTTTAAAAAAAAATATTTCCAAACATTCAACTTTATCTTAAAAACAATACCAAAATTTCAAACTTTCTAAATGCCCTTTAACTTCTTGTATATCAGAAAGACTTTATATCTCCCGGCCTAATTTCCACTGTCACTGAAAACAAGAATCGGGATTATTTGACTAAATGAATCTTCTTTTAACAAAAACCACGGTAGATAAATATTCCCTTTCTTAATTTTTTTTTATACTGAAGAAATAAACTGTCCTTTAATAATGATATTATTAATTACTAGTCCTAGTCTATCACATTTATCATGATGTTGTTTATACTGTGGATTGAAAGCAGTGGTTGGAAGTAGCAAAACTACTGCAGTTGCTACTTTTTTCCGTAGTTTGTAGTGTACTGCGCTACTTTTTAGTAGTCCAGTAAGTCGTACAAAAAACAGTAGTTTGTAGCAATTCCTGGCAAACTACTTTTAACGTAAGTTAAATAAAGAAAGAATGTTTAGAAGCAAGGAAAAAAATCGAAACTGATTGGAGCAAGTTCTTCGCATGCCCAAATGAGAATGCCACTGTAGCCGATCTTTAATAAGATCTACGTCTGATGCTTAGAAAAATCGGTCGATTAATTCTGCGGAATCAAAATGTAAATATCTGACTTTCTTCTATTTTACAGTAAAGTATGTTTTTTGAGTCTGATTTCGTAACTTAAAATAACGTCTGCATTAATTAATTAGCATATTTGCGGTCGCCACCTCAAACTATTAAGATTGAGGCCTAGAAGGTGAAGATCCGATCTTTAGATAAAAAGTTATTCTGGTTTGTCCACTATTTGTTTTTCGCTCTGTACTTTATTTCTTGGACGATATATAAAACCATTGATCACTTTTATCACAGATATTTGATAATTTCCTAGCATTTTTTAAATCATTGCCAAGAAAAGAATAGAACTGAAAGTTAAAAGAACAAATTAGTAAAGAGTGTTTTAGAATGAAAAACTGTTTCATATCCAAGCACATTTTTCAGTCATAACAATTATGAATATTGGTGAACATTAAGTTCGCCAGTTGCGTCTGTCTTCCAAAAGAAGCGTTGTAGTTGACAGACAGAGATGCTTTTGAAGATTACTAGAAATTTACTAAATCAAATAAAGTTAAAATAAAAAAAAAGAAGTGGTAGTTAAGAATACTTTATTTCTTCCAAATTTAAAAAAGAATCGAAGCACTCTTGTAGCCAATTCACAATTCTTTCTTTCTTTATTTATTTATAAAAAATTGGGCACCTGGGCCGCGCAGAAGGCCCATATCCCATACATCATGAAATAGTATAAAAAGTTAAAATAAAATACAGTTTGAGTTCAGCAGTCTATGGGGTACAGGGAGACAAGCACCTTGCTTGTACAATTCACAATTAAGTACTTACAGTAGTAAATAAATCACGAATTTTCATTTATTGGCTGCTGGTGAATGAAAGTGAAAGGACAAAATTTGTGATGCTGTCGTATCTGTGCATATTACAGGAATGCCACAAGCGACTAAAAATGTTAAAAGAGGTAGAAACTCAATTCATTTTATTTATCTATTATCTCTTTAATTAGTTAATCGTAACTACACTAAGACTAACATTTCAAATTATTAGTATTTAAAGCCAAAATACTCTTTGCATTCACTTTCAAAACTAAATTGAAAAATAAAATTTCTTAAAATTTGATAATTTTAATCTCTTTTAATGATATTTGGAATTTTCTTAACCACCCTTTTTTTGTTGCACTTTTTGTCAATCGGGGCAACCCTGATATTAGTAAGTCATCAGATTTTAAACGAAAGCTGATTTACTTAACTTATTTATTATTATTATCTATGTTATTATCTATGCATAATCGCTTCTGGCATTCCTGTAATTAGTGTAATTTCTTATTTTCTCAAAGTGCAGTTGTGGTTTCATATCTAAAGGAAGTGTTTGTCTTTTTGGGGAAGTAGATTTGTTTTATTTATTCATAATATATATTCTGTACGCTAAATGTATTTGCTCTATCGTATTTAAATGGTTTATGCAAAAAAGAAGGCCCTATGCCAAACATTTGGCACCTCGCCAAATGCGATAAAATCGTTAATTTGGCTAATAAAAATGTGCTTTGGCTAAAATATTGGTGACTGATTTTTTTCCACTGAAAAGAAAAAAATACATTTAACTCGATCCACAAAATTACGTCGAAATAAATTTTCTAACAAATCAGTATTTTTTTTCGATTACAGTCATTTTTGGTAGATGCGCCACATAACCAATTAGAATTGGGTCCTAATAATACAAGCCTGAAACAAACTACCGTAAAATATTTTTCTGTGGTAAAAATATTAATCACAGAAAATTTTTAGGATTTGCATTTGGCAAAGACGTTTGAAATTTGGAGAATACTTTTGATATTTGGCTAATTTACTGGCTAATAATTTGAAATCCATCACGCAAGCCCCGCAAAACGTAATAATTATATAATACTTGCTGTCTCAATCAACAATGCTATTTAGTGTTAATTCCTTACTTTCACAAAGTCCAGTAACACCTTCCCTGTCAGAAGGACATTCACAAGATGGCAAACCGTCTTTAATGACGCATATGGCTCCATATCGTTGGCATACATCATTGAAATGATCACAGATATCATTGATCTCGCACCTATCTCCGCTGTAGTCTGCCCTGCACTCACAAAATCCAACTCTTCCATAACTGATCTTGCAGATTCCACCATTCAGACACTCTCTGTCGTATTTACATGTTTCTAAATTAAATAAAAAAAATTATCAAAATGTATACCTAATTACATTTAATAAGCAATACTTTGTTAGCATTATATGAGGTATGAGAGCTATATTGATATTAACTCAAAATATATATTTTTATATTTTTAATTCTTCTTAAATGTATGTGCATGCGTGCAAGTGACGATTATCGAAACGAATAATCAATGGTATGATACGGCATCGTCTTAATTAACCGTATGATAATACATCGTCTTGAATGACCGTATGCCCCTCCATGTTTTCGAAACGGACACTAAGTTTAGTAAGAGTATAAATGTATGTTCTTAAAACCTTAGAAGTTGGTTTTAGTTTATTTTATTCTATTTATTTAATTATTTTTCGCTTTAGAGTTGGTACTGATTGACGATAACAGAGTGATCAGTTGATCACACAAGCCTCATCACATCAAGGATTTTCTTAAATGTTTGGATTGGATTGACTAGCCCAATCTCCAGACCTTAATATAATACCGAATGCTTAAAGATACTTTAGCAGACACTTTAGAGAATAGAGCCTTTCTCTATGGCCGGTAGCATGAGTTATATCAAGGGTCTCTTCGCGTCTGGGGTGTTTTTATTTCATGTTCCTATTTCAGTGCAAGGCGATTTGATTGACTACATGAAAATTTTTGTTACAAATGCATCGTAGCTAAGGCTGGACACATTTCTTAACAGAACCCTTTTTTAATGTTTAAAACATGAGACGTGGTCTCTCAGGGGATACGACGTTCGCCTTCCAATGAGGTGAACCGGGGTCAAATCCCTGCGATGGCTAGTCTGAACGGATTCCTCAATCGGCTCGCACTAACCACAGTGCTAACGTAAAGTATCCTCAGTGATAGACGGAGCATGTGTTAGAGTCTTTTTGCAATCAGGCTAAACGTGAGAGGTTTTCCTATCGATGTTACACGAATATGGGTTAGTCCAATCAAAAAATTCCTCCAAGAAGGAAAATTTGTGGTACTAGTTCCATGAATTCTCCTGTCTTCTGGATTGGGTTCGAAATAACAAGGTTACGGAGTTGACCATTAGTACTCGTTATCCCGAAACTGGATCTGCTGTTCTACGCTGAGCGTTATTAAATATAAAATAAAATGTTTCAAACATATTTCATCTCCGAAATTGTTTTTTTTCAAACAAATAATTTTTCTTCCGAATGTGCTTTTTTGTTGCAAGTTTTTGATTGCTTTTAAATATATGTAAATTTTTATCACAAAAATAATAAGGAACTGTTTGGAGAACATTTCCTCCAAATTTCTTGTTTTTGTGAAAATATTACATTTTAACGTCTAAAAATGTCGTTAAAAAAATAGTAATGGGAATCTGAAAATGTATACTAAGAATTGTGATAATGGTACACCTGATATATTAAATACCTCTGCATGCTTCTTGGTATTGAGCATAACCCTCTTTGCATAAGCACTTCTTCTCCTTACTTTTATCAAAGAAGCATCCAAATGATTTTTCGCCGCAATAACAATCTAAGAAAGAAGATATATGCTTTGATTTACTCTTCATATAGTATATCGGAAAATTATATTCTTTGCAAACAGAATGATGCATGCAATTGAAAAAAAAACAAACTTAACGATAGATTTCGAGAAAAAGCGGCATGGCAGCGATTTTCTTTCTATTTCTAACGCTAAAATAGAATTCCAAAATTTGGTTTTTGAAAAAGAAAATTGCAAATAGTAGGTTATCATATAAAAATTCAAAACATAAAAAAAAAAAATCCAATATTGATATTTTTGTAGCTTACGTTCAATTTTATATTGCACGGTAGAATAAACGTCTTAAAGCGACACAATGTTCTTCGTTCTATACTTCCAACTTCTCCGTAATCATGGTTTGGGAAAATCTTACGTTTTTCCCCACGGAACTACATTTCAATGAGTAATTGAAATATTCGGGCGTGGGAAAAAAACAAAACAAGACTTGCTGAAGCCATGATAACGGAGAAGGGATAGTAAAGAGAATGGACAAACAGCGTAACTCTAAGACGGTTCTTAAATTTACAAATAAATATACACAACTTAAAAATTGCTACGAAACTTTTTTTTCTTGTTACCTTTTTACATACAAGTATTTTTATGCTTTAGAAATTGAAACTACGAAGGAGATGAACAATCAAAAAAAATTTTCGTGAATTATGAAGAAATTCATTTGAAATATATATATAAAAGTTTAATGACAAATCTTTTTATTAATATATATATATTCAAATTCATACTTAAATTGTTGTTGCAAAGTTGCTTTGCAAATAAAAATTTGTATGTTTATTTATAATTTTATATATATTTATATATATATATATATATATATATATATATATATATATATATATATATATATATATATATATATATATATATATATATATATATATATATATATATATATATATATATATATATATATATATATATATATATATATATATTTATTTATTTGCATGAATTGCCAACTGTGCAAAACTTTTTCTTATGATCTTTATTTCTATTTTACCAGTTCTGATATACAAACATATTTTCTGAAAAAGTATCCTGACCGAAAGTGTCACGGTAGACAGTATAGAAAGACTTCGTTATGCTTCAATACTTTCTGGTAAAGAAATAAATTATTCAGTTATTGATTTACCAAACTTTACAATCATAATGCTTTGACACAGAATAATTTTCATAATTACATAAACAAGGGAATGCAAAAAAAAAGATAGTTTTTATTGGAACTTAAAAGAAGTCTCACTCTAACTTACTGGAACATTTTGAATAATTCCTCCATAAATATTCTTAATAATTTGTACCTTTAATATCACAAGTAATAGTTTTTAAATGCTTAGTAACAATTTAAAAATCTTGCTTTTCTATCACCGGAAGTAATAGGAAAATAATTTATTAGACAGAAAAAAAGTTATAAAAACAATAAGAAATGGGATGGAATTCAAACATCAAAATAAAAAAATGGAATTAGTAACGGGACTGAATCGGGTCGAGGCTGAAATTGTAATTGAAACGAAGCAACCGGAGCAAAAGGAAAGGAACAAAATGTTATGAACCGAATGAATACATCCGTGTGTAATGAGATGATGGTAGAGAAAATTCTTTCATGGATCCTGGTTTGAAAAACAAAATAATTTCTATTGCTCTAACAACTGCCACTGGCTACAGCTGATTGCAAGCAATTTTTTCCCACTCAAAGTAAAATAAATCTTAAAAGTGAGATCCTTTTCATGTCAGGCATGAAAGTGCCACGAATTTTTGAACAAGCCGTAAAATTGCGGAAAAAAATGAATAAAATTTAAGTTCAATAATTGTTTCGAGCTTTTGCTTTTAAAATACTTTTTTTACATTACATATAGTGTTAAAATAATTAGAAATAATGTGTAAAAATGGTTTGAGTTATGTATGTTAGAATATTTATGCGTTAAAAAGTGGTGAATATATACAAGCATATAATCTTTCCTTTTAATTTTACTCTTGTATTTTGAATCAAACTCCTCAAAAATTAATAGAGGAATGAAACTATTCTTCAAAATTTCTTCAATTAAACTACTCTGATGACCTCATCGTTATTCGATGGTTTCGATTTTAATAAACGGCTGATTCCTTTAACTGAATAACTACATCAACATTAAGTGTAAAATAGTCAGTAGTTTTTCTCACCATTACGTGAAATATGTTACAGGATTGATTAAAGAAATTTTGCGTAAATTCAAGAAGATTAATTATTTCAACATGAAGAGAAGATAAAAGTAAACAAGAAACCTGAAAATTCTTCTTTGTAAATGTAAAAGTCTGAAAAAGTTTTAAAAAAATTGCTATTTATTTGCATTTACTCTACTTTTCAATTGCAACTATGAAATATCATTGGCAAAAATTGTAAAAGTTATCAAGTATTCAAATTCCAAACTTGATCTCTCTATAAAAATAGTGAAAAATAATTTGTCGTTAAAGTGAGTGTTAAAAAATAACCTAGTATTGATATTCAATACTTGAAAACGTTCAGATTCTTAGAAAACAAACGTAAAACATTGTCCTCGGCATTTCCAACCTTCTAAGTCGAAGGCTCTATCTCTGTCTTTCGCTTAAGGCTCTATCTTTGAAGGCTCAATGCTTTCAATAAAGTTTAATAGAAAACCGAGATTTTTTTAATTTTATTTTGATAGTAACAGAAAAAGATAGTAATATTTCTTTCTGCCTGGCTATTACTTGATGATTTCTATAAAGCGCAAGTATTGTGCTGAATTCCATTTCATCTTAAGAATTGTTAATATTTTTCAGTAACTAACTGTAGACTGCTTACACTGGCTAGGGTAATTGGAAGATCAAATCTGGGAAGTCCGTCTCTTGCACAATCGATATAGGCATAAGTAGTAATAGTTTTAATAGTATAAGCTTCAAGCCATTTAGAATGAGCCATAAACTGTTGCGAAAAAATAATGTTTGAAAAATGGTAAAACAAATATGTTTCCAAGGAGATGATGAATATACTTGAACTGGATTTGATTCTCGTTGAATTTTCACACAGTCAACACAATTACGTGGGAGTTTCTAATATCTTTGAAAATATTGTTCCATTACATGCATGAATGAGCAATAACTTTCATTTTAATCACTCGCAATTCTAAATGCCTTTAAAAAGTTCTAGTAAAAGTGTTTCAAAATTTCCTTGGTGTAAGAACCTTCTAAAAATAAAGTATGCGATTCCATTATAACCGCATGCATTTTTTTATAAGATTCCTCTTGCCGGACTAGATGAGATTTTCGGGGTTTTCTTCGTGTATAATGCTAAGGCAAATTATTTCCATAAAATAGTTCCCTATGATAAGTAGTTTGCCCAAATTCTCCATCCAAGTGTTCTTTAACCAAGATCTGCTTTTTATTCAAATTAACAAGACGTATATGTCTCTGTTGTTAGCTTAAGGAACAGTCGTTACCTTTTTGCTTTAAAAAAAAAGAAAGCTCTCTTCACTTAAAGTATAAAAGAATACAAAAAAATCTAAAAATTCAGCGATTCATTGTATTTTTTTTCTTATAGAAAAACATTAAAAGAAAAACATTTAATTATGTTATCTATAGCATTCTAAAGTGAAAGAGATGTCAAACTGAGAAACTACATTTCATAAAATCAAACGATTATTGACATAAACAAAGTAACATGTAGAGAGTTACATATTTGAGAGCAAATGAAGACTACCCAATATTTGTTCAGCCTTGAAATTTACGAAATGCGTATTTAAACTGAATAGAAATTTAAGAAACTTACCAATACATGTATGGAACAACTGAGAATACCCAACGTCGCATATACACATCTTCTTTCCTTCATTATCTAAATAGCATGCAATTGAATGTTTGCCACAGTCACAAACGATAGCTGAAATAATGCAAAAAAGTGCTGAACTCAGTTTTTCACTTAATGTACAAAATGATGTTAAAAAAAGTAATTTTTAAAGTAACCCTTTTTCTATCTAATTAAGAGACTCCCCATTCCAGTTGCCTGGAATACTCTCAGTAGCTATGGCTACTCTCGACAGCTCGATAGGTATGGCTAACATCTCGAATGGCGAAAGTAGTGTAAAATTAAATGCATTTTTTTTCTCGCGTAGCTACAAATGACTCCAGACTCTGTAGTCATAGGAGTTCTTTTCCAAGACAAAGAGCTTCATGTTTAGGAGTAGGAAAAGAGTGTCGGTTATATTATTTACATGATGGCAAAAAATTACAAAAGCATACACAATTATTGTAAAGTTTTTTTATATGTAACAATGAACACTCTAAAAATCATAGAAAAAATAATATATGTAACATACACACATAATTTCAAAGAGGCTACATTAGGTATTAAATAGGTGGTGTAAATATAGCATAAAATTTTCTGTTAAAGGCAGAAGCTCAATATATCCAAATAAATATATTACCTGGCATTTTATGCCCTATTCTCACAAAAAAAAATTTCTTTTTGAAAAAACAAAAGGTTTTAAAGAAAGTTTCAGGAAAACCAAATAAAAAACAAATATTGGATTCAAATATGACAAGTAAGGTAGCCACTCTTATGCTGAAAGTCAATCACAAAAATGTGCTTCCATAAGACTTTCTACCTGTACTACAAATAGCTTTAGTACAATCGGAGATTCCTGAACTATCGGTGGAAGCTAGCTACTCAGTTCCAGCAGAATTATTAATTTTATCATTATAGAAACATATGTAACTAACGCTATTGAACTAAATAAAAAAAACACAAAAACGAATCATTATGAATACAAGTATGAAAATTTGTTGAATTATTAAAAATTTTATTTTTAATTTCAGTAAGTCTTTCTACCTGTGCTAAAAGTAGGATCTGTCCAATCTGTGGTTGATGAAATGTCGGTGGAATATGGCTGCTCAGTTTCTGAAAAATTAAAAATTTTATCGCTATAGAAGTATACATATCTATCGCAACTGAACTGAAGAAAACAAAACACAAAAAAATAATTATAAATAGCTATAATCATTATTTTGAATAACGAACAATTTTATTTTTTAATTTCATCAAGTCTTTCTACCTGTACTTAAAGTAGGATCAGTCCAATCTGTGGTTGATAAAATGTCGGTGGTATATGGCTGCTCAGTTTCTGAAAAATTAAAAATTTTATCACTATAGAAGCATACATAACTATCGCAGCTCAAGTGAAGAGAGCAAAACACAAAAAAGAATAATTATATATAGCTATAATTAAATACTTTGAATTACAAACAAATTTATTTTTATTTTCATTAAGTCCTTTTACCTGTGCTAAAAGTAGGATCTATCCAGTCTGTGGTTGATAAAATGTCGGTGGTATATGGCTGCTCAGTTTTTGAAAAATTAAAAATTTTATCACTATAGAAGCATACATAACTATCGCAGCTGAAGTGAAGAAAGCAAAACACAAAAAAGAATAATTATATACTAGGAGGCTTCGCCCCCTGCTCGCTGGCGCTCGCCAACCCTCGGAACTGCTTTCGCAGTTCATTTCGGATTGCTTCGCAATCCGATGCTCGCTTTACTCGCTCATTGGATACGTTCTTAACGTCTAGCTTTTGTATACTTTTTTGAACACTGAAGTTCCGAAAACTTTTCACTGTAGAAAATTTTAAACCTGTGCATTTCAATATTAATTTGAAATTCCAATTAGTTCACATATTTTTCTTAATCACACTATTCTAAATTTCAGTTGTTGAGAAAAGTAACTGTTGTAAGTTTTGTTTTAAAGTCTTTCCCACCAGAGGGCTAAAATAATGTGTTGTAAAACAATATGAAATAGTACTGAACGCCGGATGTAAAGCTTCGGCTTCGATGAAGACAATTTTGTGAGAAATTTTTTGATAATTCGATGAGAATTCACCCGATTAGACATATGATTCTCACTACGTGCTCTTGCGAGCCGAAGCCTATCGATTAAAAATGAAAACTGTTGCCAGCGCGAGAAGAGAAATATCATCGGTTTTATTGATATATACGTACGTATTAGCGTTTTAAATAATATAGATTCAAAATAAAATAGCAATAGCATAACACTTCTCATTTCTGCCAATGAAAAGGAACTATTTCAATACTCATAACCATCCAACCGTTTTTTTCTCGGTGATAATCGGAGATAGATAGACATATGATGCTCACTACGTGCTCTTGCGCGCCGAAGCCTATCAATTAAAACGTATTAGCGTTTTATATAACATGGATTAGCCATATGATGCTCACTACGTGCTCTTGCGCGCCGAATCCAATCAATTAAAAATGAAAACTGTTGCCAGCGCGAGAAAAAAAAATATCATCGGTTTTATTGATACATACATACGTAACGTATTAGCGTTTTATATAATATAGATAGCTATAATTAATTACTTTGAATTACAAACAAATTTATTTTAATTTCATTAAGTCCTTTTACCTGTGCTAAAAGTAGGATCTATCCAGTCTGTGGTTGATGAAATGTCGGTGGTATATGGCTGCTCAGTTTCTGCAAAATTATAAATTTTATCACTATAGAAGTAAACATAACTATCGCAACTGAACTGAAGAAAACAAAACACAAAAAAATAATTAAAAATAGCTATAATTATTATTTGAATTACGAACAATTTTATTTCTTTATTTTATAAAATCTACTACCTGTGATTAAAGTAAGATCTGTCCAATCTGTGGTTGATGAAATGTCGGTGGTATATGGCTGCTCACTTTCTGCAAAATTATAAATATCATCACTATAGAAGTATACATAACTATCGCAACTGAACTGAAGAAAACAAAATACCAAAAGGAATCATTATAAATAGCTATATTTTATTACTTTGAATTGCGAAAAATTTTATTTTTTTTTAATTAAGTCCTTCTACCTGTACTAAAAGTAGGATCTGTCCAATCTGTGGATTCTGAACTATCAGTGGAATAAGGCTGCTCAGTTTCTGCAAAATTATAAATAGCATCACTATAGAAGTATACATAACTATCGCAACTGAACTGAAGAAAGCAAAATACCAAAAGGAATCATTATAAATAGCTATATTTTATTACTTTGAATTGCGAATAATTTTATTTTTTTATTTAATTAAGTCCTTCTACCTGTACTAAAAGTAGGATCTGTCCAATCTGTGGATTCTGAACTATCGGTGGAATAAGGCTGCTCAGTTTCTGCAAAATTATAAATATCATCACTATAGAAGTATACATAACTATCGCAACTGAACTGAAGAAAACAAAATACCAAAAGGAATCATTATAAATAGCTATATTTTAATACTTTGAATTACGAATAATTTTATTTTTTTTATTTATTTAAGTCTTTCTACCTGAACTAAAAGTAGGATCTGTCCAATCTGTGGATTCTGAACTATCGGTGGAATACGGCTGCCTAGTTTCTGCAAAATTATAAATATCACCACTATAGAAGTATACATAACTATCGCAACTGAACTGAAGAAAACAAAATACCAAAAGGAATCATTATAAATAGCTATATTTTATTACTTTGAATTGCGAATAATTTTAACTTTTATTTATTTAAGTCTTTCTACCTGTACTAAAAGTAGGATCTGTCCAATCTGTGGATTCTGAACTATCGGTGGAATACGGCTGCTCAGTTTCTGCAAAATTATAAATATCATCACTATAGAAGTATACATAACTATCGCAACTGAACTGAAGAAAACAAAATACAAAAAGGAATAATTATAAATAGCTAGATAACGTTATTTTACTCTTGCTTTAACGACCGTAAAAAAATTCAACTCTGAATATAACGACCCTCTCTGAATTTGAACACCACTCTTTTCTAACTTTCTATTGGAAAGTGGGGTTGAATGGTTGACCTTGAACAAGCACAGAATCCGAAGGTCTCACGCGGCGTCAATACAAAGCGATTTCAGTTGGCTAGTATGGGGGTGTGTAGATAACAAACGTCATCGAGCATTGAGTACGAGCTGTCGAATCGGGTGAGTTTGTTTACTCTTGCCCCCCCCCCTCCCATTACCGACATCCCCACCTCTTTTCCTTTACTTTGCCTCTACTTTTCCGTTTCATTTTGTTTTTAGCTGGAAAAGGTTTTTGCATTTGATTAAAGTGTGCTGTTCTTAATTTTGCAAGCTTGCATTTCAACACGCTGATTTGTCATTTGATAAAAATGCCACCTTTAGTAGCTAAACTTTGTGCTTTATCTATTGATGTGAAAATAAAAATTTTCGAGTGTATCGACGAGAAACTCATGCCTAAAACTGAAATCGCTAAAAAATTTGGAATACCTAAGAGCACTCTGTTCACAATAGTGAAGAACAGAGAATCCATTTTAAACGCTGCACCAGAAAGAATGCGACTCAGAGATGGAAAATTCCCTCTTCTTGAGAAAGTCCTTTTAGACTGGATGAAAGGCATGCGCAGCAAGAACATTCCTCTGGATGGAAACGCTTTAAAAGAAAAGGCAAGAGTTTTTTTTTGAAAAACTCTATCCCAATGAATCCTTCAAAGCTTCCGATGAATAGCTTCAGAACTTTAAGCATCGGCATGAAATAGTGTTCAAAAAAATATGCGGGGAAAGCTCTTCAGTAAACAAAGATACCGTGCGTATATTCAAGGAAGAAACTTTAAAAAAAATTACGGAAAACTACAGTGAGGACGATATATTTAATGCAGATGAAACTGCACATTTTTATAAACTTTTACCTGATAGATCTTTAGTTTTTAAAGATGAAACATGCAAAGGAAATACTCGGTCCAAACAAAGAATAACTGTTCTGCTTGCAGCGAATATGTCAGGTAATGAGAAATTACTATTGTTTGTAATTGGTAATTCGCATCGTCCCCGCTGTTTTAAGGGTGTAAGGGGTATAATTTTATTTTTTTATTTAATTAAGTCCCTCTACCTGTACTAAAAGTAGGATCTGTCCAATCTGTGGATTCTGAACTATCGGTGGAATACGGCTGCTCAGTTTCTGCAAAATTATAAATATCATCACTATAGGAGTATACATAACTATCGCAACTGAACTGAAGAAAACAAAATACCAAAAGGAATCATTATAAATAGCTATATTTTATTACTTTGAATTGCGAATAATTTTAATTTTTATTTATTTAAGTCTTTCTACCTGTACTAAAAGTAGGATCTGTCCAATCTGTGGATTCTGAACTATCGGTGGAATACGGCTGCTCAGTTTCTGCAAAATTATAAATATCATCACTATAGGAGTATACATAACTATCGCAACTGAACTGATGAAAACAAAATACCAAAAGGAATCATTATAAATAGCTATATTTTACTACTTTGAATTGCGAATAATTTTATTTATTTATTTATTTAAGTCTTTCTACCTGTACTAAAAGTAGGATCTGTCCAATCTGTGGATTCTGAACTATCGGTGGAATACGGCTGCTCAGTTTCTGCAAAATTATAAATATCATCACTATAGAAGTATACATAACTATCGCAACTGAACTGAAGAAAACAAAATACCAAAAGGAATCATTATAAATAGCTATATTTTATTACTTTGAATTGCGAATAATTTTATTATTTTTTTTATTTAAGTCTTTCTACCTGTACTAAAAGTAGGATCTGTCCAATCTGTGGATTCTGAACTATCGGTGGAATACGGCTGCTCAGTTTCTGCAAAATTATAAATATCATCACTATAGGAGTATACATAACTATCGCAACTGAACTGAAGAAAACAAAATACCAAAAGGAATCATTATAAATAGCTATATTTTATTACTTTGAATTGCGAATAATTTTATTATTTTTTTTATTTAAGTCTTTCTACCTGTACTAAAAGTAGGATCTGTCCAATCTGTGGATTCTGAACTATCGGTGGAATACGGCTGCTCAGTTTCTGCAAAATTATAAATATCATCACTATAGGAGTATACATAACTATCGCAACTGAACTGAAGAAAACAAAATACCAAAAGGAATCATTATAAATAGCTATATTTTATTACTTTGAATTGCGAATAATTTTATTATTTTTTTTATTTAAGTCTTTCTACCTGTACTAAAAGTAGGATCTGTCCAATCTGTGGATTCTGAACTATCGGTGGAATACGGCTGCTCAGTTTCTGCAAAATTATAAGTATCATCACTATAGGAGTATACATAACTATCGCAACTGAACTGAAGAAAACAAAATACCAAAAGGAATCATTATAAATAGCTATATTTTATTACTTTGAATTGCGAATAATTTTATTATTTTTTTTATTTAAGTCTTTCTACCTGTACTAAAAGTAGGATCTGTCCAATCTGTGGATTCTGAACTATCGGTGGAATACGGCTGCTCAGTTTCTGCAAAATTATAAATATCATCACTATAGGAGTATACATAACTATCGCAACTGAACTGAAGAAAACAAAATACCAAAAGGAATCATTATAAATAGCTATATTTTATTACTTTGAATTGCGAATAATTTTATTATTTTTTTTATTTAAGTCTTTCTACCTGTACTAAAAGTAGGATCTGTCCAATCTGTGGATTCTGAACTATCGGTGGAATACGGCTGCTCAGTTTCTGCAAAATTATAAATATCATCACTATAGGAGTATACATAACTATCGCAACTGAACTGAAGAAAACAAAATACCAAAAGGAATCATTATAAATAGCTATATTTTATTACTTTGAATTGCGAATAATTTTATTATTTTTTTTATTTAAGTCTTTCTACCTGTACTAAAAGTAGGATCTGTCCAATCTGTGGATTCTGAACTATCGGTGGAATACGGCTGCTCAGTTTCTGCAAAATTATAAATATCATCACTATAGAAGTATACATAACTATCGCAACTGAACTGAAGAAAACAAAATACCAAAAGGAACCATTATAAATAGCTATATTTTACTACTTTGAATTGCGAATAATTTTATTTATTTATTTATTTAAGTCTTTCTACCTGTACTAAAAGTAGGATCTGTCCAATCTGTGGATTCTGAACTATCGGTGGAATACGGCTGCTCAGTTTCTGCAAAATTATAAATATCATCACTATAGGAGTATACATAACTATCGCAACTGAACTGAAGAAAACAAAATACCAAAAGGAATCATTATAAATAGCTATATTTTATTACTTTGAATTGCGAATAATTTTATTATTTTTTTTATTTAAGTCTTTCTACCTGTACTAAAAGTAGGATCTGTCCAATCTGTGGATTCTGAACTATCGGTGGAATACGGCTGCTCAGTTTCTGCAAAATTATAAATATCATCACTATAGGAGTATACATAACTATCGCAACTGAACTGAAGAAAACAAAATACCAAAAGGAATCATTATAAATAGCTATATTTTATTACTTTGAATTGCGAATAATTTTATTATTTTTTTTATTTAAGTCTTTCTACCTGTACTAAAAGTAGGATCTGTCCAATCTGTGGATTCTGAACTATCGGTGGAATACGGCTGCTCAGTTTCTGCAAAATTATAAATATCATCACTATAGGAGTATACATAACTATCGCAACTGAACTGAAGAAAACAAAATACCAAAAGGAATCATTATAAATAGCTATATTTTATTACTTTGAATTGCGAATAATTTTATTATTTTTTTTATTTCAGTCTTTCTACCTGTACTAAAAGTAGGATCTGTCCAATCTGTGGATTCTGAACTATCGGTGGAATACGGCTGCTCAGTTTCTGCAAAATTATAAATATCATCACTATAGGAGTATACATAACTATCGCAACTGAACTGAAGAAAACAAAATACCAAAAGGAACCATTATAAATAGCTATATTTTACTACTTTGAATTGCGAATAATTTTATTATTTTTTTTATTTAAGTCTTTCTACCTGTACTAAAAGTAGGATCTGTCCAATCTGTGGATTCTGAACTATCGGTGGAATACGGCTGCTCAGTTTCTGCAAAATTATAAATATCATCACTATAGGAGTATACATAACTATCGCAACTGAACTGAAGAAAACAAAATACCAAAAGGAATCATTATAAATAGCTATATTTTATTACTTTGAATTGCGAATAATTTTATTATTTTTTTTATTTAAGTCTTTCTACCTGTACTAAAAGTAGGATCTGTCCAATCTGTGGATTCTGAACTATCGGTGGAATACGGCTGCTCAGTTTCTGCAAAATTATAAATATCATCACTATAGAAGTATACATAACTATCGCAACTGAACTGAAGAAAACAAAATACCAAAAGGAATCATTATAAATAGCTATATTTTATTACTTTGAATTGCGAATAATTTTATTATTTTTTTTATTTAAGTCTTTCTACCTGTACTAAAAGTAGGATCTGTCCAATCTGTGGATTCTGAACTATCGGTGGAATACGGCTGCTCAGTTTCTGCAAAATTATAAATATCATCACTATAGAAGTATACATAACTATCGCAACTGAACTGAAGAAAACAAAATACCAAAAGGAACCATTATAAATAGCTATATTTTACTACTTTGAATTGCGAATAATTTTATTTATTTATTTATTTAAGTCTTTCTACCTGTACTAAAAGTAGGATCTGTCCAATCTGTGGATTCTGAACTATCGGTGGAATACGGCTGCTCAGTTTCTGCAAAATTATAAATATCATCACTATAGAAGTATACATAACTATCGCAACTGAACTGAAGAAAACAAAATACCAAAAGGAATCATTATAAATAGCTATATTTTATTTCTTTGAATTGCGAATAATTTTATTTTTTTGTTTAATTAAGTCCTTCTACCTGTACTAAAAGTAGGATCTGTCCAATCTGTGGATTCTGAACTATCGGTGGAATACGGCTGATCAGTTCCTGCAAAATTATTACATTTATCAGTATAGAGGCATATGTAACTATTACTTCTGAACCGGAGTAAACAATATTGAAACAAAAGAAACAAGTTATGTTAGAAACAGCAAAGCAGTAAAAGTATTGTTTCGTTAAGAGAAACTTATAAAAAAATTGTCATCCTATCATTGAAAACAATGATGCTTAATTAACCTTGTTAATATGCATTAATTGAAATAAAAAAATAGATTATATACTAAAAAAGCAAAAGTGGAAAATATATTTATTCGTTTTAGAGAACCGTAGAAAATCTACATACTGTTATTTACAGCAATGATTATTTTTTATGAGCCTGAAGTTGTCAAGTACGTAAAAATTCAAAGAATTAAATGGGCTGGTCACATCGTTCGGATGAACAGAGAGCGTCCGACAAACATAATCTTTTCGGCTCAGCCCATCGGATCAAGGCCCAGAGGTCGACCAAAGCTGAGATGGGCCGACTGCGTGGAAAGAGACTTTTCAGTCTTAAAAGTCTCAAACTGGAAGACAACTGCCAGGCAGAGACAGGCCTGGAGGAAGTTGATTGAGAAGGCCAGGGCCCACCCGGGGCTGTCGTGCCATTGAGGAAGGAAGGAAGGATTATTTTTTATTGTTAATCTGTATTAATTAAAATAAAAATAAACTTTGTGCTAAAAAACAAAAATAATGGAATAAGGTCAACGGAAAGCTCGTTTAGGGAAACCGTAAAAAATCGTATCGGGCTGGTGACAATTAATTTTGGCAATACGTACTACTCGGGCAACGATAATTGATACAGTTTTCATAAAAATTCTATAATAGCTCTGTCGTAGTTTCAGAAAATACTTTCTCCAGTGATAGCAAAGATAGTGTAATAAAATTTTAATGTTTTAGGATTAAAAGAACTTTTTTTCATTACTACATATGATTTTTAACAGTAAATTCAAGATCAGATATAGAAATGCTCATGCTACCAAGTTCTTATCAGCATCTTATAAGTATTATATTTGATTTCGCCTTTATTTTGTTGAGAATTGTTTTTGTTTATTAGTTATGAAGTGTTATTTTAAGATATTTGGAGATTATTATTTCTCTTTACTTATTAGAGAATGTCTACTAAAGATAGATTTGATGTAAAAATTTTGCGATGTGCTTGGTAAGAATATAATTTTTTACCCAACTTAATTTACACAGAACCATGTAAAATCAAGATATTTTTATATTGAAGAAATACTTTTCATCCTAAAGTTCTAAGTTAACTTATTACGTGCTTATATAATTAGAAATATGTGTAATGTTTTAACATTGTCTGCATATTTTTAAATTATATTTAGAAAAATACAGGATGACCTTGAAAACATCTTTTCGGATGTAGATTCTTAGTAAGTATGTTTTAGCATTACGGAACAGCTGATCACAGACATAATAATTTGTCGATCTTTTATTTAATTATTTTTAATAGATTAGCAATATATTAATTGAAAAACGTCTTAACTACTACCAACGAAAAACGGCATTTATGAGCTATGAGAACTAGATTAATCCAGTTCCTGCATTTTAGGAATGTTGGAAGGTAATTTATTAAAAGTTTAAAAAAAATGAATGGATTTGCTTTTGTTATGTTTCATTCGTCCTCCATTTCTTATACACTGCAGCATGCATGTACGATTTATTTAAGAGCTATATATATATATATATATATATATATATATAGATAGATAGATAGATAGATAGATAGATAGATAGATAGATAGATAGATGCCTCTTCCAGTTTCAAAATTATCGGTGAAATTTCGTAGCTTAGTTCTTACAATATAAGATTTTTTTCTTAAAAATAAAAATACAAATAGCACTAAACAAACTGAAAATAAATACACCGACTATAATCATTATTAATGTAAAACTGTGGTTATTAAGATGATGATCAATTTCGCTTTTCAGTTTCAACAGTCTTCAACAGAGCAACTGACTTGAAAGAGACGCTAATTTTGTCTAATTTGTGTTTTCAAAAATGTCTGTGGAATATGGTGGCTCAGTTTCTGCTAGATTAAAAATTTTATTTGCATAAAAACACAAATCACTTAAGGTATAAATCAGAAGAAAACAATTACACAAGTTAAGATTAATATGAATGAAATACTCTAATTATTGAAATTATTAAAAGCGTTATTTTTTATATTTAATAAGCTTTGTTCTAGCAAAATTTGCCGATTCCGTCTAGTCGTAGAATTCAATAATATAGTGAAATATAATAGTATGGTTACTCTTCAGAAATACATATTTTATTTAAAAAAATATACTTCCTACTTGTAGTAAGCGGAATACAACAAATACTTCATCATTAATTATAATAGATTTTAAAAAATATATATAATTCAGTCTGATAAGTAAGTTCATTCAAGGGCATTTCATAATCTTCGTTTCTAATGCATATTTTTAGAATCCTTGTAAAAAATAAAATTCATAATAAACTGATAAACTTATATTTTTATAATTCATTTTGCATCAAGAGTAATATTGTGGCAAAAAGAAATGAAAACAGATATCGATATATCAACAACGAGGACAGCAGAATTGAAATTATGAAAACCTGTTTGATTACCTTATAAGGCATTTAAAAACGTAGCAAAGGGAATTTTTTTCAAACATAACTTATTCTCACACTAAAGCCAACAACATGCTTTACTAAACCATTTGATGTGTTTGACATGATTTTAGGTAGTGTTTAGTGTCTTTTTTTACTAAGAAAGTGGTCTCTCGTGACAAAGAGTTATAGCATATTCGGTCCCCTTTTATCTATAGGTATCTCTAACAGTTGAGATTAAGATTAACTCTCTTCTAGTTCTATCTACTATCGTGAATTCATTAGTTGTATATTTTCACCGGTGTCGAACAATTAAATTGTGTCGGAAATTATTTATGACTCCACTACTTTAAATGTATAAGCAAATTTGGGTAAAAATCTGCTACTGAAATGTAGCAACCTATTTGGGTTTTGATTTTAGGAGGATTTTATTCTTTTTTTTTTTTTTTTTTTTTTTTTTTTTTTGATTTTCAGATCTTACATATTTGTTTAAATTTTAGCGGTCATTAAAATTAGTAACGGTCATTAAAATTATTGTAACAAGTAGCGGTCATTAAAATTATTGTAAATCAAATTTAAAAAAGCAAAAATAAAATTGAAAGTTGTAAAATTTTCTACCACTTGTATCGAAAAATTATTTTCCTTAAAACGGAAGAAGTTCGTTTAAACGTAGTAAAATTTTTTCTAAAATACAAATTAGGATCAGAAAAAAGATGGGATTAGTTTTGTTATGATTAATCAATTAAGTAACTAAATTTAAAATAATTTTGGTCATAGTAGCAAATAAAAGGGAAAATATACTATAATTAATACTTTAAATAGTTATGAGAATCGTATGATATTCCAAATCGATATTTGTCATAATATATCCAATAAAAAAACCAACATTATCGTAAAAATTTTGCAGCGGTGTATACTTATAAAAAATTATACTAGATAATACAATACGATACAATAGTAATAACGATTATACTAGATTAAACAATAATACTATAAACAAAGTACTCATAAACAATTGTTTTTGTGTCCGAAAGTCTGATTATGATGGCGAAATTTTAAATGAATGTCGTAAAAATACGAAATAATGAATATGTAGGAATATATGCATTAATATTTTTACAGGATAAAATGCGTTAATAATTTTACTGCCTTATATCGCAATGGTCTCCACCAAAACCTTCTTTGCATTGACATTTAAAAGTATTTCCAATCGTATCGCAGGTTCCGCCATTTTGACATGGATTAGGCTTACATGGATTGAAGACTATAAGAACAAAAAGCGTTAGAAGGAATGTATTTATTTTCATTATAATCAGTGGCTTTATAACAAATCAAATATTTAAATAGGATAATACAAATTTTTTTCTTGATAATTATTTAAAATAAAACCTGACTGATGTTTTTAGGAAAGTGGGAAATCTGAGATTTATTCGAGATTTTGATTTTGATTTTGTGCCATAAATGGATGCAAACAAATCCAATATGAATCAGACAGGCATATTAAGTAGGCCAATATCCGAACTCAAACTCATAAGGATTTACCTTTTCTCTGTAACAACTGGATTGGAAAAAAATCGGATCAGTAAAATTGGAGGGAAAAGTTTCCGATTAAAATAAAGCCAATTCTGATTATAGCCCGAATACCCGCCACATGTATACATGACATGAAATAGGCGATGTTGCTTATCATTTATCAAAACCTAGAGGATAGTTACATGTTGGTTTTCGGTAATGGTAGCCTCAATTTCTGTCACAGACTTTAACTGCCCTTTTTTTAATATGTAGAATTGTTAATATTTTCTTTTGGAATTAATATTATGGGAAAGACCAGGCCCTTTATGAATGACAAGCACTCTGTCATCTAAGAACCGCCACTGAGAAACTTTTCAGCGAAGATTGAAGTATTAACTTGTTAGAATATCGGGTTTTGCGGACGGTTAGTTGACAACCTTAGTTTAAATATTCCCACGACATAAAAGCACCTCTAGCACTCTTTCACCCATAGAGTTAACTCTATGGTTTCACCTTCATGTCCTTTAAGGAAGATTTTCTCTTTTTATCTGATATCTTCTGCGTCATTTTACTAATCATGCAAACGACATTAAAGAATAAATCAGTACTCTAAGTTGAAAGCTATTTTTAAGGACAGGAACGAGGAAGAAAATAATTTGGATGAACCAGATAATTTATTTATTTATTTTGGTGCAACTGACATGAAGAAAGAAAAAAGAGGATTCCTACTCTCTTATGCAGCGAGGTGAAAGCTCATTAATTTTGTCCGAAGGCTTCAGCTCTGCAGTCCCTGGTCGAATTATTAGACGCACTATAAGATTCTATCCAAAATCTTAATTATCAGCTGATACTAAACAGTTTCAATGTTTTTACGCGGCAGAAACCGATTCGCACTTGTTTACGTTCGTGTATCAATTGGTTAACATTGTAATGTAATACATTAAAAATAAATGTAAATAGGAAGTCTATAAAAAATCTCTTGTATAAAAACCCACTACATATATGTTAAAATATAAAAGTATTGCATATAAACTCGTGCAAAACGTGTCATTGTTAAAAAACTACAGTGCGTCTAATAGTTTGGTTTAATTATTATAATATACTAATATAATACTTGATATTATAAATATTCTATATTTATATAACATGTCGTCTAATTTATCCTATCGTCGAATTTATGTTACATATTGTCTAATTTAACCACTTGATACACGAACGTAAACTAGTGCCAGCCGGTTTCAATCACGCAAAGACAATAAAGCTGTAGAGTATCATCTGATAATTAAGATTTTGCATAGAATCTTATAGTGCGTCAAATAATTTGGCCAGGGGGCTGGCTGTAGGTGTAAAGAGAACCGGTGGCCCGAGCCATATTTACAGCAGTTTACTACCTTAATTTGCGTTGAAAATTTCATTTCACAAAGGGGTTTTTTAGATAACAGGGTCCTTGTTATGATAACCGTCCTTTCCATTACTGTAATCTCCAAAAAAACGTGAAATTCGTACTGGACTGTTACAGAGGGGAAGGCTAACATTATTAATAACTGGCACAATATTGATACTATTGTTCCCTTGGTATTGGTTCACGTTTGTTTTTCTTTCTTTTTTGGATCTAATTATAGCACGAAATCAAGATGGCTTTATTTAAGTGAACCACAATGTACAGCATTGTTTAGTCATTGTCTAGAATATTGGCTGGTTTTTCATTAGTTATTCTAAGAGATACCAAGGAAATGTGGAATATACATATATTCATCGTTTCAAACTTTATCGCTTTAGACAACATGAATCATTCTATATAATACCTTGGTAATGTGTAAAATATTAACTATTTTCTACTTTTCTGCTCAATTTGAGGCAAACTGTACACTTATTAAGCATTATGACTGTCATATTTTATAAATTGACTGCAAGATACGCATTGTTTTTTCTAACTTGATAAATTTATCAATTTTTTTTTATCGCAAAAGTTTTTTTTTTATCATAAGTAAAATAAATGAGATTCAAATTGTAAGCTAGTTTTGAAACCTTTTGTTTTTAAAACCTTGACAATTTGTTTACATATGTTTGAATGGTATAAATGATTGGTATATATTTCATTGTACTAAACTTAGGGATTGTTTCGGTTTCGACATTGTTAAAATTTTATATACTTTCCTACGTTATTTGATTTTACATTTATGCATTCAATACACTACAATTAAGATGCATAAAAGCATTTTTTCAGGGTTCTTTTTCTTTTTGCTCTATTTTCGAAAATACGTTTCCCCCTTGCGACTTTGGACAATAATGTGCATGAAGGGCAAAATATAATGGGATATTAAAGATAAGACGTGGTTTCATTTCGTCTCACAGTTCCCGAATGCGTTGAGATATCTAGTCACATCACATTAAAAGGTTCTAAAGTCCCTCCAAAGAAAAACAGAGCTCTGCATACGGAAGAAACTTTGAACGGCCTATGTGACATTAACCATGTTACCGAGAAATTTTGTAGCTGGATTTTTCGTGATTGGAACTATCAAAGTAGCCTATTATGGTCACAAACTGTATAAATTGATTGACCCCACTATTACAAAGTGGCCTGTTTTATTCACATCTGGCGTTCTGTTGTCGGATGAGACCATTTTTTTTCAACAGCAGTGCGAAACCTTATTACAACTTTTGGTTGGGAATATTTTAACCATAAAACACACAGTTCTGACCTTTTATTCATCCATTTTCAGGTTTGAGCAAAAATTTAGGTAGTAGGTTGAAAGCTCAAAACTTGGGATGTTTAACGACGATTATAAAATATAAAATTTCATATAACTAAGAGTGAGATCATCAGCAGGATGATGGGTTGTTTAGCAGTTTACCAGCCTAACTCACTTTTCGCAATAATGAGAAAAATGGTATCAAGAATGAAGGCGCAGCAATTTGGGATAATACTAAGCAGCATCCTTTAGCTACCAAATGGGTTTAGAATTATGAGAAATACATTTTTTCCGCAATATAACACAGATTTTTATATTATTTACTTTTTTCGTTTTATTCAAACATGTTGCTTATCCAAGATAAATGTAAACAACGAGATAATTAAATTACCAATTTTGATTTATTTGGTAAAAGAACATGTTGTATAAACGAAATACTGGTGCTTAAATGCAGGCCTGCCATCTACCTTACTTTTTACAAATTATTTCATAAAATGGCGGACATTTAAAACTAAACATTCCGAACTTTTGTTAACTTTCCCAACATTCTAAAAGCCTCAGCACAGAAGAACTTAATCAAGTAGCATTGCATATAAACTTTTAAATCATGCATATGTAGTGGTACTAAAAAAGTTGAAATGAATAAAAAGAAATAATACGTAAAACATAAACATGCCTAACACTAGAATACTTTTTTTTAAAACGCGCTGCATATGAATAATTTGATATGCGTAGAACCTTTTAAAAATCATTACTATGAACTTCATACATAGTGTGATAGTTTTTTCTTTAGCTTGATTTTTTTTTATATTGAAGTTGATTAGGAAAAATTAACATTGTGTAAGTTTGAGCTCCTAAAAAAGTTTTTCTTTTCTGTAAAAAATTTAAAAGTTCAAGGTCATTTCGGTAAAACTAAATTATAAGTATGTTTAAAGGGACACTTCAAGCAAAACCACTTTCAAAGAAAACAGCAACTCCCCAAAATCAGTTTTCCTAGATTATTAGTTTATCGCTGCCAGGTTATAGACATGCAATCGTTTCCATGGAGCACTGTTGCTTTTCGGAATAATGGTCTGCTAAAGTTAGGGTTAATCAGAAGTTACAGTCATTAAAACTTACAAAGAAAGCGGAATCCGCATTTTTTTCATTTAGCTTTTTTCAAAACAGTATCTTTGCTCAAAATGAACAGATGACTAGCTTTACCATCTTACTAAAAATTCAAAGATGTGAGAAGTCACACTCCTCCACCTTTTTGTGCCAATAATGATCCTCCCGTTAAAAATGAGTTAAAATACAGTGATTTTATACGAGTTCATCTGTAATTAAAAGATTTAAATGTAGAAAAGAAATAACACAGAGAGATAGCAAGATTAGAAAGAAAAATAGGGAAATCAGGGTTTTCATAATGTAGTATTTATAGAAAGTACTGCTAAAAAATGAATAATAAGATAGTGAGCACTCTGTCAATTATAATTTGCTCATATATTCCTGTAATTTAGTTACAGGCTTTAAAATCAAATTTAGGAAGTCTGAAAAATCCACCAATTTTATGGAGCAGGGTAATTTTTTTTCAAACAGGACTTCTTTATTCTTTTTCCAATAACTATTTTCCAAAACTAATAAATTGTTTTCGCATCTCTTCACTTTCATATCGCTGTTTCAGATACCACCTACTTCCTCAGAATAACACAGGTTAGCAAATAAAATGGCAATACTGATTCAATAGAGGCTATAATAATATCGGTGATATTTACTTCTGTTTATTCTACAATTATTATCAAAATTAGTATTTTCCTTATGAAATGTTGTAATTTAGCTCTCTTTTAAAGCTCTCTTGCTGTATTAAAGCTCTCTTTTTCCTTTCTCATAAACTAGAATATTATACTTAATTTTATTTGTTAATCCTTAGGAGAAAATCAAATCCTTTCACCTCCTCCTATATATCCGTTCGAATTTCATCCTCCACGACTTATTCCTGCTGCTGTCTTGCTGTTTGTATATATATATATATATATATATATATATATATATATATATATATATATATATATATATATATATATATATATATATATATATATATATATATATATATATATATATATATATATGTATATATATATATATATATATATATATATATATATATATATATATATATATATATATATATATATATATATATATATATATATATATATATATATATATATATATATATATATATATATATATATATATGATCCAGAAGCCTGGAATAGCTATACTGTGCCAGTCACTGAGTTTAAGTTTTATATATTGAAGTTAAAGATAGATTTCTTATTAATGTGTTTATTCTAGCTTACAGGATAGTATAATTGGATTTTCAGAACAACGATGCTGTTTTTGGAAAATATAAGAAAATGAGCAGATTTTGGAAATTTTGAATGTTTAAATGATTATATCTTCTAAAAGCACCAATAACCTAGTAAATTGAAGGATCACAGAGCTTGTCCTTATAGTGAACTTTATTATTCAGTAAAAGAAATTAGGGTGCTGTTGATTAACCATGATTTTCAGGGCCTGAAAACACCAAAACTGAATTTTTCTTAAGAGCGTATCTCTGAAAAGCAACAATACTGCAAGGGAACTTGTATAATTTCATCAATATACTGATAATATGTCAAATTAAAATTCTGTTGTGTTGCTCTCTTTAGATTGACTCCTTAAACATACTTATATTTCACATTTAAAGAAATGAACTCGAACTATTAAATTTGAGAATGACTGAATTGTTTAGGAGTCCACACATGCACGATATCCACTTTTCCTATATAAAAATTACAACTATTTCACAGAAATTACAACTATTAAAATTTCAGATACTTGTTTGATTTTCAAAACTAAGCTTGTAAGATTTTCAGAAAGAATTATGACCTCTTCTCGAAGTAAAATCATCCAGGAGTGGTTATTTTTGATTTCGACTACGATCAGAATTTCAATGTCCAAATATTGTGAATCATTGATTTAACAGCGTATTTAAAAAAAAAATTCTTACTTAATAATTTTGAAAATAAACAATTTAAAGAATGTAAATCTGAAATCTCTTACCTTTCAACTCGCAATTATTTCCTGTGTATTGAGATGGGCAACTGCAGTTAAACGAATTGTGGTTTTCTGTACATATTCCTCCATTTTGGCAAGGATTCGATGAACATGGTCCTGCTTTAACACCAAAATACAAAATTAATATTAAGAGCTTAATATAACCTCTTAAATATTTTGTGAATAAAACTGGGACACCAAACATTGTCAAAAACGAAACAACGGAATAGGTTTCATTGGCCTGAATTTTTTAATATTGAAGTTGATTGGGAAAAATGAACATTATGTAAGTTTAAGCTCCTAAGAAAGTCATTCCTTTTCTGTAGAAAATTTAAAAGTTGAAGGGCATTTCAGTAAAACTGAATTATAAGTAATAGGGTTTATTCAAAGAAAGAAACAACACCCCAATGTTCAGTTTTGCTAGATTATTAGTTTATCTACTGCTTTTCTGAATAATGGTCTGCTAAAGTTAGGGTTATAAAGAAGTTACAGTCCTTAAGACTTACAAAGAATGCAGAATCTGCAATTTTTTCCTTTAGATTTTCTCAAAACAGTATCTTTGCTCAAAATGACCAGATGACTAGCTTTACTAAAGATGCACATAAATGCTATGTTAGAAGTCACACTCCTCCATCTTTTTGAGCCAATAATGATCTTCCCGTTAAAAATGAGTTAAAATAAAGTGATTTTATACGAGTTCATCTGTAATTAAAATATGTAAATAAATGTAGAAATAAATAACACAGAGAGGTAGCAAGATTAGAAAGATAAATAAGGAAATCGTGGTTTTAATAATGAAGTATTTATATAAAGTACTATTAAAAATGAACAATAAAACAGTGAGCACTCTGCCAATTTTTATTTGCTCATATAATCTTGTATTTTAGTGACTGGTTTTAAAATCAAATTAAGGTAGTCTAAAAACTCCAGCATTTTTATGAAGCAGGGTAATTTTTTTTTTGAAACAAGATTTCTTTATTCTTTTTCCAATAATCATCTTCCAGCACTATTAAAATGTTTTTGCATCTCTTCACTTTCATATCGCTGTTTCAGATATCAGCTACTTCTTCAGAATAACACAGGTTAGGAAATAAAATGGAAATCTGATTCAATGATTCTGAAAACACATTAATGAATGAGGATATCATAATATCGGCAACATTAACTACCGTTTCTTCTACAATTATTATCAAAATTAGTATTTTACTGCTGAAATTTTGTATTTTACCAAGTTAAAAGCTCTTTTTTTTTCTTTCTTAAAATTAAAATGTTATACTTATTTTTTTTTGTTAATCCTTAGGACAAAATCTTTTCATCTCCTCCTGTATATCAGTTCAAAATTATATCCAAGACTCTATCTCTATCGTTCTGCTGTTCTGTTGTTTCTCAGAGGTGAAACGTATTGAGTACAACTTCCTTTTGTTGGTTTGGAAATCTAACAATCTTTCTTGCAAGAAAAGCTTAAACTTTTCAAAACAGATAAATATAAAGATAAATTTAAATAAAATTAAATATAAAGATAATTTTCTTATTTAATCTGTTTATTTTAGCTTACAAGATAGTACAACTAGATTTTCAGAGCGACGATGCTGTTTTTAGAAAATATAAAAAAATGCAGATTTAGGAAATTTTTAATGTTTACATTATTATATCTGCTAAAAGCATCAATAACCTAGTAAACTGTAGGATCAAATATCTTGTCTTAATAGTGAACTTTATTATTCAGTAAAAAAAATTAGGGTTCTGTTGTTTAACCATGATTTTCAGACCCCGAATACACCAAAAACTGAATTTTTTTAAGAGCGTAGCTCTGAAAAACAAAAAAACTGCATAGAAACAAGTATAACTTCATAGATGTACTGATAATATGGCAAATTAAAGTTTTGTGGCGTTGTTTTCTTTTGATTAACTCCTTAAAACATATTTATATTTCACAGATAAAGAAATAACCTTGAACTATTAAATTTTCTATGAGAAAGGCAAAATTATTTAGGAGTTCACACTTGCCCGATATCCATTTTTCCCAAACTACTCCAATATAAAAAAATTAAAAATGATCAAGTCGATAAAAAATTACAGATTTTTGCTTGATTTTCAAAAACAAGCAAAAATCTGTAATTACATTGCTCGTAAAACTTTCATAAAGAATTATGACTTCTTTTTGAAGTAAAAACATCCTGGAGTGGTTGTTTCTGCTTTCGAGAAAGATCAGAATTTCAATGTTTAAATATTGTGAATCATTGATTTAACAGTGTATTTAAAAAAAAAAAAACAGAAAAATTCTTACTTAATCATTTTGAAAATGAACAATTTAAAGAATGTAAATCTGAAATCTCTTACCTTTCAATTTTTTACTACAATTTTTTCCTGTATATTGAGATGGGCAGATGCAGTCAAACGAGATGTAGTATTCTATACATGTTCCTCCATTTTGGCAAGGATTCGATGAACATGGTCTTACTTTAACACCAAAATACAAAATTAATGTTAACAGCTTATTATTATATTATCTTAAGCAGTTTGTGAATAAAACTGGGACATAAAACATTGTCTAAAACGAAACAAAGGAATAGTAAAGTAACAAAAGTAACAAAACATACTGCACGAACTAATTAAATTTGACACATGGTTTTCCTAGTAAAAGATATATATATATATATATATATATATATATATATATATATATATATATATATATATATATATATATATATATAGTTGTAATAACAATGTAAGAATTGATTAATACAAAGATAAAAAGCAAAAATATTATAATTAAGGATTTTAAGAAGTTAGAAATTTAATAATGTTTGTAAAATAATTACCCTAATAGTTTAAAAAAAAACAACAATTCACATTTCTGTTACAAAATTAATTCGTTAAAATACGCAAAGACCTTAATGTGCAAATATCTACAGAAGGAATTTGAAAAAAAAGCTTAAAAAAAATGTATTTTCAAGTATACAAATGAATAATCAATTAATTTTTGAGAAATTGCAGGAGTACCTCTCATTAAATAGAAACATCAATGAAGAAATATGTTTTGCTGATAACCATTGGCAAAATTAATATTCGTTAATGTTTGTTCTTATTTCAACGAAAATCATATTTAATTTTTTTATTTTCCATTTACGCGTGCACTAAAATCAAATTATGTACTAGACTAAATGTAGCTTTCCAGACTTAAATTCAACTTTCAGACATTAAACCAAGTTTGAAGACTAATACTGATCAGACGATGCGATGAAAAAATTCCAATCATTCATTAAATATTATCAAAATAATTTATACTCGATGTTAGATTCATATATTCACAATTGTAAATGAAATGTATTCATTAAATTCCGCCAAAAGAATGTCGATTACTTTGGGTTCCATGGTCGAAAAAATTGGGAACCCGCTTTACTAATAGAATAATCCGACTAGGGTCGAATTATTAAAAAAGCTAAAAACTGGTAAAATAATTATTTTATGATTAGCTGCATTATTTGATATAAAGCGCGCAAAATATTATAGTGTGCGTTCATTCGTTGTAAAAGAACTGGGCGTTTGAGACATTGCAAGGAAAAAAAACATTTAATAAGTCTTCCAATTTCCACTCTTCAAAGAAGCATTTTCCTTGTGGTAGTAAAATCAAAGATGGATTGATATTGCACGAGGAATTCTTATTTATATTTGGCTTACTCACAGAAGGATGAAATGATGATCATAGATCTTTAATATGTATCTATGGATTATTTAAACTTAACGTTAGTCAAAATGATTTTGAGTCACATTTAATAAAACAAGAATCGAGTTTGAATAAAACAAAAATAAAAAATTGGTTGCAAGACTAATTGCAAAAAATAAATCTTCTGGAAAACCAGGAAAAGTTAGCACATGTTAAGTAGTAGTAATCGACGCATAATTGATTTTATTGCAGTGGGCGAGGCGCAATAATTTTCTTAACACCAAGTCATTTATTTAATATAAATTGGCAGCTCCAGAATTTAATTCTTAAAAAAAGTATTGGGCTGAGATATATTCGTGTCTATTGTGTTATACTTTAAAGAGATACACACATATATAGTGAAATGTGAAAAAAAACATAATTGAATATTTTTGAAAACTTAAAAGGTCGTTAGCAGACATGCATTCTCATGTATTTTAGGTACCAACGACCAGAGCTATTAATAACTACGTAGTCTCTATTATATTTTATATCTGTTTTCATATTCATAGTGTTAATAAAATTTATATATATCACTTTAATTTTTAAATTTTTATATTTTGGTAAAATGATTTCGATTTCTTCTACAGATAAAAAAACTAGTCATCCATGCGTGTTTAAGTTATTAAAATGAAGACCTGGCCAAGACTCTAAAATTTAGTGAAATTATCTTTACAATTGTATTTCATTAATTTTTTTCCAAAATGAATTGGAACGAGTAAAAGTTGGAAGGCATTAACAGATTACTAAGTTCTTGAAAAATACTCGCCTTTAGGCAAGGAAAAAGAAAAGTTACGAGATTTTCCCCGAGAAAACTTGGGAAAACTGTGGCTTTTAATACAATATTTCAAGCCGACCGGCCTTTGTAGGGGTCAGGGGACTGGTCTTGCATCAGAAAGGTACTAGGTATGAATACCGGGCAAGGCACAGCTGTTCTTTCCTTCTCTGTACTATCCGCCCTTACTGTGGAATCAACGTTGGCCCAGCTAATATGATGCCCCTGAAAGAGTGGCCAAGAAATATGCCCTTCAAGTGCCTTTATGACGAAAGGTCATTCTCCAGGTGGGCATTGGAAGAAAAATGAGCTTTCGAATTATTTTTGTGTTGTGAAGGTCAAAATAAATTTAATTCCCTAAACTAAGAATCATAATTTCAAACAAGCACGGCAAACACTAAAAATAATTTGTCCACAAAGTGGAGCAAGATGGTATTCATGTATATGGAAACATGTTAAATTTATTGATAGTACATGCCCAAAAATAGATTGTAAATCTTACGCTTCAACCCCTGCTCACCATGTCCTTCTATTTGAAGAGGGTTCAAAAACCTAAATTGAGTAAACACGCCTGCAAATGCATATAGTTCCAATAAACTAGCACAGTTAAGCCATGTCTAGGTTTTTAAAAGCTGGCAAACTTAATAATAAAATTAAATGTTTATATAAAAATTTGTCATTGATTAGAGCCTTAATATCGTCCTTTTTTCAGATGACGAACTGATATTGCTTGTTGAGATAAATAAACATAGATAAAATATAAGGGAAGCATGTGTGTTTACACATGATGTATCCAAGATACAAGAAACAAGCTGGAATTAACTCGAGAGAGTTAATAATTAAGTGATAAATAAATCACTATATTATAAATTACATATCTTACTTTCTTACGTAAATCAAGCAGGTAACTGAAAAGAAATAATTCAATCAAGAAAAATGAATTAAGCTATAAGATAATTACTGCCGGCAAGTGTGCATATAAGACCGGCGCGTGATCTAAAAAAAGATATATAGCGGAAGCTAAAAAAGAATAGTGAATCCTAGTGAAAGACAATATTTTAGAAAAAATAACATGGCTCTAGAAAGAAAGACAGAATCAAAATTAAAGACAACTTACATAATTTATTGGAGGAATAGCACGTTAAAACCACACTAAAAATAGTGGTGCAAACACCACATCTTGAAGAAAAGAATTTTACAATTCTATAAAATTGGTTTCAATTTTTCAATTCGATGTATATGGATATAAAACACAAGGAAAACTCATTGCATCTGAGTAGAAATTATTTTCTTGCCTACCACATTCAGGCAAGGACAAAAAACTCTCTCTGCAGGAATTAGGGGGGCAAGCCCCCTAATCCTCGTGAAAACTCCAAAAGAATCTCACCCACACATTCTTTGTTCAACAATCAATCTCTCCCAGCCGCAGTTGCCACACCTGAAAAACAGTTCTAGAAAAAGTCTTTCTACTTGTCTTAGGGCTCTTTTCCACTGCTCTGCTTCTCTCACAAGGTAGTTCTCACTGATTGAGATTCAAGTTAAAGGCAGTTCTCACTGATCGAAATTCATGTTACCCTTCAGGTGTAACATTTCTCCTTCTTAGAAGAAAAAAAAGTTTTAAAAAAAATTGTGTTCTTCCAATAATAGATATAAGTTGAAATCTGGAGTAATTCATAATACATTAAAGTAAACATCTAACCTCAAAATACTTGTCAACCAATGTTTCAACAAGTTATAATATTTCTGGAATAAATATACACAAATACATTCATTGTAAGTTGCTTCTGTCTTTTATATAAAAAAATTATTATTTATTTCCCTCACTCTCTTTAAAAAAATATATATACACTTCAAAATATATTCACTTCTCTAAAAAAACATATACACTTCACTACCAAAGAATAATGGAAAATCTATTGTTAGTTGTTGCTGCACAGTGTGTTAACAAAATTTTAAAGAACACTTTTACATCATTATCTATAAGTTGTTTCATTTCCCTTCATTATAAAATTTTTTTATATATATACTCTCTTTTTCTAAGATTTACATAGCAGGATATTAAATAAATGTAGTTGACACCATAATTACAAAAGAATTTGCTATCACAGGGATAGATAAAACACTAATAAATGGATATAAAATAGAATATGGCTATAAGAAAATAACCATGAAAGAATTTAAAAAAATATTTTTGAACAGGATTATTCTCTATTCAGTGAAATTTGGACCAGCCACATAGCACTAAATACAATTTTATGGCCACTAAAATTTTAAAAAAATGCTATTCAAAAAACATCACAATTTCAAGTTTAAAAAATTTATCCATTTGAGTTTTATAAATTTAAATTGCAAGTTGTAATCATCAAAATCAACTAATCATTAACATTTAATAAGTCTAAACTACTCTTCTTAATTCACTTTTACACATTAGTATTCAATGCTAATGTCATGTTCTTCTCTATTTATATCATCTTCCAAATTATTTCTTAGCACTTCCTTTTTGAAAAGCTTGCTTACATGGAATTTTTTGAACATGTCTCTTTGTCCATCCTTGATGTGAATTAAGTAATTGTTATTTCTAAACTTTTTTGTTATCCTAAATGGACCTTCATATTTGGGTTCAAGAGAGTTAACACTAGAATTTATTTTTAAATAAATTGTGTCGTCACATTCAAATTTAGGAGTAGGTCTACCCTTAATATATTTCTTATGTTGTTCGAAATACTTATTCTCATTTAGACTTACAATTTCTCTAGTTTCTGATATATGTTCTTTTAATTTTTTGATGTAGTTGGAAGGGGTGTCTTCATTTACAACATTAACATTTACATTTAATGGCAGGTTTAGGTTTCTACCAAAAAATAATTCCGCAGGAGTATATCCTGTGACCACATTCACTGAATTATTATAATGCAGTTTGAAAAACAACAACTTTTCAGTCCATTCCCAAGTATTGTTACACATTGAAGCAATTGCTTCTTTTAAAATTCTGTGAGATCTTTCCACTAATCCATTGGATTTTGGGTAATAAAATGAAGTCTTTCTATGCTCAATATTTAAGGTTTTCAAAAAAATTTCAAACTCATTAGAAGTAAAATTGGTACCATTATCACTAATGATTCCCTGAGCTAATCCAAATTTAGAAAAATAATTATTTAAACAAGAAATTATATTAGATGATTTTACATTGGTTAAGGGTATAGCTTCTAAATATCGAGAATAATTGTCAATGATAGTCAATATGAAATTTTTGTTGTCAATGGACCTAGGTAGTTTTCCAACAACATCAATAGACAAGATTTGTCCAACACTGAGATTACTTTTTTCAATAAATTCTGTTTCTGTATTGTTTGCTTTAGGTTTATTTGCAAGACAAGCATCACATGCCTCAATAAAATTTTGAGTATCAGCTAACATACCATACCAAGAATAATTTATCTTCATTAAATTGTATGTTTTAAAAATACCAAAATGGGTGGCATGAGCTGCTTTAAGTATTTCACCTCTAAGAGATATGGGTACAAATATCCTATTAATAGTTCTATGAGGATGCTTAGGAGGTTTAATTCTTATCATGAGTACACCACTATCATTCAAAAAAAAATTTTTTAGTTGTGAATTTTTCATTGATTTTAAGTTTTTCTAAAATTTCCTTAGTCTTTTTACAATTTTGTTGACATTTAATTATATTCTCAATTTTAAGATTATCATTTACCTCAAATATATTAAGATTATTCACTACAGTTTTAGTAATGGGCACTCGAGAAAGATAATCAGCAGGATTTTTTAAGCCCTCTATATGTTTAATTTGATAATTGAATTCCTCAAGATACATTAACCACCTGCTTACAATTTCGGGTTGTTTTTCCAACTTAATATGAAATGTTAATGCCTTAGCATCAGTTAAAATTATGAATTCTTTTCCATAAAAATGTTGATGAAAGTGTTTGACTGAATCAACAATAGCTAAAAGCTCTCGCCTAATGGATGGGTATTTTGATTCTGCATAAGTTAATTGTCTGGAGTAAAATTCAATAGGTACAAATTTATTATTGATCTTTTGCATTAAAATGCCACATAATGAACTATTAGAAGCATCAGTTACAAGATAGAATTTTTCATCTTCAATTATATTTTTGATAGTAGGTTTAAGTAATAACTGCTCTGATATGAATTCAAAAGCTGTTTGACATTCTTTACTCCAATTATACTCAACATTTTTCTTAGTTAGGTTTACAATGGGTTTAACAATCTCAGAAAAGTTATAAATTAAATGCCTAAAGTAATTAACCATGCCCAAAAATGTTTGGACCTGTTTAACATCTTTCGGTACAGGAAAGTTAACTATTTTTTTTTACATTATCAGGAGCTGGTGAAAAACCATTAGCATTAAGATTAAAACCTAAATATGTAATTTCAGATTTGCATATCTGAATTTTAGCTGGATCTAACGTTAAGTTGAATTTTTTTAGTCTATCAAAAACTTTTACTAATAATTCTATCATTTCCTCTATGGAATTAGCAGCAATTACAATGTCATCTAGAAAAAATTGAACATTGGATCCTTTAATGTCATCTAAGCACTTAGATATAAGATTATGAAAATAGGATGTACTGTTTCGGGAACCAAATGGTAATCGAGTAGGTTGAAAGTTACCAATCTCACAACAAAATTCAAGTTTGGACCTATCTTGCTCTTGCAGTTGCAATTGAAAGAATGCACTTTTTAAATCCAGAACAGTATATAGAGCTTTACCAGAAATACTATGCAAGATGTCATTAATCTTAGGTAAGCAGATTTTAAATGTCTCAGTTACAGAGTTCAATAAACGATAATCAATTACCATGCGAAATTTTTGAACATTAGGGTCATTTACATAAGGTTTCTTTTTTACAAAAATTACAGGAAAGCAGTAGCTCGAAGATGATGGTTCAATTATGCCTGCATCTAATAAATTTTGAATTTCCCTTTTAGCAAAACTTTTGGCAATGTTGGGAATGGGATACGGTTTAGTTTGAATGGGAAATTGATGTAACAATTTAAATTCAGGTACCACAGCATTCGTGGAACCTAAAGTAGCATAAGATTTAGAAAACACCTCAGAATTATTCATTAAAATTTTAAGTATCTTATTTGCATCTTCATCATTTAAATGTTTTACATCAAAATCATTAGCCTGAATTTCTTTTTTTCTTAGTTCATGAATTTCTTCCAAGTTTAAATTATTAATTTGGAGTTGTTTCCTTTCAGTAGGTCTAATTACATCCTCATCTTTAATTTTGTATACTTTTCCAATTTTAGTACCTTTGTTTACAATTATTTTTCTATCAGTATTATTCTCAATAATAGTTGCAAAGTCTTTATCATTAACTACATTAATAGATTCCTGAATAGTATATTTAAGCTTATTTACATTTGGATGAAATAAGATTTGTTTACAATTTTCAATACCCTGAGATAAACTAAGTTTTATTAATGTTTGAACATTCGGTTCAATAATGATCTTCTCAGGTGCATAAGCAAATATATCTTTAGTGATTTGTACATTATTAATAATATTATTTATAACACAAGGAGTATCTTCAAAAAAATCAAAAGATTCGTGTCCCATGATCAACTTTTTATTGGGTATGTCCAAGATAATTTTATTATGTTGGATAAAATCATATCCCAATATAATCTTATATTTGTAACGCCAAGAATTTTGAGTCACAAAAAATGTATTATTAAACCATTTAGAGTTAATTTTAAATTTGGAAGATATAGCTGTCATGTATGGTACAGTATTATTGTCCAAAGTGTGTATTCGAACAGATCTAGATAAGTAATTGACTTTAGTTTTTTCTTTTATTGTATTTACAGTTGAGGGATCAATTAGACTGAGATTTGCACCAGTGTCCAATAAAGCAGGTATAGATAAATCATTAAATTTTAAAATTATGATAGGAAGAGAGTCCGTATTCTTTTCATCATTACAGGTCATTAAATGCTTATTAGGTATATTAATGTCCTCATTATTTTCTTTATCACAATTTATCATTAATTCTTCCTTCTTTCTATTCACTTGATTACTGTTACTAATCTGTTCATTTATTATTTGATTTTGTTCTGAATTATCTTTATTTTGATTAACATTAAAATTATAATTTTCACATTGACTTTCAGCATCTCTTTTACCTTTATTTTTTTTGTTACAAAAATTTTGATTTGAATTTTGCTTATATGTGTTTTGTTTACAAATTTTTTTTTGATCAATTAATACATTAACATTAGAATTAGAATTGGTTCTTGCAGACATTAATTTCTTCCAATTACTACAAGAACCATTGACTAGTTTAAATTACCTCGTCTGTTATTATTACTATGACTGCCCCTATTCCTGAAATTTCTACCAAATCCTCTTCGAAAATTTGTTCTATCATACGGTTTAAACTTCCTGTTATTATTTCTATTTACATTGGTTGGGTAATACCAACAGTCAGTCGTAAGGTGTCTTTTGCAACAAATGTGACAAGAAATACTCTGTGAGTTAGATGCATTTGATTGAGCAATATTATTTACAGCTTTTACATTAGATAAATTCTCAATTTTTTTTGTTAATTCCTCAATTCTCTTATTACTTTCAATTTGGCTTTTGAGCATCAACTCTATTTCAGTCGATTTTGCCAGATTATTAAGATGATGATCACTTAAATTTAGAGCATTTTCAACATCCTTTGCAATTTTACCTATTTCTTGAAAATTAGTAGCACCTCTCTTCATCACCTCTACTCTAATATCGGGTCTCATGCTATCCAGAAGTTTTTGAGATTTCATTTTAAGAACCAGATTTAAAGTCTCACTATTACTATCCTTGTTTATCTCCAAGTATTCATTCGTAGTCCTATCCACTTCCTCAATTAAATCTCTAATCGATTGATTAGGTTTTTGAATCAATGAGTTAAATTTACTCTGTGAATCAGCAAAGTTAGTTTTTTTTTGAAAATTTTTTTTTCAATAGTTTAACTAATTCATTGTACTCGTCATCTGGGTTGATTTTAGCCTCGCTTATTACTTTTAACGCGTTACCTGACAGATTTAATTTTAAGATTAAAGCTTTTTTCCTGATGTCCCACTTCTCTAAATCAGCAATTTGTTCAAGATTATTCAAAAAGAAATTCAAATTTTCATCTATAGTACCAGTAAAGATTTGCAAAGAGCTGGCTAGAGAATACATATTTTTAGCCATATTAATTTTTAATTACATACAATACACACATATAAAACAAATTACTTAAATATAAGTATACACTGTTAAAAATTAAAACCAACTGATACTTATTAATTTTGTATGAGACATATTATTTCCTATATTTGTATTCATTCATTTTCATTGTATCGATAAAATACATAAGATCTCATATTTAAAATAAATAATGTATACAAAATTAAAACCTTGACAATTATTTAAAAATTGTCAGCATTATTTACATCACAAAAACAATGAAGAGAGTGAGAAAAATAAATGATGAATAAAATATTGATTATAAATATGAATTCAGCCATGAATTAAATTTAAGTTTAATGCCAAAATCCTAAGATTCACTGAGAAATTAAACCAGATTCGAAAACCAAAACGGCACCACATCTTGAAGAAAAGAATTTTACAATTCTATAAAATTGGTTTCAATTTTTCAATTCGATGTATATGGATATAAAACACAAGGAAAACTCATTGCATCTGAGTAGAAATTATTTTCTTGCCTACCACATTCAGGCAAGGACAAAAAACTCTCTCTGCAGGAATTAGGGGGGCAAGCCCCCTAATCCTCGTGAAAACTCCAAAAGAATCTCACCCACACATTCTTTGTTCAACAATCAATCTCTCCCAGCCGCAGTTGCCACACCTGAAAAACAGTTCTAGAAAAAGTCTTTCTACTTGTCTTAGGGCTCTTTTCCACTGCTCTGCTTCTCTCACAAGGTAGTTCTCACTGATTGAGATTCAAGTTAAAGGCAGTTCTCACTGATCGAAATTCATGTTACCCTTCAGGTGTAACACGAACAAAGAAATTTTTCAAGGTTAAGTATCATTTAAGTTACATTTAACTGTTGCTTGCCTTTGAAAATATTTGTATAAAACTACTATTTACCCTTTTTAGTTTCACAGTAGGGACCACTGTAAGGAGAAACACAACCGCAGCTGATCTGGTTGCTTACTACTTTACAGGTACCACCATTTTTGCAAACATCGTGGTCACATACAGCTGAAGAGAAACAAAAAAATATTAATAATGGTTAAAGATAATTATGATTAAGAGCTATATAACTGTTACACAATGGGATATATAACTGTTGCATTGACGTCACCGTGAAATAAGAATGTGACGATTTCACATCTCAGCTTAGTCATATAGGGACTCTATTGAGACACAAATGTTACAATTTCGTTACATTGGGACTTTGTTGAGACGTGAATAAGTCACATGTTTGTTACATGGTGACCCAGTTGAGACGTGAATATGTCATATTTTACGTCACACAGCGTCTCAGTTGAGACATAGATTTGTCACATCCTAGTCAAAAGGTGACGTCGCGGCGATGATTAAATGTCTGATTGGGATCTTGACGTCTTTGTGACGTTAAAATATGACATCCCTAAAGGCAGTCACAGTAACCTGTTTTAGAGCCACGCATCGACATACATGCGGCTTCACAAACGTTTCTCCTTCACAAACGTGACTGTAGCTTTTTTTATTGCAATCTGGTAAAAGTGTTTTTTTGGGGGACAGTATTTAGGTCAATTACCGAATATTCAGCCACCCATTAATGATTCAATTTCAACCATGATTTAGTTGATGTATTCATACAATTCTCATTAAAAAACACTAAACTAATAATATAGTGCAAAAAGTATTATTTGATTTCAATTTTCTTAAACTTAACAAAACTATCTAGCTTCTAAATATCAAAATTTTATAAAAAGCTATTTTATCAAAAGAAGCTATTTCATAAGAAGCTATTTTATCATAAGCTTTGAATGATATTTTACAGCTCATCCAAACTAACTTTATTAATTGGTAATGATTTATCTATTCTTATTAGGGTAGAAATTTTGTCCGAAAGATACCTACTTCTCCCAGGTAGGGAGAAAAAAAACGGTGAATATACGCCACAACTAAGCAAAGCTTTATAAAGCCCACCATTCTATCTTCTCTCAGGTTATATAGAAAGTGATAGATGTACTAAATGTATATTAATTCTTTATTATGCAAGTTACCATTTGCTACTTAAAAAGTAAAAAAAAAAACATCATTACAGATCCAAATTAAAGTCTATATATTAATTATATATCGTGGTCATCACACAATATATAATCTTACATTCTTCATCTTAAATCATAAAAGCTAATATTGAAATAATGAAGCTAGCAGCTTTAAGTTTAATTTCAGTCTTCAGAAGTATATTTATTTCAAGACAAAAAAGAAAATTGCAAATACCAAGTTTGGGGTCAGATTTACTTATTCGTGTATGTTGAGTTTACTCACTCAGTGATTTACCTAAGGGCAACATGATTCTCTGCTAAGATGTTACGTGAATATGTTCTAAGTAATGCTAAATATTGGCGACGTCAAATTTTTTTCGTTATTTGCGCCAAATGGTAATTTGTCTTTGTTAGACCCTCTAAAAGTGAGCATTTTATAAAATTTGACATCAGGGTTTATTTTTGAACGTTAAACCAAAAGCAAAAAAAGTCTATACGTTTTTTCAGAAATGGAATAAGCATATTTCGGAAACTTCTACTACTGGAAAGATACAACTTCGTATTGCTGGACTACTTCAAAAAATTCTTTTTCAAACTTTCTTAGCAGTAAACGTGATCAAATAATAGCACTTCCCATGTTATAAAATAACAATATTTAATTAAAAATATTCCTACAAATTGCAGAAAATGAATTAAAGAATTATTTGAAATTTAGCATTTAATAAATGGTAAAAAAAATAACCTGATACAAATTTTATAAAAATAAGCTTTCAAAAGATCACAAGCTTAGCTGATTATTTAAAGTGGGAGAATGCATTACATTATTCTGAGTAATTTGAATGATTGGTTGGAATATATTAAACCAAATGACTGAGAAACAATTTCTCTCTGTCAAAAAATGTATGAATATTTTATCGAAAGACATTATTCTGATGTTCACTGGGGAAAAAAGTAGATAATACGATTATTTTTTTTCCTTTGTTCTACTTTTTCTTAAATTTTTTATTCATGTTTCATTTAACAGTATCGTTTTCGCTTCTCAAACTATGTAGGGAACTCCATGCAGCGATTATAAAGGCTGAATAACGGCCATAAAGTATCGGTAGAGTTGGACATTTCTATATTGAATCAACATAGGCTATTAAATAAATCAGGTGAACTTAAATCTGTACAGGAACCGATATTTACTAAATAGTTCTTAGTTTTTAACATTGCACTTATTACATATTAGTTTTAACTATTTATTCTTATCAAAGTAATATATGTGTCATTCTCACAAAAACAGTCATTTTCATGTCCCCAGTATATTTTATGTTTGTTTTACAGCTTGCGAAGAAAAAAATTTCAGGGAAAGTGTCCTTCACAATGCAAGCTAACAAAAGAATAAAAATAAAATTATCAATTTTTATTTTTTATTTATTTTAGGTAATTAAAATATACCAATATGTCATTCCCTCACTTGTCCCCACTGCTGATTTAAAAAAAGAAAAAAATTGTTTCTGAAATAATTTTTTTTTTTTTACAAATTCGTGTTTTTTATTTCAGAATACTGAAATATAGAATTCAGGAAATCAATTTTAAATTTAATTTCTGATAAAAATATTAACACAGCTCTATTTTAAACTTTGTCCCCAGTGTTTCGCGTCATTCCCACACAACAATGTTCTTATCACCTGCAATCTTCTTAGAATAAAAATATTTTAATAAAAACTTCAGAAGTTAACAACTAGCATCATAGAACAAAGTTGCAGTATGTTTCCATCTTCAACTTAAAGAAGCTTTGCTGTGGAATAAATTTGAATGAATCCAGGTAAAATTTTTTACATTCGTCATTCCCTCATGTCATTTTTTAGAGTAAAATAAAATACAACTTCATCGAGAAAGTGGATAATTATATGTTGCTTTCTTGTATGAATATAATTGTATGCGATTGACTTCAGAAATTAATTAGGCCTAACTGTTATTTTTAAATTTTATTGAATTCGTCATTCCCTCACTAGTGTACAAAGTGAGGGAATGACGCTGAAGTGAGGGAATGATTCAAGATGAGTATATTATCAAATTTTTTTTTGTTCAATCGTGCCAGCCAATTTTATTTCCCAAACCTGTAAAAACTATTAAATATATAAGACTAAATTATAATAAATATTAGATATACTTAGTATGTTATAATTTTCAAACTTTAGGTAGATGTAACTTAGATAAAAACATGTATTAAAATAAAATATCATTCCCTCACTATTAGTGTCATTCCCTCACTTTTTAAATAGTGAAAATAATTAATTTACTTATTAATTTGAAAAATAAATTAAAAAATTAATAAATTAATTTATTAAATTAATTTATTTATTTATTAATTAATTCATTTATTAAATTAATTAATTATTAATCATTATAAATTAATTAATTATAAATTAATTATTTAAAAAATTAATTAATTTAAATATTAAGTATAATTTATGGGATACATACTTTCTTTATAATGCCATTACATATTTCTATTAATATAAAAAGTTTCAGAGCTTTTTATTCACTTTACTTCTTTGGGATTTTATGAACTGAAAAATGACAGTTTTCGTGAGAATGACCCATATAACTTTTATAAGTAGTTAAGTTAGAATATTTGCGTTTTTTTCGGTGTACAAGTTTTGTCAATTAAAGAAATAACTAATCAGCGTTGCCTATCATTCCTTTCACGTTTTGTCGGGAACGAAATTCAGAGGGAAATGTCTGCTTCAAGGAAGGGGAGATTTTAACAATCAGAGTTCCATCAATCTATATTATTGGACCACAGAAAATAGCATACCTTGAGTGCATTTGTCTCCTTTATATCCCGGTAAGCAACTACATTTTGCACTAAGAAAAGGAATGCTGCAATTTCCGTCATTTTTGCATGGATTTGGATTACAAGGAGCTGTTAAATAATTTATATTTTAGAAATATCACACCTTTAATAAGCAATACAATAACTATTTTAAGACAATTATGACATATCTGCTCACATTTTTCACAAAGATCTCCTTTGAATGGCAATTTGCAAAAGCATTTGAATTTACCTCCTCCTTTTGCTTCACATTTCTGATTATTTTGACATGGATTTGGATTGCAGGGATTAGATTCTAGAAAGGAGAAGGTAAAGTGTTTATTTATTTATATATATAGAGGAAAAGGTGTAAATATGGGCACCCTCTTTTGCTTTTTGGATAAAGTTACTTTCAATTTGAAAATTTCTAGATTTTTATCTTTCATTAACAACTATAACAAGTTTCCTAAATGCGGGAGGGCAAAACAATGATTAACATCAATTATTTCATTTCAAAAACGACGATTTTCAAAAATCTTTTAAAAAAGCACCAGAAAAAATGGGGTGTAAATATGGGCCCTCTTCAAAAAAGCCACCAAAAATAGTTTAAAAACAGGATAAAACAATACAAAATGGTAGAGAATTTATTTATTACAGGAAAAAAAATTATTTACAGAAATCGCAAACATAACTGGCTCTTTCACCTCCGGCACAGTGCCCACATTTGGCACCTAACGCATCTTACCCACACCTCTCCTCGAGTGTCTTCAGAGAACTTTCCATCACAAAAGCTGCAAGTTGCATCGCTTGAGTCTGGTTTATCCCCACCGTTGACATTTATTAGATTCGTATCATCATCGCTGTAGATAAGAGGAGGGTCATCGAGTCTGATGAGTCCGATGATGAATCGTATCGTTGCGTGGGCCGAATTTTCTTTTTTTGAAGGCCTTTTGTCTTCACACCCTGCCCTCTGGCCGGTCTCTTACCCCGGGAAAACTCAAGGACGTCTTCTTGAGAGCACTTGTCAAGCGTCTTGGTCAACTGATCCTTGTATGGTAATCCGGTGATGAGGCTGGACCTTGCTGCTTTGCGTCCACGAGTAGTGATTATCTTCTTAATGTTGGGAACAGGAGATATGTCGAACGGAGAAATTGCACTTGAAGTTCCCGGGGAACATTGAGGTATTTCAGCTGCCTTATCAATTGGCATAACTAGAACCTGATGTGCTAAACTCCACTAAAGAAAGTTGGTGTAATTATGGGTACCCTTTAAATGGGGGCCCATATTTACACCAACCCCACCTAAGAAGGATGGCCACTATCACAAGTAACCTAAAAGCGTGCGTGACTAAAGGTGTGCTTCAAAAAATAGCTTAAGATGTCCACTTTCCGGATATCACTGTCAAAATATTTTTAACTGAACATAAGTACGTGAAAAGAAAACGATTTCACATACCTCTCAAAAGTTTGCAGTCCAGAATAAGCACCAATTTACACAATAACTCACGCTGATTCCACACTACTTGAAAAAATGGTTTCAACTGCTCTGTACAATCTTATATTAGCAACTGTCGCCATATACAGTCCTTGCCGCCAGTCTTCAGTACCTCCCATAGCTACTAGGGAGGGGTGCCCTTTACACATGTGCCCATTTTTACACCTTCTCCTATATATATATATATATATATATATATATATATATATATATATATATATATATATATATATATATATATATATATATATATATATACATTCCTCAAAAGTGAAATTGCAATAGCAAGAAATAATGCACGTAGCGTCATGCAAATTTCAGGAGCGATAGTAGTGAGATGGATATGCAAATGATTAAATTTGCGCACGCATCTGATCACGTGGTACGCATATTCGGGCTATAAAGGCCAGCAACTTCCCCTTCTCATAAACGGCATCTGAGGTTTTGCGTAGCATTTGCGACTTTCGAAAAAGCGTAGAAATTGCCTCTGAGACGTCGGCGAGCTCAGTACCATCAGTTAACGACCGAGGAACGTGACCGTTATTATCGAACTCTATGAACTTGGTTTATCTCTGTGCACAGTAGCAACTCGTGTTGGGCACAACGTAAGTACCATCCAACGTTGTGTCAAACGATGGATTCAGGAAGGTCTACGTGCACGCTGAAGAGGAAGTGGTGCTCACAGGTGCGCGTCAGAGCGCACAGATCGGCGTATTCGCTTGTTGACTATTCGAGACCCTTTCTCCACGGCACGTGCCATCCGAAGCCGGTTGCCTTCAGGAGCACGTGGATCTGTGTCCATTCAAACCATGCGCAACAGATTGCATGAAGTATAGTTACGTGCACGGGTATTAGCAACAGGGGTACCGTTCACCGCTTTACACAGGGCTAGACGTCTGGCGTGGAGTCATCGTCATCGTGCCTGGACCATCCAATGGCATCGGGTATTGTTCACGGATGAATCTCGTTTCTGTCTGTGGAGAAAAGACGGCCGTCGACAGGTATGGCGGCGACCTGGAGAACGCTACGAACCAGCCCATTACGCCGAGCGTCACAACGGTCCTACACCGGGCATCATGGTTAGGGGTAATATAATGTTTGATCACAGAACGCCCCTGGTACACATTCACGACAGTTTGACAGCGGATCGCTTCGTCACACAAGTTGTGTATCCCGTTGTTCTGCCCTTGTTGCAGGGCGCACCCAACACGGTATTCCAGCAAGCAATGCCAGGCCGCATGTCGCACGGCGAACTCTTAACAGCCTGACTGGATTTGATACCTTCCCCGGCCGGCAGCCTCTCCAGGTCTGAATCCCATCGAACACCTATGGGATCTCATTTTACGTGGCATGAACAGAGGACCAATGGCGCAAACCGTCAATGATCTGCGCACAGCAGTGGATGTGGCTTGGCAAGGTTACTTCAGGCAACCATCAATGGAGTCATTGATAGCATGCCTCGCCGGATTGAGGCCTGTATAGCTGCCCGAGGTGGCCACATTAGATATTGAATACATTGCTTTATAATGATTTTATTAGTCTGTTTTTTTAATCATTTGCATATCCATCTCACTACTATCGCTCCTGAAATTTGCATGACGCTACGTGCATTATTTCTTGGTGTTGCAATTTCACTTTTGAGGAGTGTATATATATATATATATATATATATATATATATATATATATATACACTCCTCAAAAGTGAAATATATATAATAACAGGGCAACATCTCTGTTATCATTGGGGTATTCATATTAAGAAATGCAGTTGAAAGCCATGATACGTTGTAAAAAGCTTTATTTAAAGATGGCTGGTGGTTACAACAGTTCATATCTCCACTCCACACCGGAGGGGGTGTGGACAAATCTCCGGATGGTTCCGGCAGACGGTTATTGGAACATGTTATTCAGCAAGAGTCATACGAAAACAATCGCTCTCACATTAAATACTACAGATATTGGTGTACTTCGGTCCCAGTCGTACATACCTTTGTAAATCTACGCAGTAAGGAAAATCATTTAGTGCTTCCTAATATGGAAGTGAAATGGGGCCAAAATTCTAAAAATAACTCCTCCTTTCAAATATAAATCTAATTATTATTCAATGGTATGTTTTCAGCCTTGAATTCTCAAAATAGAATAGCTCTACGCTTACTCTTTAGCAAAGACATTTCATGAAACCGAAAGAGTTTTAATTCTTTTATTAATACAAAAGTATTTATTATTTTTGTATTACATATATATATGCATGATGAGTGATAGAAGTTAAAAACTTCTTTCTCTTTTTATCACCACTAAAATTAAAAAAAAAATCTAACCTAAATTCTCAAATGCTATCGAGTGAATACGGGAAAATACTTGTTCTGAAACTTGCAAAAGTTGATAATTCATTTCCTTATTTTGGTAGATTGGAATTTCCCATGATTGTAAATGGTAACATTTCAAAAAACTTGATCGTTCAAATATTTTTCCATGTGAAATTTTCCAAAAAATTTTATGCAAAAAGAAAGATTGTTTACAGAGTATAGAAGTGCGCAGTATAGAAGTATGTAATATAGAATAAGTGTGAAAGTGTATGTAAGCCCTATGACCAGTGGCCGGGATAGCCTGGTTGGCAGGACGCTGGACTCACGTTCGTAAGAACGGGAATTCTGACAAACGTGAGTCCAGCACTCAGCCGACGGAAGACTTCCTCTTCGTGTAGTAAATGATGACTGGTGCAAATTAAATCTGTCTGGACGCAAAGTCTTCCACGCTCCTATAACAAATCAATATCTCCGGAGGTACTGATTTGGAGATTGATCGTTCGCTGGTTCAGGTTAAAATTACAATCTGTGGATCAATAGTTGTATGAATGGATCCACCCTATAAACGGGTGTGACGTATAGGTGGGACAGAAGTTGAAATCTAGGCCATAGATGGCACCACTTGAAAACAAGAGCAATCGCACCCCCTCTGGCTTAATATCCGACGACGACAACAACAACGACCCTATGATCCGTAGACTATGTAGACGAGTTATAAGACAAATTATTTAATCTATTGTTACTGAGAAAAAAAAGCACCTTGGCAATTCCATGAAAAGGGGGAAAAGCATTGGAAAATTCAAATAAGAATAATGTTATTATTTTGGATGTTTTCTAAATTGGAAAGGTTTGAAGTTTGATAATTGATCATAATTTTTTTTTTGAGAATTTAGTTTTTTAGTATTGGCAACCCATTGAACATTGGCATTTGCTTGTTCTGATTTGGGTGAAGAACATGGTCAGATTTTGAAAATCAGTAAATTAATTATATTTTCCTTTCAAAATGTTCCAAAGAAAAAATATTGCTTATTACACTTAATAGAAATATTGTGCAGTGTAAAAATGAGTTTTTTTTATTAAATTCACTTAATTATATAAATTTCAAATAAACATTATTGCATGTAACGTAAGTTACCAAAAACTAGGAAAAGTTTTTATGTGTAAAAAAGATCAAGTGATACTAAAGTAAGAATAATATTTTTTCTTTCTTAGAGGCTAACACTAAATAAGCAGCAATAGTCTTCTTTTCAAATATTACTCATTTATTGTTTTGTGCACTATTCAATATGTGTAACGTAAGTTACTGAGATGCATGTAATGTAAGTTACCAATGTAAAATGAGTTTATTTCTCTTGAAAATTGGCATATAAACTAAATAAGATGTATCCAGTTACAATACCAAAGTTTAAATAAATAAACACTGCCTTAAGATATTAATTTTATTGAAAATATTTGCATTAACTCATTTAATTGGGTGTTGGCATTCATATGTTTTCGAAATTGGACGAATTCTCTCGACAAGCACCAGGAGTTAAGGATGTGATTATTATTGGAAATGCCAATGGTGGTGAAAAGAAAGTACAAGCACGGCATCTTCTTCATTCAGTTCTAGAAATGCACTAAATTTTTATGGAAAAAATTCAGAATGCGAAATTGGAAAAACTAAGTTCTTTGATCTCCATCCAAAGCATGGCTTGTTTAGTATCAAACTCCCAAGAAATGTTTGTCTTTGTAAGTATCACGAAAACTTCGGATTGGCTACTGAAGCCTTCAGCAAATTCCATAATGTTCCATCTTTCGAAATTCTTCAGATATTTATTTTTATGCTCAGAAAAAGCAGATGAGTGCTGGTCCGGTGAATGTGAAACTTGTTCTCATTAACTTGAAGATTCACTAAACAAAATAACCCAAAAAGAAAACCTGAATGATTTGAATTGTTATGTATGGAAGGAAGATGATGCTGGCCAACTGAAAAAAATTTTAGAAGAAGGAAATTCAGAATATTTGTCTGAACACATAAAGAACATGAAGCCACAGTTTCGAAATCATGTTAAAACCAAGCGTGAACAATCGCTTGCTTACAGAAGGCAAGTCCAAGCTGCGACATTACCATCATTCGATAAGGACACTTCAATCACTCAAATAGATTTCGCAGAAAATTATTCGTGTGAATACCAAGACGCTGGACCGCATACTGGACGAAGAAGCAAGTCAGTATTTTCACCATATCATCATGGTACTCCGGAAAGCATCATTCTATGGCCTTCATAAGTAATGATTTAGATCACACTAAAGAAACGGTAGTGCCATATATGGATTGCATTTCGGAAACTTTGCCACTGGATATCAAAAATCTTTACATCTGGTCAGATGAGCCAAGCAGCCTGTTCAAGAATCGATATATAGTTTCGGTCTTACCTGTTCTAGAGCTTCATCATGGGAAAAAATTGATGTGAAATTATTTTGCCACGTCACACGGCAAAGGTCCTGTAGATGGGACAGGTTGATCTATTGAAAGGAGTGCGAGAAATGTCGTATAGAGAAGGAAACATATTGTCACCAATGCCTCTGAGCTTGCGGCAGCAACACAAGAGCATTCAACAAAAATAAATGTGGTAGAAATCACACCAGAAGATATTAAGAAGCTACAGCAAAAGTTACATCTTTCTAGTCTATTCTCAAAATCTCCACAGATTAAGAGCATTAAGCAGATCCACCATTTAAAAGTACAAGAAGGCATACCAGAAGGGTTTCTTAGTGAAAGATGTTGAAAAACAAAATGATGAATTCAAGATAAAAGCTGGGGATTGGTATACGATTAGATACAAGGACATGTTGTATCCTAATGTGGTAATGTCTGTTGAAGAGCAAGAATTTAAAGTCAATGTAATGGCTGCTGTGGGAATCTATTGGAAATAGCTAGAAAAAAGAGATGGAATATTCTGCCAGAAAGAAAACATGGTGAAAAGAATTAAGCTCCCTGTACTAGTTAATAACAGAGGACATTATAAGTTTGCATAGTAATGCGTGAATCAAGTGTGTAAATCAAAAATTCTTCATGTACACTTTTTCTCCCTTGCACTATACTGTTTAAATATCCTAATTTGCATTTGTACATTATTGGAATAAAAGTTTGATACAAAGTGAATTTCGTAACGTAAGTTACAGTAACGTAAGTTACCCATTTAAAAAATTACATTTAATTTAACTTTTGAAATAAAATTTTAAATCTAGGCATGCAGAAAAATGTCAGAAAAATGATGCATATAATCTTAATCAATTAACATTTGTATAAGAACAGAATTTTGCCTTCAAGCATATTGCAGATTTTTGCAATTCCTTTTTTGGTAACGTTAAGTTACCACACTAATTTTAGGTTTTTACACTGTTTAAAATGAAAAATATTAATTATTTTAATTAGATTCCTTTTGGTTTTGATTGTAATTTTAAGAAATCACTTTATTTCAATATGTGTATTAGTATTATTTGTTTGTTTCTAAGTTCTCAGTGCAATAAAAATTTTGGGAATGTAACGTAAGTTACCGTGGAATAACCCAACTAAAGTAACAATAAAACTAATTTTAGTCAGAATGTATTAACCTTAGTAAATAATCTTTTTAATAAAATTAATTTTAAAAACTCCGTAAATTCCTATACGCAATTATTTTCCATTTTAATCCATTTTCCTCCGTGTTTCCATTCGCTTAAATAGTTAGCGTAATGTTAAAAGGTGTGTTTTAAAATATGACTTTTTAAATAATATATATGAGTCAATTTGATTAAGTAAAACTGCAATCATCACGTCAAATAAGCAATTTAAATAACTCTATTGAACCTGGTAATCATTCGATGAAGTTTTGAGGTAATCTCAAATTAAGCTTTCATCGCGTTCTTTAATTATAACTGCAATAGCAAAACTAGTTAAAATTGTGTTTCTCTCAATTGGAAATGGTCACGTGGCTTATGTGATATTGTCCATGATTTTAGTAATACCCGTTATGGATAGAAACACATTCTCTGAGTGTCGCGATTCACTATCAAAATCTACACTGGAGATTAAGGAAAATCGCCTGCAATGTAATTAGGTAAAGGTATGTTAATGAACTTCCAGAAAATGTTGACAAAAACTCACTTGATCCGTGGGTGAGTTTTGACAGAACCTGACAAAAATGGGTCCAGACATCTATATAAGTTTTGGTGTCGGAATTAATATGCTTACAAATCTCGTCCTATTAGATCTGCCGGAAAATTCTACCCGCAAAGGAACGTTCCCTTTTATTCACGATACACGATTATTGCAAAATTTCTGCGTATGCCGCTCAAGGTGACACTTACTGATTCATCCGAGACATTCTAATTCAAAACGTTAATTTACTACTCTCTTTCATTAATTAACAGTAGAAAAAAACATACATTAATTTAATTTTTTAATCTAAAAAAATGATAATTGTTATCGATAATAATTATATATAATTTTTTTAACATATATTTTTATCCTTCACTTCACCTTGACATCCTCTTATTAAGTCAAAATTTTCGTCTGGAGTGCTCAAAGGTAAGCTACTTTAAGTTATCTTTTCTCTGACGCATAATTCGTATCTCACTCAAATTAAAAATTTCACTATATCAACAAACCTTGATAATTTAAAAATTTTACAAATTAATCTTCAGAGGAGTAAGTCAGCAATAGCTACACTATAAAAAACAGTTATGGAACACGACATTGACATAGTTTGCTTCCAAGAGCCATACTGTCCCAAAAATCAAATTCTCGGCTTCCCTTTATTTTGGAAAATTTTTCACTCAACGGACAAAAAAAGTGACATCTTTATTTTCAATAAATAAATAATAACCCTACAGTTAATTTCATTGAATAATTCATTTGCAATCTCAATAAATTCTTGCAACAACCCAGATCCACTCATCTTAATCTCATCTTATAATTCCCCTTCGGATAATGAAAATCAATTTATTAAAGATCTACTTTTTCACACCTCAAAATACTCTAACAATTCTACTCTACTAATTTGCGGGGACTTAAATGCACATCACGACTGCTGGGGTTGCGCTAACACTGACGCCAGGGGCGATACCCTGTATTAACTTATTATTTCTAACTATTTAAAAATATTAAACACACAAAACGCCCCGCCAATTTTTGTTACTTCTCGATCTTCCTTTTTTTCCAGATTTAACGATAACAAATAGTCAGGAGCTCCTCAACTATTCGAATTGGGAAGCTTTAGACACAGAAAGAAACTCAAATCAGCGACTACGCACTTCTCTTTATGAAATTAATACAAAATCCTGGGGCATAAACCAGAGAACTCGTAAACTCATAAAACTGTAATAATACCTTCATTAGCCCACGGTTCATGTGCATTGGCACAAAAAATCTCACCAAGAATCACGAGAACTTTAGACTCAATCCAAAGGAAATTTTTTCTAAATATCACTAGGGCCTACCTTCCACTTCCACAGCTGCTCTCCAAGTCTTAGCTGGATTCCCACCTCTCTCAGAACAGATTGCGGCGTCGTTGCCGTGTTCAATAATCGTAACTCAACTAAAAAAAGACATTTCCCATAACAATATAAATTATCAATGCAGTACTTACGAGGAAAAGCAAACAATACCAATTTTTCACCCTTCTCATTCTATCACTAATTTAATCAGTTTAGCGGAAAATAAAAATTATGATCACTTAGATCCATACAATTTTTTCACAGACGGTTCGAAAACAAATACTGGAACTGGTTTTGCATTCTTCAACATAACTCAATCTAATCATTACACAATTAATAATAACAGCTTTGTCTTCCAAGCTGAGCAACTTGCTATTTTAGAATGCATTAGATATATCAAATCACAAACTTTATTTAAGGCATCTAAAAAGTATACAATCTGGTCAGATTCTAAAATACTATGCTCTCTAATCAACCCAGGCACGAAAAATTCACTATCGGTTAAAATAAAAAATTTACTCCTTAATACAAATATAATTATCTCATGGATTAACCCTTTGGGGACGGGTGATTCAGAAAAGCATTCGTACAAAATCAGAATCAAGTTGTAATTAAATAAAAAACGGTAACTTAAATGTAGTCGTTGCTAATTATACAGACTTACTTTGCTTTTAATTTAATTATTGTTAGTTTAAACATATATATAATCAATGATAATTCAAAGTATAACTAAATAGTTTTATTTTGAACAAAGGATTGGTGAATTAAATAAATCAAACAATTATTACTCCGCCCACAAATAAACTCCTTAAGAAATACTTTGATTACCAGTTTTATATTTTTAACCTGATTGATACGGTTTTATGCTGTCACGTATTTGTGACAGTCGGCCCGAAAGGGTTAAAGCACATGACGACAGAACAGATAATGAAAATGCAGACACCCTAGCTAAATTGTCGACAACTAGAGTACGAAATTACTTATATCCCTTACAGATCTCACATCTCAAGAATCAACTTCGGAACTCTTTATCACAAATTTGGCAAAATTATTGGAGCAATTCAGATAAGGGAAGAAGATTATATGAAATTATTAATAAAGTAGATTATTTTACGGACTCCCGGTGGCTGAGCGGTAGCCCTTCGCGCTGTCGTGCCACAGGTCCCTGGTTCGATCCTCGGGCCGAGCAAGGTTGACTCAGCCTTTCATCCCTTCAGTGGGTCGATAAATGAGTATCAAGCATGCTTGGGAACTAAACACTGGGGGTTTCGCGTTCGGCTGACCACCTAATCGGAACATCTGCTCCTGCACCCCAGAGCCCAAAGGTCAAGAAAACTGAGATGGGCACAGTAGGCCTTGGCCCTCTATGGGCTGTCGCGCCGCTGAGTTTAGTTTAGTGTAGATTATTTTACGACGATACCATCATTAATGATTACTGTACATGCTTCCTTCTGGGCACTCCAGAACATTATCTTACTGAATGCATCTATACAGCCTCATGGCATACTGTTGCATCGAATACTATAATCTACCAACCTGGCAAAAACATTTTATTACTAACAATACACTTAAAACCAAATTATTATTAGTAATGAATTTTGTTTCTGATAATGAGAATATTCTAAAATTTTATATTTAAAAAAATTTAATATATATTCATGAATGCTTGCCTATATGTTGTATATATTGTGTATATATTTCTCTATTCAATTTCTTTTTTCTTATAATAACATTTTAATTATTTTATTTTATTATTGAATACCTGGAAATCAAAATTTTAATGGAGAACTTAAATTAATATTATTTACCTGTAATATCACCATCTAAAGTTAAGGAAGTCAACGATTTAATATAAAAATATGTGTTATTAACCTTTTATTTAAAAATTTACTTTTCAAAATTCATTTATTGTTCATATATACTTTCTAAGTCATATATACTTATAAAAAAATTCTTATTTAAACTATATTCAACTGAATATTTCTGTGTATTTGTAAAAAAAATTGTAACCTCCTTTCTTTCAAAATTTTAAATAATTGCCACTGATCAAGGACGTTCCCGTGGTTGAGGTTGGCTGGAATAGTGGTCAGAAACAGATTATACGGGTAAGGGTTTTACTAACCCATTAACGTATCCGCGTCTGGAAGGAAAAAAAAACTGAGGTCTTATTGAGAATAAGCAACCTGAAGAATAAGTCAGTGTACAGTATAATGAGCAAAAACAGATAATATTAGTCCAAATATATGATAATAATAAACAAGAATGTCGAAAGCTATTTACAATATACAATAAAAAACCATATACAAAAGTAAGGCTGATAAATAGCGACAGACAAAATCAAATATATATATATATATATATATATATATACAAAATAATATCTAATAGTTGAACTATATTCACGAAATGGGCAGTGCGTAATAAGAGACTGAAATGTAAATAACGATGAAGTAAGGGACCCTTCTCCCTCACGGCTCTCCACAATTTCAAAGAAGGGTTGCTCCCTCGCCGAAGTTCAACAAAAGAAAAATAACTTGATTCTGTGAGGTGCCCCTTTACGCCGTACTCTCCCCTTTACATGCGGATGAAAAGATAATGATATTTTTTTAAAAAAAAAATGGTAAGACATTTATTTCAAATATACACATCAGATGTACCACTTACTTCTGCAGGATACTTTCGTTACACGTTTGAACGTGTCTGATGCACATGCTCATTTGCGCCATATGAACTGTGTCTCTTTAAGCTAGAATATCACCATCGAGTCAATGGGATACTTTCCGGTAGACATAATATAAAATTGTAAGCCATCGTTAAAATAGATGTTCAACAAAATCTAACTTGGCAAAAGTGTATCGGTTGATATGTAGAGAAGAATTGAAATCTTGTCTAAGTTGATCAGATGTTTAAAGTTTTAACGTCGTTTGAAACAAGTATGGTCGAACACATTTCAGTGTGACATTTGCTGGGCCAGCGCTAATTTTAGGAATAAAATTGCGATTTGAGGAAGAAAATATATATAAAAAATCGTTAAGATTTGCCTTTGGCGAAGACTTTCGATATTTGGCTTATTTACTGTCTAATAATTTGAGATCTTTAGCACGGGCTCTGTGTTTGAGCTTTTTTCATTTATTATGCCTTATTTCATATATTATATTAACATATAATATATTCACTAATTTATTATCTCATGTTAGATTTAGCCCTCTAACTCTTAAGATTGAGTCTTAGGACATAAAAATCATGCTGACCGAATAAGAAGTTTTTAAAAGTTAAGATCTTTGTTCCGCTTTTGATACGAGCTTTTTATCCAAAGCAAATAAGTACTTTCAAAACAGTACATTTGTCTTAAAGAAATAAAAGCATAACGTCTTGTGAATTAAAGTAAATAAGCCATACAATTTGGTTTTCACTTTATTTTATAGACTATCTATTATTTAAATGGTCTATATGGTTTAAAATTACCTGAAACTGGTCAGTTAAATAAGTTCTTACACAGAGAAGGAAGCAAATTTTTCTTACCGGCAGTTTGATTCTTGAGCAGAGCGATTCCATTTCTTTCGTTCACTACTTTAGAGACATCTTCTGAAATAATATTATCCATACACTTCACAACCGCGAAGAAATAGACAAAAAGAAATATGGAAATAATTGTCGTCTTCATATTTATTCCCTTATGATAATACGAAAAAAAAACACAAGCCGAAAAATTTATTCTTGAATAGAGTTAAAATATAATGTTTAGCAGTGACTAATGCGTTGAGTTTAATTTCATGTCACCTTCTGAAAACAGATTTAACGATAACAATGTTTGAACTCAATAAACACACATATTTTGTTATCAGGTATTAAGAAACTGATTGCCGATAATTGTAGTGATAAGAATACCGCTTTTCAAGAAAACTTTCTTTTTAAATTATCAGTTAATACATAATTTGTAACTTTTGAAGACACGTTGGTGCCATCTAGTAGCATATTTTATACGCAAAACTAAACATTGATGTAAATTTAAATTTAAATACTATAATCATACCTGCCAACATTCACTCCTTTCGAGAATGGATTTTCCAAGTGGTAGTAAAACAATTACCGAAAAACTATCTTCTTCAAAAATATATTTATATTTTAATCAGGTTGACATTCGGTATCGTAAGGAATAATATGCTTTTATATATTTGTTGTAATTATTTATATGTAGTGGTGGTCAAACTGACTTAAAATTATTATTATAATTCAAAAAGTTTAGTGAAATAACATGAATTTTGCTAGCACTTTAAATATGAAAATAAAATCTTCCGGAAAAACCGGAAGAGTTGGCAGCTATGCTATAATGCTTTTAAGAATAATTATTTGAGAAGAAAATGTTTAAATATTATAATATTTATTTAAGTTAGTGAAAACTGAGTACTTCGTGGTGGACTTCTCTGAAAAGTGTTTAACCCATTGCAGAAATACAACGTCTGCTAAAAAAGTAAAATGAAAGAAATGAAAAGTGATAGAAATTCATTTCATTGATCTCTTACTGCAGAATTTTTATTAAGCAAATTTTTAATACTATTTTGACATTTTTTGCATTTATTATGGATAAAATAAGCGAAAAATATTATATTTAGCATTTTAATACTTTATGCTACATGAAACACCGGTTATAAAATGCTACATGAAACATCGGTGACTTTTTCTTCGTTAGAAGTAAAGCCTTCTAAATACAAATCGCATCCAAGCAATAATTTTTAGAATTTTTTCTTATTTGCAGATATTTTTATCTAAGCTCCACAATTATTTTTCATTGAAATTCTTTAAGTTATAAAAACTATTAATGATACATTTTTGAATAGGAAGTAAAAAAAACTACTTTTTCGGATTTTTCATTTTAGTACAAATATAATTCCGATAAACATATTTTTTAGTAATTACTCGACTGATTTTTTTTACAATTTAAAAAATGTCCGAATATATTTTCGCATGTAATTAGAGCGTAAGAAAAAAATATACAAAAGGGATTCCGGTGAGCATCTGCGTCAAAGGAGTTCAGTTTTTTCAATTTAAATGTTGTAATAAAAATGTATGTCAAAGACTATTAAACGTAAAAGTTTAAAACAAATCAAGACTAGTTATAAAGACTATTAAAGTTATGTTTTTAAAATAAATATCCGAACGTTATGTTTCAAATAATTTTATTACTTTTTTTCTGATCTATTAATGCTTTTTTTTAACGAACATCTTTCATATTTTTTAGTACATTGAACTTGAAGAAATTCTCATTTTCTATCGTGTACTTCGTTTACAATAATAATAATAATAATAATAAATCTATACATAATAATAAACGCGGCTGTGTGTGTGTCTGTAATCGCAATATATCGCCCCAGAAGCCTCGCCCATGCACGAAACTCGGCACATAATTGTGTTTTGAAATAATGAAGAAGTATTTTTCTTCTTTTTCAAAAAAAAAAAAGATTAGTTTTTTAGTTATCAGTCATTTTGCAAGAAAATCTATGCTTTTTATTCTTCAAAGAGCCATTCTCAAAAAACTATTCGCGATCGCAACGCTCGAGTACGCCGTCTAGCGGGAGCCTGTAAATATCGGACATTAATTTATCACGTTTTCATTTAGTTCCATCAAAGTCATTGACTGAATCAGACGCCATTTTTTTAGCAGCAAATAAGAAACAAAATTTCCCTAAGGAAAAGGCCGAAGAACTTGAAAAAAATCTCCAGAATATTAGTAAATCTTTCAGGAACAGAACACGCCAAACATTTGAAGAAAAATTCCTCAATAATTTTTTATTTCTATTATCAACAAACTTGCAACTGATGACTTCCGATTTCGGATACTGTTACAGATGTGTGTATTAAGGTAAAATGCATTTCTTCTGTCTTCAATTCATTACGAATTAAAGTGAAGTCAACATTGCTTTCGTCATTCCAGTGAATAAATATGAATTCAGAACATACAGAATTGTAATAGTTATAGCATATTCTTCTTCGTTATAGAATAGTATATATTTCTGTATCCATATAATTCGGAAAACAACAATAAAAAATTATCCAAGTTACTTGAAATAGTGCCATTTGTGCTGATTCTTAATTAATTTAAATCGTTTTCTTGGTAAGTTTTTTTTAATTTTGAAAGAATAAGTTCAACTAGAATTCAGCTATTCTGTTTTTAGCTACATATTCAAATTCATATCAATTATGAAATTTTGCTGTGTAGTATGTTATCTAAAAGTAATGAAGGTATAAACTATGTATTTATTATTTGAGAATAAAGTTTTCAAACAAGGAACTTATCATTTTGGAATTCTCCGGGAATCATAAATCAGGTAAGTGCAATGATTTTTACAATAAAAAATTTGCTTGTAAATATTTTTTTTTTCATTTGATGATGGTTCTCTACAGAATGGTTTTTTACGTCTGATTAAGAACTATAAGAATAATAAAAAAAGAAACAATATGAAAGTTTTTATTTCAATGTTAATAATTCTTAAAATCGTTTTTTTTATCCTAAGAATTCTTTATTTTCCGTTTTTTAGTTTATAATTTTTTGATAAAAATTGTTCTCAAAATACTTTTGAAAAATTAAATGGTATAACATTATGTGTTTATGAATACTTCTTGTATATTCCAATGTTTGAAATAATATGATTCAGAAAAGTATGGAATAAAAATTCGGTACTTACGACGTATTAACGCCACCGCCGCTACAGATTTGGCGGTTTTTAAGTGCCGCCAATCTACACTTAAAATTTTTGCGACAGTTCATAAAATAAAACACTTTATTTAAAATCAAAATAGTTAATTGGATTTCGGTGGAAAATGAGCCGATATAGAGTTTAGCATAGATTCAAAACAATCATATCGCCATATGACCTCTGATGAATAAGATTCCAAATGAAATAACATTTCCAAAACGTACGTTTGCCAAGATAAAGTTTTATGTTGTGGGAATTGGTACATTTTCGTTTTTTCGGTAAAATATTTCCCTCCTGAAAAAATAAAATTGCATCTTGTTTTGTTTTTGGCCAATCCCAAAGACGAATATTCGTAGCACTAAAAATGGCGACAAAAAAGAATTGTTTCTTTTTGTTTTTGTTTCGTCAGCATTCTTTATTTTACGCTTCTTAGTTTCTAAATAATGATTTTTATTGAAACTTGAAATTTTTTGATAAAAATTGTTGTCAAAAAACTTTGTTTACAAAATTAAATTTCATAAAATTATGAGGCTTATGTATACTTTTTGTTCATTTTAATTTTTGAAGTAATATGATTCTTAAAACTATAGAATGTAAAGTTTAAATGGGCCTTTCATGTTATATCATTAAATTTAGCAATACTATTTCTCGGGCATTAGGTTTTAACTCTTGTAAGAATATAAATATTTTTTTCTGTTAATGTACAAATATTTTTCCGATGTGTTTTGGATATTCCTTCTCTAATAAAAAGAGATACCATTTTGTTTTCGGTTGTACAAGAAAGAATATCAAGCATTTTTCATTTTTAAATTTAATAAGCCACATTAAAGAAGGAACGTTGCAATGCTACACGCTACATTAACGACGTCTCCAGAGTAACTGAATGACGGTTCATATGGAAATCGCAGGTAAGCGTCTCATACAACAACGCCCCCTATAGTTCGTTGCGATCGCGAATTAAAAAATGCATATACTTTTCTCCACTCTTATAAATGTATGCTAATGCGAACCTTACAATTGAAATATTAATTTTCGACAACTTAAACCAATAATATACGAAGGTATTAATAATTTAATTGTAAGATTCCTTTGTTTACATTTATCAAATACGGAGAAAAGTTTAACTTTTGTATTAAAAATGTGGCAACATATTCGATACGTAAATAGAACGCTTCGCTTTGATATATTTGTCGCTGTTCATAATTCGCGATCGCAACGAACTATAGGGGGCGTTGTTGTATGAGACGCTTACCTGCGATTTCTATATGAACCGTCATTCAGTTACTCTGGAGACGTCGTTAATGTAGCGTGTAGCATTGCAACGTTCCTTCTTTAATGTGGCTTATTAAATTTAAAAAAGAAAAATGCTTGATCTTCTTTCTTGTACAACCGAAAAGAAAATGGTATCTCTTTTTATTAGAGAAGGAACATCCAAAACACATCGGAAAAATATTTGTACATTAACAGAAAAAAATATGTATATTCTTATAAGAGTTAAAACCTAATGCCCGAGAAATAGTATTACTAAATTTAATGATATAACATGAAAGGCCCATTTAAACTTTACATTCTATAGTTTTAAGAATCATATTAGTTCAAAAATTAAAATGAACAAAAAGTATACATAAGCCTCATCATTTTATGAAATTTAATTTTGTAAACAACGTTTTTCGACAACAATTTTTATCAAAAAATTTCAAGTTTCAATAAAAATCATTATTTAGAAACTAAGAAACGTAAAATAAAGAATGCTGACGAAATAAAAACAAAAAAAAAAAAGACAATTCTTTTTTGTCGCCATTTTTAGTGCTACGAATATTCGTCTTTGGGATTTGCCAAAAACAAAACAAGATGCAATTTTATTTTTTCAGGAGGGAAATATTTTACCGAAAAAACGAAAATGTACCAATTCCCACAACATAAAACTTTATCTTGGTAAACGTACGTTTTGGAAATGTTATTTCATTTGGAATCTTATTCATCAGAGTTCATATGGCGATATGATTGTTTTGAATCTATGCTAAACTCTATATCGGCTCATTTTCCACCGAAATCCGATTAACTATTTTGATTTTAAATAAAGTGTTTTATTTTATGAATTGTTTCAAAAATTTTAAGTGTAGATTAGCGGCTCTTAAAAACCGCCAAATCTGTAGCGGCGGTGGCGTTAATACGTTAGTACCGAATTTTTATTCCATACTTTTCTGAATCATATTACTTCAAACATTGGAATATACAAGAAGTATACATAAACACATAATGTTATACCATTTAATTTTTCAAAAAAAGTATTTTGAGAACAATTTTTATCAAAACATTATAAACTAAAAAGCGGAAAATAAAGAATTCTTAGGATAAAAAAACGATTTTAAGAATTCTTTACATTGAAATAAAAACTTTCATATTGTTTCTTTTTTTATTATTCTTATAGTTCTTAATCAGACGTAAAAACCCATTCTGTAGTGTAGAGAACCATCATCAAATGAAAAAAAAATATTTACAAGCAAATTTTTTATTGTAAAAATCATTGCACTTACCTGATTTATGATTCCCGGAGAATTCCAAAATGATAAGTTCCTTGTTTGAAAACTTTATTCTCAAATAATAGATACATAGTTTATACCTTCATTACTTTTAGATAACATACTACACAGCAAAATTTTATAATTGATATGAATTTGAATATGTAGCTAAAAACAGAATAGCTGAATTCTAGTTGAACTTATTCTTACAAAATTAAAAAAAACTTACCAAGAAAACGATTTAAATTAATTAAGAATCAGCAGAAATGGCACTATTTCAAGTAACTTGGATAATTTTTTATTGTTGTTTTCCGAATTATATGGATACAGAAATATATACTATTCTATAACTATTACAATTCTGTATGTTCTGAATTCATATTTATTCACTGGAATGACGAAAGCAATGTTGACTTCACTTTAATTCGTAATGAATTGAAGACAGAAGAAATGCATTTTACCTTAATACACACATCTGTAACAGTATCTGAAATCGGAAGTCATCAGTTGCAAGTTTGTTGATAATAGAAATTAAAAATTATTGAAGAATTTTTCTTCAAATGTTTGGCCTGTTCTGTTCCTGAAAGATTTACTAATATTCCGGAGATTTTTTTCAAGTTCTTCGGCCTTTTCCTTAGGGAAATTTTGTTTCCTATTTGCTGCTAAAAAATGGCGTCTGATTCAGTCAATGACTTTGATGGAACTAAATGAAAACGTGATAAATTAATGTCCGATATTTACAGGCTCCCGCTAGACGGCGTACTCGAGCGTTGCGATCGCGAATTGTTATAATAAGTTTTTCTTCTTCTTTCCACGCTCTATTTTTTTTCTTAATCGAAGACGATAATTTTTGTAGTCATATAGAAATAGAAATTGATACCATAAAGAATTAATTCGTTTTCGTGTTCTTTTCATGTATTTAAAGCAACTTTCGTATGCTTTTACAATTTCTGAGGCCTTTTTTTTAAAAAAAAAGCAAGTCTCCACCTGATAGTTATATTATAGGTTAGGTTACCATAGGCCTTAGGTTACCATAGCATCTTCAAACATCCTCAAGAGCTATAACACATCTGCAGCAGAACTGGATATGAAGACAAAAGTGTAGGACAGGAACACTTTAATTGTCCACTAATCCTCAGATTTCCTGCTATGTTTTAAAAAACTTTATTTGTGAAAACCTTTAGCGCGGCGGACATCTGGCCGATTTAGGCGGCTAGTAAAATAATAAATGAATAATATTTTTTTTATTCTTAAAATTTATTTCATTCAAAAAATGTATTAATGTTCACGAAAGTTATTAATTATCTAACTAGCATCTTACATAAATATTTTAGTAATAACATACTATTTTAATCTGAAATTAAACATTTACGCTATTAAAAAAATGTAATCACAGACATGTCAATTTGCTTTGCTATGTAAGAAAAATTAATCTAATAGTTGGCGAATTTTAAGCTTAAATAATTGATTTATTTTTGGTTAAATAAATTTAACAAGAATCTTGTCTATCACTAAAGATGAATTACTTAACCATACATATGTCACTTATCTCCATTTATGTATTTAATCAGTTTTTCAAATATAAAGATTTATGTAAATTTTGTAGTTTAATATTCTACCAATTCAAATAAAAATATTTTGCTGAAATAATAGCAACCATAGGGCATTCTGTACACCTTCAAAATTGTTATATTGGTAATTAAAATATAATCTACGCAGTGAAAATGCAATTCCTTGATCCGTTCTCTAACGTGAAGGTAGTGGGTTCGAATCTAACCATAACTCTGCAATCATCTTTTTTTATGCCCTTCTCTAACTTTTGCAGTCAGCTATTCAACTTGACATGGTTGTATAAACCATATGTTGCAGTGGGGAGGGCTATTTCAAAAATCTTCAAGGGGTTCTTTTTTTTTTGGATATACATTTGGATTCTCCCGAAAAAAAGTAACTCAATTCGACCTGCGGGTATTTACATTTTAATTCACAGATCAAGCTTCAATCGCAAAGTAAAAATTGGGTACACAATATTTAAAATGGAAAAGTTCTCTTATTTCAAAATTAAAATAAATTCGTACATTTTTTTCATTAAAATAACGAACAAAATACCAGAATTCATGCATCAATAAAAATTTAAATCGCAACATTTCTGAATATGTTAAATCAGCTTTTGGACATGTTATAGTGTACTTAAAATTTTAAAATATCTTCAAAATCTATATTCCTCTTTTCATAAATTAGTAATGACTTGATAGAAACAGAACTATTGACTAACAATGACAAAAGTGTTTCTTACCTCAATGTGGTTTCACATGTATCACCAACGCCTCTGTCTCGATCTAATTCGACCTCTGTTCAAACGTTTTCAGTTTTTTTTAATAAACGCCAAAAGTAAACAATGTACAAAAATATAGGCATGGGAGCTTTTTGTACCCACTCTGCATAGCTTTTGTAACAATTTATTCAAGATTATTAGGATTCTAGATACATCAGCTGATAAAATTTTTTTCTACGAATACAAAATGGTAATCCTCTCTTTGGCGGAACTCCAACTTCAGATTATTGAATGTATTGGTCAAAAAAAGCCAATATTCCCCCAAGCCATCGACGCATAATATATTTTAACATTAATTGCAGATCTAGAAATCAACATATCAATAATAACCGGCTTATAATTTCTAAGCATCTTTCTTCACATTCTCTTTAAGTACACAGCAACTATTTCTGTCTTACATAATTTAATAAATCTTTTTTTGCTATCACATGTGGTTTACTATCTTGACCAATCCTGTAACTTAACGGAGGTAATGTTCCTGTAGCGTATTCATTATAGGTTTTTTTTTGAATACTTGTGTTTCGCAAAACACAAACGGGTCCTACATCTCGGAACACTTGTGTTCCTGACACGGGATTCTAGGGTTCCTCAATACACCGCTGTGATATATAGCTGTTAGTCCACAGTGAACGAGAGCAAATGTCAATGACTTGCTATCTTATTTGAAGAAAAAAACAGGTAATTACCATGTACGAGGCACGTGTGCTACTGGAGCACTTGTACCTCGGAGCTACTGGAGCTTTTATGATGTTATGTTTTAATAAATTAGAATTCGGTTTTGTATTTTTTCCTGTCGTTTTGGTGATATTTTATTTTACTTAAAATATGTAGTTAAGTCTTATGTTAACTTCACTCGTTGTGGTGTTATTCGAATTTCCCCAACAACAAATTTTTGCTTAGCAAATATGTTTTCATATGGTTTTAAAATTCCTAGTAAACCAGAATTTTTGACATTTTTGTTTTGTGGATGTCCGTCATATATATTGTAAGCAAATTTTAGTAAAATTATTCGGTTTCTAAAAGGAAATGTTTCTGTTTTAAAAATAAGTTCAATTGTTTCTTCGTATTTCATTTGATATATTATGCATTAAATATTTCTTAAAATTTTAATCCTCATCAAATTTCATATTAGAAATTGTTGTTTCACAAAGTGACATAGAAATTTGAGATTCCAATTTAAATATTATTTTTTGAAGTTAATAGGAAATATTTCTTGGATGCTTGCTCTATATGAAAATCTGAAAAATTCTCTATAATCTGTATAGTATCATCAGTTAAAATGAATCAAGATGATTAAACCTACCTTTTCGGATGACGTTTGATTACGCTCAGGATTTCCTTGTAGCCCATTCCCTTTCAAAATCCCTAAGGAAGAAATATGACAGACCAATTTCGCGTGGCCTTTTCATGATGTAACTGCTAACAAACTATGACCCGGTCCGAATGGCCAAACACCAAGACCCTTATTGGAGAAATCTTTTTCTAAAAGAATTTATCTTAAAATATGAATAAAGCTTAAAAGAATCCAACTTGTGCTCGCCAAAGGAAATTAATAGTTTTTGTTTTCAAATAAGATCGCAAGATCTTATATTTATATTTGCATATATAGATATATATAGTACAAATTTAACAAAACGCAATACATGAAAAAAGAAGAAGCACCAAAAACAAAAAGAAATTGCATGGGAACTTTAAATATTTGAAATGGTATACAGAACATGAAATGATGTTTTTAGGTAAGAAGTTGATAACATGTAAATTACAAAAAACTGATTGTACGGAAATGACACATATTGTTAATATGGTGAGTGGTCTCTCCTGAACTACTAAGACTGCCACACACCAATTTTGCATTACAATGAGATTATCTACGCAACTTTGGGGAATACTGTTCCACTCTTGATGACATACGGCAAATCACCAAGTCTGGGACAGTAGCAGAAGATTTTGGTCTTGCAGCAACGCGTCGTCCGAGTGCGGATCACGCACGCTCGATCAGACTAAGATCAGGAGAGCATACTGGCTACTCTATACGCTGTATTATTTCAAGATACTGTGAATTAAGTTCTCAACAAGAGGATTTGTGTGAGTTCTGACATTATCCTGTATTAAAGGAAAGGGAACACCGATTGCTGCAGCGTAAGATACGACATAAGGTCTTAGGATCTTATCTTTTTACTTTTGAGCCGACAAATTGCCTTTCTGAATGAAATGCAAATCAGTACGTCCACCTATGCTGATTCCAGGCTATACAGTAAAACTACATCGTCTGTATTGTGATCCTTTCTGAACGAATATAATTTTATTTTTTAATTTTATAATTTTTTAACCGACCTAATTTTGGGTTTATGACTACTAATGTCCAGCCCGTAGCGTTGTAATTTTGAAACAATCCAGAAAACAAGGAGACTCCTGGATGATAACCACCAGAGGTATGATTTTTTATGGGAACATGGGGGACTTTGGGACTCGACAGATTTAACTTTCATCAGTCATTATTTACTAGGCGGGGATTCTTCGGCGGGATCGAACCCACGACTGGCCCAGTCTGGTTGGAAGTGCACTGGGCCTGGGCCCCCCAGTGCACTTCCAACCAGGCTATCTCGGCCCCTTTTGAACGAATATAGTGTTATTTTGAGTGTCCCTTTTTCACCACACATAACACATCTAGTGTCACACTCTAAACTGAATCAAGACTCTTCCGTAAACAGGACAAGACTCCAAACACTCTGCATCCCATCTCGATGTTCAAGAGTACATTTTCTTAGGACAGCCGCAATAAAAATAATTTTAAATGCAAAGATTTACTTAAGCAAGACTATTTAATTTCAGATTTTACAAATAAGATTTTTAATAAACTTGATTTTTTCACAATTCTTAATAAAAATAAAAACATTTTCTCCATTCAACTAAATTGCAAACCCACTTTTAGATATACAGAAAATTAAAAAAAAAATTGTAATTTTAAGGATTTAAATAAAGATAATTTGAATTATCTTTGTAATTGTGATGAATATAAAAACACTACTTTTTTATACCTTCTATAACCATATTGTTACCGGAGATTTAGATGTTATTGGTAATGATAAACTTAGAAAAAGTTACTTCTTCAAGTTCTAAATTTAGATCACCATTTCCTAATTCTAAATGTTAGATAAGTTCTATTTTTATTAAAAAAATCTTGATGAGTTTATTTTAACGCCTATGTTAGAGAGTGTGATACAAGGACTACCTTATACCGCAACCATCAGGATTTTTAAAAAAATCTAATTAGAGAATAAATATTTGCCTTAAGAATGTTCGTCCTAGAACTATCTAAAACTATATCTAAAACTACCTATAACTATCTAAATGGCTGATTGAAATTGGGGTGCAACTACAATTACAATTATTAAATATCAATTCACTAGTACGTAAGCCATGCTAACTCGATTCATTGTTGAGTTTCCTTTTGATAGTTTAATGTTGGCCTGATCTATAGCTCTTCTCCCCACATCGAAAGTAACGCTTACTTCGATCGAAGAATCATATTGAATAGTTGACTTACAAATTGTGACTGCGTCATTGACCTTCTGACCTGATAGGAGACCCCAACACACACCCAACCGTGAACTTAATACAGCTCACCCTACAAAAATTCAATACTCGGTGTAATTATTACAGCTCCCACCACAAGTGCAGAAAATTCGGTGAACTTAACACAGCTTTCCCGATCTTTCTCAAATACAGTAACTAGTGGTATCCGTTCATAGAATTCTATCCCTGAAAAAACTCTGATGGGGAATAGTGTGGTGTTAACTACCACTACAATTATCATATATTTATTCACTTGTATATAAGAACTGCTAACTCAATTTAATTTTGAGCTTCTTCAGGATTTTTAGGGTCTGGCAAGATCTCTAACTCCACCCTCCACAATATGAATACAATTGAAAGGTTTTTTTAATAGTTGCTTCTATTTAGTGTATAATATCTCAAGTGCAGTGCACTTTAATTTTCTGTAGAGCGTGACAAATTTGCACAAATGTAAACATTTCCAATTTGAACTTTCAAGTGTTTAGAATCAAGAGCTGTTGATATAAATTTTACTAGGTAAACATTGCAATGCTTATTAATTTTCTTCTGAGTGTGTTCGGTCCAAACATTCACCTTATAATATGTAATTCAAGCAAACCTTTAAATATAATATTTTCGCGATTTGCTTTGCACTTTGTATAGATAATTGTTTTTTATTTGTTTTGTAAAATTTGGTGTCGATTTTTCGAAATTAGTAATTAAATTTTCTTTGTTAGGAGTTGTTTCAGTATTGTAAATCTATGATATTAGTACAGATAAGAAGAAAATAAATTATTTTATACTTTATTTTGAATAAAGTGACTTCAAAATGACCAAGTCTATATAAATTGAATTAAAAATTATAAGATATGGAAATTAATCGCATTGAAATAAGTCACAGTAGTAGGAATCTGTTCATTAGTTTGATTTGAAATTTGTAGTCAAAATTTAAAAATGACCATTGAACACTTATGACTGATACTTTTGTATTTCAAACATTGTTAAGTACCAAAATCCATATAAAACGGTTGTAATCACTATCTTTCTTGTTTACCAATACCCGTGATCCAGGAACGTTAAAGCAATGTCAGGGATGTCAACTGCTCAGCTTTCTGGAATAGTTTTAATAAGGTGGTAGCAAATTATATAGTAAAATTCGTTACAGAAGGACAGTTACTCCCACTTTTTAATAGAGTAACCAATATATTGCTGCTTCAACGTTGCATTTTATATGATATTTATAATTTTTGATATTTAGTGGTGAGAAAATTACTTAAAAGGAAAAATACCAAACTAAAAGTAACATGAATTTCGCTACCACTAGAAAATACTATTTTACAAAGCGTAGCAAGTTGGCATCTCTGCAAGGTTTAACTTTTCTTGATATAAATGTTAAATACAAAGAATTTAGTTGTGTTCTTTTTCCGATATATTCCATATATCCACATTCCAATGTCCAGAAGAATGCTTGCAATAAGTGTAGACTTTACTGTTATGAAAGAATGTATGAATGAAGGACAGGCTCTATAAATGGCTTTTGGCGTGTTGTTGCTCAATAATTCTATTTTTTAATCTATTTCATTTATATGCTTTTTATTGAAGTTTATTTTTAAAAAAATATATTATTTTATTAACGAAAAATAATTTTTCTCAACGTATTGTTTTGATAAATTTTAGGAAAGAAATCTTTTACTATATTAATCAAAGCTATGTATTTATTGCTTGAAAGAATTAACATGATTGTGTTCAGTGAAAATTTTTAGAAAATGACCATTTTGATTGTCGTTTTTTAATATTACGTGTATAAAGAATAAAATTTCAATTGCTTGAAATGAATCTATTAAGTGACGTTAGATTAAATTAACTCGAAATTAATAGACGTTGAATTTTTATAGAAAAATGCAAAAAAATTTTTCTTAAAAAATTCATTGAAATTTTGTGCTTATAATTATAAAGCGTTACATAATTATAGGTTCAAGATATTACTTGATGCTGTTCGCGTGAGTATGTATAAATTTATTATTAAAATTGTATAAAAAATGTAGGACAATTAATAGTGTACAAATTTTGCCCGGATATGCATAATACTTTATGTGTTATTATATATATATATAAATATATATATATATATATATATATATATATATATATATATATATATATATATATATATATATATATATATATATATATATATATATATAAATATATATATATATATATATATATATATATATATATATATATATATATATATATATATATATATATATATATATATATGTATATATATATATATATATATATATATATATATATATATATATACTACTATACTACAGTACTAAATCGAAAATAAATAAAATAAAAAATAATAAATAAAAGCGTGTGATGGATTCTTTCGCCCACACACTTTTTATTTTATTTTTTTCTAGTTTATATACTTTCGAAATTTTTAAAAATATGTAGAAAAAAAATTAAAAAAAAGTATAAACAAAGAAATAAATTAAAATTTGCTACTTTTAAATTATTGGTAGAAAGAATTGGTGTTACAAACTTGTTTGTTCTTAATAGTAGAAATTTTTGTGTATTTTAACGTTTTAAAAATTTCTCGCAATTTACATGTACAACTTTACAAAGAAGAAGGCTGGAAGCATGGAAATATCATGTATAAAACAATCAATGGCATATGAACAAGGAAAAATCAGAACTTTATTTTTTTTCTTCCAAAAGTGAAAATAACAGCTGCGGCTGATAAGCAACTCCTTTAACAAAGTACAGATAGTTGTTGATTATAAATAAGTATGTCAAAACAAATATACCATAGATAAAAATAAAATTGCTTATAAAAGACTGCTATGTTTTTTTAAGGCTGTTTGTCGAAGACCCCGTTGTAATAAGAAATGATATTTTTTGTGAATAAAATGCTATTTTTATAACTGCTTTGAGTTTGCAACTGTTATTTTTAACTGTGAGGTCAATTTTATCTGCTCTTAAACTACACTTATTTCGAAAGTGTCACTATGGATAAAAGCCACAGTTTTGGGAAAATGAAAAGCATTTGTGGTCTAATTGTTTTAATATTTAGAAACTTATTCCGTTGCTCCATTGTGTAGGCTCATAAAAATTTCCAAAAACTGAAAAAAAAGGTAGTGATTTTGATAATTTTTATCTAGGTAGAAAAATGCATCCAAATTGGATATTTTTTTTAATACCTTTTAAAATATATCAGTTATTTGTCTGTTCGAAAGCTCAAATAATTCTTCATGGCAAGATAATACCTTCAAAATTATCGCATTGCTTCAAGTGTAATGCACCACCTAAGCTATGTCTTTTTTATTTTCCTTGGCTACAGAACTTCGAAACACAGCTTTACCAAAAAATTCAAAAATGTGGTAAAAAGTTGCTGTATCTAAACTAGGTTATTACACTTTATAACCATTTGCAGAACCGATTGTCATTTTCCATAAAATATCAGTAGTTTTCTCTCATCTAGATGAACCCACGATTGATTTGTTCTTTTAAACTCCAAGCAACAATTTATTTTATGGAACTAGAACCAAATCCACCATAAGTTATTTTCTTAAATGACTACAGTCCACTTTCTAATCAATAAAAAGTACTTGTTTTGCAACATGTTCTTTTCATGAGTTGTTTAAATCGACATGTTGAGCAGCAAGTTTCCTAAATTTGTGCTCAGTAAACGATGCAAATATTAATATATTCAGTGAAAATTAACCCCAAAAAAACTCTTGGTTGTTGAAGACTTATGTCATATAAAGGTAATACCAATTGGACACAATCTGGTTTATTGAAAACATGATTGTAAATAGGAATTGTTTCATATTTACTTTAGAAGCCAACTTCAAATTTAGATTTGTAAGGTAATTAAAGCACATATTGTGAAATGTGATCGAGAGTGAATTTGCATATCAATTCAAGATCTCACGTACAAGGAATTTCGAAAGACTCATATCAGATTCATATGCTATTTATAGAGAGATGATGTCTTTTAAGAGTGTACTAACTTTTTAAAAGAGCAGAATAATAGAACATTAAAATATCGAATAAAATTCAAAATTACATGGTAAGATAAATTGCGAATTTCTATTACAAATAGAGAATTCATATAATGGGAAAATATATCCTATATCTTTTTTTGCATCTGACACGAAGTTTGAAGAATTGCAGATGTATTACTTGTGTTTAACGTTTACGCTTGCAAATACACAAATTAGATACAGTAAAATAGTTCAGTTGAATCACATGCAGATATAATCAAAGCACAAAATTTTTGAACAATTTTTACAGTCACATCTGTGTTCATATGGTTCAGTTTTTTGCTTCCTTGAGTTAAACATTTTACAAGGAAATTGCAGTTGATTCAGACGAACAACAAATTCAATTAACAAATTCAAAATAGTTAAAAACTTGCAATGATTGCTACAATGGATACTCTTACAATGATTTGGTATAGTTTTATGGTTTGTCGAGTAACTATATTTAAAAATTGTAGTTTTACTTGATGAGGAATTGTACTATTCGGTACAATTTAAAGTCCATCAAAAGTTGTACATTTTAATCACATATAGAAAAATACATTCACTTTATCTCTTATAACTTATTACATATTATTATAACTCTTATAACTTATTATTACACTGATTTTTGCAGTAATTCAGTTTTGTTGGTATTTCTCAGCTAACTGGCTGGAAGCAAAAAATCGCCATAAAATGTAGACATCCATCATTTTTTGTGTTTATCCATTTTTTAAAAAGATGAAAATTAAATAAAATTGAAGCAAAATTAAATAAAATAATAAAATTTCTTTGAGCGAGGCTAACAAAAAAGTATCTTTTAATGTTGTGGTGGGTTAAACATTGCTATAATGAATTGTAGTAACACAGGATAGTTAATTTTATCATTCCAAACATAAACAATCAATTTCAAAATTGTATTAAATAATTGAGACAACAGTTTATTTAAGTAACTTAGGAAGTTTTAACTCCCGTTCATGTTTCCTTCTACAAAAATTCACATACAAGCATTATCACATTTAGAATTATGTTAATGCAAATAAGCATTAACCTGACATCCAAAACTACTTCAAAACAGTTTTATAAAATATTTCATGCCTTACGTGAATATACTATATATTTTCCAAATCATTTATAACACAACACTCTAATTTTATGTTTTGAAATCATTAAGTTTGGTTCAAGATTGAGTAAATTAAATTACAAAATTTTAAAGAAATTAAAACAAAACACCTATTAATTTGAAAATTACTTTTAACAACTTAAGTTAACAACTTTTTTATTTGTTTGAAAAGTAGGAGAAATAAAATAATAAAAAATAGAAAAAAAGGCAAACAGTTTTTATAATAGTTTTAACAAAAGCAAAAAAATTTTGAAAAAGTTTACTCGCAAATAAGTATCATCGGCCATTATATTTATTTAACTCAATCTTCACTGAATAAAATACATCAGTAAGATTTTATAAAAACTATAAACCGTTTTAACATTTTAACAGTTTTATCATTTCTAAATACCGTCTCAAAAGGTTTAAATACTCTTTTTGAAACACTTCGAAATACCACAGAGAAAGTCCTCTACATTTTTTCAGTGTAGCATTCATTAAAAATACATCAGAATAATTTGAATTTATTTACGCATAAAAAATCATATTTTACTACCAAATTTTTATAATAATTTTATGTCTGGTGATTTATGAATATAGATCATAAGAGACTTTGCTCAAAAATTTCTAAACATAATTTCACTTGCTTTAATGTATCATTAATCACATGATACTATTATTCTTTAACATCATATTACTGTGAAACCTCCAGGAAACCACCTGTGTAGCTACCTCCTTTATTTACTTTTAGGAGAGACCATCAAAACCTTTTTCAAGTGGCTGGGCAAACCTTTGCTACGAATGCGAAACGCGATAAAATATCAAAAAAATTATTATCAAAATTAATAAATAGTTTTAAATGTATTCAAAAATTTTTTGATTGGTTCTTATTTAGAAAGCTCTTTTTGACTGAAAGAATTTGAGAGCCTCGCGTTATGATCAGAGAGTGCACTAAAGACGGTGCTGTCAATGATTTAGTTTTGGAGTTAAAAGTTAGATTAGATAAACGATATTTCAGAAAAAAATTAAGTATTTTAAATTAACAAGTCTCTCATTGTTTTAAAGTAAAATAATTTTTATGATGTAAAATTAAGCGTAAATTTAAACAAAAAACGTAATTGTTTATGTAAAATAATTCTATCCTTCATAATTGGTAAATTTATTGTTACACATAATTATATAAGTATGACGTCATCTTTACTGACACTAAATTTTATTCATCGCCCGGTTTTTATGACTCCAGCATAAGTGACATTTCTTCACCAAGAAAATAACTTTGAGTAAAATTAAAACCGCTTGCAAAAAATCATATGAACGTTTAGTACTTAGGGGGTACTTCAACATTTTGAAGTCAGTGGAAGTAACCCCTAAGAAAGATCAACTTTCATTAATGATCCTTTTACTGTGTAACAAAGAGTGGTCGTTCCCGAGAGAATTCACTGCCTGTGTCAGCCAATAACATTTTTACATCAAAATATGCATTACAAACATAAACAACAAAGCTGATATTCAAAACAATTCTTAATTATTTAACTTACTGTTAACAAAATTTGTAAATTTTACCTATCTATCATGTTCAACAATTGCTTTAAATAGTCGAAATGCAACAAAATAATTTGATTTATACATAAAAATACTCTAACACAATAACTTCAAAAGATGTAAAAAATAAATATGTAAATCATGAACTCGAAACATTACCCATAAAATGTTCATAATGACTTTAAATTATAAGAAAATATGATTAAAAAAAATTATAAATTAATTAAAAATCGCAATTATTTCTGCTGAGTAAAATATCAATATATCTTTTTTTTTAAATATACAATCAATATTGTGTAAAATATCCAATTTATTTTAAAATACAATTTTTTTTTATTTTATGAAAATTTTAATTGTTTTACAACTTACAATTTTATGGAATTCATTACAAAAAAATAATTTGAAATTTAACAAAATGACTCGATTTATCCATTAAAATATTATAACACAATAACTTCAAAAAATGTAAAAAATGTAAATCACAAATTTGAAACATTACCCATAACGGAAGAATGTTCGTAATGAAAATTGAAAATTACAAGAATATATAATAAAACACAATTAAATGTTAATTAGAAGATTAATTAAAAATTACAATAATTTCTGTTAAAAAATACCAACCTCTAAGAGATAAATTTCCAATTAATTTACAATACAAATATTATATTTTTATTTTATTAAAATTAAAATTTTTTTTACAACTTAAAATTTCATGGAAGTCATATGATAGAAACTCATTAATTTAGCTAGATAATCGGTATAATCATTATGAAGCATTACAAAAAAAAAGGAAATGCACAAAACTAGAATTGCATCTCAGCGAAAGTAAAAAAATAAATCAAATTCTAAGTATTATATGAAGAAAGTGAATTAAAAACAGAATATCTAAGTATCCTAACCATAAATTTGTATTTATGCCAACAGTAGTATGAAAATACTCTTTATTTTTTATTAAAATTCAAATTTACATTGTACAAAATATCTACTTGAACTTGAAAAAAATGTTTAATTTAAGTTCATTAATGTTTATAAATGTTTAATGAAAAATAATGTTTATAAAAGAAAAAAAATCATTGCTTTGTAATATAAAATATATAACACTATTTTCTTTTACAAGTATATGTTAAAAATGTTTAACTGTAAAATTTAGTGTAATACACAAGTTTTCAATATAATAAAGTTACAATGTTTCTATTTTTTTATTATTTTTACAATCATGTAATAATTTTATCTAATAATATAATTTCGTCAAAATTTTATTCAATTAGATCTTAATAGTACAGAAATTCTAAGTTTTACTAAGAAAAAATTGCGATTGGTGCTTTTTGCTACTTTTTTTCCAGTTTTCGCATAAAATAAATAAGTAAATGAAGTAGATACCATTAACTTATATGCATTAAGATTTTATGAAAAAAATAAGTTACTTTGTCTGCATTAGTTATTGCAAATTAACATAAAAGGAATCGGGATTGATAGCATAAAAATCACCTTAAAAAGAGGTTTCTTAAAATTGAGCAAAAATATGTCAAAATAGCTCCGAAAGAAATATAGCCGAATTTGAAAGCAAAAAAGCGTCAAAATAGCTGTGAAACAAATATAGCCGAATTTGAAAGCAAAACGGCGTCAAAATAGTTCCGAAACAAATATAGCCGAATTTGAAAGCAAAATTTTGTCAAATTAGATCCGAAACAAGTGTAGCTGGATTAAAAAAAAAACCTTGTACTCATAATTCAGTATAATGACATACTAAAAATTGTTGGAACTCTTCTAAAATCCGTTGTAAATAAACATTGTGGCAAGTTAAGAAAGTGTAGTTCACCGATTAAAAACGCTTCTCTATTTGTGAAATAAATTTAGAATAACGGTAATTGTAGTAACCTTTAATCAAATATAATTTTCCTTTTTCTACATTTGATCATTATAAACAAGTAAAATGAGTCACATTTAATGATGCTGTGTCAGGATACGCCTATATTTGAAACTATGTTTCTTGCGCAAAATAAGTGTATACTCTGTTTTTATTTTAAGCATGTCACTTATTCAGTAATGTGTACATGGGTTTTTGAATTCAACTCTTGTTTCGGAGCTATTTTACGGAGCATTTTTGCTCAAATTTGAGAAATCTTCTTTTACAGTGATCACTTCAATAGTAGAAAAAAAAAATGAATAACTTTTTTAGAATAGTCTCTCAAGCATATAATCAAACCCTAAAATTAGGTTTGATGTTATTTTTTTAGCGTTACTCTAAATTATCCCATTAATGTTCCCTTAGATTTTATTTGTTTTACATAAATATAATTTCTACTTTGCTTTTTTTTTCCTCATTTTTATAACAAAACATAAATAAAAATCTCAAAAATTTACTAAATACCATTGACGTTATTGAATCAATAATAACTTCAACACACACTGAAGAAAAAATTACCGTAACCAAAATTCTCAATATGCATTAAATAGTTTACCAAAGCATTTTACCCGATTACAGTGCAGCTGAATTTTATTTCATAGAACGTGCAACTAAAGTTAAATTAGAAGTCAGGGTTTGATAATTTTCCTCGAAAGAGTGAAAAATTTTGACAAAACTTTTCGATACCTTGGAACCCAACTTCACTATGTGTGTTTACATATGAACATAGAGTGTTTAACAGCTTTTCCTCACTACCACTCGATATTGCTTTATAAACCTTAGAATACACATCAAAAAGATCTAAATTTTCTTGAATTTTGAGATCCGTTTTTAAAAATTTTTCAAAGTAATCTGTTAATGTTAAAGCAACAGCTTTTGCTTCAAGTGGTGGTACTTTTTCAGATATACTGTTTATAAATTTTTTATTAGTTATCTTTCGTACAACTAGATCTAACAAAAGAAGTGTACTGGGTAAATCTACATTGTTTTCAAAATCATTGTTTTTAATTTTAGTGTTTCCACTAGATGTTATCTTATTGGGTGTTAGATCATTTATTGATTCATTAAGAATGATCAACTGATCTGGAGCATTGCGTTTAAACTTGGGCATACATTTTCCTTTTTCTCGCCTCAACCACATTAGAACGTTCTTTTTCTTTTTATCTGCAACGTCACATGTGTCAGAATCACCATCGACTTTAGCCAGCATTTCAGCCCCCTGGGTAACTAGGTATTCAAATACTTCAAGAAAATCTTTTTCAGCTGCAATATGGACGGCAGTATAGTGTTGATGATTTCTTATTTCTTTATTTACCTTTTTATCTTCAACGAGATGTTTAACAAAGTCAAGATCGTTATTCATTACAGCATATGCAAGTGGGGAATTACCAATAGCGTCGTTAGCGTCAGGATTAACTCCATTTTGGAATAAGTATTCCACGAGAAGTCTGTCTCTGCGTTCCATAGCCATCTGGATCGGCGTGACCTTTTGAGAACCGACTCCACACTCAACGTTTACGTTGCCACCGTTTTCTACCAAAAATTTAACGATTTCGAATTTGTATTCATCGTTGCGACTAATTTTAAGGGAAATACATAACGCAGTGTATTCATCATCAGGAAACTTCTGATTGACGTCTGCTTTCTTCACTTTAACGAAATATTTCATAATATCTAGATTATGTTTTGATGATGCCCAATACAAGGGGTTAAACCACGAGACATCAAGATCCTTCTGATCCAGATATATTACGAGAGGAAGATGTTGGTTGACAACCGCAGAGCGTATATTATATTCTCTAAGCGTATGCTTATTATCGGAATCCATTTCATCTAAATTTATTAACTTCTTTGAAACAACAAATTTAACTATTTCTAACTGTCCGTTCTCAACAGCATCGATCAAAAAAAATTTGTCGATATCCTTACTTTTTTCAACTGCTCCCTCATAAACTAGAAATCTAATAGCGTCAATGTTCCCCTCTTTAATGAAAACATACAATCGCGATTTTTGTTGAATATCTTGAAAACTCCTCTCCGCGCCTTTAGATATCAAAAAGTCATACATTTCCCTGCCGTGAATATGAATATTTTTCAAAGAAAAATAAATAGGTGTCTTTAATGCCTTGTTCTTTCTTTGAATAAAATCGGCATTATATTCCATTAAGTATTTAACTATGTCTAAATTCCCACCGCTGATTGCTTCGTGAAAAGATAAATTCCCTTCATCATCTTCCGCATCTTTGTTTGCCCCATTTAGGCACAACGCCATAAAATTATTGAGATTGCCATGACGAGCTGATAGATGCAAAGGTGTCGAACCGTTAACGGATTTCTCTTCTAGAAGAGTGTTACCATTGTTTAAAAATAATAGATTCGTAATGTCTGTTTCTTTTCGTACAACTGAAAGATGCAAGGGAGTATAACCTTCAACAGTTTTATCGCTTATTTTAGCTTTCTTATTCAGTAACATTTCCACTATGTCCTTCCGGCCGTTTGCTATAGCCAAGTGCAAAGCTGTGTACATATCAGGACTTGCAATGTCTACCTGAATTTTAGATTCTGCCAATAATTTTTCGACGATTTCTTTTTTCGTAAAATATACAGCATACATTAAAGGGGTATACTTTTTGTCTTCGCACACACAATTTATATCAATTTTCTGTTTTTTGTTTATTAAAAGCTCGACAATGCTTAGGTATCCTTTCATTGCAGCATAGTGAAGGGGCGTGACTTTATTTTTATCACCTTCATTAATATTGATGTTAGTTTGTTTTATTAATAATTCGACGTTTTCTGTTAAATTTTGGAGGGTTGCGAAATGTAACGCCGTCAAGCCTATGTCATTCTGCGCATTTATGTTAATATCAGGCATTCTCAACAGCTTTTTAGTAACATCAGAGTTATAAATGCCGTTTGAGACGGATACATGCAACGGAGTCAGTCCGGATTCGTCAGCCACATTCACATCAATATCGCGACTTTCTAACAAGCTGCTAACTGTTCTCTGAAATTGTCGACGACAGGCTATATGTAAAGGAGTCAGGTGAAGTTTGTTTTTAGCATTTACATCAGCGCCTTTGGAAATTAAAAACTTTACCAGATTTGATTTATTATTTTCTGTAGCTAGATGCAACGGTGTATTCCCATCAATATCTTTAACTTCAATTTGATTTGGATCTTTTGCTAAAATTCGATTTAACACGCATTCATTTCCTGCGGCTGCAGCTGCGTGAATAGGTGTTTTTTGAAGCTCAAATTGAGCAGATATGCTTGCACCTTGTCCTAATAAATCATCCATTATTTTAGAAAGTGTTTGACAGTTGTTGATAATATCACCAGCTAAGTTATAGAAATCCCTATTTAAATCCCTAAATTTAGACTGCGAACCTTCTAATATTTGCACTAATTCTGTTTTTTCATCCTGAGAGCACTGTGTTATTTTTCTATAAATATACCGATTATAATTGCTTGTATCTATTTCAAGAACCGGGTTTGCTAAATGCTGAATCGGCTGGGGATTCGTCCAATCACTGATGAGGGAAAAAGTTCCGTTGTTCTCATATTGTACTGCGTAACTTACTTTGGCTCCGTTTACCCAATCACCTAGTGGAGTACTGATTCGGCTGTCTGCTTTAACGTCTAAAAATGAAACTATAATATTGTTAACAGGATCTTCGTTAATTATCTCAAGCTTCATTTTGCTTATTTTTTCTTTGAGTGAAATCAAACTCTGGGTCCGATTTGATACGTCATCATATAATTGGTTCTTCAGGTACCGAACAAAGGGAATCTTTTCTACTTTTTTTAGAACTGAAATAACTTTATCAACCAGGCTGTTATTATTTTCAGTTAAAATATGTTTGAATTTAAAGAAATAGAATCTTAGGCGGGCAAAATAAAAATTAAATGCTTCTAACTCGCCTTTTTTGTAATAGTAATGTGCAAGATAAGTGTGATGTTCTAATAACGAGAATACGATTGAAAAATAGGTTTGCATGCCGTAGAACAAAGAAAAAATCGCACTAAATGCATTATCGTCCTTAATATCTTGCGGAATGGCATAACCATGCTGAATAATGAAAAATAAAGCTTTAAACAAGTCTCCATCCTCTTTAACCAAGTTATACAGTTCGTTATGACTAAGTTCGTGTTCAATAATATTTGCGTATTCATTTTTATCTGCTTTTTGCCACGCTTTCTTTTTTAAATCTACAAAATCCACAATTAAAGTAATTTGCGAAACAAGTTCTTTAACTTCCTGATTTTTAATGAAGTCCAGAACTTTTTGAAAATGTTCTCTCATTTCTTTCCTAGTCTCTTCGACTGCGATCAAAGTTTTGCTGACTATGTTACTGACATGCAGCAGAATCAGGGTATTTTGGTCTAACTTGCGATTCACTTCGTTAAATCTAGCTTTTAGAATATCTTTTATTTCGTCTGTCGATACATCTGAACAATCCATTGCAACTTCAATTATACTCCCAGCTCCTTTAACTATTGTCGAAGCAAGAGCGACACTGCCCATGACGGAGGTCAGTCCCGGAATCATAGCCAAAGCGCCCGCTATTTTAGTCGTTTCTTCGGCCAGTGAGCCCAAGGACCCTGCTACACCCCCAACTGTTTCAGAAAAGGGTGATAAAAATGATAAATACTTGCATACATCTGCCTTAGTTAATTCCCTCTTAACACGACCCGAACCGAACTTGTCATTGTGATTCGTATTTAAAGAATACATCATTCTAAAAGTTAATATAAATCTATGAATTATTGTATAAATGTATGAATTATTTCTTTAACAAAACGAAATATTAAAGTTAGAAAAGTATTATTTATAGAAAACAAGAAGAAAATGTTCCTTTTAAGAATCTATAACTAATTGAAATATGATTGGATTAAGTTATTATTCACTACACTGACTTTAATGCAAAAACCAGGTAAATTTTCAAAGGATACATAATTCTAAAAGAAAATACAAACCTATCAATTACTTACTTACAAATGAACAAATTTAATATATTTAGAAAAGTATTGCTAACTAGAAAAAAAGCTAACGTTTGCTTTTAAAAATATATATAATTACTGTAATCTAATGGAAAGAATAGCTAGGGTAATTTTTGCATCTATTTGATACATATATATATGTATCGAAAGTCACCATTTATGTTTGTTTAATTTTTCACTTATACGCCATCTGTTACTTTTAATGTAAAGGCTTGTCACTTCTTAATAAAGACAGCACAATAGCCAAATTCCTGAAACTTACTTTGATGTCAAGAAATATCATAGAATGCATTTCGAAGATAACATAATAAAGAATGTTACTGATGAGTTAAAAAAAAACTTATTTAAATTTCATAACAAGTCTAGACAATATGTTTTAAGACTTTTGAATTAAAAATTAAGTTCAGAAAATCACTTTTGCCACTACAAAGTGTATATTATATATCATTAAAAATTATTCTATGGATTGGATCGCAATTTCGTTCACATTTTCTCTACCTTAATAACGGTGACATGCAAAAGAAATCTCATGCACTATTGGAAATTATAGAAAAGTTAGACAACAATATAATTAATATTTTTGCCAGCAACAATACAACAATGATTTCGCTGAAATTTTTTACAACCTTAATCCGGTACCATATTCTGAATCAAAGGTTATGTTATTATTGTTATGTTATTATTATATTATTGTCTGCAACCTTAATCAAGTGCCACATTGAATCATATTGTCAAGTAAAGATAATTTTATACCCTGTTAGAAATTATAGAATTAGTTGAACAACCACACTGTTCATGTGTTTTGCCACCTTAATCCATTGCAATAATGAACCATATTATTAAGTAAAGATAATATTAGGGACTGTTAGAAATTGCGGAATAAGTTGAACCACAATAATGTTGAAACGAAATTTTCTGAAACCTTAATCCGTAATAGAATTGAACCCTATTATCAAAAGAACAAAATATTATACACAGTTTGAAATTATAAAATAAATTGAAATCTCATACGTTAGAATTTTCTGAAACCTTAATCCGTAATAGAATTGAACCCTATTATCAAAAGAACAAAATATTATACACAGTTTGAAATTATAAAATAAATTGAAATCTCATACGTTAGAATTTTCTGAAACCTTAATCCGTAATAGAATTGAACCCTATTATCCAAAGAACAAAATATTATACACAGTTTGAAATTATAAAATAAATTGAAATCTCATACGTTAGAATTTTCTGAAACCTTAATCCGAAATCAAATTGAATTCTATTATCAAAAGAACAAAATATTATACACAGTTTGAAATTATAAAATAAATTGAAATCTCATACGTTGAAATTTTCTGAAACCTTTATCTGATTTATTTTTTGCTTGATAATATGGTTTAATATTATCAAGCAAAAAATATATTATACGGGGTTTGAAGTTACGGAATGATTTTAACCGCAATGCCGCTCATATTTTTTGCAAACTTATTTCTGTCAACCATTTTTTGGCGCCACATTCTTCCGTATTGAGCACTTTGAAATTAAATACACGATGCTAAAACTAAATATATCAATCCGCCTTAAAGACGCAGTAACTTCACAAGTATTATGGTTCAGGCTCCAAGCATGCTCTCTTAAAATGAAAGAGTTATTTCCCCTCCTCAAAAAAGAGTTAAATTTTTTAAACTCAACTTCAGAGTGAACTACACTCTTATTTGAGCGAAATTTTTGCTTTGCGTTTACTCAAACTTGAGTGTTATTTATTTAAGCAATATTTGAGTGCTTCTAGAGTGATTTATTTATTATTTAATTGTGTGCGAGCGATAAGCTGGAATTTCTATCGTTTTATTTTAAAAAGCAAACGATAATAAATCTAAATGAATTCCCTGGTGCATAATGCAGGCTTACTTGATTTGATCATGAGGTACCTTTTGATAGATGAAAGTTGGCAGTGTGACAGTGCCAATTTGTCGATAACTCCTCCCTCCACATTGGTGACCTCCGGACGTGATTTGAACACGCAGTAACGCCCACTTCGATCCGGTAACGCGTACTTCGATGGATGGTTCACATTGAACAATTGCAGGGGTGAAATTGAATCGGAAAAGATGAAAGGCTTGTAGTAAAACCTTTTCGGTTATAGATAGTTTTTGAGATGAGTTTACTTTTTCTTTTATTAAACTATTCAACAATATCTACTTTATCATAGAAAAGAAGCAGTTTTTCAAAAACAATGCAGGAATGAAATGTCTTACGTACCAGTTTTTTCTCTTTTCCGTCTTGCTATATAACGGCTTTCAGCCATGAACAATTGAACAGTATGATTAAAATATATTCACTTAAATGATGCATAAAAAATCATTGAAATTCACACAAATTCAAGTTAAAAGGACTCAGTCAAGTAATACATATAATCACTAAAACTCGAGTGAAAATCACTCAAGTTTGAGTGAAAACGATCCACTCAAGTAATACTGAAAATCGCTCAAACACGAGTTAAAATCACTCAAGTAATACTGAAAATTACTCAAACACGAGAGAAAATAATTCAAGTTTGAGTGAAATTTTTAGTGAATTTGAAATTTTCTTAAGTGATTTTAACTCAAGAAGAGAAGGCCGCTTTTTTCTAGATAAAAGAGTTAAATAGCACTCAAGTTGAGTTATTTTCACTCGTTCATTTTAAGTGAGTATGGTTCAACATAGAAACAGATATTTTGAGAATGGTGAATTATCATAAAGAATACTTCAGACATCTATGTTTATTCGTTCAGATATAAGTGAGCGTAAGTCCAACTGGTTAGAGCTTTTCTTGAAAAAAAATATGAAGCAATCGTCAAAATTTGCAAAAGCAGATGTAAGAAAGTTATTAAATTGATTTAAATTACATTTAATTTTTGAAATTTGTACCAGAAGACAATTAATTAATTTGTACTTTTTGGCCAACAGATATTTTAATAAGTTTCGATCATCACAAACTTTTAAACTAATGTTTCCTATTACAAATCTAATGGGACAAAAAATATCCTTCAAGATTTAAAGAAAATCTAATTTTTGATTATCATGGAGAAAGAATTCTGAAAAAAATGGTTTGGTGCTAAATATAAAAATTCAAATTTGGTTATTATTTGGAATTTAATATTATTTACAATTATATTTATGTGTAACAAAACTGTCTAAATGATAAAATATAAAACACGATATATAAGATTTGATTTGATTTTTATTTTTATATATTTTTGAAGGCTTTAAAAGAGCATTGTAAGAAATTCGGACTGTATAAAGTACCGGCACTTAGGGTGCATCATCCGTAAAATAAATTTTCTACAGTGAAATATTATAGTGTAGATTTAACTGTAATGTTTATTTAATAAGAATGAGTGAGTGATTTTAGGATAATTATAACTGTAAGAAGTACGGTAGATCAAATTTGTTGTTTCGTGACATGTTCCGGTATTTTTTATTTTTGTTTACTGTAATTTCATCCTAACTTTTTGACAAAGTAGAAGAGTCCTTAACTGGATAATGTACTTTATACGAGTTCCGTAATACTAATTTTTACTATCCTTGTCAAACATTAAAAAGGAAAACAGTGGTCGAAAATTGATAATCAAGCTAGGAAAAATAAAAACGTAATCAAATTCTTTCAAAACCAGTTTTAATGTTTAATGAAACTTGCAAATGCTTCTTAATTTCGTCTGACAATTTCTCCCTGTCTCGAACAGGTTGGTTGTCGCGTTACATGGAGAATAAATCAATAAGACATTATATAGGACCGAAGAACCTATACACTGTTCCAGATATATCAAGGCAAATATCCGAATAAATATCTAGTGGATAGTCACTAATCTGTAGCAACAAGGCACAAATGGCAGGACATGGGAAAAAAATGTTCAAGTGACAGTTCTTCATAAAGACTAAGAGGATACCAGAGTTGTCCCGGATATCAGAGAAAGAAGCTCCGGCAATCCCTTCTCGTGGAAATGGACACGAATTTAACAGGTTCAGATGAAATATGCCTCACAAGTAATACGCTAAATATCGATAAGGATTTCAATTTTAGAATTCGTATCTGAGTTTTTTTTTTTGACAGATTTAAAAAGTGTAAATTAAAGGATTTCCTCGCGGAACACCTTGATTGTACCCTTTAAGAGACGAATTCATTACCCTTTGAAAATGATAGAACTACTAAATATCAGTGATCTTTCTAAAAATTGCATATATTTTGGATAAATCAATGATTTCCGATCCACCTGACAAAGAGAGAATTGTATAAAAAAAGAGCTTTTAGTAAAACAAAAGTAGATAAACATAGTATTGTATTGTATTCAACATCATGATTAAAATATGTCTGAATGTCACTTAAAATAAAGAAGGCAGATGGGATATTTTGATACGCAGAGAATATGCTCTGTCAGTAGTCGTTGAATTCGATTTTACTGAGACAGTTTTGGTTTTCTTCATTTAATCTTTCAAGCAGATGTGTTTGCTATATCAATTGAAGCCGATTCAATTGTTACTACTTTTGCAGCTTCAAAATGGATTTCTTTTTTGTATCACACACATTTTCATGTCAAGCAAAGAATCTTCAGAGATGAAGAACGACATTTATTAGTGTTGAAATTTTCCTGGGACAAAACATCGTATGTACAAAAACTCACTGAGAAAAAATTGCAACGGAGCAGCAAATCGTATGAACGAAACTAAATTTAAAACAAAAAATTTCAGTTGTAAGAATAAAATGCTTTCAAAATATTGATGATGCAAACAAATGCGCTAATTTTGGTACAAATGTCCTACTATGGAAAAAAGTCATCTACATTTTAAATTAATTTATTATTTCAATTTCGTAGTGAAAAACTTATTCATTTCTTAACAGAGATGCAAGAAATGTATAAACTGAACTTTTTGAATAAGTTTTGAGCTAATGATTTTATTTTCACGAATTAATATTCAGTTTTAATGATTCGTAGGCTTAAACTTAAATATTCTAATTAGTACACATGATAATTTAAGTTACGAAGTCAAACATAGATACGTGTTTTCCCTGAACAAACAAAACTCTTTTTCCGATGGGTTTTGCTTTCTGAACCTCAAACTGTGGGAGGTAGCCCAGTCGGGAAATATGGTTTCAATAACTTAGTGAAGAGAGCAGTCGTGAAGAGAGTGAAGAGAGTTAAAACCCTTTGCATTTTAAATTTTATATATTTTATATACAGGCGTATTTCTCCTTAATTCGAGAATTGTTCAAATCATAGATTCTCAACCTTTTCAGCTGCCCTCTAAGGAGCAGAAAAATTTTAAATACCCCGCTTTGTGAAAATCCAGTTATTTAGAGCATGGTGACGGAAGGGTGTGTGCTGAATTATAAAATGTAACATTTTAAAGCAACATAAAAAAGTACAAACTGTTCAAAATATACATTAAGGAAATTACTATAGTTTGAATAACAAATGATAACAACAAAATAAAAATTTAAAATACATGTGTCTTCATGTGTCTATGTTGAGGCTTTATTTCTGATCGCTGTACTTTCTTGCGTTTGAAAGGAAAGTAAAATAATAAGAATATGGCTTCAGAAAGATCAAAAATAGAAACAAGGTTGATTCCAAGCCACATCCCCATATAGCCTCCAATATAGCTGAAAAGTTCAATACTCTAAAGAAGAAAGAAAGGTTATAACTTATTATATTTACAAAAAGTTAAGTAAAGAACTTTCTCGGAAAGTGTGGTACAAATGTACAGTGCGCAAAAAAATATTCACACATTTGAATAATTTTTGATCTTATGATCGGATTTTCAAATACTAAGACTGAATCTTAACCTTAATGGTCAGATAGGGTGACCTCATATATTCTGATTAATAAGTAGAGGCGATATTTTAAATTACGAAATAGGACACAAAAAAAGAGTATTTTCTATGAGAATTTATTAAGATTTCTGACCCCAAAAATATAAAGAGTAGTAGCATTTCGGGAAATAAAGTTGACCAGTCGAGTTCTTTTAGTTTGATCCGTCGAGATGTCTGAAATTTGGTCCACTTTTTGCGTTTTCGTTGAATCTCGAGAACTTTTAAAGATAATTGAAAAAATTCGGCTCACAATTTCAAAGTTGGTTATCAAACAAGATTCAGTACAAAAAATAAGTTTTAGTACACATTTATTATTTTTAATTATTTTATTGTATAACAGTTGGAATAATTTATAATTGTAGAGTATACAATTGGTTGGTTTTTTATTTTTATTTTAAGCACTGTGCTCCATAATAATGCTAAATGAACTGTAATGATTTGCAATCTGTGTATAACTTTCTTGAAACAAGATTAAATATGCCTCCAAGTTCTATCAATTTATGGAAGAAAATTTTTAAAGAAAAGTGTAGGTGAACAATTTTTTTAAAAGGGGTGGGTGGTTTTTCTTTTGTTTTAGAGTAGCAGTGCAAAAACTTTTTCCCTAGTTACTTGTCAAACAAGCTTTTTTTTTCAATATTGTTAAATAATTTTTTTATAGTGTTTATTGTAAAAATTTTAACTGCGTATTTTTTTTCTTCTCCTGGTCACACCATGTACTATATTTTATGTGTACACTGAGAAAAAAGTATGGTCAAAATTATCAGAACATGGTAAAATTTACCCTTTTTCTATTCTGGTTCTAGTTTAAGATAATAAAAAAAAATTTCGGTATTTTTTACCGAAGCACTTTAGTAATGTATTTAAATTGACGTTTTTTTAAAAAAACATACGTTTTTTTTAAAAAACATATCTCATGTGACTAACTGAAGTGAGTCACGTGACATACTTTGTGACTAGGACTGGGCTATAAATCGATATATCGCGACATATCGATTTAACGCCTATATCGGCAAACCGATACAGCAACTTTCATTCCAAGCGATGCATCAGAAATCTGATTTAAGCGTCGAGTGAAGAAGACGATATAACGATATAGCGATACACGCAAGGACTTTCTCTTACGTTCCGATGCCAACTCGCGCTGTGGAAGACGATATTGTTTCGTTATGTTGAGACGGCCTTGACTGATGAGCGGTAGAATCAGAATCACTTTTGAGACCTTATATCGTTATATCACATGTTCGTTTTCGCACCTTCGCGATTTGAAATCGTTTCTTGTAGATTATTTTCAATGGGATTAACTTCGTGATCGCCGTCGTAACCTTGTTCTGAACGCAATCTATTATTGAAAAGAATTTATAAAGAAAAGTTTCTTCATTAATTAGGTAAGTTTTTTATTTATTTTCTGACAAAACTTTTTTTATATTTTTAAATGTGAAAATTATCGGAAATCTAATTTAAGGCATCCATAAGGAATTACAAAGTAAATAAATTTGTTAGGTTATTTTTTTACTTTCTTTTAATTTATTAAAAACCTTTCGGATAAAACTTCTAATAATTTAATGGGCTTCTATTACTGATTTTAAATTTATAAATCTTGAGTTGTTTTTATTTTTAGAAATAAAGTTAAAACAAAACTTATTTTTTGGACATAAGTCAATAAACTTTATTTGTTCAAAAGAATGTGAAAAGTTGGCGAATTTTATTCATTTCTCTTTTTTTTTTATCAATTACTACTTCGTTTTATTAGAGAGTAAAATCATTATTTTTTTTTAATTTTCGTTTTATATTATTAGTTAATTAGCTAAATATATTACCGAATATCACAATTCTTTTGTTTTTATTTTTAAGAATTTAATTACGAAACTTTGCCTTACTTTGTTTTTCGTTCATAATTCGGTCATTATTTAATTTAATTGAATTATTTATATGAAATAATAATAAAAATAGTGTTTAAGAAGCATTTTTTTTCTAAAATTTATTTAGCTCTTTGTTTTAAGCATACAAATAATTTTTTAACGAACTTATTTTTTAAATTTTGTTCCTATGCTGTTAGGTAAATATATTGATAAATTTCACTTTTATTTATTTTTTTATTTTTAAACTAAGAAATCTTTTGTTATTTGCGTGGTCATTTTTAGAAAATATAACAAAACTTGTGTTTACTTCTTCATTAAGAATTTGAACATTACGATCGAACTTAATAATTCTGTAATTATTTACGCATAATAGTACAAGCAAATATTGATTTGTTAAAAAAAGTTTCTTTTTAAAAAAAAAAAAATATTTCTAACACTTTGTTTTAAGTGTATAATGAATTTCTTAACAAACTTTTTTTTTAATTTTTTAAATTTTCTTTCAATAATTTCAGCTAGATATCTTTATAAAATTCCCTTTTTATTTTTAAACTGAGAAATCTTTCAGAGAACGAAAATTTTAAGAAATTATTACAAATCTTATGTTTACTTTTTAGTTTAAAATTCGAACATTTTTAATTTTAAACTTCGGCTTTTAGTCAATCTAACTTTTATTTTAATTAAAATATATTTTGAAATTTTAAAATCAGCTTTTGTTTAATAACAATATTTTTTTTCATTAAGGGTGTTTTAGGGGTTAACTTAAATTAAGACTGCTTATACCTTATAAACGATAAAGAAGTGCAAATATTTCATTCTGTATCTACACACATTTTTTCAATAAATATTTTAAGTAAGATTTGTACATCTTAGTCAATTTATTTAATATCTTTCTTAAGCAAAACATATATATTTTCAAATTTATAAATTGATTTAAATCAATATGCGTATGAAGTCTTGATAGAAATCTGACTTTCTGTGCTTTAAAGTAAATGAAATTCAAAAATACTATATCGCGATACATCGCTATATCGCGATGCAAAACTGACGATATATCACGATATATAATTTCTAATATCGCCCAGTCCTATTTGTGACTCACTGAAGTGAGTCACAAAACGTGATATGAAAACTACAGAAATACTACTTTTAAGATTTCCGTTTTATAATTAAGGGAACTATAAAGTATGCGTTGCCTTATGGTTATACATACCATAGTAAACAATATTTCGTTATTTTAAATAAGTCACAGTTTTGACTACAATTAAATTTTAGATTTGTTGTTTAGTTTTGATTCATAATTTTCATAGAAAATTATGAATCCTTCTTCAACAATTTTGATTCATAATTTTCATAGAAAAGTATGAATCATTCTTTAACAATAGGATGAAATTTGGACAATAGTAATCGTAATAGAAGTAATTTTAGAGAAAGTTTTAAACAGAGAATCGAATTTCTAGTTACTTACTTTATATTTTGGTTGAAAAATATGTCTTGATAATATAAATTTTCTGAAACTAACTCGGAGATAAATGGAACTTAACCTGCAAGAAGTCATATTTATTTTTTAACAAACAAACTTTGTATGTAAGTCAGCATTACTAGCAATACCAAAAAATATCTTTTGTACTTATAATAATTAATAAAGGACTTACAAAATAAAACAGGTCCAGAAAATAAATACACGTAAGTTAAAACTAACTTTGCATACGAAGGAAAATATTGCAATAAATAAATTTTAAACAAAATCAATATGCGCTAAATCTAATTGCAAGTAACATTAATTGAGCTCAAGCTTTAATTAAATAACAAATGCATTCGTAAATTATCATTATTATTGTAACACATTTTTATTTGATACAAAATTTAGTAATTATATTCTTTTAATATCTTGTTTTATAATAATAATATCTATAATAATAAAAATAATACAATTGTAACACATTTTTTTTCTCTTTTTATACATATTCATTAATTTTTATTCAATATCGAGGGTTAATATTCTGCATCTGTGTTTTGATAATTAGTCAATTTTTTTTAAAACAAATGAAACAATATCAATGAATTGCTGGAATATAAATTGCAGACTATGACGATTTGTGAATGAGAAACACTGACATTATTGCTACCGTTTTTTGTATTATCTTTATTTCAGGTCTTTTTCAAAACAGTATCACACAAGAAGGGGTGGGTCTTGAAAATGTTTTTTTCTTATTTTAAAACATGAATAATTGGTAAATACAAAGTGATATATGTATATATATATATATTTAAACTTTAGGATCAAATTACTTTATAAAGTACGACCACTTTAGGTGCGTTATTATTATAACTATTGAGTAAACTATTAGAGTAAAATCAAGTATTTCTGTAAAATCTATTTTTAGCTTAATTTTTACAGTAATATTTATTTAATAAGAATGATTAAGTGATTTTGCGTTAAGTATTATTGTAATAATTACGGTTTTATTCGATTTTTTTCCGCAATATGTTCCTTTAAAAATGGATTTTACGGTAAGAATTACCGGCATCCTGTGTGCCGGTCCTTTCTTAAAGGGATTTTTTGTATGAGGTCAAAAGATAAACCATATACAGTCTTACATCCAGAATCAGCCACCAAAGCTTTTTTTCCGTTTCTGGCGTATGTCTTATCTTAGTTAATACAAGAAAGAGTTTTATTATAATTTTAAGCAGCTGTTTATTTAGGTCGATGGGATAAATTACATAATTTTAAATATTTTAAAATTTTTGCCAAAAATAAAAACCACAGATTGAGCACAATTTGTGTCGCAAATTAATAAAGCGAAGTAAAACCAAAACCGTGTTTGAAAAAAACACTTTTGTTGACAGCGGGATTACAAAATATGAACAGAACCGTGATAGTCATGATTATCTGAGTCATCTCATCCACCCAATTGTTTTTCAAATAATTGACTCTTTATTTTACAATTATATCTAAAATACTAATAAATGACTAAGAAGTTAATAATAACTAATATTTTTTTTAATTTCAGTTTATTCCGCGAAATTTGATGCATAAAAAATAATTTCGAAAACAAATTATTATGTTAAAAAAAAATTAAATTTGAATTAGTGTTTTAAATAGTTTAAAAAGAGTTTACCGTGAAGGGTTTATTCCGAAGCATAACCTCCTTATAAAGCAGTTTTTCTAAGTTCTGTCGCCAAGGAAACTAAAAAGGCCATAGTTTAATTGTCTCAAATCAATGCGATGATTTTTAATTGTATATTTAATCTTGCCTTGAAAAATTATAAGGGCTTTAGAAAAAACAAACATTATATTTTAAAAGTTATTAATTTTTTTTAAATATCGCTAAATTGGCTATATTTTTCCACCTCGAAGAAAATTTTCAAAATCACTGCAGTTTTTGCAAATTTTTATGAGCCCAGGAAATGTAGCATAAGTTTTTGTTGCAGTGTGTTTTGTTGCAGTAAGTTTTTATATATTAAAAAATTATATCACAAATCCTCTTTTGACGAAATTATGGCTTCTCTCCATATTGACGTTTTGTGCCATTTTCAAAATAAGCGTAAGCAGTGCTGGCTTTAAATAGGCTAAGCTAGACTTAACCAACATTCGTAACACTTTCAAACTCATAGCAGTTATGAAAATGGCGTATGATTTGCAAAAAAAAGCATTATTTCGTATTACGACAGAGCCTTCGAAAAACAGTGTTATAAGGACCATTCACGCGCTATCGTGGAATTTCGATCGAACCACGAAACCAAACTAACGTTGTCTTTCAGGTGTTAAGAACATAAAATAAGTTTCCATTATAACTCATTGCTCAAAGCTGTTAGCTTACAAGAGATTTGAATGTTATATTTTAAGTACTTGAAAAAAAAAACAGAGTGGTTTGCAGTTTAAATGAAACTCGGCATAACGCTGATATCATAAGTTTTTTTTCCCTTTATCGGCAGTAATCGCACGCGAACGATTGTTTAGATTTATGTTCGAAAATTGCTTTTCTTACTTACTGCTCAATTTACTGGATCCTAGCACAAACAGTATTAGTTAAGTTATTATTGAAATTTCTTAAGTCATAATAGAAACACACGCGGTGACACACACACAATTAATTATTTAATATTATTTTATAACCATTTATTATCTTTATAATTATCTATATTTGCTTTTAAATTTATATTTATTAATTTAAATTTTTTTTAATTACTGAAAATGCGATATTTTCTTTTTTTAAGCTCGATAGTTAATCTTTTTTATATTGTTAAATCATTCATTAAGCAGTAAAATAAATATTTCTAATACCATGACATAAAAATAGTTTATTACCCAATATAAAAAAAAACAAATAAACAAGAATTGATTAAAAAATTACCGTGTCAAATTGTAATCCAAGGTGACACAATTTTCCAATCCTCTATTGCTACCCGTGATGCTTTAGATAGTTGTTTTGGGATATCGATTGACCTGCATTTACTTAAATCCACATTGGACTAAATTGTGATGCCCAAACTAAAATCGATTACCCATTTTTTTCATTCTTTCGAAATTTATCAACTTTTTTTTAGAAATTTATTTGTTTATGAGGATCTAAAAGAAAGTCTATATAATTCACTTAGAAATATAGCTCATTTCAATTTTAAGTTTTGCATAATTTACGAACAATTGCATAGGAATATGTATTTTTGCTAGTAAAAATGATTATCTTAATGTTTCATTTCATTGAAAGAATATTTTTAAACTAAGAAAAAAAAACTGTTTTCGGCCAAACTATTCTATAAATCTCCCCTTTTCGAAAGAATTTTTGAAACTTTTATCCTTTTTTTTAATTTTTTAACCTTTTGATTTTTTATTAACTTTTTAACCTTAATCAAATTTTATATCCTATTATCTGCCAATATTTTTTCTTCAAATTAAATTATTCATAATAAACGAAACATTTCAGCCAACTATGTAGTCACAACGTTACGCATGATTTATCTACTCTCACATATACAAGATTCGCAAAATCAAATTTACTCACTTTTGAAAAATTCTTATTTTTACATATTCCTTTTTAAATATATATATTAGGGAACCTGCCTTACTAAGCATTTAAAGAAACATAATCAAAACATAAAAGAAACAAAGTTAGTAATTCTAGTATGATTCAATTTTTCATTGTAAAGAAAATATTTATACGCTTATGTATTTTATTTACCTATTTTAATGAAATAAAAATTCTGGAACTTACTTGCAATTTTCCTCTCCTACGTCACACTATAAGAACAAAAGTGAAGAACTTTATAATCTCAGGTGATGATAAAGTTTTAATTGAAACAAAATTTTTCCAATATTTTTATTGTAAAGATAGGATAAGAAGGATAAGATAGGATAGGATATTGTAAAGATAGGATAAGTGCTTATAGAGACTCGGTTAATCTTGATTTCATACTGAAATCATTAGCTTTAGAACATTTCATTTTAAAAATTAACTGTTTCTCTAAAGCAGCAGTTCCCAATTACGGATAAGGAACCCTAAATGATTTAGAATCTTTCGGCGGAACCCCTATTTCATAAATAAAATTAGTATCTTCGATTGAAAAAAGGCAATAATAACAAGATATAAATTATTTGAATCTTATTTAATGAGCCGCAATTACTCAGGTGATGGAGCGTTTGCCTTCCAATGGAACCGGGTTCGAATCCTGGTGAGGGCTGGTCGATGCGAATTCCGTATCCGGCTTGCACCGATCGCTGTGCTGACGTGAAATATCGTTAGTGGTAGACGGGTCATGGGTGTGAGTCCCCTTGTAGTCTGGCTAACCGTGGGAGGTTCTCGTGGACTAACGCAAATGCGTTTTAGTTCCATCAAAAAGAAATTTCTCTCAATACTTGATCCAGGAGTTCCCTTGTCTACTGGATTGAGTTCAAAATTACAAGGTTATGGAGTTGAACATTATAATGTTCAACTAGTTCAATGCAGTCGTGAATCCAAAAAATTGAGTCGGCTGTTCAATGACGGATATAAAGCAAAATTTTAAATATTATATGAAATATAAAGTAAAATCTTATTTAACGGCGTCGTGGGGGCTCAGGGGATAATGCGTTCGCTTTCCAATCAGGTGAACCGGGTTCGAATCCCAGCGATGGCTGTTTGGTGTATCTTCTTCTACTTGCATGACAGTCCCTTGTGGCCCAGAGCCATCTCCCTATTCTGCTCTTTTCTTTTCGATTGTTTTCCAAGCAATAATTTTCAGAATTTTAAAGTTTTATCCCACACAGTTGAGCCTTCTGATCTTAGGCATACCCGTAAGTCTAGTTCCCATTGGTTTGATTTATGCATAAGCTAAAAACGAATAAAGTACACTGAAAAAACTTTCGAAAAAGAACTGTTACAAATTCTGAGAATGATTATCAGAGAAACATAATTCTTTATTTTAGGATTTGATCATTTTATATTGAATGGAAAAGTTCGATAAGAAATAATGAGGCATTTTTTTATAAATGCATATCATTTTCATTATTTATTTCATGCATTCATATTAAAATAAATATTTTTAAAGTAAACTTTGCTAGTTCTTTTTTATAGTTATTTTTTAAATCCTTTCATAAAACTAATTATCAAATAAATGATAGTTTTTTGTATGGATGTAAAAATAATAAAGGTTTTAAAAATTATTAACTGGTTAAGGGAATTTAAACTCTTGGAACCCATGCGAGCCTTCTACGGGATCCCAGGGTTCCACAGAATACCATTTGGAAACCGCTGCCCTAAACCACCCATATTAGTTGACTTCAGAGAAGCCTCTCAGTCTGTCGAAATGCATCGCTATACACAAATTCTGATCTTCCAGAAAATAAAGCAAACTGGACTGTTAGGCAGATCAACTGAATAGAATAATCTTCTCCCATCAAAAATTTGCAAAAATCTCCATAAGTTGGCATTATGACTCCCAAGAAATTAAAATTCTCGGAACCCATGTGAGCCTTCTACGGAATCCCAGGGTTCAACGGAACGCCATTTGGAAAACGCTTCTCTAAAGCACTCATATTGGTTGACTTCAAAGCAGCCATTCAGGTTTTCATGATAAATCAATACACACTAATTCTGACTTTCCTGAAAATGAAGCAAACTGTTAGGCAGATCAGCTGAATAGTCTTCTCCCATCAAAACTTTGTAAAAATCGGCAAAGTGGGCATCATGACCGCCTTCTTACTTGCCCACGTTTAGTTAAAGAGTCTCAGAGACTTGGTGAAATAGCCAAATTATATTGCATTGCTGGAATTTAAGTGAACTTTTACTGGTCAAAAGCTAACTAGTTTTTTTTCTATTTCCTTGCCAATTACTGTCCTGTAATTATAATATTTTTTTCTGACCACTCTTCCTAGTTCCATTGAGCTGGCTGATCTCTACTGATGGAAATTCCACTTAGCCACGTTCAACAACAACAACACTGTTTTTTCACAATCACTTACTGTTCCCGCGCCAAATTAATTAAAAAAAGATCAAGAGATGGCGCTGGGAAGAGTCATGTGTATTAAGTGAAAGAGAAATAAAAAAGATGGAGGAAGAGCAAGTCGTGTGTCCTTTATTGTGGTAAAAAACAAAAAAAAAAAAGAACCAGCTAAAAGTTTTTCTGATCTAATATTGTTCAGATGGTCCGTTGTCAGCCTGAAGGGGAATCCCGGTGAGCTCTTTCCAATCTTTATTTGAAATAATTAGTTAGGTGAATTTGTTGTTATAAAGTTTAATTGCATATTTTAAAATGGACGCATTAAAAATAAGAAAAAAAGTTTTGAAATCCGCTTTAACGCGGCATAAAGATAAAGTTGCGTCCACGTTAAAAAGTGTTGATAGTATACAATTAAAACTTTTTGAAACTAAAACTAATGAAATTTCAAATGATTTAAAATTAGTGTTTAATGGAATTTTTGAAGCTTGTAGTTCGGACGATTTAGATGGTTATATGGAAGAAAAAGATAATATTGATGATTCTATCGATGAATTAAAAATAATGATTAACCGTCAACTGTCCGAAATCAAGGGCGAATCTTTGAATTTAACTACACCTGTAATAAGCGGTAGTATTAATGATATAAAATTACCAACTCTTTCGATTCCAACCTTTAATGGTAAAATCGAAAATTGGATAATGTTCAAAGATATATTTAAAGCTAGTGTAATTGAAAACAAATCCATTTCTAACGCTATGAAATTGCAATATCTTAAAGGTAGTTGTAAAGATGAAGCAATAAGGGTAATAAATTCAATTTCCATTTCGGACGCAAATTTCGATATCGCGTGGAAATTATTAGAAGAAAGATATTCGAATAAACGTGAGCTATTAAATGCTATTATTAAAAAACTTGTGAATCAACCGAATATCACTGAAACAGCTAGTTCGATTTTGAATTCAATAGACATAACAAACGAGTGCGTTAGATCGCTAGATGTGTTAGAAAATAAAGTGGAAAATTTATCAGAAACAATGATAGTTTTCATAATTGTTGAAAAATTTGATAAGTCGCTTCGTTACTGGTGGGAAGAAGAATTAAAGAATTCGGACGAATTCGGTACACTAAGTCAATTACTTTCCTTTCTACAAGGTCAAGCTAGAACGCTTCAAAATAGTAAAATGAAAGAAGGGAAATTAAACCGTAATTCGCAAAATAAAATTATGAGTATGGTTTCAACAAACGAGAAAAATAATCATTTAAGATGCATTAAATGTAATCGAGAGGAATTACACGGATTATATAAATGTCCCGAATTTATTTCTCTTTCCGTGCATGAAAGATACGAATTTGTAAGAAAGAACAATCTTTGTTTTAATTGCTTAAAACGGCATTCAGTAAAAAATTGCTCATCTAATTATCGCTGTCAAAAATGCCATAAAAAACATTTCGTGATGCTTCATTTTGAAAATTATAAACAAAACGATAATGAAGTCAAAACAACTGGTGATTCATTTTCGATTCCGAACTCCCAGGAAATGTTGGCGCCGTCGAAACTTAATCCAAATGCAGATAGTTTCAATTCTTCAAATAATCAAAACACATTTTCTGCCACATCTGTGCAGAGAATGAATCATGAAAAAATTGTTTTTCTTTCGACCGCTAATTTATTCATAATAAATTGTTGTGGAGAATTAATAAAGGTTCGAGCTTTATTAGATCAAGGGAGTTATTAGAACTGAGTTGGCAGATTTATTGGGCATAAAAAAGGAAAAGGTTTCTTTTACGGTTTCGGGGTTAAGTAATGCTAGAATAAATGTAAAATCTAAAATAAACGCAGTGATTTCTAATGGATTTGGTTTCAATTTTTCATTAGAGTTTTTATGCGTATCTAGCATATCGGATGCTATCCCAACTAATCGTATTGCATTTCCAATTAACTGCATTCCCGAAAATGTAAATTTAGCGGATCCTCAATTCTACCAACCTGGAAAGATCGATGTTTTATTAGGAGCTGAGATTTTCTATGAAATATTAAAATTCGGACAAATTGAAATTCCCGATACGAATTTAAAATTACAAAATTCTGTCTTTGGCTATATAGCCACAGGTACAGTTTCAAGGTCTGCATGTGAGAATCCGCAAAAAACTCATTGTGGACTAATTTACGATTGTAATGATTTAGAAAGCGATATTAAAAAATTTTGGGAACTTAAATCAATAGGGATTAAGGACGATCCTGGGTTTAATGAGTTAGAGAAATCCTTAGAAACCTTTGAAAAAACTGTGAGGTATAAAAATAACCGGTATGAGGTAGAGTTACCTTGGAAAAGAGATTGGAGAGAGCTCAATGATAATTTTAAAGTTGCGGAAAAAAGATTAAATTCACTTATGAAAAGATTTCAAAGAGATTCTGATCTCCACTTAGAATATTCGAACACTTTGCTTGAATATAAAAATCAGAACATTATTGAAAAAGTTACTGAAGCAACTAAACCTAACAATAGAGCTGTCTATTATTTACCACATCAACCGGTTATCAGAGAGGAAAGTCAGACTACAAAATTGCGCATAGTTTTTGATGCGAGTTCGAGTAAGGATTTCAAATGTTTAAGCCTGAATGACTGCCTGTGGGTTGGAGAAAATCTTAATTCCAAGATTTTCGATATATTAATAAGCTTCAGGCTGAACAAAATCGCCTTTATCGCCGATATTGAGAAAGCTTTCCTACAGGTATCACTTTCTGAAAAAGATAGAGACGCTGTAAGATTCCTGTGGAAGGAAGATGGAATTCTTCAAACTTATAGATTCAGCCGAGTGCTCTTCGGTGTAACAAGCAGCCCGTTTCTTCTTTCTGCGACAATAAGGAAACACCTGAAGTTATTTCAAGACATGTATCCCCTTACTACAGACTGTTTGCGTCGATCCTTTTACGTAGATGATTTCATTTCGGGAGCGGACAGTTTGGAAGAAGCTCTAACTGTTTCTAAAGAATCTCTAAGTATCATGAAAAAGGCTAGCATGGTATTGCGAAAATGGAAGACTAACAGCGACATTTTGAGGCAACTGTGGAAAAATGAAGGTTTTCAAAGTGATTCAAACAACATAGAAACACATCCAACTAAAGTTTTAGGGATGACGTGGAACATAGAGGACGATAACTTCATTTTGGATATGCCGAACATATCAGATATACCCTTTCAAGAAAATACTAAGCGATCGCTCATGAGAATGATAGGAAAAATATACGATCCGCTAGGGTTGTTAGTTCCATATACGTTAAGAATAAAGTGTTTAATGCAAGAATTGTGGTCAAAAGGTATATCGTGGGACGACGAACTTCCACTTAACATCAAAGAGCAGTGGGTTCAGTGGTGTTCTGAGATTCCTGTTTTAAAAAATGCGAAGGTTCCTCGATATGTGCCGAACTCTTGCTCTGATGAGGAAAACGCAATACTGGAGATACATGGATTTTGCGACGCGAGTGCGAAAGCTTATGGCGCGTCAATTTATGTTAGATTTTTAAAAGAAAATACCATAGAAGTAAAATTGCTTACATCTAAATGCCGTGTTGCGCCCTTAAAAAAATGACTTTACCGAGATTGGAACTTCTAGGTGCCTTATTGTTAGCCCGATTGGCTAACAAAGTAAAACAAATAATGGATCAAAAACGAATATCGGATGTTTTTTTGTACACCGATTCAAAAATAGCTTTATACTGGATTAAAGGATCCTGTAAAAAATGGAAATCTTTCGTAGCTAATAGAGTTACGGAGATACAAAAACTGACTGACACCAATTCTTGGTCGCATTGTGCTGGCAAGAACAATCCAGCAGACTTTGTGACTAGGGGTACTTCTGCTGAATTTCTTCTTGGCAACGATGTGTGGTGGAATGGCCCTCAGTTTTTGAGAGACAAAACTGATCTTTCAACAAATGGTGATCTGATGTCAGTTTCAATCGGTGACATTTCAGACGAACTAAAGAAAAATAATGACATTGATGATTTTCAATTTAATTTTACTTGTCTTAATCATGATTCCATTATTGATGATATTCTCAAACTTAGTAATAATTTTATAACTATTATTCGTATTATGTGTTATATTCTTAGATTCATTAATAATGTAAAAGGTAATAATAGGATTATCGGACACCTTACGCATGAAGAACTAAGGAAAGCAGAGGTAAAAGTTCTTCAAATTGTTCAACAGGATCATTTTATGCAGGAAATAAAAAATCTCAAAGAAGGTAAGAGTGTTTCATATAATAGTAAGGTGAGATCCTTAAATTGTTTCTTGGATAATAACTTTATTTTGAAAGTGGGTGGAAGATTAAAAAATTCTAACTTAAGTATGAATAAAAAACATCCCATAGTATTGCAAGATAAACACCCACTTACTTCGATTATTGTAAGATATTATCATTTAATCTATTTACACGTAGGTTCTAATACATTGTTATATCTTTTAAGACAAAAATTTTGGATAATGAATGGGCGTAACATTTGTAGAAAAATTGTACACGAATGTCTTGTTCGTTATAAAAGTAAACCTGTATTGGAGAATCAAATTATGGCAGATTTGCCAAAAGAAAGAGTAACCCCTAGTTTTCCCTTTATGAATGTGGGGACCGATTTCTGTGGTCCGTTCTATGTAAAGTTTAAAAACCAACGTAAGGGACAATTGAATAAAGTATACGTGTGTATATTTATATGCCTGAGCACTAAAGCCATTCAGTTAGAATTCGTAACAGATCTTACATCTGAAGCATTTATTGCATGTTTAAAACGTTTTTTTGGTCGTCGCGGCAAATGCTCTAAATTGTTTAGTGACAATGCAAAAAATTTCGTTGGTGCTAGTGTAGAACTTAAAAAACTACATAGAATGGTTAAGTATCCAGATGAGATCTTAGCAAAATTTCTTTCCAGTCAAGAAATTGAGTTTAAATTTATACCTCCGAAATCACCAAATTTCGGCGGAATTTGGGAATCGGGTGTAAAATCCTTTAAGCATCATTTAAAGCGTGTAGTCGGAAATTCTCATTTAACTCTTGAAGAGTTCGTTACAATAATTGTGGAAATAGAAAGTGTTCTTAATTCAAGACCACTTACTCCGTTGTCCTCCGAGTTTGATAATTTTGAAATTTTGTCCTCCGGACATTTTTTAATAGGCCGCCCCTTAACTTCCATTGTTGAGCCTCAGATTGTTGACATTCCTGAAAATAAACTTTCTAAATGGAAAAAAATTACTAAATACAGTCAACAAATTTGGAAGCTCTGGAAACGAGATTATCTATCCCATTTGCAACAACGGGGTAAGTGGATGTTTCCTAAAAACAATGTTAAAGTAGGTTCATTAGTTTTGATTAAAGACGAAAGTATGCCTAGTACCAAATGGTTGACTGGAAGAATATCGGAAATTATTTTTGGTAAAGATGAAAAAGTACGAGTTGTCAATATAAGGTTGGCCAATGGCAATTTGTTGAAAAGAAATGTTCGTGATATTTGTCTATTGCCTATCAATGATAATTAAAATTTTGTTATATTTTACTAATTTACTTGATTGTGTGAATATTGTTGAATTTAAATGTTTTCCATATATTGCTTATTTTGTATTTTATATATCTTTGATTCTATATGTTATCATTTATTTAGTCTGAAACCCTTAAGGTTTCAAGGTCGGGAGTATGTTCCCGCGCCAAATTAATTAAAAAAAGATCAAGAGATGGCGCTGGGAAGAGTCATGTGTGAAAGAGAAATAAAAAAGATGGAGGAAGAGCAAGTCGTGTGTCCTTTATTGTGGTAAAAAACAAAAAAAAAGAACCAGCTAAAAGTTTTTCTGATCTAATATTGTTCACTTACTAAAGGCCATATTACACTTAAGGAAATTCGTCCAACTCAACCTTCAACTGAACCTCAACTTCAACTCCGAAGACAACTCCGTCCGAAAACATAGGTGTGCTATACTTATCCGAGTTGGATCAACTGCTGTTCAACTCTTTCAGATCTCTTCGAAAGAGTTGATTCAACTTCACAATTCAACCAATCAGGTGGCAGCAACCGCATGGGATTATGGGATAGCACAAGTCAAAACAATATGGCGGAAAAGTTTATGTGAAAAAGCAGCGAATCTAATTTGTTATATATTAATTCAGGTGAGTTTTTATTGAGTATTGATTTTAAAGTTATTTTATAAGAAGTATAAATCTGTTTCTATCCATTAAAGAAGTTTATGTTATAAATGTGTTATGTTTTTAACCGTGAATTAAAAGTATGATTTTATATGATCCGCCAATCTGAAGTAAATTTTGAAAGTAGTTTTGTTTTATATTTTGACATTACTTTAAATGATAAACAAATTTTATGAATTGCATTTAATCTTTTTCGTACGTAACTGTATATTTATTAGTATTCGCCGAATTCAAATATAGTTTTTTTTTTTTTACAATTACTTTGCTCTTTCTATAGTTCCGATAAGATTATACCAGCAATTATTCTAGAGTTGGTACTGAATTCAGTGATTTTGAATATTTTTTTACAAAGGAAAAAATTGCGTTATAAAAAGTAAACTTACTCATACCTAAACAATATGCTGACAGAATTAATTTCTTTGTATTATTTTATTTTTAAACTGTATATTTGTCAGTATTCGCGGAATAAAAATTTGTTTTTTTCCAATTACTTTGCACTTTCTACTGACAAGTGGGCCCACCTTGAAAAAACCCACTTGGGACGCTTAGTGGGTTTTATTAAAAAAAAAATGTTTTTATTAAAACTTATTGATTCACATTTAATCTTATGTAATTTATTGTGTAGCATAAGTTTGTCAAATAGATCTGCATGCTTTATATGATTAAGTTTTTAATATTTATAAAGTTGAAGAAACTTTTATCTGTAATTTTGTATTACTATTAAAAACTTAAAGAGGGTTTTTTCAAAAAGTAATATTTAATGAAATTAGATTAGATGGAAATTTAAATAACATAGACTGTAAGTATCAATTTTTCAAATGCAGTTGCATTCTTTATATTATTAATAAGCAGGTTTTGAATAAATTATGAAGGAAGTTGAAAATTTTTTTTTACCCGTTAAAGCACCTAACAGGTTTTTTCAATGTAATATTTTTAATAAAAAAGTATTAACACACGTTTAACTTTAAATATACTAATATGTAGGTACTTTTTATACCTGCTTTTTTCATAATTTAATAGATTAATTTATTTTTTGAAATTAAAGATAAAGTTAAAATTATTTATCTAAAAAAGAAGTCTTCTTAAGGTTAAATATTTGAAAAAATGGGACAAGTAACTGATACTCCTTGTAATTATACATAATTTTAATTTCACTTTCTATTAATCTTATTATAAAAGCATGGAAAACCATTAAAAATTTATTTCAGTTTTTACTGATAATAAAAAACTTACTCATACCATAACAATATGCTGACAGAATTAATTGGTTGGTAATTTTTAATGACTGTTCCTTATTGTCTGTTGCCTTAAATACATTTGCTTCACCTTTCTTAATAAATTTTTTTACTTGTATTGCAGCAAAGATGAGTCAAAATTTTGAACAAGCTCCAGTTGGAGAAACTTTTAAATGGAGCATCGAAATGGAGAGCACATTTATTGAACTCTTGAAGAAAAAAGAGAACATTTGGAATGTAACATCCCGCCACCACAGGAAATATCATTTAAGAGCTCATAAAAAATTAATCGAAACTGCTTTTGGAATAAATTGTTCACTTTTATCAGTTCTTGTTTTTCCTAAGTTTTGAATAGTTTGTGTTTATTCATGTTGAACCTTTAGCAAAATAGTGCCGTTTAATAGCTTTCTTTTTTTTAAAATTCAGTTTCACATAAACTTTTAATTTTCTACAAATAGCACAATTTTTTTCAAATTAGAGTATTTCACTAAACATATATAATAATACTTATCGAACTCTTAAAAAACTATTTTAATAATTTTTCAAGAACTTAAAGTCAACATTAAAAAAATTAATTGCATTAATTTGGTGCAAAAAATTATCAAACTCCTAAATTTTGTTATAACTGTTTATTTTTACTCTTATATTAGATTTTGTTTTCTCCGTTGTAAAATATACATAGTAAATGTAAGTTGCAAAAAGCTATATTATGTTATTAAATATATGAAAAACCTAAAGGTAATTTATTTGAATAATTTAAAATAAGTACTATATGACTAAAGGTAAAGAATAATCTAAAAATATATTTATTAACTAAAGATAAAAATCCATTGCTATTTATGTGTTTAATTTATGATAATAAGTGAAATTAATACAGCATGCAACGAATATATTTATATCAAAATGGTGATTTTTTTTCCTAATTTACTTTTCCAATATTAAAACTAATTATATATTTTTAACTTCTATGTCAAAGATTGCACAAATGAAAACAAACAGTTCTTTCAATAAATTTTCCTAACAGCCTAATCTCTGTCTTCGTAAGCGTCATGCTTTACTCCAAAGTGTCCTTCTCTTATCTTTTTTTTTTTTTTACCAAACTGTAAATGATCAAACTTGAAATTGCTGAGGAAGGATCCATTGCCGTCGATTAAATTAAATTTAATTACCACACGCGCTGAATCTTTCGATGAAAATTTTTATCCGTCTATGTATAAAGCGCTAAATCGCCTAAAAAGAAAGAAATCACTCGTTTATCAATGATCAACTCTTTTCAACCGCATGGCAACCATAGTTCAACTGTTTCAGGTAGTAGTTGAAGTTGAGGTTGAGTTGAAGGTTGTGTTGGACGAATTTCCTTAAGTGTGATATGGCCTTTACTCATTAAACACATATAATTCAAATTTTGCCTCATTAATATAATTCCAAAGTGCCTCCGAAATAAGGGAATAATCGGTAAAATTTAATAGTAAAATGAGCAAAAAAAAAATGAAGAAAAAAGAAAAGAAAAAGATATCATCCTGAATAATCAAGTACCTAGTGTCAATCTTAATTGTTTTTGAGGTGACTTCAAATATGCTAACTATTAATTAAGTTGTGAAATCAAGCACAAAAAGAAATTTTCTGTGAATAAACATATATTTTTTTTTGAACATTTGGATTCCTGATCCTCAAGATAGGGGAGGTAGACAAAATTCTGGCAGAAATAATATCACTTCACTTCTTTTTTAGGTGTAAGTACTCAAATGTGGATCATTTCCTTGAGAAGTACGCAACTGCTTTTGTAAGCAATTTTCTAGATATCATTGAATTTAAGTTTTTACATTATTCAACTGATTTTGATTATGTAATAAAGCAATAATTTTGAATTTGTGATAACTAAAATAAAATGTAACTAAAAATTCCGTCAGAAATAAATATTAGGTTTCACGAAGTTTGAATTATCGAAATCTCACTATAAATAAATATAAAATTAAAAGTCATTCTTAAACACAAAATGCAAAGATGTTTAAAAATGTCAATTACCAGACGACTTTCAAATTCCACTTCATCGTAATCAATTTCATACTTTTGCTCCCTGAAAAATTAGGAAACATAAATGAAAATGAATCAATTAATAATATGATCGGAGGAAATTAGAAAAAAAATAAATAAGAAATAATAACATTTAAGAGAATTGGAATAAAAGAGAGTAAGTAAAATAAAAAGAGTAAATAAGATAAAAACAAAAAGAATTTATAACGAGGAGAGTTGCAATGAGCGTTTAAATATAAGATTATTACACTTAATCTTAAATATGTTAACATTGTTTTCTGATTATAAGATACCTACTGACAAGCTGGCTTACATTCCATGCTGCATTCTTTAATAATTTTATCAGTAACTCTTTCTTGACCTAAGAAAAAAAGAATAAAAAATAAAATATTTAATTAAAGTTGTATAAGTAAAATAAAATTTGAGAACCAGGTTATTATTACGCAGCAAACAATGGTTCTAAATTTAAAGTAATAGTACTATATATATATATATATATATATAGTATTTTTCACATCGCATTCAATTAAACTTGAGATTATCAAATAAAAATAAGAGAAAAGATGCTTTCGCTAAGTTTTTAAATTGAATCAAACTCTAATTAATTCTTTAAAAATGCAGCTAAGATGTTTTTTGAAAAAATAAACACTTTAGAGAAAATATTTGCGAAAAAATAAAAATATTTTAATAATAAAACAATTAGAAAAAATAATGAAACACTTTAAAAACGTGTTTTATTGGAACAATATTTTGAAGAATTATTTAACTTTTATTATAAAAAAAATAAAAAACCTAAGTTGTTTTAGTTAATAGATGTCGTCAATTAAATCAGTCTTATTAACAAAATTATGTAAACCTTTTTAAGAAAATTTTTTAAGAAATTAACAGAGACTTATTCTATTGCCATAAAAAAATGTATTTCATAAAAGTTATTTCCCTTTAAAGTAATAATGTCTTACAAACATAAAATAAGTGAATTTTTTAAATATTTGAAAAAATCGGAAATTTATTTGAGCCAAAATAAATATATTTGTAGTTGATCATCAGAGAAGAAAAATGTGTAAGTGATGGGATTTTACTTTAAGGACTAATGACAATAGTCTCTAATTGATTTTATATATAAAAATGAGAAAACTCTAAATGAATCTATCTGAAATCCATTCTGAATCTGTTAAAATATCTAACTTTATTAGTTAAAAATAAAATGGAAAAAAAATTGAAAGTTATTAGGTGCGTTTGGCAGCTATTTTATCAGCTCAGACGAAAAACTTGGAGTTCATTAGAATCTTATAATAAATTTACTATGAAACTGTGTAAGAGTTCAAAATGCTTTATTTCCTTAATGATTTCATTCTTTGAAAAATAATATTTTCTGAATTACTGTTCTTGGAATGATTTGGGCATACATATCCCTGAATACCTCCTTTATTATTAGTATTATATGCAGTTAATTAAAGAGAATCGGGTTATTCGATTACAAGGGGAGTGCAATATTCAATCTTAAATTCTAAATGTTTGAGAAATTTTACTTCTTAATGGTATTTAACGCATAGTACAGCGTCTTGAATAAATAGACTCAGTTTCATAATCAATAAGCAATTGTAATTAAAACTGTCTATGCTAGTATCATAGAAGATAAATGTCATTTGAAGCAAAAATAAATATATAAATTTTATTAAATTGCACAAAAATAAATCAATATTAGAGAAAAGTCTAGTATATGTACTAAAATATTATTTGATCCCTTCTGAATAAAATTTATACTAGAGGACTGTTCTTATACCCTTTATTTCGCCAATTTATCAAAATTAGATTTTTCCCTTTCAGTTTCTACTAAGACTTTCATGACTTGCATATTCTTTTCAAATACATTCAGTTTTTTTTTAAAGTTTTTTTTATTAGTTATTTAATTATTTATTTTTTTCTGATCCTGGAAATTTGAGAAATTTCAAATTAATGCACTATTTTAGTTTAGGATTTTTTTTAAATGTATTGTTTCCAAATTTCATTATTTTTCTTTTCTTTTTTTGTTTTGATTAATTCGAATCAATCCTTTTCGCACTCTTTTAAACTTTTGCTTATCAAAGCTACTAGCGCACCAGGAGGGGACCATACGTCTTAACTGTGAATCTAATAGCTCTGTACTTCCGTATGATGTGTGAGTGAAGTAAACCTCAGTAGGGTAAAACCACCTCTGTCTACTTCGTTGTACAGCAGACAGCAAGCTTTGATTAATTTTTCAATTTTACTCCTAACACCTCTTTAGACCAACTAATGAACAGGAATTCCCTGTTGAAGTAACAACCTATTGTATCCTTATCTTAACTGAAGAACGGAAATTCCATTTTAACAGATGAAACATTTAAAAAAAAATAAAAAATTCATTTCAGTACCGTTTCTTTATGCAATTAGGTGGGGACAAAAAGCAACCAATATTTGTTTAAACTGTGAAGTTTAACATTAGTTTCATATAAAATGATTTGGTTCCGTTAAATTTTATTTCTGTAAATGGTTTATGTGATTTTTCCCATAAGCACTTAAGTAGGAACGACTGTTCCTTGATACACTCAATGGCATACAAATGCAGTGAATAGATAATGCACCATTTAATAAATGCTTTTTATTTACACATATTTCATGCAGAGTGTCCCTGCAAAGAAGTTTCCTGATCTCATTTAATTAAAATTTACAGGAAATCCCTGATACGTTGGTATTTATACTAAACATATCAATCCAAACTTGTATATCATTGTATGAATTAACAAAAGAGCAATTGTCGAGATTGTTTTTTCAAGGCCAATTGAAATTGAAAACGTCAACTGAGTCTTATCCCGTATAAGATCTGCTTTTATGCAGCCGAAAAGAAGTCTTAATTTTTACTACAAGATTCCATCAAGCTAATCAAAATTTAGTAAAATAAAAAGGGTATAATTATTGAGATTAAATTATTTATTTAAGTAATAAAAATATATTCTTTCAAATAATAAAGCAAACTTCTACCAACCTAATTTTGAGTAAAAGTTCTAAATCGAGGTATAATTTACTGTTTTTTATTAAAAATGCTATTAATTTTAACCACTGAATAAAAGAAGAGAATAAATAAATAAGTTTAATAAAACGGAAAATCTTTGTACAAGCGAATGCCTTCCCAGCTGGAGGAAGAAAGTAAGTTTAAAGAGAAGTGTCGCCAAGCGTGGTAACCCATTCTGCGAACTTTTTTCTTTTACATCATCCATATTTTGGACCATTTTCAAACTATTTTAGTAACAATTATTAGAAACATTGCGTTTTTATTTTAAATTGTGTAAATATTTATCTGAGACTCCAATAAAATACTCATGTATTTTAAGAGGGATATATATATATATATATATATATATATATATATATATATATATAATATAAACTTACTATTACTATATACTTATTATATAAACTTACCTATATTACACAAAGTTTCACGGTGAGGTGCATACCAAGTATGTTCATCAATGCATTCATTATTAAATTTCAGTTTTCTCAATTTACAATATTCAATGCATGCCTACGTAAGAAAATATTGTTTTTTATTTTTTAATCTATTGATACTTATTAATTAATTTGATACACAAGTCTAATGATACACAAGATAAGTCATTCCTTCCCGAACTTGCTTAAAAAATATAAAAATATGAATACAAAAATATGAATAAAAGCTCCTTCTTTTTTAAAATTTTTTATTATTACTTGAATATTTGATAGATAAGGTATTTAAATTTACTTTTATATAAATTTGAATCATACTTAATCACAGTATGATTTAGATTTTCATAAAAATACAATTAAGGTTCTCATTAAAATGTAATTTGAAATATGAGTAAAAAAACATTTTCATTAAAACACACTATTTTTTAAAAATATTTATATTGAATTTTCATTGAAATATAGTTTATATTTTCTTTAAAACTTATTTTATATAGTTTTAAATATAGTTTATATTGTTATCAAAATGTAATTTTGGATTCATTGAAACATACTTACTAACTCGTTCAGCGGTCCAGTGCCATTGTTTTTCCTCCATTCTTTCAAGTAATCCATGCAGTTTGAACCGTAAGGGTAAGGTAGTCGTAATTCCTCTTTCTACAAAAAGTTAACTTGAATTACTGTATAATTGCATATCGCCTGTATTTTTACATATCGAAAAATGTTATGTTTACAAAAATACAGGCTTCTGATTGGCTTAAATGAGCCATCGGAATTGCGTAAATTTAGCCTTAATGTCAGCAACGATATGGATTTTTCGCTGCTAGATGACAAAGTTAACAATCAGAAAACTGCTTTTAGCATGATGGACATAGAATTATCAGAAAATCAATAAAATGGACAAAACGATATTTCGTCTGACCATTGGAGGGGGGGGGGCTTCACAGCTATTTTAGGTTCTAGTCAATTTTCTTGTTATCTATAATGAGGTGAAAAATTTAAATACCTCTCAAAATTGAATACCTTTATATTCCTCCAGATTAAATACCTTCATTACAGAAGAAGTGAATCAGAGGACCCCCCCCCCCAAGAAAGTTTTTGCTCCTGACCCCAATTAGGCTAAGTCGGGCCATGTATAATTGATATTCTTTTGTGTTTTGAAATGAAGTTGCGCTTTCTGCGAACTTAAAAAAATAACTTAGAAACAAACTTTCTAAACCCGAGAATCATAGTTAAGGTATAAATTTTCTACCACTAGAAATATACAGTCTACAAAGTATAGGCTTAGTTCAAGAGGAATAACTCTGAAACCGTTTTCAAAATGCAAAGCTCCTATTTCTAGAAAAATGCTAACAATCCCAGTGTGTGATTATTTAACCTAATATTATATTAATTTCAAATATTAACCCAGTGAGCTTTCAAAAAGATTGTTCCTTTTCTCAAAAAATTAAACAGTGGTAGTACAAGTGTTCATTATAAGTTTTTGCATAAGTAATAAGATAGTTTTATCTGCCATTATGTATTTATTAAATAAGCAATTCTTTTAACTTCTCCCCTACTTTATAGGCAAACCGAAACAGATGTAAAACGAGTTGATATCTACATAGGGGTAAAGTCAAGTTGAAAAAATTATCCAATTCATTCTCGTCTTAACACATTTTAATGAAAAATAATGCAAATACGTTTAAGTCTCAAATGTAATGTGAATTTTAATGGTGTACCTCTAGTGAAATTTCACATCAATGTACATTAGAGCCCCAATTATCTAGACCAATCGGAATCAAAGCTGATCATTGTATATATATACATATATATATATATATATATATATATATATAAATATATATATATATATATATATATATATATATATATATATATACATAACATTGACCGGAAATGTCATTGTATGCTGCTAGTGGCACTTTCTATATTGGATTGTTTCTAATAGCTGAATTTCTAATAATTTTCACAAATAGCCATTCAATTAGTCCAGTATTCTATTTTTAACGCAACTTGAAGATTCTGTCACTTATGTGTATAAAAATTTCATTTGTTATATTTAAAACTTCTAAAAGAATTTTTTTTCCTAATTTGAAATTTTTTTAAACGATACATCTTTTTTTTTAATGCGTTTATAAATTCCTTTTGTTATTTCATAAAAAAATTTTAAAGATTTTTTTTCCGATCTTACATTTTTTCGGGACGTCATATTTTTGAATTTTTCTGTTGTATTTATTTTGCATTAAAAATTTCTCAGATGTACTCTCGCCTAAGCAGTATTCGAATGGTTGTAATTGTTGAAATCCGTTGCTGACAGACCCTAATCTAATAGTATACACGCTAGTACTAAGTCCTAATACAATTTGCTTTCAAAGCACAACATTTTTTATCACACGTGATGCAAGCCAGACTTTGCTGATTTCTGTGTTAAAATTTAGGTAAAAGATATTTCATGTTTCATTTCACGTAGGCTCAACTTTTAACATTTGTTATTTCACCTGCTAGGTATTGTGTTGATAAAAAAAGTAGGCGTTACTTTGTAAAAATTGCCTTTTAACAAGGTATTTATCTGATTCATTATATGACTACTATATTTCTCGAATTGTCCCAGTGCACGAGATCGGCTACGCTTACTGAGATTGTTAAATATATTGGAATACTTGACTTTTCAAACTAGAATGCTGTATGGGTTTCATCATTTGGAGCAAAGCGCCACCAACCGATTCATTTACATCAGAGTTTGATTCGAAACGTAGATTAGTCATGCAGTAAGGTAGATTACAAAAGTTATAATGTTTTTCATACAAAATAAGTTAATAGTTTATCACAAAGGATTTATTTATAAAAATAAACTGTAGCTAAAAATTCGTAAAATGATATAATTTTGTTTGCATTTGCTGTCTTATATCAGTGTTCCCCAACCTTTTTATCACTGCGGACGTTTGATAATTTTATCGCCGCCCGCTGGAGGGGTGGGGGGAGGGCGTTGATTGTTTATAATTTAGATTGGGGTATTATTAATTTAATTTAATTGTATTTAAACATGACTTCAAAATAAAAAAATAAATATAAAGTGATTTAACATTTTAACTTACTGGAACGTTCAATCAATTAGTCACGATCGTGAGAGAAGACGAAGTTCTTCATTAGTGCCAATGTAAATTTCGCTCTGCTCTTTCGTGTTTTATTATGATGTTTACTGTTATCGTGTTTAATGTTATGACGATTGATTTTTTTTTTAAAATTAAGACTAATTGAAAGAGAAAATAGTTGCGGTGGTTTTCTTGTTTTTTACTTTTTAAAACATTAAAAAATTTACGTCACTGCCGTCGGGGGCCCCTTTTTTAAAATAAATAAAATTTTAATAGAACACACATATTTTTAATTTGGGGTACAAACCTAGGAATTTCAATTCAGTTTCAATGAAATGGGCGACCCGGTACCATTTGATCTACGGACCGGTACACTGTCTTATATGATTGTTGATCTGTGAAATCGAAGCTACGGTAAAATTATAAAATCTACTTCTTTCGCAAGTCATAAAATAATATCTTAACCTTACAATAAACTATTTAGTTTTCAAGCAAAATTCAAAACACATTATTCAACGTTTGTAATTTACAAGCATGACTATTGTATTCTAGTATATTATTATATCCAAAACGATATGTATAAATACATGACGAGATTATATCTGCTCGGTTTATTATTTTCAGAATTATAAATTATTTTCTAATTTTCAAAAAAAAAAAAAAATTTCTAAAATTATTATTAGTGTCTTTTCTTCTTCTCCATTAAAAAAAATGTTTTTACATTTTCATATATTTTCTTGTTTTATTTGTACTTTTTATCTTATTTATGGGTTCTATGTATTCGATGTGTATTTAGTAAAAGAATTATTGTTTTTTTTTCTTCGTAAATTTCTGTTTTCTCTTTATTGTGCTAGATATATAACCTGCGACCGGATATGCTACAATACGTTTCCAAGAAGGTTTTCGTATAATTAAGCATAAGTCATTAATTTTTATTTTATACATTACCAAATCGATTTAATCGTTAATATTTATCAACAAAAAAAAATTTTTTTTTTCAACTTGATTTATATTATGTTAAAGTCTCCATTCTTTCACATATTGAAAAAACAAATATTATTTTTACGAAGCTCTAATAATTAGCCTAAAAATAACAACTTTTTCGCTTTTCATTTTTTTTAGATTATGAAAATTTGGAAGCTGTACACAAAACCAGTCATGGATGATCATAGGTATGAGAACAATTGTTTCCATGAAGAGCGTAACGAAATTAAAAATATCGTACAAGATTTCATGGTATGCATCTAAATTAGTATTTTCTCAATTCCTTATTTTCCATCTGACTTTCTGTACCTGGTTGTTGTTTTGTTATTGTAATTATTTACATAGTATTTGTTAATAATTACAATAGCGGTTTGTTACAATTACAATAGTGCATCACAGTGTCCTATGCACACTACTATAGTAATTATTAACTTTGTTTATAATGAAATTTAATAGATGTTGTCAAAAAAAATCAATAAAACAAGTTTTAAAGATATTTCTCTTAAAACCTTGTAATAGCTGTTGGCAAATAATATCTTTAGAATTACCAACAGTTTCATTTGAAATAAATATATGTTACTACCTTATGATTGTTTTGAAGTTTCAAAATATTTGATGTTGTTTGGAATTGGTCATTTGATGGTGTTCCGAAAAACAACTAGTTAGGTTTGATCCTTTGAAATTTAAAATACATGCTTTTGAAATTTTAAAATTACTGTTAAAGTTTTTTTTATTTTATATATATTTGTATGTGCATATTTTTCACTTTATCTATGCTCTGAATTTAAAAATATCCTTTCCCTTCAATTTTTGAATGAAACAAAAAGAGCCAAACGGTAAAATTCGAAGTAAAAATATTTCATTTTATTTTCATCACTGCTGAAGCTTACACCTGCAGCGAAAGTGATTTTTTTCCCGCTGTAAAGCAAAAAAAAAAAAAAAAAAAAAAAAAAAAAAAAAAAAAAAAATTGCAAACTGCAATAATAGTCATGCATGAACCACGATGATTCAGCATTCGCCTTCAAATGAGGTGAACCGGTTTCGAATCCCAGCGATAGCTGGTCTATACGAATTCCGCAGCCGGCTTGCACCAAACACAGTGCTGACCTGAAATATCATCAGTGATAGATGGATCATGGGTTAGAGTCCCCCTATCGCCAGGCAAACCGGGGGAAGGTTCTCGCTCTCTTTCTCTCCGTGTAACTTAAATGCGGTTTAGTTCCATCAAAAATTCCTCACGAAAGCTAATTTCTCCCAATATTTGATACAGGAGTTCCCTTGTCTTCTGGATCAGGTTCAAAATTACAAGATTCGTAGTTGAACACTAGTAGTCGTAAAAATTGGGTCGGCTGTTCAACGACGGTTATGAACTAAAATAAAATAGTCATGTAACGATATTTGATTTGGGATAAGGCATAAACATTATAAATCCTAGAATGCACTTTATAAGAACTAGCTAAGAAGGTTTACTTTATTTATAGGAGGCAGTGGACCTCTAAAATTTCAAAAGTGGCACTTAATTCTTTCTCATATTTTATCATGTGCAGTATTTATGTTGCAATTTAAAAAAATGTTGAAGTATAGCTGCTACCATTTTCGGTATTGACGAAAACTCCATAAATTATTTGTAAAAAAAACTGTAATTTTCATACAAAAAATTATATAAAATTTTGAAAGTAACAATTGTTTGTAAAAATTGAAAGGGAATAGATTATTTAAAATGTTTTTGTTTTACAAACGGAATGTTGTTGAAATAATGCCATTCATTTGGTTCTGACACGTATGAAAATATTTGTTTTCAATAAACAACGAAACAGATGAATAATTACTGCCCTGTAAAAAATTTTAGTTTACTTCAACATCAAACAATGATACCAACTGAATATCATATTTTTTACTATGCAGTAGTCTTAGTAATTTTGCTTTAACTATACATATTTAGGATACTTTATACATATTTAGGATACTTTATACATATTTAGGATACATATTAAATGTTAAGTTTTATTGAAAAATGTTAGTGGTCAAATGTTAGTGGATAAAAATCAAAATTAATGCAATTACATAACTACATTGTTTGATAAAAAAAACTTCATTCGCTTCACAATTAATGGGAAATAGCCGTCATGTTTTAACTGCTCAAAAACAGGCGCCCATTTTCAAGACTTTCCAAACGTAAATGAGAAACAAAAGTAATTTGAAATATAAAATATAAAATTGATAAGTAAAAAAAAATGTTGTTATAACGACAATAGCATCTTACCTTTCCACAGCGCGTTGAAATACATTTTATTCTGATTTGCCTCTCTCTGCCACTGAGATTTTTCTTGTCTTGTTTTTTTTCTTTTATTTCTCTCGGATACTGTGTTTTTTTCTAGTTTTGTTCCTCATTTTTATTTTTCTACTTTTCCTTAGCAACTTAGCGTTTTGTATTTCATATCACTTTTGTTTCTTCTCATTTATGTTTGGCAAATCTTGAAAATAGACACCTGTTTTTGAGTGCTTGAAACATGTCAACAGTTATTTCAAACTTGTATATTTTTAAAGTGAATTGTATATTTTTAATCAAGTAATATTTTACCACTTCAATTTGTTGTGATTATTTATCTTATACCTAATTACATGTCATCAAAAGTGACCCTTGTGTAACAATTTTTTTTATTTTCAACAGTTGTTCTAAGCATTATTTGTGATCGATGCAATTATAAAGGACCATTTTATTTTTAGAAAAGGATCAATATTTTTTTATTTTTCAAATAAAAATACTTTTAAAGATTCATAGCGCAAGTGACTTTTTTTAATTAAGAACAATTAAAATTATACTTTAACTAATATCTTCCTCACTGTTTAATTTAAGCTCAGTTCATAAATTTTGTTATAAGTATATGTACAGTCCGCAAAAAAAAAAACGAATCACCCTGAATAACTTTCGTTCTAATGATCGGATTTTCACGAACTAAGTGTTAATCTTAATGGTTCCTGGGGGTGACCTCAAATATGCTAATTAATTAGTGCTAACTATTAATTAAGTTACGAAATCAGACACAAAAGCGTACTTTCTCTGAATAAACATATATTTTTTTTTACATATTTGGATTACTAACCTTCAAAATATAGGGGGTAGCCGCAATCTGGGAAATATGGTTCCCATAGTTTGGTCAGGAGAGCGATCCAAAGTTCGTACCCCTTAATGTTAATTTCACTTTTTACGTTTTTAGTCATATTTTTAAAACTATTAAAGCAATTCAAAGAAAATTGCACCCACTCATAAAACTCGATTACCCAAAGATAATTTCATGAAAAAAATAACTTTTAATAATTATTAATTATTTTTTATTATTTAATTAAATTGAGGATGAAAAAATTTTGAATTATAAGGTATGAATTTTTTTATACCATATTAATCTACATGTTTTTCAATTGAAAAATCTAAAGTTTCAACCGTTTTTATTTATTAGAAGCTGAGAAAAATTAAAACTAATTATTTTTAAAAAAATAATTTGGCGACAGTAAAGAAATAATTAAATGGGGCGATTAATATTAAAATGTGATAAACTTGCGAGGAACTTGACTTCGCGCGCGTAGCGTAAAATTTCATTCATATTTTTTTCGCTAATAATCGTTTGCTAATCTTTTTATTTTTATTTCTTTCAAACTATAAAATAAGATATTTCTTTTTTAGTCGTTTAATATTTTATTTTTCTATTTAGTAAAGAAATTTGAATAAAAAACACTTTATTCAACGAATGTCTAGTTTTATAAAAGCGTGCTTCTGATAGAATATGATTATACACCAGATTGTGCTAATTTAATGTGATTATTTTTTATTTTTTGATTTTGTTTTTCAATAACTGATACAATTTCAATAATATACATACGTATGCCTAGATTTGGAGTAATATATTTATCAATTTTTTGAATATATATTTCAAAAATATTAATAAAAATACGTAGTCAACATTTTTTAGCATCTCTCACAACACAACATCGCAAATTTCTCAACATCTTATAGGGTAAACTAACCAATGAAGAAACACTTAAGCTTAGCTTGCCTTTAAAAAAAGTCATAAAAATTTCTAAATTTGTTATTAAATGCAATTGTTTTAAGCTTTTGGTGGTTTAAATAATAAGTAGTAAGATAACCAAGTGAAGGAACAGTTCTTACCAGTGAATAAACACTAAATTTTCAAGTGAATGAATACTTAATTTTGAGAATGTTTGATGCTCGTTAGGAATCCATAGGCCACACAAATGTCTAAAAACAAGATTTTTCTTGGAATTGCAACATTTAACCACAGTTAACTTGGAAAATGTTACTTTTTTTCAGGCATGGAATGGAAAGTAAAATATGTTTGAATACATAATTAAAAAAATATTTTTTTTTTTTTTCCTCGCAGTTTAATAGGCAATTCTAAATTATGAATGTTTATTATTGTGTAACCCGATAAAGCTTTTATTATTATTATAATTAGATCACTTTTTTGTTTACTCTTTTCCCCATATTTTTTGAACTTCTTTTTTATGTTAAGTATTCTTTTTCTCTTCCTCATACTTTCTGCTTTAACTTTTTTTCAGCTCTTTCAATCTCTTTAAATTTTCGTTCTTTTTCTGAAGTTAATGCAAAAAAGCAATTTATTTATTTTTCTTTTGATTTAACCTTCCTCTTTTTTCCAAATTTTTGGCCACTGTAAATGTGTCTTCCAAATTTCTTTTGATTTTCCAGTACCATTTCTAGAATTTCTCACTGGATAATAAATTAGAAAAAGGAGTTTCGAAGTTTGCGTAAAATCCATCTCTCATTGACTTATATCTAGTGGGTCATCAGCAGTACTTCCCATTTACTTGTGGAACCGATTGTTTTTGCAAACTAACAATGCCTCAAGAGGACTTATCTCAAAATCAATTTTCAAAATACTTTCATTATCAATGTTAGTTGTCTCAGCTTCAGTGCCAAAATTTGATTAACCAAATGTTCTTTTAGAAATAAATTCTTCAATATGGAGAAAAGCACAGGCTATTGGATATTTGGGAGATTAAACTTTTCTGTCAGTGTTCCTTTAAAAATTTGCCACATAACTTGTGAGATTTCCATCTCAAGCTTCTGAAGAAATAGTGCATCGTTACTCTCGAAGCATGTGTTTTGTTGATAAGCTGTCTCGCTCATTAACTCTTGGTGTCTGTTTTGCATGCATTCGTTAAACTCAACGTTTTCTACATCAAATGGAAAAATATCACATTTCATAAAAGCATTTTAACTTCATCAGTTGATGCCTCAAAATCTTATTTAAAAATGGATGTAAAAATTTTCTCGACATATTGTTTTACAATTCTTTTGTTTTCAAGATCTAACGGGAGATTTCAATGAATTAGGTAGAAAATTGAACCAGAAAATTTGTTTTGATAAACAAAACTTGCTCAGTTTCAAATTGATGTGAGATTTATACCTATCCAGAACAAGCGAAATAGGGAATTTGATAGCATTTTTAATTAGCCATGAGTAGAAGCATTTACAATATATTTGTAAAATGTTGCTGCCGTCATCATTTCATTTCATGAATCGCTTTTTCCAATGAAATATATAGCAGGGACTGATTCTGTAATATCTCAAAGAATTCTTCAGTAAGGAAAAACTACCAAAATGAGGTACTTTTTCTTTTCTGGGTACTTTAGAATATAAATCCTTATAATTTTTAGGGCCAAAAATTTTTCCCGTTTAAGGGCAGTATTCAACTCTTACTTCGTCCGCATTGTAAATGCAATCACTTTCTAAAAGAATGCCAGGGCTACTTCCCTCCTAAAGATTCTTCTAAAGTTCTTAAAATCAGTATTTCGAATATTATTCTCTAAGGGAAGTTTTGCTTTTTGAAATTATCTTCGCATTGCACTGAGTCATCGGTGGATGTCGCCTTAAAAACCCTTTACCTGGATGATTGTCTTTAAATGGATTTTTCCTACCAGTTCCCGTTTGGACATTAAAGACCGCAATAAGATAAAAATTTGGCTAATTATTGGCACAAAAGCATGCATAGAAATTTTCCATTCAAGCTTTTATTATTATTTTTAGTCAGTAAACATAGTTTATTAAGGTTTCTAAGGTATGATGTAATAATTATGCACTACATTTACAAAGATAATAAATAATATAAAGATAAATTTCAATTTTAAACGGAATTTTTTGATGTCCTTAAATTAAAATGTTAAGGCTTGTAGCAATAAAAAAAAAATACTGCATTGATTTTTTTTACAAAGTAGTGAATTGTTATTTTTTCCATCTAAGAACCTGTGTCTCTAACTTATTTTAAACTTATTTTAATATAGAGTGAAATAATTTAATATGTTGTGTAACTAAATGGATAATCCCAAGAAACGGAATCGAAAATATAATAACGTCATTGCTTTAAAAAAATAATGGATGATAATAAAAATAGGCATGTTTTGAGCGTCCAATAATAAAAGTCACAAGTTATTCAAGCCTGACAAGTCTTGAGTATGGGCGATTATATTTCAACGCTCGAAACATGTTGACTTTTGCTTCCCTCTTCATATGTTTTGAAGCCAGTTGAGTTTTTATCGTCAATTATACTGTTTTACATTTGGGTCTTGATCATTATTTTGATGAGGATTTTACACTCGTTAAAGTAAGCATATGCATTTTAATATTTTAACAGGATTTATGTGGTCTTAAAAATGTAAGAGCTTCAATATTGTAAAAGTTATATTTAACTTTAAAAGGTAAAATTTTGAGACCAGATATTTTGAGTTAATGAAATTAAATATTTTATCTTTTAAGTTTTTGTGCCCCCATTTCAGTATCTTGTACGAGCTCTGTTTAAAAAGAAAGTATCAGATATATGTAAGAAAACAAATTAATCATAGTAGCAGAATTTGGTGGTAAATGTAGCGTATCGTAATTGAAGAATATGCTGTGCGACATTTTATGGTGAATTTGCGAACGTAAATTTCAGAATGTATCAAAACGTAAGGATGCTATTTGCTAATCATTTTTATCCAAAGAAAACCATGTAAACTAAATATCTAGCAGAATGAAGCGATTTTTTAAAAAATGAATCATACAATGTGCAACATATTATTTCAATATCTTATTCTTAAACATAACGTATTTCAATGTTTTTAAAATGGCACTAAACATTCAGCAATTCCTTGAGTTATAGAAAAAGGAAACATCGTAAATTATAGAAAACCTTGTAAAGGTGCATTAGAATTACTATACTATCTTTAATTTTATTTTTCAAGCACTTTTTTTCCCTTCAAAAATGATAATCCCTAAAATTTTGTATATAGCTATAATAAGTTACGTAAATTTGATTTTAGTATGAAATCCTCGAATAAATATAGCAAAAACAACATAATCTAAATAATATCAGATAAAAAGTTCATGTATTTAAATTCTAAAAACTTAGAAAATCATAAATAATTTATAAATCGATACAAATTTTCTTTTCAAAGGGGATTAAAATATTATTATTTTTTTTTTTTTTTGCTTTTTGGACAGAAATCAGCTTAAAAATTGTCTATTGCCCAGAAACTTCGAGATATTTACTATTAACAAATAATTAAACCTCTCCCATCAGTCACAAACATTATTTCAATTTTTTTTACAGTCAGAGCGTGGTTGCCTAGCAACCTAGTAAAATTACGCATTCCTCTTTTGAATTAGTCAATGGGTTATTTTAATATATTCATTTGCGCAGGCGACTTTTTTTGGCGGTTTTCTGGACTATCGCCAAATATATAAACCTTTATTGCAACCCAATTTACCATCCAATTTTTTTAAAATTTTGTCTACCCCCCCTAATTCAAGTGTCTAGTTTCCAAATATGTAAAAAAAATATATGTTTATTCAGAGAAAGTACGTTTTTGTGTCTTATTTCGTAACTTAATTAATAGGTAGCACTAATTAATTAGCATATTTGAAGTCACCCCCAAGAACCATTAAGATTGACACTTAGTTCGTGAAAATACGATCATTAGAACGAAAGTTATTCAGGGTGATTCGTTTTTTTTTTTGCGGACTGTACAGCTGAAATGCAGAAAATGAGACTTTTAGCAGCGAAAATAAGAAAACTTATTTTTTATAAGGACATCGCCCCCAATTTTAATTATAATAAGAATTTCAAGTTTACCATTGAAACAAAGGCTGTGTATCTATATCCACCTTTCATGATAATTCCTTTGGTATAAGGATCCACTAAATGTTTACGATCATGAACTGCAGCATACATAATAACTGGATCTGAATGATAGAAATATTCTTCTGGAAAAGAGGCTAGCACCATTGTGAACACTATAAAATAAATAGAAATAGTTTTTTATGTTGATAAATTTTAAAGGGTCAAACACAATGTATTAGGTCTGTTCCACGAAACGAAGCTTTTGCTTTCCGCTCCAACTTTTGAGAAGTTCATCGGTTGACAATTTCGGTTGACAATCGGTTTATAATTTTGCGTAATTTAATATTTCTTTCTGAAAATTAAATTACAATAAAAAATTCTTAAAGAAGAACAAAATACGATTCACAAAATTAGGGAGCATTATTACTGAATTAGGTTTGTTCGTTCTACTTTAACGCTAGAAAGACTAAAACTTAATATATAATACCTATATTGCCCAAGAGCAGTTATTATGATTGCATTGTGAAAAAATAACTAATACGTAAACAAATGTGTTTAATTAATTTTTAATATTTTTTGTATTATTTACAGTTATATATCCAGTTATTAGTAAATATTAACAATAAAAGAATTTACTTCACTCGGACAACAAAAAAAAAAAAAAAAACAGTTTGCGCGCATTGTTATTTGCAATTTTTTTTGTAAATTAATAAGCAGTTAAAAAGCAGCCAAAATCACTACCTTGGGCAATCTAGTGCTAAATGCATCAATCAAATTCTCAATTTCTTAATTTATATATTATATTAGTTTTTATTTTGATGAACAAATAACAAAAAAATACTGTTGGTGCTACGTTGGAAATTACTTTGCATTAAAATGAAAAGTTTATCTTCAAAACATTTAAAAAAAAAATTAGGTTTCATTACAATTGTAGTTGTTGTTGTTGTTACTTTACGTCGCACTAGAGCTGAACACTGGGCTATTGGCGACGGTCTGGGAAACATCCCTGAGGATGATCCGAAGACATGCCATCACAATTTAGATCCTCTGCGGAAGGGATGGCACCTCCGCTTCGGTAGCCCGACGACCTACGCGCGAAGTCGAGCACTTTACGGTAGCACAGTTTAACGAGGACCAATACCGCACACCCTCGGTCCCTACGCAGACTGATTCAAGTGGTCACCCACCCGCACACTGACCGTATCCAGTGATGCTTGACTTCGGTGATCTGCTGGGAACCGTGTCTTAACGATCAGTCCACTGCGGGACCATTACAATTGTAATAGCTTTATTTAGAAAAATCTCTCGTCCTACCTTCGAAAATGATCCGTCCCAAGACATTCATTTTCAATCCGATAAAAACGAAACGGAGTTTCGTTATTTAAGGACACTTCATCTCACTTTGCCAAGTCTGGAACTTTAGTATTAAGACGCATAGCAAGTTTCGCCATTAAACAATGGATTTTGGTACTTAGACGCTTAACGAGTTTCACCATTGAACCTGGAGCATCGATTTTCAGACGCATAGCGAGTTTCACCATTGAACCTGGAGCATCGATTTTCAGACGCATAGCGAGTTTCACCATTGAACATGGAACCACGGTTTTCAGACGCATAGCGAGTTTTAGTATTAAACCTGAATTTTGGTATTTAAATAAATACTGAGAATCACTAATCACATCATTACTATCAATGCGGACCTCTTGAGTTATTCTGCCTCGATGTTTTTTTTAAAAATTTCTATACTTATTTTAATCTATATTTCGTATTTCGAATATAGACCACTGAAATTTCAAATGAATTTTTATTGACATTCAAGTATCCTCTTGAGCACGACACTATTTATTTTTAAAAAAATAGCCCTAATTTAAGTATTTACTAATTATCATCAGTAAGCATATGGGTCCTAAAATTATAAATCAAAAGTAAACTCATAAAAAAACATAAAAGTCATATGTTTTTCAAAAGAAGGGCAAATTTTAGCATAAGAAATACAAATTTTTCATATCACGCTAACAGCTCAACAACAAATTTTAATGCATAAATATCTAAATGATCTTTTTTCACATTTTAATAATTTTTATTATAGATAATATGCTTACCTGCGTTTTGAAATAAGATCTTAAACAATTATCTCATATATAATTGAATAGAACTAAATATATTACTCACTAAAGATATTTCAAAGAAATATTCTCAACATTTGTACTTACAGCAGGAAAGAAGCAATAAATTTTCACCTTAATCTTAACTTTTCAGTTCAAAACATAGCTAACATTATTAAAAATCGACATACAAGTTTCAAAGATTTCTGTAGTGGTCACACTTTAAAGATAAATAAAGTGGAATTATACAAGAGACACTGCATGTGGCGTAGCTGGTGAGGAGGGATACTGGAAGTTGCGAATTGATATAACAATATGCAGAAGGGTACGGAATCAGCCAGAAAGCTTGCTCTCAGCCTGAAGTCGGATGTCTGAGGTCTGAATAAAAGTATTTCGCTGCTCACGCCTTGCTGGATATGCAACTGAATTCCACGAACTTTAAATCTGCATTCGTTACGGTACGGTACTTTTATTTACGTTGCACTAGAGCTGCACATTGAGTTAGTTTAGACGGCCTGGGAAACATCCTTGAGGATGATCCGGAAACAATCTACGTCAAATCCTGTTTTACAGGCAGGGCAGTCAGATCATAATTTTGATTTGAACCAGAGCACGATCTATCTCTGATCCAGTACCCCCTGAAGTATTGATTTTTTATAAGAACTTGGAGAACTTTGTGACTCCGACAAATTTAACTTGCACCAGTCACCAGTCTGTACATGGGGCAGTCTTCAGCCGGTGGGGATTGAACTCACGACTTCTCGGGCGTGTACCTAACTTCTTTTCTGCCGGGCCATTTCAGCTCCAAGTCTAAATTCAACATGATTTTACTTCCCGTTTGTTTTATAAATGTTTTTATAAATATTTGCTTCTATTATGAATTAACAAAGTAGAGTAGTTTGTTCATTGTCAACATTTCTACAGTTTGTGACTCAGGCAAAGTGAGTTTTACGCAGTCGGATATCTTATCTCCAGATTTCGAAAAGGTGAACATAAAGGAGATCAACAATGCCGCGATTAATCTTTCCATTCTTTAAAACTACGGAATCAATGAAAAACTCGTCGTTTTTCAAAAATTTTACGCTTTCCCTTAGCTATGAGAACCGAGCTTCGACAAAAATGACTAATGTATGTACAGTGCACTAAGTTTGAAGCGAACTTCCCAGTATAACTTTGATCTAATGATCGGATTTTCACGTTCTAGGACTCAATCTTAATAGGCTTGAAGGGGTGATCCTAAATATGGTAATAAATAAGTGCATACGACATTTTAAGTTACAAAATCAGACATGAAAACGCACTTTCTCTGAATAAAAGCACCTTTTTTCGATGAATTTGAATTTCTGATCCCCCAAATATATCCTTCATGTTATTTTTACTTCTTGTGTATTTTTTTTTTATATCTTGACAACTTTTGAAGCGAATTGAAAAAATATTACACATAATTAAGAAATTATTTTATCCAAAGATCTTGCAAAAAATAACTTATAGTAAATATTTTTTTAAATTTAGAAATGGTTAAAGAGTGTTTGAATTGTAAATTGTACAATTTTTTGCTTCACTTTAAAGAATGTAATTTTATATGGCAAAATACAAATTGTGAGCCAAATCGGTGTAATGGTTTCTGAGAAACCGAATTTTAAATACCTGGCATTTCTGACATTCAATTTCTCAGAAACCATTTCACAGATTTCGCTTACAATTTGTATTTTGCCATATAAAATTTCATTCTTTAAAATGACGTAAAAAATACTATACCCTTCATTTCAAATATTGTATTTAAGGTCTTGAATTAAAAAAAAAATATTTACTAAAGGTTATTTTTTTGCATGGAATTATCCTTGGATAAAGAAATTTAACAATTATGTGCAAAATGTTCAATTTGCTGAAAAAATTCTCGAGATATAGCAATGTACGCAAAATTAAATTTACGTTGAAACATCCAAGCTTTCTCTTGACTTAATTATTGGGTCCCAGATTTGTTTTTTTGGGGTCAGAAATCCGAATCCAATAAAGTTTATTCTTAAAAAGTGCATTTTTGTGTCTGTTTCGTAATTTGTCACCCTTTATAGCCATTAATAGTTATAAAATGTGAAAATCCGATCATTAGATCAAAAGTTTTTCAGGGTGGTTCATTTTTTCTTTGACGCACTGTAGATTTGATATATCATCTTTTCTAGATACTTTACCTAACCTATCCTGAAAATTATTCAGAAAATAGATAAGTGGAGGGTATTATAAATGATATAAAAACGGGCTTTGTTTATTATATACTTACTGAATGTATTTGGATAAATATCATCTTCTGCATCGGGTTCATTTAGTTGGGAATCTAGAGTGTAGCAGAATGTTGGGTTGCTACCTTTAGAAACGATAGGAAAACTGCGAAATCTGAAAACGATACACTGGTTATAGGTACAGCGCTAATAAATAAAACATAACTATAATTTTATTTAGAGTACCTTTTATTCAGAAGCTTCATTAAATGGTTATATAAAAATCGTATTTCAACTGAAAATTATTCGCGTAATATTATATTTTATTTTATTTTATATCAGTCGTTGAACAGAAGATCCAATTTTTGGCTATATGACTACTAATGTTTTTATTCCGTAACCTTGCACTTTTGGGCCTAATCCAGAAGACAAGGGAATTCTTGGATAATGTATTGGGACACGTTTACCGTCGTTGAGGACTTTTCTGATAGAACTAATCCGCAATTTGTGGGATATAAGAGGAAAACCACGAAAACTTCGCGTGGTTAGCGTGACTGCAAGGGAACTCTAACCCATGACCCGTCTACCACTGAGGATATTTTACGTCTGCACTGCGGTCGGTGCGAGCAGGCTACGGATTTCGTATCGAAGCTGGGATTCCATCCCGGTTCACCTCATTAGAAGTTGAACGCTCTATTCCCAAATCAATCACGGTTCTCGGTAATATTATTTTATTTTATAATCGTCGCTGAACAGCCGACCCAATTTTGGGTTTACGTCTACCAATATTCAACTCCGTAGCCTTGTGATATTGAACCAATCCCGATGACAAGGAAACTCCTGTATCAGTATCCTCAGATGTAGGATTTGTTATGGGAACGTGGAGAACTAGGTGATTAGACTGATTTAACGCTCATCGGTCATAATTTACTACTTCGGGTTCGGGCGAAGGGATCGAACCCACGACCTCTTGGACATTTGTCCAGTGTCCTACCAACCAGGCTATCCTGGTTCCAGTAATATTATATTCATTGTTTAAGAGCGCAATTATTCTCTATGTCATTGTTGCTAACCGTAAAAGCTAAGTATGGTCATGGGGTTAGGAATGCCAGCGCTGGGGGCTTCAAAATATTAGCCAAATATTAAAACAGTTCGCCAATTTTCGAAAGACCTTGCCAAATGCAAATCTTAAAAAATTTTTATGATGAATTTTTCCCCCACAGAATACTATTTTACCGTAGTTCGCTTCAGGCTTATGTTATTTGAACCCAATCCTATTTGGTTATGCGACGCATTTACCGAAAATTGCTACCAGAAAATATTGAAGTAATCGAATTAAAAGTACTGATTTGTTTAGAAGAATTCATTTTGACGTCATTTTGAGGATTGAGTGAAATATATATTTTCTTTCTAGAGGAAGAAATCATTCGCGAATACTTTCGCCAAAATACAATTTCATTCGCCAAATTTACGATCTAATCGCATTTGGCGAGTTAGTGAATGCTTAGCGCGGGCCCTGCGTTATTTGGAATAAAATCAATAAAATCATAAAACAAACTCATAAATCAATCATAAAAACAAAACCAATAAAATCATAAAATCAATAAATAGAATTACTTCCTATTTATTGGTTTTATTGTGTATATCTCTAAGTTTAAATATTTTGTAAGTGGCGCTTATTACTTTTCACAATCATTTATCCATTTTAAAATCGGTAATTTTGTTGTAAGAAACCCATAAGCGAAATATTCTTACAAAAAATTATAATATTTAAATATTTTATAAACAAAATTATCCTTTTAAAAAAAAAAGTTGATTCTTAAGAAAAACAAATCAAAGATGAATTCGAGGCTATCATTGGGATTGAAGCAAGCAGCGAACGGAGCATATACCTAGTTTATATAAAAGTTGGTTATTAAGGAAGAATCTGCATATTAGCATTAAAATAAATATTAAATTATTAAAATATGAAAAAAAATATTACGTGCAATTTGAAATAATGACATTTGCTCTCTTCCAGCAATCGGTGATTATATCACTTGTGGGTGAAAGTTCTTCAGCTTCTTCCCAGTTTATAGCAAACATTCCATGTAGTGTATCCACTATGGATGGTATCTAAAAATTTACGAAAACACCGTACATAAATAATATCACTCCAATACGTTCGTTAAATGAAATACCTGCAAGTGGCGTAGTGTGAGCAACTTCATAATGATTGGTTGTTAAAACATTAAGCATTGACATTTGCTTAAGTTAGCAACTATTCTTCCCATTCAACTTCGAGTAATCCATGCCCGTCGAGTATCAATTCTCTTTAGAGACGCATTCACTTTAGAGACGATTCTCTATATTTCTACTAAGATTTCAATTCTTTTCATACTTAACACAAAGATAGGCACGGAGCCATGAAAGCACCGTTAATAAAAAAGTAATATCACTGCAATACGTTCGTTGAATGGTATAATTGAAAGTGACGTAGTTTGAGCAACTTCATCTTGATTGGTTGTTAAAACGGGGCATTTGTTTACATTCCTAAAAATCGTTTAAGAAATTATTCTGTTTTTAAAATGCTCGTTACTCTGTTAAGCACATTTTGTTCATATTTAATTATATTTGTTAAGAAATTAAAAATATAACTTTCTATCATATAACTGTCAAAAACAGAAAATGTTTTAAATTCTTTTAAACAGTTCATATTTTTAAAAATTTTGATCGAGTGGATGACGTAGTATTTTTTTAATACGAGTTCAACAATTAATAATTTTGGAACTAATTAACTAGAGATTTTTTTCAATTCTATTTTATTCCTTACATTTTTCTATACACCTTCGAAATTACTCGTTACAAAGTCAAAATATATATAGATAGATAGATATATAATTGTCTGTTAAAATAAAAAAATATGTAACATTTTTCATTTCAAAACTATTTTAATTAGTTCATAAAGTCTTGAAACTTTCAAGTACAATTTAATTAATCGAGCTCTGAATAATTCCTAATAGCTAAATATCAATATTTAGAAAGTTTATAGTAACGTTGCATAAAAAGAATAAACAGCATCAGTTTGTCAATGAGTTTTATAATAACAATCATATTTTTAATATAGTTAATATTTTTAACATTTGAATAATTTCAAAATAATTTTTTTAATTATCTTAAGCAAAGAAAGAGAAAAGAAAAAGATTAAAAATAGTAATTTACTAAATGATTCCCTAATTCACCATTTAAAATTTTCATGATAAAATAACACAGTTGGGTTTGTTGCTGGACTGACTGAAAATAATAAATAAGTGCATGAGCTTGAATTCATCGTCAAAAAAATTTTATAATGTAAAATTTTTAATTAAGCTATCAAATTTTCCTTATTAAATGAAATACAAAAATATTGAATTGAAAATCAAATCCTGTTCTTCGATTCGAATCTATTATTTTAAAAACTGAAAAAAGTATGAAAAAAAACATGTGTGTTGAAAAAAAGGGTGATAAGAAACAGGTGTGAAACAAAGAAGGGTGATAAAAAACAGGTATGATAAAAATAGGGGTGATAAAAAAAGCAGGTATGATAAAAAAAGGGCGATAAAAAAGGTGTTTTGGGATATCAAAAACACCTGTTTCTTTTCACTCTTCTCTAATTTGTTGAAAATGTTTTCTAGGCCTTCATTGGTAAGACCACTTGCCTGTATTTACTTCATTAATTTTCTAATGCCATCTTGTGTTAAGACTCCGAGGATGGTTCGTGTCTAGATAACCAAAACAAAAATTTGTCCGTTTCTGTATTTGATTTGTGATTTATTCACGTGGTTCTTCACTATTTCACATGAATGTTATATTATTTTACTATGCAGTAAACAGGAGTAGGTCATTTTTTTATTATTAAGCAGTATTTTTTAAAGCAACACATAATTTAAGATAGTAAATTCTATAGGCTTTATTTAGTACAAAAATCCAAAATAGTTCAGTTCTTAAACTTACCCCTGTATATGTACTTGTGTTGTTTATACAAAATTTAGGATATTCTTCACAAAATAGTTCATTATCGTAATGAAAGTTGCAAAGACTGTCATTCCTTTCACAGTAAATATGGCGCCTAATGCTAAAAGTATTAATAGCAATGTATAAAATTATAATTCAGAAGATCCACCCGTCAAAACATGAACAGTGAGAGAAAAAATGCACCATCCAGAATAACTTTTGATCTAATGATTGGATCTTCACGTTCTAGAACTCAATCTTAATGTCTCTAGGGGATGATCTGGAATTTGCTAATTAGTAAGGACAGACGATATTTTAAGTTATAAAATCAGACACACAAACGTACTTTCTCTGAATAAGCATACCTTTTCTTCGACTGATACAGATGTCTGACCCCAAAATATAGGGGGTACCGCAATCTAGGAAATATAGTCCCAAAAGTTTGGTCAAGTTTTATCATATTTTTTTTAAATTTTCTTTTAAAAGTCAGATATTTAAAATTTTATTCCTCAGGATTTATATTTTTTAACTCGATTCAAAACAATTGTATACCTTAAAATTCAAAATTTTTTTTTAAAAAATATTTAATAAACGTTATTTCTTTATTATCTTTAGACACATATCTTTGGACAAATGATTTTTATAATTGAGTGCAAATTTTTTTCTATCCATTTAAAAGGTTTTCGAGATATAGCAAAATACGCAAAAAGTAAAATTAACATTAGGAGTCCAAACTTTGGACAACTCTCCTGACCAAACTATTGGCACCATATTTCAAAGAATGCGGTTACCCATTATATTTTGAGGATCAGATATCCAAATCCAGAGAAAATAAGGTATTTTTATACAGAGAAAAGTGCGTTTTTGTGTCTGATTTCATAGCTTAAAAAATTGTCTGCGCTGGTTAGAGGTCACCCTTTCGGGTCATTAAGTTTCAGTACTAGAACGTGAAGATCCGATCATTTGATCAAAAGTTAATCAAAGTGGTCCATTTTTTTGAGCACTGTACATTTTAACACAAATTTTGATTACGAAAATAATCCTAAGAAATAGAAGCGGTAAGATATAACATGATTAAAAACTTCATTTTCTTCGTTAAAAAGCAAACAAACAAAAAAGCTTTTATGCATATTGTACAAATCTCAAAAAAATAAACAGACCACCCTGATTAACTTTGGCCTGGATGTATATATATATATATGAAAAAAAGCGGGAAAGAACGTGTAAATATATATATATACATATATATATATATATATATATATATATATATATATATATATATATATATATATATATATTGCCAAGCATATTAATAGCATAACAATTTAATAAATTGTTTATGTGATTTTAATTACTTAAAAAATTCTATAGTAATTGAAAATCCCTCCGAAGATGAGGAGGAAACTACTCAGTTTGAAAGTAAACAAACTCAAACTGATTTTGAACCACATTTACCAACTGAAACTTATGTAAATAAATTTACACAAGTTAATTTAAATTCTATCTGTATAAAAAGTAGTGATGATAAAGATATGGTATCCTATAGTCAAAGCTCTAATTATGATGATAATAATAGCGAAACCGAAACAAAATTGATAGTTAGTTTTTCTGATATAGAAGCAGTTACCCCTATGTTTAATGGAAATCGGTACGACAATATTAATTCTTGGTTTGAAAATTTTGAAACTCATGCTAAATTATTTAAATTGTCTGATGTGCAAAAAATATTTATTTGCGAAAAGATGTTTGAAAGGTAACGCATTAACTTTAATTAGAAGTGAAACTCAGTTAAATTCGTATGAAAAATTAAAAAAATCTTTTGCTTGAAGAATTTGGACTTAGTTGCAATAGTGCAGAAGTACATGCAATGTTGCAAAAAAGAAAACAAATGTATAATGAAACTCTTCAAGAGTAAAAATGAAAGAAATAGCTACTCAAAGTGATATTGATGACTTAGCTCTAATCACTTACATAATTCATGGAATACCAGACCAAACAAATAATAAAACAATTCTTTATGTAGCGAGTAATCTTATTGGATCTGAACAAAAACTTAAACTTTATGAAAAAATTAAAAGTGACTTAGATAAAAATAAATTTCAAGATAATAAGGGACCATATGTGAAGAAGTTAGAAAGCCCGAAATATGACATTAAGTGCTTTAAGTGTAATGCACCAGGACATAAAGCCCCGGCTTGTCCTAAAAATAAAAATGTAACCCCGAATGTGACAAAACCCAAAATACATCATACAACACAGGAGAACCCATTAAATCAATATAAATATCGCTCGAAGAAAGAACTTTTGAATCAATTTCACATGGGCTCCACGTGTGTAAACAACCCTAGTAATGTGGTTGATGTGAACGTTCAAAATATGACAAGTAATCAATAGCAATTACTCATATCCGGATATAAAGTTGAAAATAAATACCTAAATGGATGTAAAGTGTAAAATAAATACCTAAAGGGACGTCCAAAACCAAAACAAAATAAAAATGAAAAGGTAAACAAAGAGATATTATTGAATGTTGATACCGGATCAACACTGAATATAATACCAAAAGATTTGGTGTTAAAATTAAATATTCCTATTAAAAAATGTGAGGAATTAAATGTTACCCAAACGAAAGGACAACTAACACTTAAAAAAATTTGTGAGTTTCCCCTTAAGATAGGCGAAATTGTTAATTCAGTTAAGTTTTTTGTAATTGATACTGATTTGCCATATGCTTTACTTGGGTTGCAGACTTGCAAAGATTTTTGTTTACTTATTGATTGTGTCGGGCCAGTTGTTACTCAATTTGGAAAGAGATTGATCACCTCTGCTAATTCTAACAGTAACAACTTATCTTTGCACATCAGACAGCAAAATTCTCAAAATGTTAAGGTTAAAAATGTTGAAAAAATAAAAATTAAAGATGTTTCAGTAAAAGTAAACATTGAAAAAAAATAATGTAAAGGGTAACAAAAATAAAAGGAAAAGGAAAAATAAGAAAAAGAAAAAATTTCCAAAAATTTCAAATGGTTCGAAGATAGATCTAGGTAATGGGTGCACACATTATCAGGTTAATATCGACGAAAAAATAAAAAATGAAAGCGAGATAGAAAATGTGGACTTAAAAGAAATTTTAAAAAGTTATGATGATATTTTTGCGAAACATAAACATGACGTAGGAGAAATCAGAATGGAACCGCAAAGAGTCAGGTTAACCTCAGATTTACCTATATCTCTAAGGCCGTACAAAACATCCCCAAAACAACAACAGGAAATTGATTTACAAATAGAGGAATTGTTAAAAAATAACATTATAAAAGAAAGTTCATCCCCTTATGCTGCCCCAGTAACTTTAGTGCTTTAAAAAGATGAAAATAAAAACAGTCGTTTATGTATTGACTTTAGGAAATTAAATCAAATTACAAAAACAGATTCTGGACCTCTACCTTTAATACAAACTTTAATTGAAAAATTGTCTAATAGTATTTATTATTCTAAAATAGATTTATCACAGGGATATCATCATGTTCGTATTCATCCTCATGACACTGAGAAATTAGCATTTGCTACTCACAACGGTCTATTTGAATACTTAAGATTACCTTTTGGCTGGAAGAATGCCCCGAGCATCTTTCAACGTACAGTTCGTTGAATTTTAAATAAACATAAAATTAAATTTGCTACAAACTACTTTAATGATATCATTATATTTTCTAATTCTTATGATGAACATTTAACCCATCTTAAAAAGATTTTTGATATTTGTAAACAAGAAAACTTGAAATTAAAACTTTCAAAATGTTCATTTTTGCAAAAACAAATAGAATTTTTAGGATATGAAATAAGCAATGGAATTGTGTCACCCGATAACCATAATATTGAGGTTATTAAAAAGTTAATGCCCCCTAAAAATGTAAAATCATTGCAAAGATTTCTTGGATCAATAAATGTTTACAATAAATTTATTGATAGTTATGCAAGTATTCGACATCCTTTAAATAACTTGTTAAAGAAAGATGTAAAATGGGTGTGATCAGAAAAATGTCAGCAATCTTTTGAACTTTTAAAGAATGCTATTATTTGTAAACCAATTTTGAAAATTTTTGACCCTAATCATGAATGTCATCTTTTTGTTGATGCATCGTTAGTTGGAATTGGTTCTGTATTAAAACAGGCAGATGAATGTGGTGTATTGCATCCTGTAGCTTTTCATTCTCGTTCATTAAGGGACTATGAAAAAAACTATGCAATTACAGAACTTGAATGTCTTGCTATTGTCGAATCTCTAAATAAATTCCATCATTACCTTTTAGGACGAAAATTCACCATACATACAGACCATGCTGCTTTAGTTTGGCTAAGAAATGTTAAAAAGTTAAAAGGTAGATTATTTAGATGGTCATTATTGTTAAGTATGCATGAAATGATATTAAATACACAAAAGGCTCTGCTAAGTTTGAAGCAGATTGGCTTTCGAGAGATGCAGTACATTCAATTGTCCAAAGTAATAGTAAAAGTAATAATGTTCATGTTTCACCTTTGTAAAACTTGAGTGAAAACGTTGAAGCTCAAAGGAAAGAAAACTTACAAGGTAAATTTATTGATATCAATAATGTCTTGTGTGCACGTAAGAAAAATTTTACTAAAATAGTTGTTCCATTTTCGTTAAGATTAAAACTTCCGCAAAGTGCTCATGATAAATTTAATCATCCAGGAGTTCAGAAAATGATTAACTTAATAACCCCTGTTTATTATTGGAACAACATAACTTCAGATAAAGCAAAATTTTGTAAACATTGTCATACGTGCCAATTAAATAAAAAACCGCGACAAAAAAGGTTTGGATTATTACAAGCCTTACCCCCTGTTAATCAGTCTTTTGACTTACTAGCAATAGATAGTGTTGGTGGATTGAATTACTATAATTCAGCAAAAAAATGTTTAACTTTAATTATTGACCACCTTACACGCTACATTTGGGCTTTTGCATCAAAATCAATTAGCTCAGAAACTTATTTTTTACATGAAACAAGTTTTTACATCTACAAATTTTTTACATCAAATTTTTCAAAATCAAATCCCTAAATCTTTGTTGAGTGATCGAAACGCTGCCTTCACTTCTTCTCATTTTCAAAAGTTTTTGAAACATAATAAAATTCAACAATTATTGACAACTACACATCATCCGCAGTCTAATGGCAAGGTTGAACGCCTTGGTCAAACAATAATTACCTGCTTAAAATGTAAAATCAATGAAAAACCTACTAAAACTCCCTAGCTTACTTTGTAAAAGATATAGTTAATACTTATAACTTAACTCCCCATTCTGTAACAAAATTTCCACCTGCGTACCTCATGCATGGTAGACTCCCCTACGAAAATCCCTTAAATGAAAAAGTCTATCCACCTGTTGAGGAAGCTAAAAGAATAGCAATTCAAAGAACTAAAGAATATCATGAAAGAAATAAAATTTATTATGATGCTAGATTTTTAGATATAGACTTTAAAAATGATGAATTAGTTCTGTTTGAAGAATTTACTTATCCTAATACGAGGAAGTTGTCGCCTCCTTTTAGTGGACCGTATAAAATTCTTCAAACAATTTCAGAAGTTAATTACAAAATAAATAAAAAGAATAATTTGAGTAATCAAAATTTTGAAATAGTACATATTTCAAAGCTTAGGAAATATCACTGCCCAAAAATGTTAAAATTAAATCATGAATAGTCACCAACAGAATTTTTTTTAACTTTCTTCAAGGGAAGATGTAATCCCTATATTTTTGAGAGATCCGAATCGCGTTGTGTGGAGATGTTTACCTCAGCATCAGTTAGGAGTGAGGGCGAAGTAACTTGAACTTTTTTTTCTCAACACAGTGAGAAAAACTTTCTAAACTAGTTTTGTTTTATCCAGTCTGGATCTCTCAATTTCACAGTGCTTCATGAAACTCTGTTTTCCTCCTTTTAACGGGGAATACAGAATTTCATCAAGTAAGTAACCCCATTAACCACACAGAATCTTAAATTTTGATTAAATTACACTTGTTGTCCAGTTCGTTTTGCATGAAAATTGTGTATATTTCAGTGTGAAAAGTTTTTTGAAAAGTTTAGTAGAATAGTTATATAAAAATGTTTCATATTTTCTTTCTGTTTAGTACACTAAGCAGATCAATTGTATTATTATGTTTTTATTGTTGTTGCTGTAAATAATTTTTTTTTCACATATTGGAAAAATGTTATTTATAGTAGGAAAGATGACAGTCATACCAACATAAACTTTAGAAATTCGTAGAATTCTAAATTTTATTATTATTATTATTTTTTTGGCTTACCAAAAAAATGTAATACATTTGGGGGGGGGAATGTAATACAAAAGTTATAAAAATACTTTTGTATTAATAAGTTTTAAAAATACTTCTAAAAGCATTGAAACTTTTTCGTGTTCATAAAATGCAGATATTCTATTTTGGGACTTCAAGGATGAAAACATGCCAATGAATAATAATTGAATTTATGTTTCAAAAGAGGAGTTATTTTAAGATCTTTCACTTCCATATAAGGAAGGATTAAACGATTTTCTATGAGTATTAAATGATTTGCGATGAGGCGTAGGAATACAAGAAATGCATTATGACTCTCCTTTTTACCCATTTTAAATATCGTATAAAACGGAAGAGCAATGGTTTTTGCGTGGCTTTTTGTAGTTTATAATGCCTTACTAAACTCCGTCAGTTTAGACGGGATATGGGTCTCCCCCTCTCCAGCTTGGAGGGGGCTGAGATGTATGCTTTCACCATCGTTTAGTAAATAAAAAAGATTATGCTGAAATGGCCTCGTTACTCATGGAATTTTGACTCATAAATAACTAAAAATATCGGGGTTGTTGCCCTGATATTATATATATATATATATATATATATATATATATATAGTTATATATATATATATATATATATATATATATATATATATATATATATATATATATATATATATATATATATATATATATATATAGATATATATTAAGATATATATTAAGTGTGCTTTCTAATATTGAATCATTATAACCAAAGCAAAATATATCAATACAATAGTACAATAGTGTGAGGAGCACTCAAAAAATTTTTACAAAAATTACAACAAAAAAATAGAGCACAATAAGCGAAAATAACACGTAGAAACGGAAAATAAAGTATAAAGAAAAAACAGAATAAAACATAAATTATAATCTATAAAGCGAATTGTGAATTCAAATGAACTTACATGAAATAGAAATTTGTCAAGAATGATTTAAATTATATTCGTAACAAGATTGCCAAATTGCAAAATATGAAAACAAAAGTGCAAATTGAGCGTAACTAGAACAGTTTTGTTTTAAAGTGCGTTCTTATTGCATTACTGAAGTGCGCTTGATTTCTTCTTTACCAAGGATGGGCCCGAAATGGATGTGCGCTAAGTAATATTATACAGGATAATTTAAGGAATTTGACTAAAAATAATTTTAGAAAATAAATATATATTTAAGAAAAAAATATAAAATAGAAAAGAGAAAGAAACATCAATTGCTTGTTTGGTACATAATTTTAGCCACAGATTCGCACATGGAAAAATTACATAAATTAACAAAGAAATCTTTTTAGTAAATAATTTTAGCCACGGATTTGCCCGAAATGGATTTGCACATGGAAAAACTGTGGTATTTTATCAATTTGAAGAAAAATATCCCTTCCATTGTAAAGAAAATTAGACTTGATGTATTGTATTGATATATTTTGCTTTGGCTATATTCATGCAATATTAGAAAGCACTCTTTTTTGCGGATATAATCGCGTGGGCTGATGATCAGATTATATATTTTATTTTCCAGATTTTTTAAAAAGAAATTATCTTTTTTTTCCGAATTTTTTTCATTATTATTTTTTTCCTCCAGTTGTTTGTTATTTTTTACTGTTATTTTTCTTTGTTTTATCTTCATTTTGAACTTATATATATATATATATATACAAGAAGGAATACTTTATTAGGTAATAGTAATGAAAAACTGCATGTGCATTTAAAATGAACCCAAATCCCCTGTATGAAAAATAGTTTACTTTCGATTTACATTATATCAAAATGTAAATTTGTGCTCTTTTTAGGGAAAAATTAATCATGAATGAATTGTTTTGCATTGAATATTGTTTTATTACATTTTTAGCATAGTATATTTAAAATTAATGTTCTTTAAATAAAATTATTTATGTCTATTAGTACCCATGTTTCGCCACGAGTTATTATAATGCCTTTCCTAGGCGAGAGTCACTAAAAAATGTCATGTAAGATTGTTTGAGCCTACCGATTTTTGCTGCAAAGAGTTAAAGCCGGTTGAACAATTTCATAAGGGCTGCTCTGCTCCACGTAAGTTGTAGTTGGATATGTCCAATAGTATTGTAAGAATACGGATGTTTGATAAAGAAAGCCGACCAAACAAACAAGAAATACTGATATCTTCCAAAACTTTCTCTTCCAGGACTTCGAGAGTGCAATATTAGGAAATCCTGTAATTAGGGATTGTTTGAAGACAAATTTTGCATACTTTCTAAATGGATGGTTTTTGGAATTGCTTCGTTTCTTAACGTCGGTACTCCAGGTCCATTGAGTTTCTCTAAACATCTAGAAAAGAAATTAAGGATCTGTTATAGAAAAATTTTAATTTTAATTTTCGGTTAGAATTCTTTTTACAGCTTTCTGAAAATTTTGATATTATTACATATTAACAGCAAATTATTACATTAAAAATTTCTTTTTATTTTTTTATATAGTTAAAAAGCGTTTCCCAGATGCAGTTTTTCAATAAACACTATGCATCAAGAAAAAAAAACTAAAATATAGCTCTAAATTATTATGCAATCTTCTTAAGCTAATAATCATAGTTAAATCAAATATATTGCGCAGTTTGCTTGTTTATATGAACTGTATTCTTTTCACTTTTTATTCTGCCAGTTCATTAAAGTTTTTCATTGAGGAGAAAAAAAAATAGTTCAAATATTTAAAAAAAAATGTTTTGAGAAAATTTTATTGGTTTTAAGAGAAAACGTGCATTAATGTTTTATACAGAATAAATTTATGCCAGCTTCGTACGTTTGTATAAAACTCCACTATGTCATTTCCCTTTTTAAATGTGCAAGCTTTGAAGTTTCTGTTCTCTAAAAACTGTGCCTTCTGATTTTATTTTCAAGAATCAAACATCTTAGCATCTTATTTTAAAAGGTACTAAGTAAAATTAAGGATAACTAAGGAAATATTAAGGAAATAATAAGATAATTAAGGACAGATTTTAACGTAAGATTTAAATGCAACTCCCATTCTAGGCTCATGTATCGTTTATTGGAACATCTCTTCTAAGGTACATTAAATATGCTCCTCTTATTTTATATTATCAGTATTTATGTACCTCTTAAATATCCATGTATTTAAGTGATAATGAGTATTAGATTAATTTTAAAAATGGAGAAGCATCATGAAGAAAACTATTCATACAAATTTCCGTTGCGATTGATGTGTTTCTAGTTCATAAAATTTAAAGCAGCAGTGCAAGTTTTGATTTTGAAATTAAAATAATTAAAAAATAATAACAAATAAAATATTGGCTTTCCTCTATTAGTTACTTTAAACAAGTTACTTTACATTACTTTACTTGACACTCTAATCAATTTTTTTACTTTATCTCACTAAAATTGATTTTTGTTAAATTTTACAGTGTAAGAAATCTTAATAATTAGTAGGTAACAAAGTGGGAAAAGGCAGCAGATAGGAAAGTTTGACAGTATAGCTAAATGTTCTTGATTTGGAAATTAGTGAATTTTCGTCATGTAAATACCTCCCCTTCTTTAAATAAATTCATTAAATGTTACATTTATAGTAAATAAAAAATACAATGAACATGACAACAGGTGGAAAAAAGAAACTTCGGGACACTTTACTTAAATAGGCTCCACTGAATATCTGGTTTCTTAGGACAAGCACCTTATCTGGGCGTCAGCGTGACGTCAACGTCCCGCTGACGCCAACAAAATACTGGTTTGTTAGATCAAGGCCTGGTTTCTTAGAACTAGCGCCTTATCTGGGCGTCAGCGGAAAGTTGACGTAGAGCTGACGCCAAAAAAATGCTTTTTTGTTAGCTCAGCGTGAGCAGTCGGTCCAACGCAGACATTATCTCTCATTGCGCATGCGTTAATAACGTAAACAAATATTTATTTTGAATTTATATTGATTTTGTTATTGTCGACCAGTGTTTTAGAGAGCAAATAATGACTTTTCCAAGAAAAAACACATTATAACTGAGCTAAATGAAGAGTGCTATGTTTAATGAAGAAGCTATGTTTAATGTCAAAATCAATGTCTTGGCTGATTTCAATGTACTGTTGGATGTTGTCCGCCATTGCTTCTGTGGTTAACGTCACGTTGTAATCCAACTGCAGTTGAGTTGGACGGCAATTGTAGTTCAAGATGAGCTTTCGATGACGTATACTATCAAACTCACAAAGTGACCAATCAAAGGTTAGCGCTGATTTCCAGCTGACGGCGTCCTGTCCTAAGAAACCAGGCCTTGAGAGAAAGAAAAGCATTCATGAAACTGATAGGCCTAATTTGATATTATCTTAAAAAATTAATCGAAGATTTAAACGATATATTTAAAAAAATTATGCTGGTACCAGAGATGAAAGAGAATAAAGCAGAATAACAGTTTTATTTATTTAGAATACAACAAATAAAAAGACAATTTTTTAAATGGTTACCTTATCAAAAAATAGTGCAAACTGGGACGCATGCGACCTATTTTTGCCAATTTAACAGAAAATGAAAATAATTTAATACAGTAGTTCTGATAACGAAGTGGAAATATTCCTGAGAAAACATTATAAGTTTCATTTTTTACGCAAAAACTATTTTATATGTAACTAGCCGCCTAAGGCGGCCAGCTGTCCGCCACGCTGAAGGTTTTCACAAATAAAGTTTTTTAAAACATAGCAGGAAATCTGAAGATTAGTGGACAATTAAAGTGTTCCTGTCCTGCAATTTTGTCTTCATATCCAGTTCTGCTGCAGATGTGTTATAGCTCTTGAGGATGTTTGAAATTATATTGCTACAAGGCTTAAGAAAAAAAAAAACTAAAATGCTAAATACATGAAAAGAACACGAAAACGAATAAATTTTTTATGGTATCAATTTCTATTTCTATATAATTTTTTATGGTATCAAATTCTATTTCTATATCTGTTACGTCAAGCACTCAGGTATTATAATTTGATCTAGTTGTGCTTGTATAATTTTGATCTAGTTGCGCTATCTACGTCATTTTGTTAACATCGTTTGGTTTGTTATTTCTAAGTTAACTTTCAAAAAATTGGCTGGCATCAGCATAATTATTCTTTAAGTTGTTTATTTTTTCTTTTGGAATTCGTTCCTTTTTAGCGAAATGTTTTTCAACCTAATCGAATTCTTTGCCGACTGTTCTCTGTATATATAAAGAAAATAAAGTAAATATTTTTAAAGTGTTGTGAAAAGAATTTTTAGTTGTACAAAGTACTACAATATCGCTATTAAAATTATCGTCTTCGCTTAAGAAAAATAAAATAGAGCGTGGAAAGAAGAAAAACTTATTATAGCAATTGGGTATAATATAGCCTACGTCACAGGTTGTGCTGTTCCTACTAAATTTAACCCATGAATGGCATTTTCTGCGAGCCTAACTTCAAGCCACAAATAAACAAACGAAGTGTTCGATCGTTTAAATAGCTGCTCGCCAGATTTTATTGCATTATAAAGAAAAGTTATTGAAACTAAATACAACTAAATAAACAACAACAACTAAAACAAATAACAACTACTAATAACAATAACTAAATAAACAACAACTAAATTCCATTCGTTTAGCATTGCGTCATATGTTGTTCCTACTAAATCGAAGTAGTTGTGTTTTTTTCATATTATACCCAATTATGAACAGCGACAAATATATCAAAGCGAAGCGTTCTATTTACGTATCGAATATGTTGCCACATTTTTAATACAAAAGTTAAACTTTTCTCCACTTTAATAAATGTAAACTAATGCGAACTTTACAATTAAATTATTAATTCCTTCGTATATTATTGGTTTAAGTTGTCGAAAATGAATATTTCAATTGTGAGGTTCGCATTAGCATACATTTATAAGAGTGGGGAAAAGTATATGCATTTTTAATAGTTTTTTGAATATGGCTCTTTGAAGACGAAAAAGCAGACGAAAAGCATAGACTTACAAAATGACTGATAACTAAATAACTAATCAAAATTTTTGAAAAAGAAAAAAAATACTTCTTCATTATGTCAAAACACAATTATGGGCCGAGTTTCGTGCCCGGGCGAGGCTTCTGGGGCGATATATTGTGATTACAGACACACACACAGCCGCGTTTATTATTATGTACTAGCCGCAAAGGCGGCCAGCTGTCCGCCACGCTAAAGGTTTCCACAAATAAAGTTTTTTAAAACATAGCAGGAAATCTGAAGATTAGTGGACAATTAAAGTGTTTCTGTCCTGCAATTTTGTCTTCATGTCCAGTTCTGCTGCAGATGTGTTATAGCTCTTGAGGATGTTTGAAGATGTAGCTTTGCTATGGTAACCTAACCTATAATATAACTATCAGGTGGAGACTTGTTTTTTTTTCTTAAAAAAAGGCCTCAGAAATTGTAAAAGCATACAAAAGTTGCTTTAAATACATGAAAAGAACACGAAAACGAATTAATTTTTTATGGTATCTATTTCTCTATAATTTTTTATGGTATCAATTTCTATTTCTATATCGCTACAAAAATTAACGTCAGGTAGACTATATTTGAGGGTGCCCCTTGATTCTCGCCAAGTTGTGATCGCCAAGCTGGGCGATGTTGAAACCCAATCGTGATTCTCAACGGTTTAGATTTTAGCGTTATAATGTTCAACGGTATACGTAATTTCAGAGGTCCATTAGTTCTTCGTTAGATACCGGCTGGTAAGGTTACTTTTACTTCTGGTCAATAAGATCGAAGGTATGTGGGCAGTCATAAAAAGGGACTTTATAAAAAAATGTCATCACCAGTTCGGTACCACAAACGCCATTTTCGATTCATATTTCGCCGAATTTATGTGACGATGGAGGTACACAGATTCTATTCACGATAAATTTAGACAGTATCTAACTGTTATTAGATAATTCTGTGCACCTAAATCTGAGAATATTCAAGCTTAATGAAGAAGTGAGTTGTTGTTTTTTTCCTTTTCTTTCTGCACCTACTCCATTAATTTTTGCTTCGATTCAAAATCCTTTTTATTGGATTTATTAATTTTGCTTATATTGGGTTCATTGCAAGCTTTATCCGATGTTTTGTTGAAATTTTCCAATGTTTTTTGAAATATCATTATGTTTCGGCCGTTATTTCTGTTACCACGGTGTTCCGCGCAAACAGGAATAGCGCCAAACATAAGTCACCAATTTCGCCAAGGGGCATCCTCAAGTATAATTTTCCCTTATCGTCTTCGCTTAAGAAAAAAAAAGAGAGTGGAAAGAAGAAGAAAAACTTATTATAACAATTATGAACAGCGATAAATATATCAAAGAGTAGCGTTCTATTTACGTATCTAATATGTTGCCACATTTTTAGTACAAAAGTTAAAGTTTTATCCACTTTGATAAATGTAAACTAATGCGAACCTTACAATTAAATTATTAATTCCTTCGTATATTATTGGTTTAAGTTGTCGAAAATTAATGTTTCATTTGTAAGGTTCGCATTAGCATACATTTATAAGAGATATGCATTTTTTAATAGTTTTTTGAATATGGCTCTTTGAAGACGAAAAAGCATAGATTTTCTTACAAAATGACTGATAACTAAAAAACTAATCCAAATTTTTGAAAAAGAAAAAAAATACTTCTTCATTATGTCAAAACACAATTATGTGTCGAGTTTCGAGCCTGGGCGAGGCTTCTGGGGCGATATATTGTGATTACAGACACACACACACACACACAGCCGCTTTTATTATTATGTATAGATGTATAGATAGATATACATCTTTGCTGAACATAACATTTAACACAATTTTCACAACTTGATAAGTTTAAATTTTATTCAATTAACAGCTGGTTTAATTGCAGTGAAACAAGAGGTAAAGATGAATGGTGCATAGAATTTTATCTATATCTGAAATATTAAAAGTGAAGTCTGAATAATTAAATAATAATTTCTATGCATTAATTGTCATTTACTAAAAATTTTGTAAGCTAATAAGAGTGACTGAAATGTTATTTGGAAATGAAACTGCGAATCGACTTTATTGTCAAGATGATACGTTCTGCCAGATCATTTTATTTCTTTAAACATAATTTTTTGGTTGACTGACAATTTTATAAAGGTTGATCACTATAGTTTTAATTGCTTTTACACTGAAATATGATTTAAATAAGACTTTTAAGATGAAAACGGTTTGACTTTTTTTTTTAAGGAAAACTTGAGCTTCTGTGCCTCAAGAAACAAAGTTCTCCTTCTCCATGAACTTTTTCGAATCATTGTGTTGATTAGTCTTGCGAATTTTACTTTAAGCTTATAACAGGAACAATTTATGCATGAATATAATTTATATATAATATATATATATATATATATATATATATATATATATATATATATATATATATATATATATATATATATATATATATGTATATATATATATATATACATATATATATATATATATATATATATATATATATATATATATATATATATATATATATATATATATATATATATATATATATATATATATACATATGTATATACATATCTATATACATATATATATACATATATATATATATATATATATATATATATATATATATATATATATATATATATATATATATATATATACATATGTATATACATATATATATACATATATATATATATATATATATATATATATATATATATATATATATATATATATATATATATATATATATATATATATATATATATATATATATATATATATATATATATATATATATAACAATTTATATATAAATAAAATAAGTTATTTTGTATTCATTTTTTAATATATTGATTTTTGTTAAAATAATACTGTTTGTTTGTTCGAAGAACAGTACTCATTTGCTTAAAGAAACATGTGTCAGTTTTTAAATAATAGATTTTTTCTGTGGAAAAAAAATATTTTTATACTGGCACACTAGCTGGAATTTTTTTTAAAAAATTTAACAGATTCTGACAGTTTGTAATAAAAATGACAGTCTTACGAATTATCAAATTTTTTTAAAAAAAATATACAAAGATCATCTCACCTTGATTGAATATCCTACTGACTCTTGTGGTAAGAGTGATTTATTTTGAGTAAATCTGAAATCATTTGAATCATAATTTTCAGGATGGAATGAATACAACTCCTTGAAAATGAAACATTAAATATCTAGTAATAAGTAATTCCTATATTTAGGTGGCAGAGAAACAAATGAAAAAAAAAATCTTTTTTTGGATCATGTTCACATTTATATAAAAATTAGGAAAATAATTATGTAATTTAACCAATAACAGAGTTTAAGAGGTACATGTTTTTCAGCTGCGTCAATTAATAAACAGTTCTCAAAGTATAAAATTTTTTAAAACATTGAAATCCTATATTTAATCGTCATTTTGAAGAAAAAATATTTTAAACCATCAGTTTTTTCCTAAATATTTCACGGTACAGTTATAATTCAAATTTAACAAGTTTAAGTCTAAATTTTCTGTAATAAATAAAATACTTAATTATTTTAAAATAAGTTAATAATAAAATAAAATAAGTTAATAATATAATAATAGTTAATAATAAATATAATGGTTAATAATGCAAAATAATAGTTAATAATAAAATATATTTGTTAAAAATAAAATAAGTTAATAATAAAATATTCTAATGTTGCTTAAATGTACTATTTAGTGATATGTTAGTAACAGTCAATTTCCCAGAGCAATAGATATAGACATGCACTAAGTATGTAGACCAACAACTACCTATCAGTACGCAATAAAAAATTTAGGATCACGTAAAACTACCGGCACTTTGGGTGCTTTTTCCGCAAAGTCCATTTTACCATAAAATATTATACCGTACGTTTTAAACTAATATTTATTTAATAAGAATAGTTCAGTGATTTTACGGTAATTATAACTGTAAAAGTAATCGTTTATCAGATATTTCAGTTCCGCAGAATGTTTTGATAAAACTGGATTTAACAGCAAAAAGTGATGGATTTTGCGGCACCCTAAGGAGCCGGTACTTTTTAGTAATTGATACGGTGAACTACGGCAAATAACGTGATTTCGAAGCAACTATATCTTTTAAAAATCACAGTTATCACATGTAAATGTTTTAGTAAATATTATAATTCAGAATTTTTTATAAAAAAAATCTAACGCGATTTTGAAACAGTGCATAAATTTTCACTTGATCAATTAAATAAAAGCAATAACTTACCCATAAAATGCACATGAGAAGAAATGTTTTCCTAATGAAATTGAATGTCTTTTCAAGAGTTTTTTTTTTAATTCATCGAATTTTAATTTTAAAAAAAATATAAACCAAATCCAAAGAAACTCATTCAGTTTTGAAAGAGCATTACATTTAGCAGACAAATCAAAAAGTGATTAACTTAACGTAATATTATTTCATGGTTTTATCTTAGTGTATTACGAGATTCAAAAAAGCTATTTAATTGCTATGAACACATTAAATTTTAAAGATGAATTACAGAGAACGGAATAAAACAAGATATTACCATTATTTGGAAACTCCATTATAAAGTACTTGCAGTTTAATTTCACGCTTGCATGGAAAAGTGATAAAAATTAATGGACGGCTTACACATTCAAAAGACTTTCTTACAAACTTGCATGCCTATTACGTTTATGGATATAAAAACCTAAAGTTTGTTTTCTACCAAAAACATTTATATTAGCTCACGAAAGTGATCTTATGTTATAATTTTATTTATTGATTTATCGATAAAATTATCGATAAACAGTGGAAGCATATTAATATCATATTTTATTGCAATTTCATATACCAATTATCTGTTTTACTACATAAATGTATAATTTTGTCTTGAAACAAACAAAAACTCACAGCTAATTAAATGAATTTATTATGTATTTAATGAATTAATTAGCGTATTATAATAGTGCATTGTAATAGTGTATGAAGTGTGTATTGAAGTATGAATTGATCAGTGTACTCGATAATTAATCAGAATCTTTTTTTCAATATTTTTATTGCTAAACCCCGTCCCGCCCCCAAAGGGGGCATCCGGGTATAATCTTTTTTTTTTTTTTTTCAATATTAAAAAAAAATGCTACCATGATCCACTTTTGAGAGTTATTTTATTTTTCATACGATTTTTTGCACCGCATAACTCATTTGAAGCTTCGCATTAAAATATGGCCTCCTTATTTTCTTAAAACTTCCATACGTGGCTTGAAAACTAATTTACTAAAACTCTTTTTACATATTTATATTTATGTATATTTCACTTTTTTGAAAATCTGATTGCAAATAAATCAATCTGCAATCACAATATTATGCATGTTTCTATGGTTCCTGAGAAATCGAGTTGTAAACGTATGAATACTTGAAAATTTGATTGCGCAGGAACTATTCGATCGATTTCGCTATATTTTTGTATTTTTCCATGGAAAATTACATTTTTTAAAAAAATTATAAAAAATTCTGCACCTTAAATGTTAAAAATGTTTTCGACTATTATTAAATAATATGATTAGATAAATAGCAAATATTCACGAAAAAAAGGTTTTGAAAAAATTAGCTTTGGATAAAAAATGTTATAATTATGTGCAGAATTTTCCAATTTGTTTCGTTTGGAGCATTCGATTTCGTTTCAGTTTTGTAGTTTGCATTTGAAAATTACACGTTAAAATTAAAAAATAATAAAATATCAAATATATAAAAAGCATTTACTTTTTGCATGTAATTATTTTTGGAGTAACGAGTTATGAAATTACGTGCAAGTTTTTCGATTTGAGATATGGCAAAACACTCAAAAAATAGAATTAATATTTAGGAGTCCTAAATTTGAATCGCTTTCCGGACCAAACTATTGGGACTATATTTCCCAGATTGTGGTTACCTCTGCATTTTGGAAGTATAAAATTCAAATCCGTCATAAAAAAGTTTAATAAGAGAAACGTATCTGATTTCGTCACTTTTGAATCTGATTTCATCATTTAAATTATCAAGTACACGAATGGATTTGAATATTTAAGATAATTTTTTCGAGGCAATAAGATTGCGTCCTAGAACTTGAAGATCCGATTTTAAGATTAAAAGTTTTTCTGGGTTGTCTGTGTTATTTGCGTACTGTACAACATGCAAGAAAATAATGATGAAAATTATTTTTGATTTGTCTTTAGGTGCAAAATATTGGATGGAAAAATAATAAGGGTAAATCTGTGAAAATAGTTAAACCTGTGAAAAAAAATCATCGAAAGTTTACAAATCAGGTATCAACCTGAGATGCAATTACATTGCATCGGTAATTTTTTGAATTGCTAAACTGCTCTACCGTAAATTATTTCGTGTGCAAGTCATCCGGTGACCACAGCGAGGCTCCCTCCCTTTTCAGGTTATCCAAATTGAGATGGCATATTTTCAGATCGTCCTCAGGGATGTTTTCCAGACCAACATCGCCAATAGCTCAGTTTGCAGCGTTAGTGCTGGGTAATGAAAATTTTGAAATTTGTACAACTTTAACTACGTTGACTAGTTTATAACAAATTATTTATTTAAAGAAGAAAAACTCAAATTAACACAGAAAAATCTTACGTATGGTCGAGAACCTAAGAAAAAATTAAAGTGGAGGACTTTAATTTACGTTGCATTAGAGCTGAAGAATTGGCTATTGGCGTCGGTCTGGGAAACATCCATGAGTATGATCCGGCGAGAACATACATACGCCACATCCCCCTTTACAGGGATGACACATTCACACATAATGCATCCGTCCCTCCACAGATCGTAAATTTTACCTGAACCAGAGCATGACCAATCACCATTTTGTACACGCGGGTGTACTTGGCTCACGAGGATTGAACTCACGACCTCTCGTATATGCACTCCGCTCCCTGCCAGCCAGGCTATCCCGATCATGGAATAAATAGACAAGGATTTAAGCGTCTAAATTTTTGAGCACTTCAAATAATTTATCCAGCTTAATCAATTAAAAGAGACTATTAAAAAAGACTAATTTCCCTTTTAAAATCAATAAAAAATAATTAGAAACTTGCTAATACTGCTTTGCAATAAAAAAGTTTCGTTTCATCGTATACTCAAACATTTTTGAACTTAATTTCCATGCTTCAAGCTTAAAACAAAAGTCAATTGCATTTATTCCATTTATTTAAATTCGTGTACAGAATTATGAAACACTGTAAAAAAGAGTTTCTTAAAATTCATCGAAAATGTGTTAAAAAAGCTCCAAAACAAATATAGTCGAATTTATTAAAGTGTAATTAAATGTTCAATGATGAAACAGCTCCGAAAATCCGTCTTCTTTTGTAAACAAACATGACGGAAAAGTACCAATATTGATAAATAGGAAAATATTGATTACCGATTTGAATACATTCTTTATTCATAAATAATTTTAAAACGAAAGTAAGTGCAGGAAAATATTAAATAATTAGATTTTCTTTTCAAATAATTTATTCTTATTAACTAATAAAGCTTGTATTTTGTGACATTTGAGGACAATGTTCCATTTTAAAGGCTATTGGAATTCGATTAGTATTTTTTTTCTAAGCTATTTCAACTCATATTTGAACAATTTTGAGAAACCCTTTTTTGCAGAGAGCAAATAATGAATCTATTGTATTAATTCTAAAATATCAGTTTCTACGAAACCCATTTTTCGCTGCGATAGTTCATGATTATAGATGATATACCGAGTTTAAAAATTTTGAAAGATGCGGATATTTAATTATTTGTAACCCAGTAGGTTCCGAGTACCCAGCTATGTATTTTATCTTTTATAATAAGCAGTTAAAAAATCATATAGTTTTTATTTAACAAATATGTTTACAAGATATATTTCTTTCTAAAAGATTATATATCATGTAAAAAAATATAAATAAAATATAAAAAAAAATATGTGGTTTTTTTTTCAGATATAGTTAAAAAAATTTTTTTATAGTTTTTGAAGGAAATTTTTACTGAATGTTTAGATGTAGAAAGATTAACGTAAAATTTTTCTATGAAGTAATGACAGCTGTTGATAGTAAACTTTATATCTAATTAATCTTCAATTATTTTGCTTAAATTTTCAATTAAATTTGTACTCTGCTTAGCGTTGGTTTGATTTAAAAATATTTTAATTAAATGATGATATTAAAAAAAAAACCTTTTTTACAATAGATGTTTAATTTTTAACCATAATATAACTATAACAGTTCATGTGCAATGATTTCGACCTTAAAAAGATCTCTTAAAGTTTCATTACTCAGTAAAAAATTGTATCTTATTTTTCATTGTTCAAAAGAAGAAATTATAGCAGTTTTTCAGTCCAAAATATTGAGATCTAATCTCTGTATTCTGCATAGTAATTTTAAATCAGATAAAGTATCTCTTAGTACAAGCACCAATAAAAGAGCAAATTTACTGACTTGAAAAACTGTCTATATTATACTTATACCTATAAATCTATTATATTTATGCCTAGTAACGCAAATACATGCATATTTGCGTTACTAGTTGAGAAAAACATCGAAAATCAACCCCACGTAAGAAAGAATATGATAAGAGAACTTATACCAGAATGCATGGAACAGGAAATTATTGAGTTACGAAGAGTAAGAAACAAACTTTCGAGTAAAAATTTTCTGATGCATGCTTCTTCTTAATATTAAGCGTTAATTAATTTGATTAGAGAATTTAATAAATGCTTCGAAGTGAGCTTTTATTAGGATATGTAAAAATAAAAAATATTATTTTTTATCTTCAAATTAAAAACCAACTTTAAAAAATTTTTAGGACAGTAATTAATGTGTCATTTCTAAGAAAATATTTATATTCCATATGCAACTGTTGTCCATTATATTTAGCCATAAAATGCTTAGCTCACAAATCCAAATAACAACATTTTTATAACATTTGACGAAATAATTTGATTTTTATTCATTATGATTTTATCAACTTTAATAAAAAATTTCAATACATTCCATTACTTTTAATTTTGTATTTATTTAACTATCATATTTATTTTGTTGAAATAGTTTTCAGAATTACATTTCTGATTATTTTCTTTCTCCTAAATGGAGCACCTCTCTTTAGCAAACACATTTCTCTGTTACCCAATTCCCAAAAGTTTCCCTGAATTAAAATTTTGCATATACGAAAATTCTGTCTCACCTAAACAGTTATATCAGCTTTGATTATTTAAAAAACTGATGGACTATCTGAGTTTAAAAAAATGCATAGATGCACAGAGAAAAAAGTTCAGGTAAAATTACCGTATTTAAGACTAATCACATTTCTGGTAAAAAAAAAACGTAATTATGGTAATAAAAACACAAATTATGACATATTTAAATCATTTATTCAATATTTTTTTCCATTCATATGGTATTAATTCATCAGAAATTCTGATTTTCAGGATTACAATTCTTATTACATTTTATTTAGTACAAAATACAAAGCATAAAAATAAATTTAATGGAATAAATAATTTCTCAACCATCCTAAGGAATCATGAAAAAATTACCTTATTTTGCAATATTTACAAAAATTTATCACATATTATGAAATTGTACTTTATTCTTAATTTTACAGAAAACATTACCAGAGTACTTCTGCAGTAATGACTAAGCTTTTTGAGCATATAACATGGTGAATTTCACTTAATTTTATTAGTTTTGATATCTTTACCATTTTGTTTTTTGGTGTTTCTCTCAGGTTGAATAAGTTTAAGGTTAATATAATTCTAAATATGGTTATGTCAAACATATATGCCTGTTGCCCAGTAAAATATACTGAGTCTGTGTTTCCAGTACCCAGTCTTGAGACGAAAGAGACCAGGTCTAGGAGCTCGGTGCCAGGTAGTAATTTTTTTACTGAGTCCAGACAATAAACGGGAAAGAAAAATTTTGCTTGGTGGGTCGGGTAATTACCAGGTACCCGGTACATTTCTTTTCAGGACCTCTTTTTATAATAACTATTTGCAAAAAAACAAAGACATTTTTATTGTGGTGATGGCAAAGAATTAATTTACTGATATAAGGGTTTTTGACTAAATTGCCCTCCAAAATTTTAATAATAATTACGGATTTAATGTCCACTTGAAAAATGGGAAATTTTATTGACTATCTACAATTGATATATACTTCTTAAATTTCATTTACTGCATATTTTGCTATGATTATAAGACAAAAAGGCTATGCAGTCAAAAAATAAATATGCTGGTATAAGTGTTTTCGAATAAATTGCTCTCTGAAACTTTAATAATAATTACAGATTTCATGTGAAACTTGAAAAAGAGGAAACTTTATTGATTATTTATGATTTATATGTATTTCTTAGGTTTAATACACTATTTACTGCAAATCTTTTTATGAATATGCATCCAATTGCCTATTATTCAAATTGTAATGCATGCATTTCCAAAACTAAATCAGAATTTTCAAAAGGCTAGTCGATTTGACATTGAAGCAAATAATTGCTATAGCGCTTCTTCAAAAATGAAAAGTTTCATTGATTATAAAATTGAAATATTTTTTTAAAGCTTTGATTTCATTATCACTCCTATGTATTTAATTATTATAACTTTTTATTTCATAAATATTTTATTAATGTAAGAGAAATACTTTCCATTGTCCAGTACTTTACATAAATAAACTAAAGTTGTTTATAAAAATCATAGAAACCTTTAAATAAGCAGTGAAATACCAAATAAATTCGAACATTGAATGTTTGTACAAATCAAAAATACAAATAACATTCTATCTTGAATAACGTTCTGTATGGAATTTCTAAACAAATGTTACTATAATAAGAAATCGTAAATACTTAAAGTGCATCAGAATCGATTATACTGAACATAACCATTTGAAAATTTCTGAAAATTACTAAGTGTACATCAACTGCCATAGTATAATTGCTATTAACGCTTCCTCTATTATTATCAATTACGAATCTATTATTTAGTTTGAGTACCAATGGTTTGAAAAGCATACTGTTTCAAAAGAACATTATAAAGTTGCGTAAGTATTTAAGCTGAAATGGAAAGCTAGGACGCGGTAAAAAATTCTGGATCAAATCACCGTAAAAGCACCGACACCAAGGCCGTAGCGTGAGATTGGACACGTTTAATACATACATTTGCATATAAATATACTTATTTTGTATACAAATATACATACACATAAAAATAAATAGGAATATAAGCATAATGCGGAAAATAAATGAATAGTTTTTTTTAAAAAAAAACAAAACGTCGTCTCCTATCACCCTACGCCTAAGTCTTTCACCCAGAATGCAGCAACCGTAAAATTTACATTACAGTGAAATCCATTTTTACCAGAAAATTTTATACCGTCATTTTTACAGCTGTATTTATTTAATTACAGTGATTCAACAATTTCATAGTAAATATTACTTTAAAAATTATGGTATGTTATATTTTTTGTTAAGAATAATTTTAGGATCAAGAAGGATTTTGCGGAAAAAAAGGACTGGCAGCTAAAGTACTGGTACTTCTTACCGTAATTTGATGCATAATTTTTTACTGTGTAATCTTATCCTTTAGAAAGTTTAGATTGTGAATTTAAGCAGCCATCTTGAATTTACTTAGGGTTAAAAAGAGATGAAACTAAAACATTACTTTTTAGACTAGTAAGATACATTGTTTGTGTAATACTTTCGCACCTGAACTAAAAAATCAAACGCAAATCACACAGATCTTTTAGATTTCGAAGGTGTTAGCGTTTTATGCAAAAACTATACACAATTTAAGTTATTGCTATTTGAGAGTTGTTTTTTGAACCAACTTAAGTCGACAGAACTAATAGCTTAGAAAATTTTGAGTTTTGAATCATTTATGACTTTGAATATAATAGTTCTACACTGTAAAAATTGGATACTCAAATTTCAGGAAAATTTTGACGAAACAGTTTCTTCATATATACTCCCAGCAAAAGTGACAAAGTGACAAAATAACTATTGTCACTTCTTCGAGAAAACAAATTTCGTCATTCTATTTTTCTTCCAGAAAAAATCTCGCACAGCTGAATCTGTGTCACCTTAATAACACAAGAAAGACACCTAGAACAACGAGATAAATCCCCACTATGCCCGAATCGAGAGTTGAAACCGGGTTCATCCTGACACTAGGTCAAATCCTTGACCTCTAAACAGCCGATCGGCGTATTTTGTTTCTTTATTTTCGATTGTCTAGTCTTCATCTTAGTTTCGCTATTCCTGTTAACCCTAGAGAGACTGAATATTAGTATATTCCTATATTGCTCAAAAGCAGTCAAAATGACTGGATTGTAAAAGAATAAATAATTCTTAAAAAAATTTATTTAAAATTAATTTTTAATATTTTTTATATTATTTACAGTTATATAACAAGTTATTAGTAAATATTAACAGTAAAAAAATTATATGTTGTACAGAATTCTAAGAAATTGCGTCATTATATACATTGTTGCTTTTCTAATTGAAATTAAAAGCAGTCAAAATGACTTCCTTAGGCAATCTAGTGTTAATAATCTCCCACAATGCACTACGATGAGATTTCAAATGAAGGAAACATTTTCGTCAGATACGTGAAAGCCCCCTTTTTGTTACACACCACATGATTTAGCGACGAAATAATATTCAAAATTGAAGAAATATAGCTCAAGGATTGCTGAATCGTCATAAGTGAGAATTTTATTTCTGAGAGTGTATCAATTAAAATTAACTAATCAAAACAATACCTGACTGATCCAGATATAAATTTCAGATGCATTCAGCAGAATATGTATTTATTGAAGCTTCATAATTATAAATTATTAATTTCATGAATACTGAGTATATTGGAACCAATACATAGTAAATTATCCTGATAAAGAATTTGGGATAGTTAATGCACATAATTAAAATTAAGTATATTTTTACTTATAAAAAATTAAAACTTCTAATCAGTTAGCCCTATCGACAAAGATTTGGTTCGCAATAAACCTTACTTTGGAAACATGGAATTATTTGTCTAGAAAGCAATGCTGAAATTTCATTCTCTTTTTAATCCTTATCTCTTTGATCAAAAGTCAAGATGTTGGTTAAAAGCCACGGAATATGTAAAAAAAAATTATAATCAAAACTACCAGAATACAATGTATTTTTGGTTCTATGGGAATACCAAAAATCTCGGTAATATTTTCCGAAGAACTTAAGTAATGATTTTTGTAAAATTAACAATTAAATATGGTTTTGTAATACATGATGAAACTTGCCAATTTTATCATGGTATCTAAGACCATGGTATAAAAACCATTCATTCAATAAAATTTATTTTTCAGGTTTGTATTTCTTACAAAATATGCCGTAATAGGAGCTATAATTTTGAAAACCAGATTTTCCAGTAAATCGATACAATGCGAACTTTCCAAATAAATGGATAAATGGTTTACATAGGAATTTTATTAACAGAAATTATGTTATTTTTTTAAATTTATCACAAATGTTATCAGTATAGCTTACGTAAATTTCACTACAATATGTTTCTCCGTGTACAACAATTTAAAGACGCGAACAACTAATATATTTCTCTAGGGTCTGAACAACAATTTTTGCAACAACATTCAGCTTTGCACCGAAATATGTTCGCATTAGTTATAAAAATTTATTCGAATTATATTCTTATCAGATTCAACATAAGAGTTAACCTGTTGAAGTAAAAGTACAAAAAGAAATTAGTTCTATCTGAGATGTATTATGTTGTTTTTGGCGCATTTCCATATTAATCTTTTTTTAATCACTCTACGTTTGCAATTTTTATTCACTTAATTTTCTGAACTAATATCTTCGTTCATTTATTGCTATTACTCCCAAATAAAGAAATACCAAAATAAATACTGAGTTATATGTTTATGTCACACGTTTTATTCCTTCTTTTCTGTTGCAACAAACGATTTAATAATGATTAATAAACCATTTCGTTGCGACAGCAAACATGAGGCATAAAATAATTCAATAATTGGAAATGATTCTATGCGCACATAAAATTTCAGTTGAATGCATTTTTCCATAACAAATAAGCAAAGCATTTTATAGTTCGATACAAAAAATATTCACAAACACAATATTATACATAAATTTCTCTTACGGTAGTTTTCCTAACTAACTATCTAAGCCGAATCCTTGAGTTAATGAACATGATTTAACAACAATCACGTAACACACTGTCTTGAAATATTTATAAACACAAATAATTGTAAGAGAACCTTGAGACCTGGAAGAGAACTTAAAAGAACTGTGTATTTTTAAGCACATAAAATATGTATATTTCTTGATACACCGGATGGTACGTTCGTATGGTGCTTGTAATGTTTTTTGCAGAGTTTCTAATCTTGTAAATCAAATAAAAATAATTAATAAATTTAATTAAAAATGATTCAGACACCGATAAACATAGCACCCACTCACAGAAATAAAGCTCTTACTTTTGATAATTCAGCAATTTTAGAGCTGCATTGCGTTTATTTTGAGAATTATTTCGCCCATCAAATCACGCGAATTGAGACAAAACGCGTACTCTAAGATGAAAATATTTACTCAACTCGAAACCTTATCGTAGTGCATTGTGGGAGATTGTTCACTAGATTGAAGAGACTGGAATGAAGATTAGACGATAGAAAATAAAGTTCGAAATAAGCCTACCGGAATGTATGGTGGTCAAGGAGATGTCCTCGTACTGGGGAGATCTAGAGTTCGATTCCCTTTTCGGAAATGGATGTAGTTTATTTCTATGTTCTGTCTGTTTTTCTCTTGTTTTTAAGGCAACAACGGTCCTCCTACTAGCAGTCTTAAGTGACTCTTGCCTGGTCAGTCTTATGATTCGTACCCTATTGTACTTACCATGTATAGTAAAGACATAATTATTCAGACATTTCAATGATTAATAATAAATTCTTTAAGTATACCTAAACTGGTAATTTTTGCTTAAACTTATAATACTGAACGAAATACTTTTCCTGCTTTTGTATTCATACAAAACAATGAAATCATACATAATAATATAATAAAATTATATATTAGAGGCTTCAAAATATGACACGTATGAAATTATCGACGAAATTTGTTTTATTTTTTTTAAACATAATAGCATGTCAAAGTTATTCATTATAAAATGTCAAAACCTTGCTTACAAAATGTTGCTATGTCGTTTAAAATGTTGCTTAAAATTAAGCAAATCAAATTGCAATTATAACTATTTATGACAAAATAATTGAGCATTAAAGTAAAATATTAACATCCGTTATAGAGATCTATTAAATAAACAGAATGATACATTTTTAAGTAAGGTCATTTTAATTTATGACAAGTAAAAGCTATAGTCAGAAATCAATATACTCTTAAATCAGACAATTAAATGAGATCGGTGGCAGTTACACACAAAAAAATAATAAATAAATAGAATAAAATAAATTAAATAAATGAAAATTATATACTATTGCAGTTGCGTGATTACATAATAACATGCAACATTATATTCTTATTCTATAGCCATTAAAGTAAATGAAATTTATTTTTCAGAAAATCTTTTGTGCTTGAAAAATAAATTCTTAACTTGCTTATTAATTTTTACTGCCTATCGTTATATTTAGAGTTTCCAAAAATATTAGTTATTATGGTATTTATTAATACGCTTATTGCAAATCAAATAAAAATATTTAGTTTCGATTTTCAATTTTCAATTTTTCATTGACTAATAATAGGTTTAAACTGAGAAATGACACCATGGAGCTATTGAGGATATATTGTTATAAGGCACATATATATATTGAACTTTCTGTGATAATGTGAGTAAATTAAACAGAAACTTAAAGATCATTCCTATTTAAATATTATTGATTTTGTAAAGTACAAAGAGGCTTATGCCAGTTATTTTTTTAAGCAGATTCAATTCTATTATTATTGACAACAGATGCAACCTATTGACTATTTAATAGTGCACAGCAACGTTAGTTTAGTAGTTTGGGTAGTTACTTAGGTTTATTAGTTACTACAGCATAAAGTTATTAGTTTTCATTTATTACACTATCTTGACTGTAGATATCACTCTTGAACCACGAAAGGGTAATATTTCTGTGCAAAAAGGTAAATTGTATTCTCTTTTCAATTAATTTTTCAATGTAAATGATTTGACCTCCTTGAGATCTCTTTGAGGTTTCGTGGATCGAGAACGATTTGATCTTGGTCCACGAAATCTCAAAGAGGCCTGAAAGGATCAAGAATCTTTCGTGGATCAAGAACGATTTGATCTTGATACACGAAAGGGTAGTGCTTCTGCTCAAAAAAGTAAATTGAATCATCTTTTCAATCAATTTTTTAATCAATTGTATTAATGAGACCTCTTTGAGCATCAGTGAGATGATAGTGTGGGGCCTATTATTAAAAGTACCAAGGTATAGCAATAATCTCCAGGCCAAACTACTCTAAAAAATTTAATTTGAATAGCAAGCTTACATATCAAAAGCTACATCCAATGCTTAAGTGTAAAATTTTGCTGATCTCTTAGAAGTGATTTGAAAGTGCTCTTAGTGAAGCACTTTTATGGATTATTTTTTAATTCTGAGGATCTCCAATTCTTGAAACTAGCTTCTTTAGCATTTTTTCTAGTTTCAAAAACAAAAACCATACAAAAGATCTATCTGAGAAGTATGAGGAATAATGTCTCTCTATGACTACAGCATTTAAGGACATCGATGTCATTAGAAAAACCCAAATGTGAGAATTAAAGAGTATCATTTCAAATTCTGATTTAAAAAAAACTTTAAAACTTTATTCGGAAATTTTCACATTCAAGTTCAGATTTATATGACAGCAAATATGCATTTATTTATTTGAATAAACTAAAAGTATTAAAAATCAATCTGAGATTTTTCTGTTAAATTTTTTTAATATTTAAATGCTAGATATTTTATTAGATTAAAAATACATACAAACTAATAAAATTTATTTCAATATCTATTATCAGCTCTCAAGTTTGAAATTGAATCACTATTGATTAGTCGAAAATTCAGTAATCGACCAAAATATCGTCCCCCAGATTATGTCCCCAAAATTTATTTCAATATCTATTATTAGCTATCAAGGTTGAAATTGAATCACTATTTGTTTGAAGAAAATTCGATAATCGACCAAAATATCGTCCCCCAGATTATGTCCCCAAAATTTATTTCAATATCTATTATTTGCTCTCAAGTTTGAAATTGAATCACTATTGGTTAGCCGAAAATTCGGTAATCGACCAAAATATTGTCCACCAGATAATACCGTTACTTGATTGCAACGAAAATGCGACAGTCACTGAGACTCATTAGTGACATGTGACTTTTGAAACGCTTCGTGACTTTTGCAACACTTTTACCTAGGTCTAGGTCTGCCTTTAGTGAGGTGACTTCATAAAGTTCATCATTCAAGTATATTTTCAAGTATAGACGATTATTTTACAAATCCAGATAATTACTCATTTTGCAATGATTGACAAAATTCTCTTGCACGAAATTACAGTAATATTATATTTCGTTTGCAAAATTAATATTTGTTAAGTGGAAAATATATATATTAAGAAAAAATAAACAATGATGAATGAGTTACGGGGGTTAATTAGTGGAGCTAAAAGGAGATGGAATCTTTTAAACGCACTGACGGTTCTGCACATAAAGAGTCGTATTTTTACTTGCAGTCTGCTCCATATAGCATAAACGGTTTTTTCCCCGTTATCAGATAAAAGAACAGTGTATTAGGGAGAAACATTCTCTCGAATTTTCCCATTTGTTAAACGACAGTGAGTTAAAAGGATTAATTTCTTTTTCAGAAAGAGATGAATGGAAAATTTTTAGATGTTTGGTACAAACGAAATAAAAGAGTTGCCGGATGCAGAATTGATAGCTTCCAGAATGAGGTGAAACAATTGAAATCCTTATATCTGTAGACAAAATTGTTTCAAGAATATATTTTAACTAAATTTTTTAACTTGTTTACATTTTAAATTATTAATTTAATTAATTTAAGTGAGCGAATAATATTGCTTAATATTATTGTATGTATACATATATATATATATATATATATATATATATATATATATATATATATATATATATATATATATATATATATATATATATATATATATATATATATATATATATATATATATATATATATATATATATATATATATATATATATATATATATATATATATATATATATATATATATATATATATATATATATATATATATATATATATATCCATCTGACTCAAATTTAAATAACTTAAAAGTACCAAACAATTTAACCAATCAACTTGACAATCTTGCCAACAAACGTACCAACTATACCTACGCTTCCTGCTTCGTAAAATAGATTGCTTGTAGTCACTTGGAAATTTCATAGAATTTGCACTGGTAAGCCATCGGTAAATGGAACTCTTGTCTCTATACTTATCATTACGAAAAAATATTTGTAATTTTTAGAGCATTAAAACACTCTTTCAGACACTGCTGCTTGCGTACCATATTATTATAAAAAATGTTTGCGAAGTAACTGAGATGGTTTGAAGTAACCACAGTTGACGATACGCTTGAAGCTGAAACGATAAATAAAACAAAAAGGTACTTAATCGAAATTTTTGAATTCTCTAAAATTATAACCCACAAATAACTCCATACGAGATAATCGATGATCTCTAAACAGAAAGATCGGGGAGACTAGGTGACTGATATACATTGCCCAATCCAATGATTGCGAATCTGGAATACTGCCAATTTCAGGCAATAACTTTAAAATAAGTTCGTATACTATCAGATTAAAATCATATTTGATTGACGTAATCCTGTAAATTTTGCAGCAATAACAGCTACTAAATTTTCCTTTCTGTCAGAAAACAGAGATAAAAAGACGTTTCCCTTGAAAAGATAAGAAAGGTTGAAATACTGGCCAATATAAGCAAACATAAATGTAATATTTGTATTACTTTTGGTATTGGTATTAAACATGACAGCAGAAGATCTACACGATATGAGTATCCCGCAGCCCAGAATCGAAATGCCCTAACCACTTTCATGTTAAAATATATGACTTTAATAGTTCGTTTTAATAAAATGATGCTTGTTCCCTTCTTTATATCTAGTGTAGCCTGAAGATGGTAGGGGAGACTTTCCTCCATGTTTTGCTGAGTAACAGTATGAAATTGACTCTCTGGTCTTCATTACGGTTGCAGTGAGTGTTGCAGTAAGGATGGTCACCCTTACAGAAATTTAAAGTATTTTTGAAATTGTTTTGAGGTGTAAAGGTTGATTTGAGGTTTATTCAAAGTTGATTTGAAGAACCACCTTAAAGGATTAATCCTCCAAACTGCATACTAAAGGTGTATGAGGTTGATGGAAATCTACTTTACAGCAACCAGCTTAGGGAGGTTGTTTTTGAAGTGTACGGATTATTTTTTTCAACTTTTCAAGCAAATACGTATATTTGAGGTGTGAAAAACTTTATCGGATCAAAACTAAAAATATTTCTGAGTTATACATAAGGTTGATTTTTTAAGGTGTACATGAGGTTGAAGCTGAGGTTTGTTAAGGAGGTTATTTTTGGTACAAAACTTAACCTCATTTTTTTACCTCAGCAGTGTTATTTTACTCCTGTCAACTTCAAAAATACCTAATTTTCTTGTAAGGGCTATGTGAATCGCTACATAATATACTCTCTATAGCACTTTTGGGTATTAAAATGGGTAATTTGGAACCTTAGAGTAATTTAGGTATTAAGTATGTGTCCTTTGGGTATCCAATTGGGGCTCTGATAGGTAGAGTCTTCTCTTTGAATACGCATTTTGTCAAATCATAGCTGCACATTTCCTGATATGTGAATGGACGAATTACCTTACAGGAAGAGAAATAGGCTTTTTTTTCCATATATTGCCATAATGTCTGAAGAGCAGACTTGTCTTGAATGCCCACACACTTCTCAAAGTTCATGTTCCAACCACTGGAATTAAACCCAAGCAAAGAAACCGTGAAAATTGTTCAACACCATGATGATTGAGATGGGTGCATATGGAACTAAACAGTACTTTTTATTTCTCATGTCCGTTTCTCGCATCTCGTTTTTAAAGACTGAACAATCCTACTTAACATTGTTTAATTAAAATTACCTTTTATTATTATTATTCTAAGTAGTATGAGTTTGTATTATTATTATTGCTGATTGTGAAACTTACACGGCACTATCTAAAATTACCGTAGTTATCACTTTTCTTTTATTTTGTTTTCAGACGCAAGATGCTGAAAATAATCGAAAATGTGGAAACAAATTTTCTAAAAAGACAAGAATTGGTGCGTTTAAAAACCACGCAAAATCTGTGTTTAGAAATTCATCAGTGCCGGGAATACCTCAAATTGCTGCTGCTGAGACGTGGAAAAGTAGAATTCTAAGAATATTAATACTTTTGTTCTGTTTAATGGGATTTTTGTATCAAATAGGAAGATTTTTGCAGTATTTTTGGACCTACCCTACAATTTCTACCGTTGAAAGCAGCAATCCTTATGAAATTATACAGCCAGCACTAACATTTTGCAGTAATAATGAGTAAGTGGCTTACACCATTTTCTGAAAAAGTAAATAATAACTAAAATTTATAAAAGCGTTTATTTAAATTTGGAAAAATTGTTTTGACTATATAACTGAAAAAATAATTAAAAAATAGCAAAATTTGTTTTGACGATACATTTTTGGTAGGAAAACTATTGAAAGTTTTGGTTTAATAAAGTTTCGTAAAAGACGTACGAAACAAAGTTTCGTATAATACTTTTTATAATCAATAATTATCTAAAATTTTTAAAAATTTTACTAAAGAATAAGTAATGTTTGCATGTACCATAACACATTTTGACCAGTTGGGCAGCAAATTCTTCGCAACTTGGCTTACCAAAAGCTCCAAAAGGAGGACGTCTCGTGGTACAAATCTAAGTTTAGTTTAAAAATAGCTCAGATTTAGAAAAATTTGGATAAAACTTAGTTCAGCCTTAACTGATTTTTGACAGGTAGGCTAATAAACTTTTTGGACAGCTAGAATGTGCTCACTGTTCTAAAAGTCAACTTAAATAGGCTAACAATTTTTGTTCTAAACAATAATGATTTTCTTAAAATTCAAAACTAGTTCAAACATAAAAAGTTAATGAAACATATTTTAGTCGTAACTAAGTTAATGAATCTTTTTGGTTTTCGTTCGATTTTCTACGATTGGCATACTTGAAAACTACATGATTTATAGTTGAAAAATTAGCAAAACCTATTTGTAAATAACATTGTTTGAAGGTAGCCTTTTGAAAAGAAAAAAAAATAACCATAATAATATTACAATAAAAAATTCGGATCTTTTAAAGCTAATTTTATCGTGTCAGCATTTGAGTTTTTACCCCATTCGAAGAACCGGTATTCAACATGTAACATATATGCCTGGACTGACATAATGTTACAAGTTTAGGACTCTATACCACGAAACTTTAAATCAAGAGCTCACAACATCCACAGCCTCAACTTAGAATTAATAATTGAAATCTCCTACTGCATCATTAATTATTGATCAATCTTGAGGATATTTTTCCTAATCCTACTTTTCCTTGATTATAATAATGTAATATTTTTTTCAGAATTCGAAGAAAGGTATATTGTGAAAGAAAAAGCAGTTCCTGCCAATTTTTTGAAAATCGCACTATCTTTTGTGATTCTTACCCCACTTACTGTAAACATAATGTATATTACGGAGTAAGTTAATTCCACATATTTTGAATTCCGTATTTATATTCTTAGTAGTATAAATTATGTATTTTACTCAGTGTAAAATCGCTAAAGAAGAAAAATCTAATGTTTAACTTTCCTTTCATATTTAATTAATATAAATTTCATTAAGTTAATCAATGAAAATAGTGGGTTCCACACAACTTTGGTACTTTCGTTTAATCATACCATAAGACAATGGTGTCCCGCCACATAATACCATACACATTTTTATGGTTTCCCTTGGCCTATGGTGTCTTGCCATGTGAATGCCATACAAATTTCTTATGGTGACCATAGGCGTATGATGTCTTGCCTTATAAATGCCATAAGGACTTCTATGCTTACCATGGGCAAGATATTTTTCCATTTAAATTTAAGCTGTTGCCAAAAATTAATATAAACGTGACTATGACAAATTTGCCAAAGGGCAGCTAAGTAGCTTCAAGAATCTCGTCCCTGGACCACTGACTTGTCAGAGTACCTCTATCTGATACATAAAGGTCAGTCTGCTCTTACGAATGACAAGACCATCAGACCACCACCAAATAGCGGTCTTTTTTTGGAGAAAGTTAGAGAGCCGATATCGACTCCTGACAATTCTAATGCAAATATGCCTTTAGAAACTTAAAATGACCGGTTCTTGAAAAAGTGAATCGGAATAAAAGGGGAAATTAAGACGAAATTCGTGGTTTTCAGGTACAAACTTCATGCGAACAAATTCACGTCTAGATTACGAGAAAGTTTAGTCAAAGTTAAGAAGGCTATTAATCTGTTATTATATTGTAAATTTTATTATTATTACATATATCTTTATATATATATTTCGTCTGTTCGTGTGTATGTCACTGAACTCCTCCTAAACGGATGGATCGATTTAAATGAAATTTTCTGTGTGCCTTCAGAAAGATTCGAGAATGGTTTGTATCTAATTGTTTTTCATTTTTTGGACAGACTTAACGTATATTTTAAATATATCTTTATTTAAACGTATTCGGATCCAAACTAGACATAGAAACATAATAAATCAAAAATAATATTCACGCACGTTGCAACAAGTCATATTAAACTCTAATACTTATGCATGCCCTTAAAAGAAGAGCATCAAATATATTTGCAAGTATGTGAATAAAGGCAATGATATAGCAGTATTTCGAGTTGAAAATACCAATGTGACTGCTCTTCCAGTGAATAACAATGACGAAATAACGCTGTACAAAATAGGCCGGTACATCACCTCCAATGAAGTTGTATGGCGTATCTTTGGTTTTCCAATTAATGAACGGTATCTAACCGTTATTCATTTAGCCGTCCATCTTAAAAACGGTCAGAGCGTATATTTCACGAACGAGACAGCGATTGACCGAGCTATAAATCCACCAAAAACTACACTCGCCAAATTTTTTGAATTGGGTAATCGTACGGATGCTTTTGGCGTCTTTGCACGGACATTACTCTACTCAGAAGTACCACCCTATTTCACATGGGTTCAAAAAAATGGACACCCCACAAGCAAGCAAGGCACACCGGTTGATGCATGTCCCGGTTTATTCAAATCAACACCTCGGGGAGAATATTTACAGTCAATCCAAGGCAGACAGAGTGCTTTTATTTTCGACTGATGTTGGTTAATTACACCGGCTCATTGTCATTTCAAGATATATGTAAAGTCGATGGACATCAGCATCCAACGTGTAAAGATGCATGCTTTGCACTCGGCTTGCTGGAAGACGAAAACCAGTGGGAATGTATGCTTGCTGAAGCAGCATTGAACTGTACTGCAAAGCAAAATCGTCTACTATTTGCTATAGTATTAGCTACATGTTTCCCGGCCCGTATAGAAACGTTATGAGAATATCACAAAGATTCGATGACAGATGATATACGGTATCAATATCGCACACGTTGCAACGATCTAACGATAGTATTCAGCGATGCTATGTACAATGAAGCACTGATTGTTATTGAGGATCTTTGCATTATTATTGCCAAATTGCCACTCAGTCATTTCGGTATGCTTTCGCCAAATCGAAGTGCATCTGATTTATTAAACATTGACATGAATCGTGAACTTCAATACAATACGATAAAAATGGCAGCGATTGTTACTCGCAATGTTCCACTAATGAATGAGAAACAAAGGAGCATTTATGACCGCATTATGCAGTTTCAGCAGGACAGTGTGGATTTTTTTCCTGATGCACCAGGTGGAACTGGCAAAACATTAATTACTTCGCTAATTCTCGGTGAAATACGATCAAATAATGGCATCGCGTTGGCCGTTGCATCATCTGGCATTGCCGCAATTTTATTGGACGGAGGCAGAACTGCTCATTCAGTATTTAAGCTGCCACTAAATATTCAAAACAACCCAGATGCAGTGTGCAACATAAAAAATATTTCTTCTATGGCCACAGTGTTAAAACACAGTAAATTTATCATCTGGGATGATTGCACTATGGAACACAAAAATCGCTTGAGGCGTTGAACAGGACATTGAAAGATATAAAAAAAATAATGACAAATTATTTGGCGGCACTCTGTTACTCCTTTCAGGTGATTTCAGACAAACACTTCGTCATTCCGCGTTTAATTTACGCTGATGAGATCAATGCTTTCTTGAGATCATCTCCACTTTGGCGTAATGTTGAAAAAGTTCTACTAAAAGTAAATATGCGCGTCCAAATGCTTCAAGATCCATCTGCTGAAACATTCTCAAAACAATCGTTAGATATCGGTGATGGAAAGGTTACTAAGGATGAGACTGGATGCTTAAATTACCGGACGATTTCTGCACAATCATTGATTCGCAAAATACTCTCATTAGCCTAATATTTCCCGATGTACACACGCAATGCATTCATCATGAGTGGCTGGCAGAAAGGGTGATTTTAGCAGCAAAAAATGTGGACGTCAACGAATTTAATCTGTTGATGCAACAGTTATTTCCAGGTAACTTGGTGACAAGCAAATCCGTTGATGCAGTTTGCTATCCCATTGAAGCTGCAAATTTTCCAACAGAGTTTTTAAACTCATTGGATTTACCTGGCATATCACCGCATAATTTAGTGCTCAAAGTCGGATCTCCGGTTATTTTGCTTCGTAATTTGAACCCACCTTGACTGTGCAACGGCACGCGATTAGTCATTAAAAAATTAATGAATAACGTCATCGAAGTCATTATTTTAAATGACAAATTCCGGGAAGAAAGTATATTACTTCCATGAATCCCTATCATGTGCCAATCCCTATTATGCCAATCCCTATTATGCCCCCACAGATGTGCCAATTCAATTTAAACACATTCAGTTCCACATTAGATGGGCATTCGCAATGATAAGGCCAAACAATGTCTGTTTGCGTCTTAGATTTGAGCACACCATGTTTTTCACACAGATACGTGGCATGCTCTCGAGTGGGCAAACCATCCAGTTTATTTGTGTTAGCTAAAGATGGAATGATAAAAAATATTGTACACTCCATTGCACTAGGAGATTAATATTGTTGACTAATATTTTCAGAATTCGTTGCATATATGATTTATAAGAAAAAGTTGCAATAAATTTAAAAAAAATATTATTTGGTGTGTTGTTACTTTCACATTCCGTCATCGTTCACAGCGCTCCATGCCTCTTCCACTCATATACCACATACGCACACATTTACAATAAATAAGATATATTTTCATACTTTAGAAATAATTCATATGGCAAAACATCGTTTGCCGGGTCAGCTAGTATATATATATATATATATATATATATATATATATATATATATATATATATATATATATATATATATATATATATATATATATATATATATATATATATATATATATATATATATATATATATATATATATATATATATATATATATATATATATATATATATATATATATATATATATATATATATATATATACATGTGTGTGTGCCGAGAGTCAACAGAATGCCGGATAGTATATATATTAATTTATAATTTACAGGACGATATATAATAAATGTTTCTATTCTATTCAATTCAATCTACTAATTTTCAATCTATTAGTCATAAATGTGTGATTCCAAATGCGGTTTAATTTACTTCATATAAGATATATTGGTCTCTTGAATACATATGAAGTTCCTAGTCATAAAAACATTTCCTTTTAAGAAAATTAAAAAAATACCTAAACGAAAATTTAATTTTGATCATTCTGCAATTTGCAGCTTTCTGATAGTAAGAAAAAAGTTCTGTTGGTTAATTTCTTTCAAAATCACTCACACATTTCTATACTTAAACCATCTAAATATCTCCTTTTATACAAAATGTAAAAGTGATTTTTTTTTAGCTCTGTTAGATCTTTTAAATAGACAGAATGTTTTTCGTTAGTATTATTGCAATAAATGTATGGAAAAGCTTAAGAATTATGCTGACCAAATATTATTTCTAGGTTCCAACACTTGATGATACTCACAAAGCATTTTCTCCTTCTTGGAAAGATGCTATGGAACATGCCCCGACAGAGGATATGATTGGTTATTGTCGAAAAAACATAGAAAATGATTATGAAAGAAACAAATGCTCGTATGTTGAAAATGTTTAATGTTCTTAAATATGGAATTATAATTCAAGAATTTTTTTTTCTCTGTCATTAATAATTTTGAAAACGATGCGTCAAAAATAAAAGTTGTACCCTCTTTTGAGACTTCAGTATTTTTCGTCACGACACAAATAAATAAACAAAAGTGATTCTATGGAGAATATTTTACAACAAAGGACATAAAACGCATTTATTTAAAACTTAAATCAAAAATTAACATAAATGAAATATTTACCTAAAACAAATGAAAGAGAAATTAAAATGTGGGGGATAAACCAAAAGTAATTTTCATTCGGCGTCATCCCGTGAACTGAAGAATTCAAGAGCTGAATAAAACAGTTTCGGTTAAAGTTAAGAGTTAAATGCTTGTTACAAAGCAAATATTTTTTATGACATTGATAGTTTTGAGCACAGGGTGTTAAAAATTAAATGATAAGATTTTCCCACGTGCATAAATTATTTTTAATACTAACTTGTCACAATAGATCTTATTTAGAAATAATCTGGATAATTATAATAATTTTTCAACAATTTTGGGGATTTGTAGACGAAATGTTCGTTCATGATTTTTTTTTTATACAACTTAAACGTTTGAAGCAGAATTTTTATTAAATATATTTTTCATTATTTTGTATTAAATTAGGACAGAATTTGTAAAAAATATTATATTTAGTATTTTAATAATTTATGGTTATGAAATATAATAGTATGAAATACCAGTGTCTTTTTCTGCGTTAAAAAATTCTTCTAAACACTACTGACTTCTAGAATATGTTTTTTTATAATTTTCAGTTATTTAGATTTAAGAAAAACAGTTATTCATCACTGAAATTTCTTTAACTACAAAATTGTTTATTCATAAATTTTTGAATATGAATGAATAAAAATTCAGTCAACTTTTTAAGATTTCATATTTTAGTACAAATATAATTCCGATTATCTAACAGATTTTTTAGCAATCATTAAACTGTTTTTAGAATTAAAAATACCAAAATATATTTTTGCTGTTAATTAGGGAGGCAGAAAATTGCATAAAAGGGTTACCGTTGTCTCATCTGTGTCAAAGATAAGATATATCATTATTTTATACTGACTTGTCTTCTCATATTCAACGAACCTCATTAAACTGCTGAACTAATTAAATTAAATTAAACTGATCATTAAACTGCTTTTTACTAAAACTTCTATGCATAGAACGATCATTCAAATTTTATCCCATATTCAAGGTTATATCTCATAATTCTAGATATATAACGAGTTAATGAATAAAATGAGTATAAAACAATAGAGGGAAGTCATGACTGAATGAATGAGTATAAAACAGTTCAGAGCAGTCATGATTGAATAAATGAGTATGAAACAGTTGAGAGAAGTCATGAATGAAAATAGAGAAGCGAATCAGCGAAAGTTCAAATGTATTTGAACTAAATAAATGATGACAAAAAGAAAAAGTATGTTTAATAAACACTCTGCGTCAAAGGGTGAAATCTAAGAGTGATGAAAATAATAGTTAAAAACCTCTCTCAGATTCATCTGTTATAACCGGTTTTTTTCTAATCTCACTTTTATTATGAATCGTTATATTCTGAAAGTGTAGTTATTGGTATTTCTCTCACTTTAGATATTGATATTTATACGTCATTTAGTATTTACACCTTTTGTTTTATTTTATGCTAACTAAACAATCATTCTTCGCACTATTCACTATTGTATTTCTCTCACTTTAGATATTGATACTTATACTTCATTTAGTATTTGCAACTTTTGTTTTATTTTATGCTAACTAAACAACCACTCTTCACACTATTCACTATAGTATTTCTCTCACTTTAGATATTGATACTTATACTTCATTTAGTATTTGCACCTTTTGTTTTATTTTATGCTAACTAAACAATCACTCTTCGCACTATTCACTATTGTATTTCTCTCACTTTAGATATTGATACTTATACTTCATTTAGTATTTGCACCTTTTGTTTTATTTTATGCTAACTAAACAATCATTCTTCGCACTATTCACTATTGTATTTCTCTCACTTTAGATATTGATACTTATACTTCATTTAGTATTTGCACCTTTTGTTTTATTTTATGACAACTAAACAATCATTCTTCACACTATTCACTATTGTATTTCTCTCACTTTAGATATTGATACTTATACTTCATTTAGTATTTGCACCTTTTGTTTTATTTTATGACAACTAAACAACCACTCTTCACACTATTCACTATAGTATTTCTCTCACTTTAGATATTGATACTTATACTTCATTTAGTATTTGCAAGTTTTGTTTTATTTTATGCTAACTAAACAATCACTATTGTATTTCTCTCACTTTAGATATTGATACTTATACTTCATTTAGTATTTGCACCTTTTGTTTTATTTTATGCTAACTAAACAACCACTCTTCACACTATTCACTATTGTATTTCTCTCACTTTAGATATTGATACTTATACTTCATTTAGTATTTGCACCTTTTGTTTTATTTTATGCTAACTAAACAACCACTCTTCACACTATTCACTATAGTATTTCTCTCACTTTAGATATTGATACTTATACTTCATTTAGTATTTGCAAGTTTTGTTTTATTTTATGCTAACTAAACAATCACTATTGTATTTCTCTCACTTTAGATATTGATACTTATACTTCATTTAGTATTTGCACCTTTTGTTTTATTTTATGCTAACTAAACAACCACTCTTCACACTATTCACTATTGTATTTCTCTCACTTTAGATATTGATACTTATACTTCATTTAGTATTTGCTCCTTTTGTTTTATTTTATGACAACTAAACAACCACTCTTCACACTATTCACTATAGTATTTCTCTCACTTTAGATATTGATACTTATACTTCATTCAGTATTTGCAAGTTTTGTTTAATTTTATGCTAACTAAACAATCACTATTGTATTTCTCTCACTTTAGATATTGATACTTATACTTCATTTAGTATTTGCACCTTTTGTTTTATTTTATGCTAACTAAATAACCACTCTTCACACTATTCACTATTGTATTTCTCTCACTTTAGATATTGATACTTATACTTCATTTAGTATTTGCACCTTTTGTTTTATTTTATGCTAACTAAACAACCACTCTTCACACTATTCACTATAGTATTTCTCTCACTTTAGATATTGATACTTATACTTCATTTAGTATTTGCAAGTTTTGTTTTATTTTATGCTAACTAAACAATCACTATTGTATTTCTCTCACTTTAGATATTGATACTTATACTTCATTTAGTATTTGCACCTTTTGTTTTATTTTATGCTAACTAACCAACCACTCTTCACACTATTCACTATTGTATTTCTCTCACTTTAGATATTGATACTTATACTTCATTTAGTATTTGCGCCTTTTGTTTTATTTTATGACAACTAAACAACCATTCTTCGCACTATAGAAAAGGCAAATAATCTGTTCATAGGAATTTACTAACACTATAAGAAACTGAAAAGCATGCATAATAAATAATGCTAAAATTTTTCTGACTCTTTTTTGTCTCATATACAAAGCTATGAATCGGCAAGTCTTTTTTTTAGACAAATAAAGTATTTATAAACATATAATTTTTGAACTTATTAAAAATTATTAAATAAACTTAAACTCTGTTTTTTTTAGAGTTCGGCGGTTTCCCATGGTTTCGAAGAGACGGAATCCCACATTTTGCTACACTATTGAGTCCCAAATAAATGACCCATTTTCACCTGATGTTATTTATACAAACACGTTCGGCAAGTATTATTTTTTTTCAACTTCACAGAAAAAGTTTCATATAGATTTTTCAAGAATAAAAAAAAAAAAAAAAAAAAAAAACATCTTAAACAGTGTCAAAAGTCACAAGAAATTCTACAAAGAAAATGTTTTGAGACTCTACGGAGAAAATATTTCCCGTCAAATTATTGAACTGTAATTTTAGAAAAATTTCCGGTTAAAAAAAGTCCTAGTTCTGGTAATGAAGCGAAAATTTACGGCATCCTTTGCAAAAATTTTTTAAGATAAAGGTATAATCATTCATTTTGAGGATGCCTTACATGCTCATTTAAGTTATAATCAATAATTTATCTTCAAAAAGTAATTAAACTGTTTAATTTCTTTAAAACTTTAAAAAAAGTTGAAAAAATTCTAAATTTTTAAATCCCTAAGGCAGTTAAAATAAAAAATTATTTTAACATATTTTCAAAAAAAGTTTTTTTCATAGTGCTTGCAATATTTATCTTAATAATTTTGTGCATTCATTTGTTGATATATCAATTAGAATATTTTTTATAGATTATTTTGTAAAAAAGTAGAAAAAAAGGGCAAAAGTTCCTGTTAGGTATATATAACATGCTGTAAAAATTGTAATACCTCATAAAATGTTTATTCCATGCACAGTTTAAATAAGTGTATTATACTCAATATAAAAAAGTTTACTTCAAAGCTTTATCTTAAATAGAAAAAATTCCTTAGGGATTTAATTAAGATGAAGACACAAAATTATCATCTATGCGAAAAAGCACTTTAAAGTCAGACTGCTGAGCAAGTTTCTGTGTTAGAACAATGTAAAATCATTCATAACTTTTTTAAAAATGTAAATAGAGAGATGAATTTTTTTCTGTACATTTGAAATACTTTGAAGTTTTATTATAAGCAATAAAAAAAATTTTTGGTATTTTTGTCATTTTTTGGGTACTGTGACCCCTTAAACCATTCATGTTGTAATGGTTTCCATTTGTATGGTAACGGTCTACCCTAACTCCAGGTCTTCGAAATTGTAGCTCTTATTAACACACATTTAATAAAAATACAGGACTTCAAAGTAATTTCAAACAAATAAATGATTTTTATGCCTTTCTCTACGGTGACGTGATAAAATTACCCGATTTTAGCACATTTACATAATTTTATCACTTGTTATAAAACCATATTTTATTATTTGATACTTTTTAAACGTTTCACTTCAACCTCAGGTCTAGGAAATAAGCTAGTTCGATATGAATACTTGGCAATTTGTTGTAGAGCTGCTAGCTTGATATGAAAAATTTACTCTTATTTTGAATAAGAACATTTTATAAATTTTTAAAATTTACCTAGTGCCTAATTATGATTTTATAAAAATATTTCTGAAATTGAGTTTAGTATAAATTTGAAATTACTATAATTTAGGCTTGCTGAAAATACTTTACTTTCGCTTTTACTCCATTTATTTTCAAAAGTTACAGTAGTTTTTTGCGCAAGGTGATAACCCTGGATATTCTTTAAATGAGCTTATCTCAAAACTAGTTTTTTTTCACATTTTACACCTCCTTAAACATAATGTTTCAAGTTGTTTTTAAAATAACTGTCCATAATTTCCCATGAGTATTTATTTAATGATTATAGCACTCATGTTTTTGAACTACAAGGCTAAGAGAAAGGAGTAAAACTTTTTATGCATGTTTTTCGACAAGTGCAAAAAATTTCCCAAATTTGCTTTTTTAAGTACATTGAACCCTAACTCAGCGTATGCACTTGATTTTAAAGTAATAATACTCCAAAACATAGTTGATAACCTTCTAAATAAAATCTTCAAAGGAGCTTTCGTTTTGGGGGATAGAAATTTCTTTACAGTGTTTAACATATATGCAAAACAGTGCCTTAATTTCACCAAACAATGGCCATTTAAACAACAAAAATTAAATAATATTAATTTTATTGTGAGTTTTACAATTGTTTTACACATTATAAAGCAAATAAATAAGTTTTTTTTTAAATTTTATATTAATATTTGAAATAACAGTTGTCGAAATTTGTCAGATACCTTATGATCGATAACTATTGTCCTCCTGATTACCAAAAATAAAATTAAAATTTTAATTAAGGCGGCTTTAAAAAAATTGCTTCTTACCCTATCGAATACATATATATTTATGCAAAATTCATATAATTTTAGACTACAGAATAGACCTGAGTACTTTCTCGGAAGAATACTTTTATCCCACAGATGAAGTCCTAATATACGCAGTGGTGCATAACCGTCGGCATCTTGTTAACCCATATAAGGAAGGAATCGTCCTTAAGGCGGGATATTTCTATAAAATATATGTCTCCATGGCAAGTATTTATTCCTCCAATTTTCATTTTAACATGAAAGTATTATTTACTTCTACTACAATTATTTGAATGTTACCCTCAAAATTATTATCTTGAAATTAATGTACGCATCTGTTGTTGTTGTGACTTACCCTCCAAATGTCTGACAATGTCAGACAAAGGCCAATCAGGCCATTGACTCTAAGAAATTCGAGGACCAGAAGGAGGAATGAGTATATGTCCTCTCTAGAAAGTCCCAAATAGTCCAAGATGTGTTCGGGAGAAGCCTGCTCAGTTTGACATTTGGAGCAGACCTCGAAGATTTTCCTGCCTTCGAAAAACGAGAGAATCTTTGCGTGACAGCTTGCTAATCTGGAAATTGTGTTGTAGCATGTATCTGTTTACATATTTGAACAATAAAGTGAACTATATTAAAATATAATATAAATCATTTTGTTAAAGCAATACGGAAAATACATCAAGGTATTTCTCGATCAAGACCTTTCATATATATTTTTATAAGAGGAAATACATTGCATTTTATATTAAAATTCTTACTGTTTATATATTATATATACAGCAACATATGCATATCAAATCGCATTAATTATCTATGTCGTAAAATAATAGCCGTCATAATTGAGCAACGTAGTAAATAGCTATAATTAGCTGTAGTTAGCTACGTAGTATGATCGCCACGTAGTAAATAGCCGCCACAATGAGCAACGTAGTAAATAGCCATAATTAGCTGTAGTTAGCTACGTAGTATGATCGCCACGTAGTAAATAGCCGCCATAATGAGCAACGTAATAAATAGCCATAATTAGCTGTATAGTTAGCCACGTAGTATGATCGCCACGTAGTAAATAGTCGCCATAATCAGCAATAACTATTTAGGCTAACTACAAGTAGTAGGTAAATTTAACGGTTGAACTTTAGACGCTTGTGTTCCTTTTACATTTTTTCTGACACTCTATTTACAAGTAAAAAAATATTTCCATATTTTTTCATTGTAAAACACAGTGTCATTGCTATTAAAAAATATATTAGGTTTTCAGAATTATATCTATTCTAAATTATAAAATCTAAAAAAAAGTAATTGGTTTTCACTCATATTTGAGCATTAATCAATAATTGATTTTGTTAATTAAAGAAATTTCAATGATGATTAGCTTTTTTCATGAGATCTAAATATTTGGAAGTAAGTGCAAATTTGAAAAGTTATTGTTCGGAAGTGAGACGCGTTTGAAAGATTTTACTTTCAGAAAAAGACTCCGGTGTTTCATGCTGTATTTCATAATCATAACCTATTAAAATGTTCAATATTTTGCACTTACTTGGACTAAAATCGGTTCAAAATAATTAACAAAAGTGTGAAAAGTATGCTTCTTAAAAAGTCTGCTTCAAAAGGATAAAACTAAAAGTGTGGAAAATGATAACTATAAGCTTCTCTTAGATTCATCCGTTAATAACCAGTTTTTTTTCTAATCTCCCCGCTATTATGAATCGTTATAATCTGAAAGTGCATGTTTTGGTATTTCTCTCACTTTAGATATTGATATTTATACGTCATTTAATATTTACACCTTTTGTTTTATCTTATGCTAACTAGATACCCGCTGTTCACACGGAGAAGAAGGTATATAATCTGTGTAATCGGTATTTAACGACACATAATAAATAATGCTAAATCATAATAATGCTAAAATAATGCATGGTCATAATAAATAATGCTAAAATGATTCCAACTCTTTTCGAACTACTAAACTGAAATGCAATAACAGAATTGATAACGCTAAAATGATTACGATTATCTTTTTATTATCACTTGTGGACTTTATTTTATTAGATTAAGAAAAATTTGATTTTCCCATATCACTAAATAAAAATAAAATTTAAAGTTACTGATTTTTGCTTGAAGTAAAATCATGATAGTCAACATTTACCACCATTACGAAAACATTTCCGTCACTTTCTCTTTTCGCCGAAAGAAAATCTATTATCACAGTAGCTGTCTAAAATTTATTTGGTACCTATAAATACCGTATTTTATTTAATTACTTTTTTAGAACAGAAGAGTCGATTTCGGGTTTGCACTAACAAAGTTCATCTCCGTAGCCTTGCAATTTTAAACTCAATCTAGAAGACCCCAGACTCCCAGATCAAGTAATGGCAGAAATTTGCATTCATGGAGGACTTTTTGATGGAACCAACTTTTGCTTACTTGCTTTACACGAAGAGGAGAATCACGATAGCCTCCCACGTTTAGCCTGACGGCAAGTAGTCTCTAACCCATGATCCGTCGACACTGAGGACATTTTACGCCAGTATTGTGGTCTGTGCGAGCCTGCTGCGGATTTCATATCCACCAGCCATCGCTGAGCCATGACGGCTCTGGGGATAGAGCGTTCGAATTCCAATGAGGTAAACCGGGTTCGAATCCCAGTGATTTCTGGTTGATACGAGTTCCTCATCCGGCTTGCACCGTCTGCAGTGCTGACATAAAATATCCTTAGGGGTAGACGGATCGTGGGTTAGACCTTTGCCAACAGGCTAACCATGGGAAGTTTCGTGGTTTTACCTCTCCATGTAACACAAATGCGAGTTGGTTCCATCAAAAAAGTTCGCCACGAAGGCAAAATTACTCCCAATACTTGATCCAAAGGTTCCCTTGTCTTCTGGATTGCGTTCAATATTGCAACGCTTTGGAGTTGAACATTAGTAGTCGTAAATCCAAAATTTTGGGTCTGCTATTCAGCAATGGTTATAAAATAAGATAAGATCTGCAATCGCTGGGATAAATACCTTTATTTGTATAATTTATACCTTTTAAAACATGAATTACAACTAAAATACCAATAATACTTTTTACCCTGGTAGTCAAAAATGATTCAGAAACGATTTTCATAAAGGAGGATAGATATTGGTTCGATACTATGTTTGTTGAAGTAAAAATCGTATTGTTTTTATTTATTCGACAATTTTAAATTATTATTAATTAAATATTATTAATAAATGTATATTATCAATAAAAAGTAGCCTCTGAATGGTAAAAATAAATGATTAATCTAGTGAAAAATATATTCATAAACATTTATAATTGAAAAATATATGCTTCATAACTATTTGCTTTTATTTTGCATTCATTTTCAAAAGCAAAAAGAAAATGCATACAAATATGATCAAAATTTTTCAGAGAGAAGACATCAGACTTCCACATCCATACAGTACAAACTGTACAGATTATTTAAGTCTTTGGAATGAAAACAATGGCACGGGACCGTTAAACGAAAGGGTATGATAAGATTCTTACGCTTCATATTTCATTTTTGTATAATTAGAAAATATCATTTTATTAACAGTATCAGCTTATTTTGGATAACAGTTAGAAGAATTCAACTCCTTTAAAAATTGTTTAAGGTCAAAGCAGTCTGATTTTTTTACGCGCAGTAAACAATATGAACTGCCGGTCACAAAAATAAAAAAACAATATAGTTTTTATAATTGGTTATTGACAATTGCATATCAATAGTTTGGTAAATTCGAGGATAAATTAAAAAATTCATTTACACTATTATAAAGCATCACAATGGGAAAAAAGGAGCAAACATGCAATTATTCCTTAAATGACTAATTTTAACATTTTAAACATGCAAAACGAGTTTACAAATTTCTAGAAATAATATTTTTCTACCTAAATTGTGCGCAATATTTATCTACTACTCTAAATGGCTGAAATTGGTGGTTGTTGATTTTTACCAGTGAAAGTTCACAATCACATTTTGGTAAATGCCCAAGAAATATATGCTAGGTCTAATTAAGTGTCATTTGTCCGATATTGTCGACTCTGAAGTTTTAAGGTTCAATGCCACTGCCCGGTATACATTTGCCCGGTATGCCCTACATCAATGTTTTTTAAGGTCAAGTTCCACTGCCCAGTATGCAATTAACTGGTACTCCGAACACTGATATTTCTCCTAATCTATCACCAGCAGATACTAAAGTATCGAATAAATATATTAATATCAAGGAATAAATTAATTTCGAATAGGATGTAACAAATATTTCAGACATTCAAAGCAACTATGTGATTGTTGACATTCACTGGTGAAAGTCGACATTCTCTTGATCTGAGTCATTCACGGTTGCAGCTATATCTTGTCACAGTGTGATCTTTAGATCTTTTTTACAACCACAATTAGAATAAATATTTTAATGTTTTTGAAGCATTCAAATCGTTTGGAAAACGTTTGTATTTTTTTCAATGTACCATGAAGGGAAAACTATTTTTCTGCAATTTCTTTATATTAGACTAAACAAATTCTACGAATAAAAAATATTTGCAACAAGTTACTTTCAATTATAGAAAAAAATGTTATTTGCTCAATTTCGAAATTTACGTGCAACAATTGAAGAAGAGAGAAGAATGATAATGGAAGTAATACATAGTATGCATGTTTCCTTTATTTACCCTGCTCGACCACTGTGATTGCCATGTTCTGTTTTTCATATCTTTTCTCTCTTGGCTACTGAGGTTTTTCTAGTTTGTTTCCGGTCCCGCAGTGGACTGATCGTTAAGACACGGTTCCCAGCAGATCACCGAAGTAAAGCATCAGTGGCTGCGGTCAGTGTGCAGGTGGGTGACCACTTGGATCAGTCTGCGTAGGGACCGAGGGTGTGAGGTATTGGTCCTCGTTAAACTGTGCTACCGTAAAGTGCTCGACTTCGCGCGCAGGTCGTCGGGCTACCGAAGCGGGGGTGCCATCCCCTCCGCAGAGGATCAAAATTGTGATGGCATATCTTCGGATCATCCTCTGGGATGTTTCCCAGACCGTCGCCAATAGCCCATTGTGCAGCTCTAGTGCGACGTAAATTAACAACAACAACAAGTTTGTTTCCAATCTTTATTTTTCCATTTTTGATTGGTAATTTTAAGTTGGAAAATTTGCTTTTCAGATTTCAAATCACATTTGTTTCTTCTCACTCACTTCTGTCAAGTTATGAAAATGGGTGCCTACTTTTGAGAGCTTGAAACATGACGACTTTTGTTTACAACTTGTATATTTTTGAATCGAAAGCAGTTTTTATTAAAATAATGCATTACATATTTAGTAGAATGAATGAAATTTGAATTGCATAAATAATTTTTACTGTTAAAGAAATATCTATTTTTTTTTCCTTCACAAATATGCAGCACGACAAAAAATTATATCTCTTTATCATTAGATATATCCATTTTTAAAGACACATAAATATTTTGAGTGATACATCTTACAAACATTTATAAGACGTTTTTAAAATGTTTCAAATGTTGAGTAAATTTTTTTTAATGAATTTAATACAAAATGAAGTAGAAAATATCACGCTGTAATCTCTTTATTGTAGATATAATTAATTTATAGATAGAAATACCTAAGAAAATTAGCACTAATTGAATTTTAACCGATTGTGGCTACCCTGTAATAAGAGTTATCAACAAGCAAATATAACTGAGTTATCATTAAAATATATGATAAAACATTTACCTTAAGTTTCGTTTATATCAGTGGCTAATTACGACTAAAGAGAAAATTTCATTTTTTGAAATGTCTCTTCTAAACAAATTATTTGAAATTTTTGAACGATTTTTAAGATCGAAGGCCGAATGCCCTTAAAGGTTCAAATTTCAGGATGAACAACTGAGGGAATTTGAAGATATAAGAGAAGCACAGTGTTCATTTTATTATTATAGGTTTATATACTTTTTTAGAACAAAAAGCAAAATTAATGCTTCCACCAAAAAAAAAAAAAGATATATAAACTTGAAAAAAAAACTTGAAAAACTTTTACACTTATTTGCTCTCGGCTTAAATAAAAACATAAATTTTCTTATCTAGGCATGCATCGAGTATTGTAAATTGGAAAAGCTGAAATCACGTGCATGTATTGATGAACATATATGGTATGCTCCTCACATGGAGATACTATGTGGCAAAAGTAAGTTAAGACTTATAAATATTTCACACCATAATCGTATTTTAAAAGTATTATTATTAATTAATAAAATAAACAACTATTTATATTCATTTTTGAAGCAAAAAAGTATTTTTCTATGGCAGCAGGTTTATCATAATTGTCAAGAAAGTTGCACAGTGCGCCGGAACAAACTAACCACCCTGAATAACTTTTGATCTAATGATCGGATCTTCAAATTCTAGAACTCATTCTTCATGGTTCGAAGAGATGATCTCAAATATGCTAATATTGAACATATTTCCCAAATTGCAGCTAATCCTTTTATTTTGGGAATTAAAAATCCAAATCCATTGAAAAATTATATGTTTATTCAGAGGAAGTACGTTTTTTGTGTCTGATTTCTTAACTTAAGTTATTGTTTGTACCAATTCAGTAGAATATTTGAGATCATCTCTTCAAACCACCAAGAATGAATCCTAGAACGTGAAGATCCGATTATTAGATCAAAAGTTAATCTGGATGATCCATTTTTTTATTTTGCGCGCTGTACATATGTTTTCGAGAAACAGATAAAAAAATGGTTAATTATATGAAGAAAAAAGCATTTCATTTTAAAATAAAAAAAATATTATTTATTTTGGTTTTTAAGAATTTTATCGTCAAGTTCTTTTGCTATGGTTTATTATAATTTTCTAAAGGAGTTATTGACTTAAGAATATACGGCTGCATAATATTTCAAATACTTAAAGGAAATTACTGATATTTTCATTAGGTTAACATCTTTTTTATGAAATAAAATGTCAAATTAAGGTGAACCAATGTGAATAAATTACATATGAAGTTATTTATACAAAAATATTCTCATTGACCATTTAGTCCCGTCTTATACCTCGCCATCCAATGAGTTCACCCGGATTCGATTCCAGCGATGGCTGATCGATACGAATTCCACACATTGCTTGACCAATCACAGTGCTGACGGAAACTGTCAGCAGTGGTAGACGGATCATGGGTTAGAGTCCCTTTGCCATCAGGTTGACAGTGTTAGGTTTTTTTTGGTTTCCCTCTCTATGTAACGCTAATGCAGATTAGTTCCTTTAAAACGTCCTCCACGAAGGCAGATTTCTTCCAATACTTGATCCAAGAGTTCTCTTGTCTGCTGGATTGGGTTCAAGATTACAAAGCTACGGAGTTGAACATTAGTAGTCGCAAACCTAAAAATGGGTCGGCTGTCCAACGATGGTAATAAAATAAAATAAAATATAGTTGAGGAAAAACTGAAAAGGTTGAAGCATGAAATGCCGTATTATTCAATCTACAGCCAAGACCTGTAATTTGCGTCTTCTACATTTACTGACCATTGAAAAAGAAATAAAAGCAGCCATCTCTTTAAAGAGAGAAGCTCTGTGCATGGGCCAACATAAACGAAAAATCCGATTATTTAGTTGTCAGAACATTGTGAAATATTTAGGACAACCCTTCCAGCGTGCATTCCGCAGCCAGTACGTTGTGACATTTTTCTTATTTCACCGCGTTTCCCCTCTGTGCAGTTTATGTTTATTACATGGTTATGCTAAACTGATCCGTGTTGAGGTCTTCTCTCATCTAGTAGGTGCTTATTCGTGTCGGATGTTGACGTAAAGGAATCAGTCACAGACATTTTAAAGCGGTATTTCGAGCAAAGAGTTTGATGAGAGCCGTGGTTGCTCAGGGGATAGAGCGTTCGCCTTCCAATGAGGTAAACCGGGTTCGAATCCTACCGATAGCTGGACGATACGATTTCCGCACCCAGTTTGCACTGTTCACAGTGCTCACGTAAACTATCCTCAGCTTCGGACGGATAATGAATCTCTGCGAGTACAAAATTTCTCCCAATACTTGATGCAGGTGTTCCCTTGTTTTCTGGATTAAATTAAAAATTGCAAGGCAACGGAATTAAACATTAGTAGTCTTAAATCCGAGAAATTGGGTTGGCTGCTCAATGACGATTATAAAATTAAAAAATTTTGATGGGAAGGGAATTCTTCGGGTAAAACAAACTCTGCATTTGTCCTAGGGCAACTGTTTTTTTTTTTCGTCCCCTTTTCATTAATTCCAGTCTTGAAAATTAATAAATATTTATTAACCAGCAAAAAATTGAAAGTTATAATAAGAAACAACTACCTAAATAAATAATTTTACGTTTTTGTTTTAAAAGCAGTATAAATAAGATTTCGATTATAGTGTTTTCTTATTTTAAACAGTTGTTGGAAGACACACTTCAACTTATGAAATAATTAAAGATTGTATCAGGAAATGCAAACCAGCATGCCGGTAAGTTTTAAAATGAATGTTGATTCAATGGACGTTATTTTGTTATTTCTTTAAGTGGACCACTTCAGGTTTTTCAAGGGAAAGTCAGATTCTTCAATTTTTACTGCAACATTTTATAAACATTTTTAATTTTGGCCTCTTAAATATTTAAAATGTTTGAAAGCGTTTCCAAAAATATTTGAGCACTCTTTTATATTGTTATCTAATACTTTTATCAATCTTTCTCCAAAATTGTCAATTTCTATATATTATGAAAGTAATCCTAGTGCTTATTCCAATTTCTTAAAGTGTACTTGTATGGTATCAATCTATTTTAAAATAAAAATAGAAAGGATCTTCTTCAAAATTGGAAAAAAATACTTATTATTGTAAAAACATATAAAGATTCAGTGTATTTTTCAATTTCTTTAGGAAACAAAATTCACAAGTTTCACACTTTTTGATATAATCGATAAAGGCTTAATTTGGAATTATTTTCGTTAGGTTTTACACCTTAATTACTTTATTTCACAAAATATTACGTTATCTTTCTCTGAAAGAACCAGTATCTGCAATAAATGTGAAAACAGCACCCTATTATAAAAAGAAGCACGAAATTTTCGTATAATCATATAATAATAGTAATTTCGAATTTTTAAAATTACTGTTCGAGTAAATAAATCATGAAAGCTAACTCTTCAGATAAATTTAGCAAAATAATTCAATTTTGGTCTTAGGGGTTATATATAGTGCACAAAAATTGGTAACCCATTCACATTCTATGATTCAACCTTTAACGTTCGAGAGGGTGATCTCAATTATTCTGATAGTTAATACAGACGATAATTTAAGTTACAAGATCATACACAGAAACGTACTTTCTCTGAATAAACTTCCCTTTTTTGGCAAATTCGGATTTCTGACCTTTGAAATATAAGGGTTGGATGTAAATTGGAAAATATAGTTCCAATAGTTTTGTGAGAGCGGTCCAAAGTTTGGATTCCTTATTGGTAATGTTCCTTTTTGAGAATTTTGCCATATCTAGTGAATATTTTAAGTGAATTGAAAAAATTTTGCACGCTATATTTTTTATATATATTTATCCAAAGATAATTCCATAAAACACAGAGATGATTTGGAAAGCAGTCCAAATTATGGACTGCTCTCTTGACTGATTGAATCCTCCCTTAATATTGAGTCACATGTTAGTTTCCTATATAAAATTAACTTTTATTTACTTGTTTTTGTTTTAACATGCTGATTGTTAAGGGAGCAGACGTATGAAGTTACATATGATGAAATAGAATTCTCAGTTCGCCTGGTAAATATATTTAATATGCATATTTTATACTGTAAATACATTTTTTATTGCACTGTATCAATTTCAGATTAAAATTTCACTTGCATATTTTCAAAGACTGGATATAACCTGAAACTAAATTCTAAATTTTTATTGGTTTGTTCCAGTTATTGATCGCATTAAAAATTAAAGAAAGTTAATACTAAATGAAATAAAACTATTCTAGATAATTTGAAAATAATTTTATTGATGACTCCATTTCACAGTAATTGGAATAAAACATTTAAGAGAAGAGAGGTTTTAAGAGAACTTTAAGCGAATATTCTCTTAACATTCGGGAAAGCATTTAGGAATTAAAACTTCTAACGGATTTGTAGACTATGTTTTCTTTTCCTTATTAACACAATAAGAAACCAAATTAATAAAATTGTTGGAATGTGTGGAGCATTTTAAATTCACAGGAATGGGGAAAATGAGCATCTGAAATCCTTAACGCTAGACAGACGGGTGGGGCCAAATTAGTCCCTCTTGAATTTTATTAATTAAAAACTCCTAAAAGGATTTACTGAAAGTGGTGAGCGTTTCTGACTCTTTATAATTTAATCTAGTTTAAGCGTCTATTTGAAAATTCATAAGTTAGCCTTAAAGCAACGTATATATTATAGAATCTTATGCCTAGAATGAGGGGTAGGGGTTTGATAAGCCCAATAGGTATTTGGCAGGTATCTATTAACCCAAGGTAGTTTTGGGTATTAGGTACCCTTTGCTATAAATAAGATATCCCAAATTCATTAAAAAAACAAGTTCATTTCAACATATCTATAACTATTATTTATGGAAAAGAAAGAAAATCAGTTATCTACAAAATTAAAGAATACACTTAAAATTTAAACAGCCGCTGTTCTGTTTAATCAAATGATTTCATTTACCAAATCGAATAAAACATCTTAGAATGCCAATAATTACCAGGTCTATAATACGTTTTTATTAAATTAATTATGGTTATATTTTAAGATTTTGGGTGTCTAATTGACCCACACAATCTGGGAAGGACCAATTTGGCCCTATCAATCTCTCTATTCATGCAGTAATGTACAGTTTTTCTAGCGTTAACAAAACTTAACATTGTAACAATTATGAATCAGCATCGAAAAATGCATTAAAAAATAATAATTATAATTGAAAAACATTGGTGTCATTCTAGCTTAGGAAGCTCCCCTTACAAAAAAAGGTGTTTTTGAGGTTATTTTGAGATTGTCTGATGCAAAAAAAAATGCATCTGAGGTAAAAAAACGAGGTTATGTTTAGCATCAAAAATAACCCCATTGATGAACCTCATTTACACCTCATAGAATCATTCTCATATATATATAAATCAGCAATTTTTTTAGTTGAGATTTTGATTGAAATAATTGAAAAAATAGTTGGTTGCTCTAAAGTAGATTTAAAACATTCTCAAAGTAGCCTCAAATGGGAATAAAGCAACTTCATACACCTTGATTATACACCTTAACATGTTGTTCTTTTAAGGTTGTTTTTGAAATCAAATCTTTAATCAACCTTGACACCGCAAAATAACCTCAAATAAATACATTAAATTTTTGAAAGGGTTTTGATGCCATTTTTCATTACTATCCCTTTTAGGATATGTATGTGAAAATGGCGCTACTTAAAAGCATTTCTGTGTTTCATGCATAATTTTTTTTCTGTACAATCTGCTTCAGAATACAGATCACTCCGAGATCATTGGGTTCCACAATACAAAATCTTAATTAACATTAGTCATTAGTTGATCGCATTTATGTTGGCTTATTATAAAATAATATTATGTTATATAATATAGATAATATTATGTTGCTTCATATTATATAACATTATACTATATAATGCCTTATATTATATTGTCTTATGTTTCAAATTAAAATTATTTGCTCTCAGTAAATTTTATAAGTTTACTTTGTGAGTAAAACTAATATGTGCTTCAATTTCTTACTTACAGTGTCCGACTGGATTATTTTGCAGGTAAGTTAATAAATAATTACAAAGTAAAAGTGGTGACACAAATGTACTAAATAAACCAATTTCGAGAAATTATAGCAGCTGTAGAAAGCTGTTTATGAAACAGCTTTCTGCTGTGATTTTTATAGGATGTTCGAAACCATACAGTAATTGCTAAAAAATAAGAGCGTGTACAGAGTAAAAGCATAAAATGATTTGAGAAAATTTAAAGTTATCGTACAGAAATCAAGACCTCCATGGCAAAATCAGAATTTTAATCAATGGTTTTAATCCATTATATAGGATGAAAAAAAGAAAGAAAAACATTTTGTCAACAAAAAAGTTTTAAATCATAAAATAAACGGAGAAAGTCCGAAAAAAATGGATATTTCGTACAGTATATGTAATTCATTTGCTCTAATCATGAGAATTATGAACTATAGTTATTTATAGCTATTTCTTTAAAAGCAAACACATTACAAATTATTTAAGACATTATGAATTATTTACTCACATTTGACTGTAAACAGTACACTTAAATAATGAAATTAAAAAATCAACAATTGTTTTTTATTTTATTCAAACATTATCCATTAAAAGTAGTGGATAGTTACTTTTACCTTTACCCTAATCATTAATGGTTTTAATCCATTTTGGTTCTGGTCAAAAACAGAAAAAACGAACTTCTTTGCTAACAAAACAGTTTCAGACCATCAAATAATCGGAGAAAGTATGAAATAGAATGGATATTTATAATATCCCTATTTTATAAATATCTATAAATATGACCTATTTCATAAATATCCTATTTCTGTAAATATTTTTGTATCCTTAAGTTATTTTCCTATACTGCGCTTTCAATTCAAGAGTTTAAAACTGAGAGAATTGTTTTATTATTATTATTATAGTTATTATAATATAACTCTTCTCTACATCTTAAGACAAAGTTATTTAGAAAGGTGGTCTAGTCTTATTAACTGTTTCACAATTCTTATTTCTGTGCAAATAACATTAACATACTGTTATAAATTACGGTTAAAAAGATGTGTTAAATGATTTAGAACTGAAGGATCAGCTTCATTCACAGTGTGAGGCAAGGAAAATAGTAAATATATCCGCTCGTCTGGTAAGTGAAAATATTAAATTTCGGCTGTGAACTCATCGAATTTGTTTGAACAATACAATGTTATTTTAAAAAATGATTACTTAAAAAAATTACTTCTGTTCACCGATTGTTCTAAATATATATAGTACTAATATATATTTGGACGTGGGTGGTGGAGGCACAAGAGTAAGCAAACAGAATTCCTTTTAGAATATTTGTTTTATCTTTAGTACAAAAAACTGTTTTCTGCCAAGAAAAAACAATTATTGCATTAAGGTTGGTAAGCGGCAGCGATCAGGGGACTTAGCCTAGTATTGAATAAATTATTAATTCATTTTGCAGCATATTCAAATTTATTTCAAAATATATTAACAAACATTCATCGATGATAACTAAGTTAGTTTTGTAGTCATTGTACAAAGTTTTTTATTAATGTAAATTTAAGAAAAAAACATTTGACAGGAGAGAAAATTTTCAGCTTATTTTAATATCGATTGTGACAAATTTGTAAAATCGATAACTTAGATCTTACTTTGGCAAACTGAATTTACAATAAATTAAAGAAATATTAATTCTTCAATATAATTCATTATTTTTTTCAGGAACGATCTTATTACTGTTAGTGTTTCTTTCCGCACATTCAAGTTGACAAAACACATATCTCAGCCAAAATATGAAGTAAGTAATGCAGTTCTTTTTTCTGAATAGAATCGAGCACAAATATAATTTCTTTAAGAAAAAAAGCCATGCTTTCGTAAAAAATGTTTTGGCACTAAATTAAAATTTAAATTGAATACAAGATAAAAATAAGTTTAAAATATAACTAAATATGAAATCGAATTAAATTTAATGCTAAACCAAATTTGAAATAAATTTCGTTTTAAAGTAATTAAAATAAAATCATTAGATTTCATTTGAATTTATTTTGAAACTAATATTTTCTAATTTATTAAATTAAAATAAACAAATTATTGTTGAATTTAAACTTTTTTTAATTTTAAATTAATTTATACAAATTAAAAATAATTGTAATTCAATAAAAATTCATCTTAATTATGAATTATTTTCAATACAAATGACACAGAAAAGTTTATTATATGGCAGATTATGAGTAAAAAAAAAAGCATGAAAGTTAACGTTGTTCCCACATTTTAATTTTCCATTCATCGTAAAATATATGCAAACTTCATTAATTACTTTGGCATATACATCACAACATATTTAAATCACCAGCCCATATTTCGTCTTTACAGGACAAAGGTATCTTTTTAAATATATAATTAAAAAAATGCCTGAAAATTGAATCCTCTCTGAGAATTTTTATTACAAAAACGCAATAATAGCTGTTGCCTACTGTATGTGAAAGAAAAATTCATAAAATTGTATGCCTTCTTAAGTAAACCGTTTCCTGGAAAAAGAGTTGACCAGACATTCTGTCAATTTGCAGAAAATACTGTGTTTAATTGTTTGAGGGAACGGATTTCGTCAAAAACGATAAGCTTCCGTACCATTCCACAAAAAGTGCATGATTTTGTGATGTAGTGAATGTCAAAAATTGCGAAACATAACTCAAATTAGCCGATTAGTCAAAAATGAGAATGTCTGATTGAGAATAATCTATTAAAGTATTTGATTATTCTCAATCTGTTACAATAGATATTAAATTCTACTAAATATCTATTTAGTAGAATTTAATATCTACTGAATATCTTTAGTAGATATTAAATTCTACTAAAGATATCTTAGTAGAATTTAATATCTGCTAAAACAGGGAGGGCGAACCAATGGCACGCGTGGTTATTTATTGCACGCGACGCTATATTTTGGGCACACCACCGATCATGAAGTTCACTATGAAGCATATTAAAAATTAAATTAAGATGCATAAAAACAAACAAAAAAAAACAATTATTAACAAAAGAATTAACAATTAATGCCTAGAAAAAAATTAATTAATAACCATAAAAAAACAATCTAACAATAAATGACTAGCAAAAAAAATTAACAGTCCTGCTTAAGCTAACATCTTACAACCTAATATAAAAATAAAAAGTTTTGAGTTGACACTATTTTGTATTATTATTTTCCCAATAATCACGAAATCAAAATTATTTGACGGCGTGTCTATGACCTCATTAAACAATTTTTTTTAGAAAAAATGGCACGTTGGTGCATAATGGTTTGCCACCCCTGTACTAAGATATTAAATTCTACTGAGATATCCTTAGTTACCTTCGTTATAACTAAAGATATCTTAGTTATAACGAAGTTATAACTGAGATATCTCTAGTTATAACGAAGCTATAACTGAGATATCTCTAGTTATAACGAAGTTATTACGTTATACGTTATACGTTATTGCGATAACTTGAAGGTATATCGTAAGTTACCTTCAAGTTATATTAAACCTACAGGAATATAACTTGAATTCCTCTCCCTAGATAAGAATATCACTCATCATTAATTCTGCGTGAATTTAATTCAAGTTTCTCTTTGATATTTTACAGAGCATTGAGTTGTTCAGCTATATTGGAGGATTAATTGGAATGTGGTTAGGTATCAGCCTCGTGTCTATTTTTGACCTTTTAGAATCATTGAGCTACTTGCTTTACTATCTTTTCATGAGCAAGAAACTTTCCAAGCATCGTAATATTTGAAAAAATATTGAATTGTCTGTTTTAAAGAAAAAAGGAAATATACTTATGTGGAGTATGCGGTGTTCAACTGCTTTGAACAAAATTTATCTATTTGTAAAAATGTTGAAGATGAAGAATTATTTATTAAATGTGTAATAAAAATTTTACGTAATTAATTCTTTATTTGTCCCATTAGTTGTTTTATAAGGAATGAAGATTTATGAAATTATTGTTATCTTGCAAATTAAAATACTGTTTGTGTCTCCAATTTATTTGCTTACCTTCAATAAATTGACTCATTCAGAATTTTTTTTTCTGCTTAAAGTAGAGAAGCTGTAATTTGTTGAAGTTAAAAGCTGAAATTTTTTGACACCAGAATATTTTGCCATTGTTTCAAAAAAACATTTTTGCCTGCTGATAGGGATATTTTGAATTATAAAACTAGCAAAAGTTTTTCTTTAAAATACCAAATTGTCTGAAATTGTTCGCATCTCAAATATTTTTTCGTCTTCTTTTTTTCTTTAAGTAAATATTTATCAAATGTAGTAGAATTTACTTTTTAACTTCATGCTTGAATTTATCTTAACAAGTACCAAAAAAATGAATAAATGTGAAATATGAAAAAAAATATAGGATGTTGCTAGAATAAAACCATAATATATTTCGAAATTTTTAAAAATATGAATACTAAATCTAGATAATAAAAGTTTACAATGAGAAGGTTATGCTTTTTTATTCTTAATAAAGGAAATTACTTCTCATTTATTATTTCAAATTGTTTCGAACATTCTGCATTCCTCAGTTTAATTTTTTTATCGTACATTTAATGATTATTTTTAAATTCAAGTGTCGTTTTATTTCATTACGATTAGCATATTAATTAAAAAAAGGGTGGACACAGAACTGTAATATTAGTATATTTTATAAACAAAATTAGATTTTTTAATCATGAATGAGATGCAACCACGAGGGCTGTTGAGAGGAGCGAATAAAGGACAAAGATTCCCTGAATAATTAAACATCTTCATACCTTTATTCTAACATTTTTTTTAATTAAACAACGATTTAAACTCTTGTCCATTTTATACCAGTCAACAATATTTCACTGTAAGTGGTGAACTTTAAGAAAAATTTTTGCAATGAGTTAATCAATAAAGAGGATAATAATCATGAATGTGAAAATACGTTTATTTGGACAATGTTTTTACTAGCTGAAGTCACATTTATAAGACTATTTTTTTTATTACTACCATCGTTGAAAAGTTGGTCCAATTTAGAATAAACGACTCAACTCCGTAGCCTTGTAATTTTGAGCCCTATCCAGAAAGAGGGATGTCCAGGCTTAAGTATTGAAAGAAATGTACCTGTGTGGAGGACTATTTGATGGGCTTAACTCGCAATTGCATTATATGAAAAGAAAATCAACGAAAACCTCCTATTATTAGCCTGACGGCAAGAGGACTCTAAAGCCTAACCCATTGATTCTCAACGGGGGCGATACCGCCCCCCTGGGGGCGGCGGGACTATGCTGAGGGGCGGTGGACTTGTTTTGGGCAGTAGGGGGGCGTTGGGTATGGTTTGGGCGGAAGGGTGGCGTTGAGCATGTTTTGTCATTCAAATTTAATTTTAAAACTTACAAATAAAATTATTAAATAAAGATTAATTTAATAAAAAAAATTATAATAAAGAAAAAAAAGATTAAATTAATATAATAAATAAAGATTATCCTATACACTATTTGAAACAGCAATAAAACGAACTTACACGACACCTATTCTTCGATCCGAACCAACACAGCTCAGCGCATGAGCCAGTAGTTTTTGCCTCTGACTCATTCAAGCCATTTCGTGGAAATTGCAGCACATGCGCTTTCAGTATGAATGTTTGATTGGACCCGTGTTTCTTATAATGGTTTTCGTTAGCTTTCTTGCGGTTTTTTTCCCCAGTTTCGATTAGATCTCATAGTTTATTTGGCCAGGTACGTACGCGAATTAGTTCTTTATGGTATCATAAATTATTTATTAATTTTGAGAAATGGTTGATTTTCCTTCATCGTTTGTATTTTGCTGACACCAACAATGTCGGTTGACAAAAAGAAGTGTCATCAATACAGTGTCACGTACTTGAAGTTGGGATTTGTTCAATTACTGTTGAACTCTCAATTACCTATGTGTTTACTTTGTAATAAAGTTTTATCTAATGAGGTAAGGGAATCTTACCGTTAGCAAGAGCATTTGCAAAAAACTAGATATAGATTAGTCATTTTTGACGAACGTCTTTTTTCACGTTTCTGAAGGCACCTTCGGTCTCAGGGTAACTAGTAACGTCATCACAAAAATGCGACGGTGGTTTGATCGCTTCTTATAATATATCAAAATTTATTGCTAAATCTGGGAAAGCTCAAACCATCGGAGTAGAGTTGATACTGCCGGCTGTCAAGGAAGTTTTAGAAACAGTTTTACATCATCCAATGTAATAAAAAACTTTCCCATAAACAACGATTCAGTGCGGCGACGAAATGATGAGATGGGTGAAGACGTTGAAATTTCTTTATGCAAACTTTTGATGTCCAACGAATTTTCCCTTCAAGTTGATGAATTTACCTTGCCAGGTAATGCAGGCTTTACTGTAGGCATAAGTCCGGTTTGTAAAGGAAGGGAAAATTATTCAAGATATGTTTTTTGCAGGAAGTTTGATTGTAGATATAAAAGGTAAATCTATTTTTAGTATTGATTTACTGATTTAGTGCTGAGATTATTTTAAAGAGAAAAACATTCCTCTTGCGAATATTATGTCCATTGCCACTGATAGTCTCCTGCAATGGTGGGTCTACATCGTGAGTTTATCGCCCGTTTGGAAAGGGAGGTACCAGATATTTTAGCTGTTCACTGCGTGATTCACAGACAGTATTTAGTAAGAAAAAATCTCAGTGACCGTTTGCATCAATCATTTCAATATGCCGTATCTGCTGTGAACAAAATTCACAGTAATGCTCTCTAAGATCGATTATTTAGACAACTGTGTAAGAAAAACGATGAAGAATTCAATCGCTTGCAATATACACAGAGATCCACTGACTTTCCAAAAGCTTCTGTCTCAATAGGTATTGTAATCTTTTCGACTCTGTGCTTGAATTCCTCGAAAACAGAAATGTAGCTCTAAGAGACAGATTGCTAAAATTTAAGAAAGACTTTGGCTGATTTATCTGTAAAATTTAATGGCATTAATTTACGTCTTCAAGGCGACGAGCTCAATTCGATCCCTACAAAATAAGTTATTTTCGCCTTTCTAAAAAAAACTGATTTTGTTTTAGCTGAATTTTGGTTGGAATGAGTTCAGCCATGCAGGCAAAATTCTCTCTGATGATGCACATGCACAAGAATATTGTCAACACCTTGACTCTTTGCACATGGACTTTTCTGACCATTTTAAAGATCTTTTGTTCCCTCGAAGTCCCTCAATGGGTTTATGAACCCTTTTGTAAATATTGAAACAGCAGAGGTTCAGATTTACGAGGAATTGGTCGAACTTTTAACTAATGAAACTTTGGAATGGGGATCATCTCACAGAATTTTTACTTAACACTAAATAGACTGAAATACCTATATTGTTCAAAGGCAGTCAAAATGACTGCATAGAATAACTAATGAATAAAGAAAGCATAACTAATGTATAAAGAAATTTGTTTAAAATAAAATTTAATATTTTTGTTATTATTTTCAGTTATATAACAAGTTATTTGCAAATATCAACAATAAAAAAATTAAATGTTGTACAAAAAGTCACAAAATTCTAAGAAATTGTGTTATCATTGTTTTTCTAATTGAAATTAAAAAGCAGTCAAAATGACTTCCATAGGCAATCTAGTGTTAAAGGTAACAGTTGTCTCTATCTTGGACTGTAGAATATCGCTAAAAAATTTTTAATTGCCTTCCCTGCCTCCTAACTTGTCGAATGTGGATTCAGTGCTGTTACGAATCTTGTCAAAAAAAGAAGAAATCGACTCGAAATTGTGCAAACGTGGGTATTTGCATCTTCATCTCACTAAAAGTATTGAACCGAGCGTTAAGGTATTGGTTTTGAACAATTAAGTACAATCATCCCACTAACATAGTCACTTGAATGTTTCGTTGATACTACTTTTTAGTGTAACAAAATTATTTTGGGTGTTATTTTAATTATCTAATTTAGAATAAATTATTATTTTTAAGCATAGGTTTCTTAGTTGTATTTTTTTTTTCATTAAACGTATTTATTTTGATCATAACAAATATACGGCGATTACCTGCCGTGAGAAAATTATCGAGTTAATTTATTCTTTTTTAAAAAACCAAACAAATTCAAAGCGTAAAAAAATTGCTTAAAAAATTTGCCTCTTATGATTCAGCACACATCCCTCCGTCCCCATGCTTAAAATAACAGGATTTTTATAAAGGGGGGCGTTGAAATATTTTTTGCTCCTTAAGGGGGCGGCAACGTTAAAAAGGTTGAGAACCTATGGCCTAACCGGTCAACCGCATAAGTATTTTACGTCAGCACTGTGCCATGCCGGCACAGCGCAAGCCGGATGCGGAATTCGTATCTACCAGTCCTGGCTGGGGCTCAAACCCATCTCATATATATATATATATAAATATATATATATATATATATATATATATATATATATATATATATATATATATATATATATATATATATATATATATATATATATATATATATATATATATATATATATATATAATATATATATATATATATATATATATATATATATATATATATATATATATATATATAAATATATATATATATATATATATATATATATATATATATATATATATATATATATATATATATATATATATATATATATATATATATATATATATATATATATATATATATATATATATATATATATATACACTGGTTATCATAAATTAAGGAAAATTCACAAAAATCGCGATAACTCAAGAAATTACACATGGAATTTTATGAAACTTACCCACAATATACAACACATAGTAAGGTATTAAACAACATAAAAAGAAATTATCAGACATTAATAGTAGTATAGAAATTAGCACATGTATAAAATAAACAAATTGGAAGTATCGGTTTGCAATAGAAAAAGTACCTTTAATATGGAATATGATTGCCTCTAGAAGCAATACAGCACAAACAGCGATGTGTGATGCTTTCAATTATGCGGTCTATCAGTTCAATAGGAAGTGAGAGCCATTGCTCTTGTAAAGCAGTTGCAAGCGTGGCAAGGGTCTGAGGGGGCGGATTGATGGCAGATACACGCCTCCCTAGAGCATCCCAAACGTGCTCGATAGGATTCAAGTCCGGGGATCGAGCTGGCCACTCCATGCGAGTAATTGTTTCCTGTTGAAGATAATCATCAACAATGCGAGCTCTGTGTGGTCTTGCATTATCGTCCTGTAACAGGAAGCAATCACCAATTGCCCCGGCATATGGGCGCACATAAGCATCAAGGATGTTGTCTCGATAAACCTGAGCATTCACGGTTCCCCTTGGAAAGACATGGAGGTATGTGCGCCCTCCTAAGGATATGCCTCCCCAAACACAGACACTGCCTCTTCCGTATGCATCTCTTTCACGGATGTTTGATGGATGATAACGGGTCCCAGGTTCTCTCCATATCAAATAACGTCTACTGTCACTTTCTAGACTAAACCTGGACTCATCCGTAAAGAGAACAGGCCTCCATTGATCTGACGTCCAGTGGACATGTTGTCGGGCCCACTGCAAACGGTCTCTCCTATGGCGTGATGTGAGCGGCACGCAAATGGCTGGTCGTCTCGCATACAGACCACCTTCGTGGAGCCTTCTGCGCACAGTTGACGTTGACACCAACCTTCCGGTGGCTGCAGCAAGAGAGGATCTAAGATGTGTCGGAGTAGCGGTTCTATTCCTGCGTGCACTTAATGTCAAATATCGGTCATCGGCACTGGTCGTAACAGTTGGCCGTCCTTGACTGAACCTCCTAGATGCCGAATCTGTGGTTTGAAATTGCCTCCAAAGTCTATGAACCACAGATGGACTCACATTTAGCCATCTGGCCACTTCTGATTGACTCTGCCCTGCCTCTAGTCTCCCGATGGCTCTCCATCGTAGTTCTTCAGGCAAATGATGCCTAGAGGTCATTATTACGAATTGGCTATCTCAGATTTTCAATGTCGCAATCACAGTAAAATTTGTGTGCTTTCTCTCAAACTTGGACTTTTATGCTCCAGGCAGATGACGTAAGCCGAGTGCAGCGCCACTAATTTGCATATTGCAATTTTACTCAGCTACTCTTAGTGGACAACATATGCAAATTTTGCACGGTTTGGCTTTCTTTTGAAAGAGTTATCGCTATTTTTGTGATTTTTCCTTAATTTATGATAACCAGTGTATATATATATATATATATATATATATAAGGAGAGAGAGAAGAGAGTGGAATGATAACACATAGCCGATCACAAAAGACTTCTGGCTAGTGACGCACAAAACAGCCAATCGAAATTGAGTGAAATTGTGCGCATGTGTGTGAAAAGGTAACAATTTTAAAAAATGTCTGCAGAAATGTTACAACTAAACTTACCAATTATATCTTGTTTCGATTTTTATTTTGTATTAAGTGTGTGAAATATATTGAACAGACTTTACTTTAAAATACTAATATCTTTTATAAAAAATGGATCGCCGTGAATATCTTCGGCGATATCAACAGCGACATACGGTTGAACATAATTTAGCAGCACAAAATTACCGGGAAAGTAATAGTAGTGTTATCAAGACGCTACAGCAGAATGCGCGGTGATGAAACGTTGAAGAGTCAAGACGTTTAAATGAAAACGAATAATATGGAAAATAACTAGAGAAAAAATGTTGTATATAAGAAGGTTTTGTAAATAATTTTTAATTTTATCATTGTTTTTCCCTACTTTTAATTGTTTTTACTTACTTTCAAAACATCGTTCAGCCGGAAATATTAATTAACAGTTCATATTTGTTTGAGATATTTCTTAAATAATGCATAAAAGTGCAAATCATTGGCAGACAAAATGATGTGAAAGGGAAATCAATGAAAAATGAACTTAGCTAGGTTTTGTGAATATTCAGCGATCTATTGCAAATAATTTTTAATTTTATTGCTTTCACCTTATTTTTTTTTATAGCAATTCAGACAAAAATGTATAATGATCAATAATATCATAATTACTTCATTCTACATGTGTTTTTTTATTAGTATTCAATATGACAAAAAAATTAAATTGCTTAATTTAATTTGTAAAATTTCAGTTACGTATGTATTTTTTATAAAATTTGCTTTTTGTCTGATTGAAACTAAAATATTTTGTCGGATGACAGTATTAAAGTTAATTGGGCAATTACTTGCAATGGTTTTTGCTTATGAAATATTACTCAAAATCGCTTATTAATATTACATGTTTTAATTTGTTTGCCATATTTGAAAGTTTTGTTTCATTAGGTTTTAATTGTTTTCAGTATAAAATTTAAAATACTTGGGGGGGGAGAGAGATAAAGCACCATATAGGGAGCGTCCGGCATCCTATAAGATCAACGATGATTTGGATTAGGGGTAAAAATATACTGGAGTGTGCCCCTTGGAGAAATTGGCGACTTATGTTTGGCGCCATTTCTGTTTGCGCGGAACACATTGGTAACAGGAGTGGCTGTCAAAATATAATGATATTTCAATTGGAAATTTTCACCAAAACATCGGCCAAAACTTTATAGAATTGTTATGAACCCGATATGAACAAAATTAATAAACCTAATAAAATGCATTTTGAATGGAAACAAAAATTAATAGAGTAAGAACAGAAAGAAAAGGAAAAAAAAAACAGCTCACTTCTTCGTTAAGCTTGAATATCCTCTGATTTAGGTGCACCGAATTCTCTAATAGCAGTTAGATACTGTCTAAATGTATCATGAATGGATTCTGTGTACCTCCATCGGCACAAAAATTCGGCGAAGTGCGAATCGAAAATGTCGTCTGTGGTACCGGACTGGCGATGACATTTTTTATGAAGTCCCTTTTTATGACTGCCCACATACCTTCGATCTTATTGACCAGAGGCAAAAGTAACCTTACCAGCCGGTATCCAACGTAGAACTAACGGACCTGTGAAATTACATATAAAGTTGAACATTTAAAAACTAGCGCTAAAATCTGAACCAATCAGAATCACGATGGGGTTTCAACATCGCCCAGCTTGGCAATCACAACTTGGCGAGAATCAAGGCGCACCCTCAAACATTGTCTACTCGAGTTAGGCTCGGCCACGCGAGCCTCGGATACGGAGATTAATCTCCGGCTAATGCCCTTTAGTAATGTGCTAAATAATATTGCTTCCTCTCTATATATAGGTTTATAAACTTATATAAAGCAATTTTAATACAAACAATATTATAATGCTGGTATAAAGGACCTCTGACCTTTTACAATCTATCATATTCTCTCTATGTGATGTTGGTGCAGAAAAATTGCCAGTTATTCTCCAGGAAAACGGCTTTAATTTTGTTCGTGAAGCAAACAGAAATGTAATTGCGTAGCAATTATCGGGGGTTGGCGAGTGGCAGCGAGCAGGGGGTGGAGCCCTCTAGTATATATATATATATATATATATATATATATATATATATATATATATATATATATATATATATATATATATATTTTAATCAGCGACTCGTCTACTTCACCGAATTCTTTCACCAACGATTATCGTCCATTAACGCGAAGTCATCTCCAACTGCGGCAGCTTAAGGGCATATTAGACAAATCAAATTCGCCGTCACTAAAGGGTCATCTTTGGCGCCAACCTCAAAAATTGCATACTGCGAAGTTTGAAAATTTAGAAAAATTTGCATTTGTGACTCTTTTCTTTCATTTTATACAAAACAAATTTCCTTGTACCATTAGTTTATACAAGACTTACTTTATTATTTCACTGTTTTGAGCAGTGTACATGAAAAGGTTTCTTTACATTGTTATGAAAATGTCATTCCATTAAATTTTCTTTCAAATAGAAATAAAACCAGAAATATCAGAAATATTTAGTTTTTTTCCGAGAAATATTTTTTTTCTATTTGTTTATTTTAAAATTTCCATTTTCCTCTGTTTAATTTTGTAGCGTTGTTTAGTGAAAAATATCATCTCATGAGAACTATGATCTTCCTTTCAACCACTTACATTTGAATTCAAACAGAACATTTTCAATTTATTTGACTTTAACCAACTTTTATCTATTTAGTTTTAATCTAAAAATGAATTTTAGTCTTCCTCTAATCTTGAAAAAATGTTAATATACATCCTCTAAGCACCTGAAATTTATTAAGTAGTTAATTTATTAAAAGACTGCAGGCAAATCGATAAAGTAAACAGCCTTTTAATCTGCAAGATGACAATAATTCTATATATTGCATTCTTTTTAACACATTTCCTATGACAACTAAAGAATCAAAAGCGTAAAACCTTTTATTTCACTTTATTAAAGGTAAATAATCTGCTGTATTTTTACAAATAGAGAAATAATGCTGAATGCATTTGCACACTGTATGCTTCATATTATGATAATATTTTTCTTTGCTTTCAAATTGACATTTCAATATTTTATTTTCAAACAACTCGATTTTTGAAAAATTTCTTGGGCATGAAAGGATAGTAGAGCAAGTAACACAAGGATTCTAAGAGATCAAATATCGAAACGAGGCTGATGCCCAACCACATTCCCATGTAACCTCCTATGTAACTGAACAATTCGATACTCTGTAAAAATAAAATTTGTAAAAAAAATATACACATGAATATAAGTATTTTACATTTTATTATGCATAGTAGAGTGTCTAGTTTTTGTGTTCCGAACGTAATTACTATTTTACAACATCCACGTTTTAAATAGAATTTGCTTTAATAATTCAACTTTATTTGCTATTTTTGGAAGGAATATCGCAACTAAATCCTATAATTTCCGAAGAAACCCGAAATGTTAAATATGGTTATCACTGTCCTGCAACATCTTGATGCATCCCTCCATTGAGTTATGTTATTGAGCCAATTTTGAGCCATCAATTGTACTTCAATGTGATGAAATCTCACAGCCGGTTTCGGTAATTTTTCATATTTCCTTTTATCATTATTGTTCGTGCTTATTTATCTAAATTAAAATTGTATAATCCAACAAATGAAATAAAATGCATTTAGATGTTATCATTTGCTATCACAATAAATGCAAATCCATAGGGTAAACTACTTAAAAAATGAAATATTTACAAGTTATTGGAATGTATTTTCGTACTCTGCCTCCTAAAAAGCGAACCACCCTCAATAACTTTCGATCTAATGAGTGGACCATCTGATTTCGCTGAATGATCTTCACGTTCTAGGACTCAAACCTTAATGGTTCAAGGGGGTGACCTCAAATATGCTCATTAGTTTGTACAGATGATATTTTAAGTTACAAAATCAGACCCAAAGCGAACTTTCTTTGCATAAAAATGCCTTTTTTTCGGTGGATTCATATTTTTGACCCCCAAAATATAGGGAACAGCCGTGATCTGGGAAATATGAACCACGTCAGGAGGGTGGTCTAAATTTTGGACCACTGAATGCTAATTTTATTTAATAATAATTTTATTTCGCTATATTTCGATAATGCTTTAACAGAATTGTAAAATTTGTTTGTCCAAAGATACATCAATGAAAAAAGCAACTTTAAAAAAATAATTATTATTTTTTATTATTTTATTTCATAATGATTAAAAAATTTCGAATTGTAAGAGACACAATTTTTTACATCATTTTTAAGAATATAATTTTACATGGCAAATGCGATATTTAAGCAAAAACATTTCATAAGAAATTGAAAAAAAAATTACATTTCTTGCTAAAAAAATCAAAACATTCGGTATTTAAACCATTTATTTTGTAATTTTTCCATTCATATAGTAACGGTTTACCAAAAACTCTATTTTTTTAAAAAAAAATATAGTTCTTGTAACGAAACATTTAATAAAAAAAAACTGAAAACTAAATTTATTAGAATAAATAGTTTCTACGCATGTTCTGAAGTATCATAATAAAATTAAAAAAATTTCACACACATACAAAATTTTTCACTTTTTATGAAATCATACTTCTTATTATTGTTAATTTTACCAGATTTATTACAAAAACGTTTCTGTAAAAATTACCAAGCTCTTTGGTGTTCTCAAAGAGCCAGTAACGTGGTAAATTAAATTTTAAAATATTCTTGTGGTTTTGAAAATGCTTTTTATTTTGTTCCCGACAATATTTTGAATTCGAAACAAAAGGGAAAAAAGTAATTTTTAGAGAAAGAGAACGTTTTTGCATTTTACACTTACGTTATTTCTTAACGTAAAATTGAACAGCAAAAATTATGTAACATATTGAATGTTATCCAAAAAACAAACATAAACAATTTTTTTAAATTAATCGGGTTTCTTTTATTGCGCCCTGCACCCCTTCAACTTTTACTTCAATACTAATTATGACACTCAACTTTTTATGATACATACTCTATGATATGAATTCCAATACTTACTTTATACTTAGGTTCAAATATGTGTTTTGACAACTGGAACTTTCGGAAAGATACGCTAAGAAATACATCACTTTTCCTGACAAAGATATCTTAATTAGACTTATATTAAAAAAGTAAGTTTTATCTATGTTAGTGCTTATTCTTAGAAATAGTTTATAGTAGGATATCTACAATTAATGTCTTAAGAATAAGTAAATTATTAATTTATGTCAGTTTCGCAAATTTTCCTTTTTCTTAAAAAATAAAAGACGTTATTTTGAATTTGCATTTACAAAAATATCAATTTCAATACATTTGAATAAATGAATAAAAATTTTATGTAATGCTTTTAATATGAATTTCATAAGTATTTATTAGATTAAGGTGTGTAAGCAATAAATTCGTAAATTAACAATTTTATAATTGATTTAAATTTGTAAAATATTTAATTCTTTAATTTCTAAAACTTATATTCCGTTAAATAACAAGCCAAAATATTTTTTTTTCCTTCTTAATTTTAATTATGAAATTTTTTAATAAGTGAGAAAAATATATCCCTCCTAATGAAGCGTTTTAAAATATCGATAAACTCTAACATTTAATAAGAAAGATCTTAATACTTTGAAACTCTTAACTGTGTATTACTTGTCGTTGCATTAAATGAACAGTAAGATGAGATTTTAAATTAATGTATAAGGTACGCTGAAATATCTCAAAAGAAGAAGGTTCTAAAGCTGGCCCTGATGCATATTTTCCAGTAAAAAATCTATCCATCTTATGACATGGTTTAAAAAAATTTAAGACATATACGAATAAATATCCACAACATGTTTTTCAAACAGAAAAATTGTTTCTTTAAGAATTATTTTTTTTGATATTTTTTTGTCAAAAGCAGAGTTATAACGCATACATATTGTCAAATGTAAAGCAATAACGCATATACATTTTCAAAAGTAGAACAATAAAGCTCTTTATTTTCAATATCAGAGTAATAACGCATATACACTCTATAACAAAAAAATCGACGCACTAAGAAAGAGTTGTCAACGAAAATTGGTGGATAGGAAGACAATGTACAGAATAGAAAATGATTCCAATTTCAGAACAATTGAATAATTTATTGCAGAGTTACAGTAACAAGTTCAATAAGGTGTTGACCCGCATCTAGCCAGGATACAAGTTGCCACACGGCGTGGCATAGACCGATAAAGCTCCCGGATGGTCTCTTGCGGTATTTCCTGCCAAATTCAATCCAATTGTCGAACGAGGTCATCAACATTCCGTGCCAGATGCAATCGCCTTCCCATCATATCCCAGACATGCTCAATGGGAGAGAGATCTGGTGATCTGGCAGGCCAAGGAAGAGTTTGACAAGCTTGCAGACAGTTCACAGCAACACATGCCGTATGTGGTCTAGCATTCTCTTGCTGAAAAACCAGCCCAGGGTGCTGCGGAACGGTAGCAAAACAGGTCTTAGGATGTCGTCGACGTACCGCTGTGCAGTAAATGTACCTCTAATGACGACCAAAGGGGTCCGGCTGTCAAAGGAAATGGCACCCCAGACCACAATGCCTTGTTGAGGGCCGTTGTCGCGTGCAATAGTTAAGACAGGATCCCCCCTCTGCCCTGTGCGTCTCCAAACACGTCTTCGATGATCGTCAGGACAGAGTTGGAAGCGGGATTCATCGCTAAAGACTATACGTCTCCAGTCAAGATCATTCCAGCCTGATCGAGCGTCGATTTTGCTCGTCTTAGTGCGTTCTTGGTGTGTCGATTTTTTTGTTATAGTGTGTATATTAAGAGTAGCAAGATAATACCCTAATAGGAAAAAAATAACACAGTATCAAATTTTAAGAAACCACTGATTGTGCAGAGAGGTAGGAAGAAAAAACAAAATCCTGCACATGAAAAAAAAACCCGGTACTTATACTGAACTAGTGATATAATATCACTTCTGCATAAAAAATATAATAAACATAAATTCTGGTAATAAAACCTAAGTGCATGTTATTTAAATTTCACATTTTGTAATTTTTCTGTTCGAATGGTAACGATTTAATGAAAAGTCTGTAGTCCTTATTACGACATATTTAGTAAATTTACAAAGCTTAAAAACAAACTTTACCGAAGATTTGGTATTTTTACTATGTTCAATGGTCCGATAAAACAGTTACGACATTTACGAACATTTACGACAGTTTCAACGTTTACTTAATAAAACAATATTTAATGATTTATTTTACCACAATCCATGATCAAAGAATTTAGGAAAATTTTAATGTGAATTTTAATTGCTCTTACAGAAACAGAAGATCAGTGCATAATAAAATATTCTGAATCCTTTTTTTCTCAGTGTAGAAGGAAAAAAGGATGAGTTGAAAGGTGACTTTTGAAAATGCCACCTATTTTCATGAAATAAACGAAATATTCGTAATTTTAATTTTTATTTCAAATTTAAATAAAAATTATAGTCAAAAGCTACCAAAATATACTAAAATTCACCATGTTTTTAGTTACATGAGAGCAACAAAATGGTCGGAAATTTTTAACCAAGTTCTTTGATTATGAAATTGATAAAGTTAATAATAAAGTGTAGGCACGTGAGTCTTTATGAGCTTACCTGCAATTTATATCATCTTGATCACACTGAAAAAAATATTAAAGCACTGATTATTCAAACTGAAAATTTTTTTGGAGTTAATTTTAAAACACAGATAAATTTAAGTTTACTTCTTTAAGAGTTTGTTTTACAGAGTTTGTTTTGAGAGGGTGTTCTATAACGTCCACCCTTGCGATGTATTGTTAGAATAATTTAAAAATAAGATAAAAAAATTATTCCAATCGGGGGGATCAACGATTATTACTTCAGCAACGAAAATACAACAGCGACATAGAAATCTGAGAAACCAAAGTACAGAAAAGGGAATGCAATAAACAATACACCAAGCTAGATAATGAAGGAAAAATAGAGAATAACAGTTGTTGCACTAAAAGAAATGGACTTTCAAAATTGAGTGTAAGACACTCACTTTTAGTTTCATCACATACTCAAAATAAATTCGATACACACATATTCAAATTCGATACTCGGACGTATTCATATTTTTTAGCGGGTAGATACAAAAAATTGAAGCACCACATTCTCTTTTTTCTAAACTAAGTGTGGTATGGGACACAAAAAAATGAGTTTGTCATGTATTTATTTCTGAAAATATATTACTGTATAAAAAAGGAGTGTGAAGAAATTTTTATATGGTCTGATGTTTTCTAGTAGATCACAGAATTCAAGTATCATTATCCTCTGTAGGCGGTTTCAGCTGGTAAGTGACCACTACAATCAACCTGCAGAAGAACCAAAGTTGCGTGATCAAAAGCAAAGAGCCAATCTATCTAGGCCTGCCTTCGGATCATCACCACGGATGTTACCCAGACCGTTGCCAAATGCCTATTACGTAGCTCAAGTGCGACACATACTATTACCCCCTCATGCGGATTTAAAACGCTTCAGCTATCCAATTTCTTTATTTGAATTAGGTGTTGCTTAAATTAGAAAATTACAGTGGTGACGACTGCTCAGCTTTCTGTTAAAGTTTAAATTATTTGGTAGTGAGTTTAATAAAACTTGCGGAATAAAGGACAATTGCCTTAAAAGATATCCAACGAATTAATTGCTATAATGTTGCAATTCATTTGATATTTTAAATTTTCGATACATATAGGTGGAAAAATTATTTGAATTGAAAAATTGTAAATTTAAAATAATTAAAATTGCTTTACCACTCGAAAATATTTTTTTCACAAAGTGGAGTAAGCTCGCATCTCTAAAATATATAATCATAATTAAATTAATGTTAAAATGTTTTGAAACATTACTTTTCTTACAAAACTTTTTTTTGAACAATAAATACAAAATATGGTTTGTTGTTAAATGTTTTATTATTATGCATTAATTTAAACCTATAGTTTAGTTTTTGGCACATATGACCCTTACGTATAATAAAAATAACAAACTATCAAAGCATTAATGGTAATTAAATCATGCAATAAAATGTATTAACATTAATTAATATCATTTCATTAAAATTAATCAAACTACATATATATTTACCAAACGTGTACTAAATTCTATTTCATCATATTTAACATCGTATGTCTGCTCACTTCATAACCAGGATTTAATATGAAAAACAAAGAGACATTAGCACTACACGGGTAAAATTAATTAAAAAAGAACAGAAGTGTTAAAATTTTTGAAATTAAAAAAACAATTGTATTAAAATTACTGTAATGTGTGGCAATGACAGTTATAGTGAAAAAACAACATAATTTTTGTTTAATGAAACCAATATATGCGATATTTAAATCAGACATTTAGAAATTTTTCTGTTATATATAGAAATGGTTTTCCAGAAATTCTTGTTTTCAAACTATAGTTTTTATTACCATACATTTAGTAAAAATTCAAAACTGAAAAGTAAATTTAAATGAAGAAATTGTTTTTATGACATGCTCTATGGCACTAAAATAAAAAAAAATATTTTATCACATTCATCAAAATATAGCATATATTATAAAATCCTATTTTATTGATAGTTTTACCAATACCATTGCTAAAGCGTTTCGGGAAAAATTACGGAGAATTTGGGTGTTTACATTGTTCCAAAAACGTTTTAAAGTTTACCATATTCTAGTAGTTTGGGCCTTATGTTTTTACTCAGTGTATTACTACATGCTTTTGAAGAAAGATATTTGAGAATACATAATTAAAAAAATAACTTTTCATTATCATGAAAAATGTTTTATCTAAATTTATATCTGATTAAGCAGTTATTTTTGAAATCACAAACAGTAACATTTTATGAACTGAAACTATTGTATAATATTATAAACAAATTTTCGTAGGTAAATTCTTATGAAGGAAATCAAAAAGATGATACTTGATAATTATGATATAAAATAATTTTCAAAAAATTCGAAAAGTGTAAAAAGAGACTTTATACATTTAATTTCAGGTAGTTACGTATTATCCAGTTGAGCATTAATACCGCTTCTGAAAATAAATTTTGAAATAGTTCAAACTTCACTGTCGAATTTTTTTGCACACATTAACTTATTTTTTTTATTTTGTCAATTTCTTTTTTATCATTTTTACTCTATTTCTTTTTTTCTTTTTTACTCTGTTAAAATAAAGTTGATAGATACTAAAATAACTTTGACTCGATGCTGGCGAAATTGGTCTACAGAATAATATGATTCCTTTCGTCGAGAAAAACTCGTTTACTATCATACTATGATAAAATCACACATGATTAATACTCGAAGCTTATTCATTTTTTTAAAAAGAGAAATGCTACCAAAAGCTGCATTTATTCTAGAAATGAAACAAAGTGTTTTGAAAACTCCTTAAAATGCTTCTAAGAGTTCGAATAAAATGTGTTACTGATTTATGGAATGTACGAGTTTTAAATTAATATCAAATAAAAAGTGGGAAAAAAGTACAAAATAATTAATATTAAATTTAAAATAGGAAAAAAAAGAATAATTATATTAAATTTGAAATAGGAAAAAAAAGAATAATTAATATTAAATTACAAATAAGAAAAAAGTACAAAATAATTATTATTTAATTCAGAAAAAAAAACACGAAATAAAGAGAGGAAAAAAAATAGATATTTTTTTATTTAAAACAGGAAAAAAATACAAAAATATATTAATTTAAAAATAAGGAAAAGTTCAATATAACTATTATTATATTGAAAAAAGCTAGAAAATGCAAAATAATTAATACTATACTAAGGACATGAAAAAAAGTACAAAATTAATAGTAAATTAAAAAAAGTAAAATTTTTGTCTAAAACGTGATGAGATATCCTTAAAGAGAACTCCAAGTAAAGAATAATTTTCATTTTTAGTTTTCTTTGAACTTTCCCAATTATTACTCACCGACATGCGGGTTGGCATTTGCTGCCGCAGTCTTTAATCATTTCATTAGTTGTAGTTTTTTCATCTGAAATGTCAAAAAAGATAAGACTAGTAATTGTATCGACACTGTTTATGTTATTTTATGCATCTATTTATCTCAAACTATTGTCAGTGCTCGATATAGCAACTTGTGGTTCTGACAAAATTGAACGTCGTCAATAAGGTCACTATGTCGTGACAACGACGACGACTATCTGAGCTTTGTAAGATGACTGCCCGCCTCAGCGGGCACCAGACCTCTTAATCTATGTTGTGTCCTAGGGCGACTGGCACTAATGGCATAGAAGGATAAGATAAGTGGAGGAGTTCAAGGCACTTGGCGGCTCGAAATTTCTGCATGGGCAGATCAAATCTATGTCGTGAGGACACAAAATTATAACAAATAATAAAATATATATCATAAATACTGGTAATATAGTTAATTCCAGGAATAAAATTAATACAAATACCCTTTTACCGTACTTGCTTCGATATCAGAATTTTTAATCATTGAAAATAAAGCTGGAAAATAAATGTTTTTAAGGAGCAATGGAAGTAAATCAATCGGGAGGGATTACTAAATAAACCAGGGGGGATTGTAGTGTATTGGGGAAACACTCTCAGTGAGTCTCTGGAACCTTGCGGACCTCTCGGAAATCACTTTTTGATGGACCTAAGGGAAAGCTTTAACTAAAACACGTGAGTAATGCATCCTGATTTGCGAGCACTCATTCAACTGCTTAATGATTGGACATCAATCAAAACGTGACTCAAATATTATATATAAGAGTAAAAACTGAAACTGGAGAGCTTGCGAATACGATATCCAGGTGACTTGTGAAATAATAAATAAAATTCTATTTTTGTGTAGCTTGTAATTTTCTTGATACAAAGGTCGCATTGGTGACTTGCGGACGTGATGTGATCACGCCTACTTCGATGGATGGTCCACATTGAATAGTTGACTTGCTGATTGTGACTGCGTCATCGTTCTCCTCGCTGTTGCTTCTCAGTCTCATTTATACACAACGGAATCCTGCATACACTCAACTGCTAATAGCAACAGATGAGTGACTACACACACAACGATGAACTTAATACAGCTCTCATAACTAAAGCTCGAAAACCGGTGACCTTAATTAAGCTCTCCCGGTCATTCACAAATACAGCAACTAGTGGTATCCGTTCATCGAATTCTAAATAAAATTCTGGTGGGGGAGGATTGTGGCGCAACTACCACTTCGAAAATTAAACATCAATTCACTAGTATGTAAGACATGCTAACTTGATTCAATCTTAAGGTACCTCTTGATAGATGAAGGTTGGCATTGTCTCATGACTTTTCCGTCAGAAGTCGAATCTTTTATTTTCATTAATGGATCAAATTTAAGAGACGTTTTAATGTTTATTTGTAGCCTAGATTTGTTAAAAAAAGTTAGAGGGGCTATAATTTGTACTTGATATCCTATGCATTAGAAAATTGAAAACAAAATATGCGTAAAAGCTTTATCAAGAAAGTAATTAACTTTTGTGAATGAGGAGAAGCATCATCCTTAAAGAAAGGGAATTTTTTTTTCATTACCAGACTCCTTAAAAATTACTTTTTAACGTTTAATTAATTTAAATTAAAAAAAATATTTAGAAAAAACACTGAATATATACGGGGGATATTTTCTTGGGGCGGATATATCGTTTTCCGAAAGGCAAACTAATTTGTGTTATGACTAAGATTCAGATGAACTAAATTACAACATCTAATTAATTTCCAATAAAAACAAAAAAGTGAAAAAATTGGGGATAGCAAAAATTTCTAGTTTTTGAGAGGCAGAAGGTGCATTAGAGAAAAAATACTATTGATTTAAATCACTACCGCCTAAAAATTGTGAGGAAATTTTTTTCCTCAAAATCAGATTATTTGTTATAAAAAATTAGTTGCTTTAACTAACCATTTCAATGGTTATTGATGATATATTTAAAACATATTCAAATCAAATCATTTTCTTAAAAATAAGTGTTAACATACCCATATCACAAAGTTTTTCATGATGAGGAGCATACCACACATACTCATCAATACATTCACCCGCCAATTTCAATTTTTCCAATTTGCAATACTCGATACATGCCTAAAGAAAAATATATATATAGTTGTGGGATACATGCGAGTGAAAATATCAACTCAATTGTATAGTAATCACAAACAAATTTAATGTGTAAATATGAATAAAATCGAAAGGCCTTAACAATTTAAATTAATAGAGCCACACGGTAAAGCTGCATCATTTAAGCTTTAAATTTTGCTAACTGGTTTCAGAAAAATATTTAATATAAGAAATGTTTTTTTAAATATTCCATTTTTTTCCTATCTTAAACATAAATATGCAATGCGAGAAAAACTAGCCACGATCATCGGATCATCTGACGATCTTCATTCTCTAGCATTAATAGTTCGAAAGAGCAACCCCAAATATGCTAATTAATAAGAGCACATGGTATTTTAAAATACGAAATCAGACTCAAAAACGTACTTTTTCTTAATAAACATACATTTTTTTCGACGGATTCGAATTTTTGACCCCAAAATGTACGGGTAACTGCTATTTGGGAAATATGGCCCAAAGAGTTTGGTCGGGAGACCGTATTTCGCCATACCTCAAGATTTTTCTAAGCGAATTTAAAAAATAGCAGCTAGAATTATAAATTTTGTTTATCCAAAGATACATCCATGCAAAATAATAACTTTAAAAAGATTAATAATTATTTTTTTATTATTTTATTCAATAATGATCTAAAAGTATTTGAATTATAAGTCACAAAATTTTTTACATCATTTTTAAGAATATAATTTCACAAGGAAAAATACAAAATTTGAGCATTATAAGTTTAATAGTTCATGAGAAATTCGGCTTTTTCGCTAGCTTTGCTTTAGAAAGGAGCCAATTTTTTGGATTTTGAATATAAACTTCATAAAGATAACATTTTAATTGGATTATACGATAAAAGAAGAGATTTTAAGTTTTAATGATATTAGTTCTAATCTCTCTATTCTAAAAAAAAGTTTTTGCAGTTAATTTTGTCCCCTGAAAAACTTTTTAACTACGTGATGAAAATCTAAGATTAAGGAATCAATTCATTCAGAATCTTTCAGGGAAGACATTTAAGGCATTCAAATCTTTTACATAATTTTAAATTTTTATTTATTTTAGTTTTAAAGCACGATTTTGCAGTTAATAATGAAGAATAACCGCCGTTCACAACAGCCAATCACATGTCTGAAAACGGCAAGCTTAAAAAAACGATTTACAAGTCTGAATTTTCTTTTTCAGAGATGCAACCAATCACAAAATAGTTAGAATTTCATTCTTCAGTTTTACAACATCTCAACTTATTTCGTATTGATATATTGATTAATCTGATTATTTGTTTTCTAAAACGTTAATTCGTAAGTTTAATCTGGTTTTAAATCTTAATTCGATTTGTTTATTTACAAGTAATGCCTAAAAAGAAAAGACCTAACATTACTAAAAAGTCGCAACTCAATGCGAAAGCTAATCGAAAGCGGGAAAAATATTTATTAAAGATGATCCTGTCATTAACAATATTGTATATAGAGAAATATTATAACATATATATATAATGTCAAATTTATAAATGTATTTAGCGTAAAGAAAATGCTATTGGTGCATTGTTTATTTTAATTCCGCAAAATTAATGTTTTCATTTATAGTTATTTTGCTGAATATTATTAAAATATTTTTTTAAAAATTACCCTGTTCTTAACAATATTGCTTATTGAAAAATATTATAGTGTTTGCATATATATATATATATATATATATATATATATATATATATATATATATATATATATATATATATATATATATATATATATATATATATATATATATATATATATATATATATATATATATATATATATATATATATATATATATTGAATTAAATGTGTTAAAAATATATTCATTTCTTTGGGACAAAGTCTGTATTATTGTGATTATCATTTTTATTAAACAAGTTTCATATTAAGATTATATCTGCACATTGATGTTAATTTCTGACAATTTTGGCTCATTTAGAGAACAAATAGGACATAGAAGGAACTGTAGTCAACGAAAAAAAGTGACATTGATATTGACACACTGCTTATTCTGCATTTAAGAAAATTAATTCTTTTCGATGATAACAGTTAATATTCAGTTTAATATTGAAATATATGAAATCAAAGCATTCTTGGTTTTGCGAAGCAAACCAAGCAAGAATTGCGAAGCAATTCTCCGGGGGTTGGCGAGCGTCAGCGAGCAGGGGGCGGAGCCCTCTAGCACTTTAAATTTTTAAAACATATTTTGATTAATTATTAGGTTTAAATTTATTTGACGGAGATTTTCTTTCAGCTATTACGAGTTTCTGAATTACTTTGGATAATAATAATTTTTCTTTTAATTATTGTAATTATAATTTTTTTACTAAAAATTTCTTAAAGAAGTTCTATTAATTTGATCGAAATTGAAACCCGCATAAGTAGACTCATGAGGTGAAAAATGAAATTTTTTGTACCTTAAAAATTTAGATGACAACACTTTATTTTCAGGAATTTTGCCATTTTCAAGTTTTTCGAAAGAGGAATTTGTAAAAATAACAGTACTGTTATTATATTTAATTTCGATTTGATGTTTTAAGAATCTGACAATTCACATTATTTTTGGTTTTTCCAACTGTGACTTCCTTTTAGTATTTCTCATATGAAGACGTGTCAGCCTTAGTTTTCTTCTCAGTGTAATTTTGAATATAGTTATTGTATTTCACTGGATTATCAATCTTTGATATTTTGAGGGATTGCATAATTCTTTTATTACTCATTGGCAAAATGGGTATTGCTTTGGGTTTGATGGCGTGAGCACATTATTTGGATGTCATCACACTTTTCAACAGTGTGCAAGAGTAATAGTAGTGATGCGCATGGGCCGTCATTGCATGCGTTGCAACGGCGACAGCTACTGTTTGATAATTTTTCTCGATTTTTTTTTCACTTTTAATTTTGTTATGCATTAAGTTGGTGAGTTTATTTTTGAGATGTGGGACCAGACAGGTTCCATAAATACATCTTGAGGTGTGACTAAAAGATAATCTCATAATTTGAGAGATATTTTTGTTTTTATTGTTTAAATTACGAATCAGAAATTCTGACCTACAGTTAAAACTGGATCTTTTTCAACACTAATTCAGGTGAATATCACAAATAAAGAGGGTAAAAATAAATAAGTAAAAAAAATTAAACAGCAACCATTTTGCCAATGGGTAACCTGTGATCATCTTTCGGCGATCACAATTTTTTATTTATTTTTGTTTTACGTGTATTAAATTGTCAAATATTTATTTCAATTGTTTAATTAAGATAATTTTAGTTTCAGCTGCTTTCTTATTGCTTTTCCATTTCGAATTATTGCTGTTAAATTGAAATTTGTTCTTAATTTTTGTTGAATTCTATTTTCATACTTTGATTGGAGTTTTTAAATTGGAGTTTTCGTTTCAAGTTTTTAAAGTTAAAGTGGTAGATGACAGCAAGACTTATCCTCTTGGTGTAGGCAAATACGTACTACCACTTTTTACAGAGAGTACTTTTATATTTGTAAATGACAATCTGTGCCTCGGCTTGACTTGGTTTAATACATGATATACTATATAAAAAAAGCTTACGATACATTATTAAATATAAAACTTTTATTGAAATTTGATTTCAAAGGAATTATTTTCCCGATTGCGTGTATACATTGCATACAATAAAGTACGATCTTTAAAATGGTCTTACAGACTCTTTACAGTTAAAAGTTTTTAAAATAATAATAAAAGAAATCAATTATTAAAATTTAATGCACGCATAGAATAATTATTGAATAAATGAATTTTATAACTGCGTGCAATTCGCTAAGAAAATAAGTGATGTAAGGCAAAATGCTCAATTTTCATTAAGGGATCTGAACTTGTAATTGCCTCAATGAATCATTAACCCATTAACCAATGAATCAACAGCCATACGTTGAACGCAAACTTTGGAGACATTTTTATAGTCATTACGTTTTATACGTAAATAATTTCATGTCATAATGTAATAAAGGGACACAGCATTGCTTATTGTTTTAGTGCTTTAATGTAGAATAACAATCAAAATAGATAAAAAAATCGAAATGATAACAGGATAGAGACCCGAAAGTAAATATTACACGTGAATGTGCCTTTAAAATAAAAAGTGGTAAAGAGACATTCCAGAACTTTTTTTGCCACCTAAGAAATCGTTAAGTTAAAAGTAAAAGTTTGTGAATTTCATTTGAGATTAAGTACTTGCATGTTAAATAAGTTTATTTAAGACACTAAAAATACAGCTAATATAATAAATATATACAGTTACTAGATATATTATGCATGTTGCGGTTAAAATAATAAACTGTCGATCATTAATAGTTACCAATGACTTTATTAATAACAACCATGCCATAAATTACGCACAATAATAACATTAATTGGTTATTATGAATAATTGCTGATGAAATTTGGGTAGTGTGTGAGTAATTAAGAATATTGTATTGATATTTCATCTCTAACGTAATTTTTATCCGCTAAAAAGTGCTTTCTAATATTGTATTTATATAGCCAAAACAAAATATATCAATACAATAGAGTTATACTCACTCAAATACATTACATGCAATAGTGTTACACTCATTGTTTTCATTCATATAGCCAAAGCAAAATACAACAATAATCAATATTATAGAGTTACACTATTTTCTAGTGATAGACTAAAGATTAAAATGTTGAGAAAACATGGAAAATATTAAAGAACAATGAAAAAAGGAATAAGAAATATAATAATAATAAAAAGAATAAAAAATTGGAAAAAAAGAAGAAAAAGGGAAAAAAAATATTAATAATAATTATTAATAAAAAATTCGGAAATTAAAAGATATAATATTTTTAGAAGCTCACACGATTATATCCACAAAAAAGAGTATTTTCTAATATTGTATCCAATATAGCCAAAGATTTTATTTTCCAGAATTTTCATTAATATTTTATTTTTATTTTTTCCCCCTTTTTCATTGTTCTGTAATATTTTCCACGTTTTCTTTACGTTTTGAACTTATTTTATGAGTTCTATTTACTATATATATATATATACATATATGTAACATAAAAGGCTTCAATTAATCTTTTTATATTAGTTCTTTTCTAAATATACTTTTCTTTTCATTTATTTATCTAATCGGATACACTTTCTTACACTTTAAAATTCGCATCATGTCCTTAAATCTATTTTTGGCCCAAGTATGCATTTAATTAAAAGCAGGTAATTGTTCGACCTACTTGATAAACCAATTACAATTTCTACGATTTCCCTCTTTCCTTACATTGAAACATTTTACGGATTTACTTTGCAAAATTTTTCCTAGCACATACTTGGCACATTTCCTAGCACATATCAAGAAGCACAACATTTCGTGTACACTTTCATGACTATTCTGTCCAATAATTAATAAATAAATTTTGTAACCTCCTGTGACCTGTCTTAATCCTTCCACTCGGCAACGACGTTATATATATATATATATATATATATATATATATATATATATATATATATATATATATATATATATATATATATATATATATATATATATATATATATATATATATATATATATATATATATATATATATATATATATATATATATATATATATGTATATATATAACGTCCAGCCACATATATATATATATATGTGGCTGGGTGGCGCAGTTGGTTTGTCGTCGGCCTTCTGAGCCCAAGTCTGCGGGTTCGATCCCCGGCCCAGACACCCGATTTTCGGGATGCAGAAAATCCTCAGCGGCCATGTCGTATGATTATACGGCGTGTAAAAGATACCTGGAGTGCCTCATTGGCTCTTGGCATTTCCGGCAAAATTAAATTCCTAGTGCACTGTAGCATCCAAATAGAGTCTCGGTGCTGCCATCTAGTGTGGCAGAAACTAGACGTCCAAATTAACATGACCAACGGTTCCTCACCCATTGTGGTGGTCCTGAAGGAGTGGATACCACTTCTGGAGAACGCACTAGGTCTGCTCATCGGCAAGACCGATTGTGCAGCTCATTGGAAATAAAAATAAAAAAAATAAAATATATATATGTTTGAGTTCTGCTACATAAAAATCCAATCAATTGAAAAGTTTAGAAATATGTTTATACATTTGGTTGTAAAAAGGTAAGCATTTCTTCAATTTAGGTTTAAAAAAGTATTTGCAAAATTTTAAAGCACATTTCGTAAAACTAAATTTTCCCGTATTACTTGCAATGTTTTACTTTATTTGAATAGTTTTCTTACCTTTAACTGTTTCACAAAATTTATAAATTATCATTAAGAAGACTTTCAAGATTTCCTTTCTGACATTTGGTAAATATATAAAAATTGCATAAATATGTTTGTATGAAATGTTATGTTGATCAGTAAATCAGTTTAAATAAAATTAATATTCTGAGTTTTGATTAAAAGGAATTAAAATGTGTTAAAGTTTCTAAATTACATGCCATAAGACAGATGTAGCTTGGCAACTTTACATAATTATTATATTTTCTGCAGTGAAAAATTAATGAAATATAAGGTAAAATAATCTTTTAGCATACCCTTTCGTTTAACGGTCCCGAGCCATTGTTTTCATGCCAAAGTCTTAAATAATCGGTGCAATTTGTAGCGTATGGATAAGAAAGTCTGATGTCTTCTTTCTGAAACGGTATGATAAAATTTTCCAAAGATTATTTTCTCATAATTAATAATAATTGATCTCAAAGCTTATTAAAAATATATCATTTCGGGCATTATTATCATTTGAAATAAATGAACATCAATTTCATAACTTTATTTTAAATGATGGCTTTTTCCTAATTCTATATCTTTAATTATAAAGTTAAATTTATATTATAACCATGAGCAAAGCTTGTTCTGCAAATCTGAAAGGAGAGAGAATGCCGTGAACAAGGTGATGGAGAAATCAAATGCGGTTATTAACTTTAGTATGAATGAGCCTTAAAAATATTACTACCCTTAATTTACACTTCAATTTCATATTTCGTAATCTGGCAGCTTAGTTAGGAAAACATATTTAAATCAATTTTGCAAGCTATTCATCGATACATGACATTCTTTCTCCCTTCTTGCTTTATATTTCCTTTTATTTGTCTTTTATTTCAAAGTTTTCTTCACTCATTGAATTTTGAATTTGAAAAAGGAAAAAGAAAAATAGACTTATGATTACGAATCGATCTTTCTTTGTTAATTTTCACACTATCATTTTGCCATGTTTTGCTTTGGCTATATTAATGCAATATAAGAAAGTAGTATTATTGCGTATACAATCGTGTAATTGTGTGAGTTGATGACAAGATTTTATCCTTTAGTTGAATTTAAATATTTTATTACTTTATTTCCCCTTGATTTGTTTCGTTTAAATATATATATATATATATATATATATATATATATATATATATATATATATATATATATATATATATATATATATATAAGTTCAAAATGAAGAATAAAACAAAGAAAAATTAAAGACATATGAAAAAAAGGGGGTGGGAAATAATAAGTAAAAAAAAAAAAAACAACAAACAATATTTTATTTAAAAAAAAAAAAAAAAAAAAAAAAAAAAAAAAAAAAAAAAATGAAATGTTAATTAAAAAACCGGAAAAAAAGCCGGAAAAAAAAGATATAATCTTTTCTTCAGCCCACACGATTATATCCGCAAAACAGAGTGCTTTCTGATATTGTATCAATAAAGCCAAAGCAAAATATATTAATACAATAGTGTGAGGAGCACTCAAAAAAATTTTTTTTATAAAGTAACTACGTAAAAATAGATCATAAAAAGTAAATATAATATATATATATATATATATATATATATATATATATATATATATATATATATATATATATATATATATATATATATATATATATATATATATATATATATATATATATATATATATATATATATATATATATATATACAGAATAATGAAAAAAGAGTAAAAGAAATCACTTGAAAAAATTATTTTAAAAAAATCAATAAAAATCCAGGAAAAAAAAGTAAAAAATATAATATCTTCATCAGCTCACCCGATTACATCCGCAAAAAAAGAGTGCTTTCTAATATTGTATCAACATAGCCAAAGCAAAATATATCATAAAATTTTTGAAGCAAAATAGAAAATAAGACATTAAATTACAAATATCACGTAAAAAACAGAAAATAAAATGTAAGGAAGAACAGAACAAAGCATAAAACGAAATCTTTAAAGCGAGTAGCAAATTCAAATGAACTTACATGGACGGGAAAATTTTCAATGATTTAAAATACTTTCTTACTATTATTGTCAGATCACAAAATATGGAATTAGAAGCGCAAATTGAGGTAAAAGCGTAAACAGAGGATTTTGTTTTATAGCGCGTTCTTAAGGCCATATCACACATAGCGAAAATTCATTCAATTCCAACTTCAACTCAACCCCAACTTCAACTTTGAAGACAACCCCGTCCGAAAACATAGGTGTGCTATACTTATCCGAGTTGGATCAACTGCTGTTCAACTCTTTCACATCTCTTCGAAAGTGTTGAAGCAACTTCACAATTCAACCAATCAGGTGGCAGCAACCGCATGGGGTTATGGGATAGCACAAGTCAAAACAATATGGCGACAGAGTTTATGTAACGAAGCAGCGTATCTAATTTGTTATATATTAATTCAGGTGAGTTTTTAATTGAGTATTGATTTTAAAGTTATTTTATAAGAAGTATAAATCTGTTTCTATCCATTAAAGAAGTTTATGTTATAAATGTGTTATGTTTTTAACCGTGAATTAAAAGTATGATTTTCTACGCCAAATTCGCCAATCTGAAGTAAATTTTGCAGGTACATAAAAGTAGTTTTGTTTTATATTTTGACATTACTTTAAATGATAAACAAATTTTATGAATTGCATTTAATCTTTTTCGTACGCAACTGTATACTTGTTAGTATTCGCCGAATTCAAATATAGTTTTTTTTTCAATTACTTTGCTCTTTCTATAGTTCCGATAAGATTATACCAGCAATTATTCTAGAGTTGGTACTGAATTCAGTGATTTTGAATATTTTTTTACAAAGGAAAAAATTGCGTTATAAAAAGAAACTTTTCTGAAAACTTACTCATACCTAAACAATATGCTGACTGAATTAATTTCTTTGTATTATTTTATTTTTAAATTGTATATTTGTCAGTATTCGCGGAATAAAAATTTGTTTTTTTCCAATTACTTTGCACTTTCTATCAGGGTTCAACAAGTGGGCCCACCTTGAAAAAACCCACTTGGGATGCAAAGTGGGTTTTATTAAAAAAAAAAATATTAAAACTTATTGATTCACGTTTAATTTTATGTATTTTATTTTGTAGCGTAAGTTTGTCAAATAGATTTGCATGCTTTATATGATTAAGTTTTTAATATTTATAAAGTTGAAGAAACTTGAATCGGTAATTTTATATTACGATTAAAAACTTAAAGCGGGTTTTTTCAAAAAGTAGTATTTAATGAAATTAAATTAGATAGAAATTTAAATAACATAGCCTGTAAGGATCTATTTTTCAAATGCGGTTGCATGCTTTATATTATTAATAAGCTGGTTTTGAATAAATTATGAAGGAAGTTGAAAATATTTTTTTACCCATTAAAGCACTTAAAAGGTTTTTTCAAGGTAATATTTTTAATAAAAAAATATTAACACACGTTTAACTTTAAATATACAAATATGTAGGTACTTTTTATATCTGCTTTTTTCATAATTTAACAGATTAATTAATTTTTTGAAATTAAAGATAAAGTTAAAATTATTTATCTAAAAATGAAGTCTTTTTCTTAAGGTTAAATATTTGAAAAAATGGGACAAGTAACTGATACTCCTTGTAATTATACATAATTTTAAATTTTAATTTCACTTTCTATTAATCTTATTATTAAAACATGGAAGACCATTAAAAATTTATTTCAGCTTTTACTGATAATAAAAAACTTACTCATACCATAAAAACATGCTGACACAATTAATTGGTTGGTATTATTTTATTTTTAATGACTGTTCCTTATTGTCTGTTGCCTTAAATAGACTTGCTTCACCTTTCTTAATAAAATTTTTTACTCGTATTGCAGCAAAGATGAGTCAAAATTTTGAACAAGCTATCATTGGGGAAACTTTTAAATGGAGCATAGAAATGGAGAGAACTCTTGAAGAAAACATTTGGAATGTAACATCCGCCACCACAGGAAATATCATTTAAGAGCTCAAAAAAATTAATCGAAACTACTTTTACATTTCTTTTGGAATAAATTGATCACTTTTATCAGTTCTTGTTTTTCCTAATTTTTAAATAGTTTGTGTTTATTCATGTTGAATCTTTAACAAAATAGTGCCGTTTAATAGCTTTCTTTTTTTTAAAATTCAGTTTCACATAAACTTTTAATTTTCTATAAATAGCACAATTTTTTCAAACTAGAGTATTTCACTAAACATATATATAATAATACTTATCGAATTAATTAATTAATTGCATTAATTTGGTGCAAAAAATTATCAAACTCCTAAACGAATTTTCGCTACGTGTGATATGGCCTTTACTGTAAAACTGAAATACATTTGATTTGTGAGTTACCAACGATCGCTCCGAAAATATATGCGCGCAAGGTAATATTATACTGGAAAATTTAAAGAAGTTTGTAATTAATTAGGTTATATAGTTATACAATTTTAATGATTTTAGAAAATTAACTTTCATTTAATAAATTTTTTTAGTGCTCTCACACTATTGTATTGATATAGTTAAATTTTGCTATATTGATACAATATTAGAAAGCACTCCTTTTTGCGGATGTAATCGTGTGAGCAGAAGAAAAGATTATATCTTTATATTTTTATATTTTTAATCCCCCCCCCCCCGAATTTTTTTTGATTTTTTTTTATGCAATTTTCTTTTTCTCCTTTTTCGTTTCTTTCTTTTTGTATTTATTGTGATATATATATATATATATATATATATATATATATATATATATATATATATATATATATATATATATATATAAAATATGCAAATATCAGAATGATATTCATTGGAAACATACATTATAGTTTGAAGAACAAGTGATTAAATTTGCAGGATATTTAGATGTATAGATCCTGTGGAATCAGTATTCAGAGCAGCCTCCCCTTGCTGCACTAAAAGTAGTTATTCTCCTGGGCATCGAGTCAAACAGAGATAGGATAGCGTGGGGGGTAGAGCATTCCATGCAGCTAGAACATTATGCCACAATTCATCGACAGTAGTGACTGATGAGTGGTGGCGTTCGTTCAGACCCCATTGACCAGACGTTTTCAATTGATAAGAGATAAGGAGAACGTGCTAGCAAGGGCAACATACGATCATGGTCTGTGTCAACAGTGGAGAAACATGCGGTCGTGCCTGGTCCTGATGAAAGGTAGCGTTATGGAGGCATCGGAGATAAGGCAGAGCAACTGACCCTAACACATTAGAAATGTAACGGCTGCTGTTCAAAGTGCCAGTAATGCAAACAAAAGGTGATGGAGGCGTATCCAACAGCACCCCAAACCATTACTCTTGGTGATGGGATAGTATGACGATGTCGTTTGCAAGCTACCAATGGGCGTACTAAACGATGTCGCTAAACACGGATGCGGCCATCATGATTATGTATACAGAAGCTGGATTCATCTGAAAAGATGACGTCAAGCCATTCCTGCGTCCTTCTTGAGGTTTGAGTTCGAGATTAGTTAGATAGTTTGAGTTTCCTGTACTGGCAACATCTTATTGTTTTTATATTCTTTTTTATGTAAATAAAAGTTAAGTTTTTCAGTTTGTTCTACGTGACTTTCAGTCTGATTTGCTCTCAACAAAATCCAACATTTGGTGCCGAAATAACTCGGTGAGTCATACTGAACTTGTTATAATTACTTTCGTCAAAAATCTGAATTGGAATGGCTACCGGTAGTGAAAAACTTGTAATATTTAAACGCAAACGAACAACGCTACGTACCGCCATTACGAAACTAACGACGAAATTGAACGATGCTGCTAGTACACAAACTGAAAAGGAATACAATATTGAACGTTTACAAGATAAAATTAAAGAATTAACCTTGGCAGACGATGAAATACATAATTTTTTAAATGATGAAGAATATCAGGAAGATATAATAGAATGCGAAAGATACACAGAATATGCTCATTTGGCGTTATTTAATTTCAAAAGAACAGCAAATCGGAACACGAATTCAATTTCTGAAACATCGCCAACAGCTGCCAATATAAATAATTTTTCAGCTTCGCCTTCAAATGTTACAGTAAAGTTGCCTACAATAAAAATAAATACGTTTTACGGTGAAATTGAAGAATTCCATAGTTTTTGGGAGCGTTTTGAAAACTGTATCGACAAAAACGAAAGTTTATCGCTGATTGACAAGCATGTTTTTTTGCGGGGATATTTAGATGGAGAAGCAAAACGAATAGTTGATCGAATTAATATAACTGCAGAAACATATGCAACAACAAAGAATATTTTGAAATCGAAATATGGCGATAAAGATAAAATAATACAGGCTCATCTCGATTATTTAGAAAACCTAAAACCTGTCAAAAATCACTCTCCAGCAGCAATAAATGAGTTATATATTGATTGTAATCGAAGAATACAGGCTTTAGATGCTTTAGGAGAAAAAACTCAATCATACGGAAGAATTTTGGCTCCTAAAATACTTCGTGCTTTTCCTCATGAAATCTGTCGTAACTGGATTGTACATGCCAAACGTGAAAATTTTGGTGAAAGCGATATTTCAAAATTAATGAAATTTTTATCAGAAGAGGTTGAGGGATCAATTACTGCAAGTAATATTAAAGGTTCACTAGCTCCAGACTATCCTATTAAATCCTCCTTAGAAAATTTTAACGTGAATTCTAAATCAGTTACCAAAAGTAAAATAATGTCACCCTTTTGTCCTTTCTGTGAAACTGTCGGACATTGGCCTCAACAGTGCAATGTTGTAACGGACATAGACGTGCGCATACAGAAATTGAAGACTAGTAATAGATGTTTTTTGTGCACTAACCGAGGACATAACAAAAAAAATTGCCCTCGTAGAGAAAAATTTGTCTGTTCCAAATGCAAGCGAAAACACCATACATCAATATGCAAACCTATAACCAATGAGCAGCCTGTGGCTACATCTACAAACAAAATTGATGTATTGTCTTCCAGTTTCGTTCATTTGCAAACTGCACGAGTTTTCATAACTGGGCCAACTGGCATTACAAAACTGACACGTTGTCTTTTGGATGGTGGAAGTCAATCTAGTTTCGTTTCTTCTAATCTTGTGGATACTTTAAAACTTCCAGTAATTTCAACCAGACATTTGGACATTCAAGCCTTCGAATCCCCAGCTAATGTTGGCTACATGCGAAGACAAGTCAAATTTCAGTTATCAAGTATCTGTGACAAATCTAAAGTTGATGTTACTGCATTTGAAAGCTCCAACAAATATGCATCACACCTACCTTCATCAACGGATGTTTCACTTTTTGCTAAAAACAAGCGAATGAAACTTGCTGATCCAGATGATTCTTTGTCGAACTTACCAATTGAGATTTTAATCGGTGCAGATTACTACTGGATTGTTATGAATTCTGAAGCTCCAGTCAGGTTGTCGGATTCTCTGGCCTTGGTCCCATCAAGTTTTGGTTGGGTACTTAGTGGAACTCGATCACACGCAACAGTTTCCTTCATTTCAACGGTTCATAATGTTGATGTGGATACTTCAACTCAGGAATTAGATAATGTGGTACGAAATTTCTGGAACTTAGAGAGCATTGGCATACAACCAACACAAGAAAAAATAAGTCCTCACAACTCAGAACTCTTGACGAACTTTCATCAATCTTTTGAAATCATCGATGGTAGAAGAGTTGTAAAATTGCCTTGGAAACCAGAAGTTCAACTTTCGTCGAACAATTATGAAGTCGCAATTCAACGATTTAAATCTTTAACAAGGAAAATGCATGCAAATTCAGACTTCAAAGTAAAATATATTGAGCACATGCAAGATTACATTGATAAAAAACACGTTGAAGTTGTCTCAGAAACACATAATGAAGAACGTTTATATTACTTGCCCCATCACGCTGTAAAGAAAATCACAAATGGAGAAACTAAGTGGCGCATAGTTTTTGATGCATCTTCACATTCTCCAAGTCACCCATCTTTGAACGACGCTCTTGAAGTAGGACCAAATCTTCTTCCCGATATCTTAGCCACATTGTTGAGATTTCGACTTTCTAAAATAGCAATCACTAGTGATGGGCGACAAGCATTTCTGCAGCTGATTCTAGCAGAAGAAGACAGAGATGCAACACGATTTATTTGGTACAATACTACATATACTCCTGATGGGAAACTCTGCACTGAAGATAACATTGTAACCTATCGATTCACACGCCTTCCATTTGGACTCGTCTCTAGTCCATTTTTATTAGCAGCTTCTCTTCGTGAATTGGCTACAAAACACAAACAAGCATATCCTACAGCAACTAGACACATTGAGAATAACACCTATATGGATGATTTTGTAACCGGAACGTCTACGGATACTGAAGCTCTGATTCTTTACCAAGAACTGCAACAACTTACATCACTTATTAGCCTACTATTAGACAAATGGACTACAAATTCTAAGATTTTGAAAGATATGTGGAAACAAGAAAACGTCTCGTTTAAGGATATCACGCAAGTCTTGGGTGTTAAATGGGATACTAACAGTGATGTTTTTCAAACTGATGTGCAGACAAAAATTGTTCAAGCATGTAAAGAACCAGTGACAAAACGCTTACTACTGAAGTTGATGTCAAAGTTTTACGATCCTCTAGGCTTGTTTGCTCCAGTTAGAGTAGTTGTAAAGATATTGTTTCAAGATACATGGCTTAGTGGTATTCAGTGGGATGAACTATTACCTCCATCTGTAGCGCAGCAGTGGCACAAGTGGATAAATGAATTACACTATCTGAGTGAAATATGCATTCCAAGATGGATTGGCTTTTCTGAAAATTCCGACGTTACCATACATGTGTTTTGCGACGCTTCGGAACGTGCATATGGTGCTTGCTTGTATGCTCGTCACGCAGATGATATTTCTACTAAGATCCATCTCATTTGCAGTCGAAATAAACTAGCCCCAATCAAAAGGGTCACCCTTCCGAGACTTGAATTGTTAGCTGCACTACTAGGAGCTCGCCTACTCCGATACTTTTGCAGGGAAACGAACATGAATTCCCACACTGCCATACTATGGAGCGATTCTACTGTACCTTTAAGTTGGATAAAGGGAAATCCCAACCTTTGGAAAACATTTGTCTGCAACAGAACAACAGAAATTCTTCAAAACACTACTTCAGCACAATGGCGCCACTGTCCCGGTACAGATAACCCTGCGGATCATCTTACTCGTGGTACCTTTCCATCACAATTATCGATTTTAGAATCTTGGTGGCACGGTCCGAAATGGCTAAAACATGATTCAGAAACTTGGCCTATCAAAGTTTTGTCTACACGTACACAGCCTTTAGTTGACGCTGAATCACGAAAAATCAAATTTCAATCCTCCTACGTTGCAACTACAGAACCCATCATAGATATATCTCGTTATAGTTCTTACACGAAACTTCTTCGTGTCACTGCCTGGATTCTACGTTTTGTATACAACTGTAAGACTCAGCAACGCATAACTCATGAACTGGATTGTAATGAAATAGAGAAAGCTAAAAACTATTGGATACAGACTGTACAGAATCAATGTTTCTCAGCTGAAATAAATGCCTTAAAAGCGGAAAGTCCTCTGCCGAAAAAATCGAAAATTTCCTGTTTCAATCCCTTTCTCGAAGATAATTATTTACGCCTTGGGGGAAGGCTGCAATTTTCAAACATTTCTTCTGACACTCGACACCCTTTATTGCTCGATGGTAAACACTATTTTGTCCACCTTTTGATTCAGCATACCCACATACGACTTCATCATTTAGGCGTGCGTATAATCCTGTCCGAGTTACGTTCAACCTTCTGGATTTTAAGAGGACGTCAAGCTATAAAGCAAGTTATTCACAAATGCCTACCTTGCAAGCTGTCCAAAGCGAAATACGGAAAACAAATCGAGGCTCCTTTACCTCCTGAAAGAGTTGTACCTTCTGCTCCATTTACTACCACAGGAATTGATTTTGCTGGACCCGTGAATATTCGATGTTTGAAATCAAGAGACACAGCTTACATAACACTATTTACTTGCGCAACAACACGTGCACTACACATCGAACTTGTGTCGGATCTTACCACAGACAAATTTCTTTTGGCACTACAACGTTTTGTTGGCCGCAGAGGACTCCCACACACAATCTATACCGACAATGCTACCACTTTTCATGCAGCAAATAAGGACTTGATTCTGCTATGGCAAGTTCTGTCATCAGCTAAAACTCAGCAATACTATGCCCAAAATGGCATAACTTGGAAATTTATCGCCCCACGAGCGGCTTGGTGGGGAGGCTGGTGGGAACGCCTAATCGGAGTTGTCAAGCGATGTTTACGAAAGGTACTCGGACGAGCACTTCTTGACGAGGAAGGTCTGTCCACGGCCCTCATTGGAATAGAAGCCGCTCTGAACAGCCGACCATTGATATACGAAGATGACAGTTCCACAGCCTTAACACCAAGCCATTTCTTGACAGGACGGAAACTAACGGCCATTCCATCCAGCCCAAATAACAACACAAAGCTAAGAAAATTCTACAAGCAGCAGCAGGACTTACTCGACTGCTTTTGGAAAAAATGGTCTAAGGAATATTTGCTTCAATTGCGGTCATTTCATCAAGTTCGTAATCAGGACAATATCATTAACATCCGAATTGGCGATATTGTACTTCTACAAGAAGATGTCCGACCACTTCACATGTGGAAGAAAGCTAGAGTGGTTAACTTGCATGAAGGACGAGATGGAAAATTAAGATCCTGTGAGCTGAGAGTTGATGGTCACAATATGACCCGTCCGGTAGCTCTGGTCATCCCCCTCGAGGTCGACCAGGGTGGGGAGGATGTTGAGGTTTGAGTTCGAGATTAGTTAGATAGTTTGAGTTTCCTGTACTGGCAACATCTTATTGTTTTTATATTCTTTTTTATGTAAATAAAAGTTAAGTTTTTCAGTTTGTTCTACGTGACTTTCAGTCTGATTTGCTCTCAACAAAATCCAACAGTCCTGGTTCATCGTTGATCAGACCATTGGAGGCAGTCTGTCTGTGATGCAGCTCCAAGAGTAGCAGAAGCCATGGTCGCCGTGTTTGACAGTCAATGCTACAGCAAACGTTGTCGAACTGCTCGTGCAGACACTTGTTGTCTTGCTAATGACGCCGTTTGTTGAGTCAGGGTTCGGCACGCAGCTGTACGTTCCTTTAAGGCCATGTGGATTACATGTCTGTCTTCTCGGCTGTTAATGATGGCAGCTGAGATCGTGCAAGGCGTTCCACATGATCGTCATGAACCCAACGATTACATATTCTGCTGACAGTCATGGGATCTCGATCAACGTGAACAGTTTGCTTTTTTTCTTTGCTTTCATTTTATCACTTTAACTCCTATGTTGTCACAGTTTTTTTTAAGTAAAAAATTTAAAAAAATTTTATTTATAAATCTTTCCAATTATTTTTTGGCAGGACAAAAAGTTTACTATATTTCAACAAAACAAAATTTAAAATCCGAATAAAACATACACAATAAACTAAAAGGTAAAACTTTCTACTGAAACTTTGACGGAAAATATAAAATAGTTATCATTATTTAATAATACCCGTTCATTAAACATTATAAAAGAACTGTATTATTTAAAAAAAAAAAACATTACTTGCCATGGAAACAAATAATTTATATAAATATCCCCCTTTGAGAACAATTCCTTCTTTATATGGATTTACAAGATGTCGTCTATTGTGAACTACAATGTACATTAAGACATCATCTGTGGAAAAGAAGTATTCTTCCGGAAATGTATGAAGTTGTAAGTCATATTCTAAGAAATATTAAACAAAAGAGAAAATAATTAATAAAAGGAGGCTTATTTTCTTTCGAAAAGTATAGCGGATGAGTTTCATTGTTATAAGTGACATTTTTCTGATTCTCTTAGACACGCGACACACTAAAGCAACATGCTGTGGCTTCACTTAACCCTGTACCCGCCACAGACAAGGGGCATCCAGGGAATACTATTGAAGGATCAGTATAGGGCTAATCCTCAATGCTCTTTCGAAATGTGTTTTAAAAATCTCCTCACCGAATTTGTTTATTTTCTATTGGTTCCAGTTTCCTTTAATCAAATTTGAAATTGTTCGGGAAAAATCTAATTCCAAAATCACCATAAACTATGCAGACAGTAAGTATGTCTGCCCAGTTTATGCGGGAAGAAATAGACGCGACTAAAATGTGCTACGCATCCTAGCAGCACAGATGAAACACGATATACACTGTCAGGGCTAAAGAGAATAGAAGGGCTAGTTCACTCCGCTCTTAGAGCTGAAGCTACGATTTCCCTCCTCATGACGTCACCGTGTCCACAGATCTCGGAGATCGCAAGCAAAGATATGATAACTTCGCATCTTTCTCTTTGTAAAAATAAGTTATACTTTTTCTGGTTATTAGCCTTCAAACTTTACGTAATTAACACATTATTTCCGTTCATAAACATAGTTAAAAAAAAACTTTCTTGGTTATTATATTGAAAAAAATACCATTTTAAACTTATAAAAATGTTTTGCTAGTTGTTGAAAATGATAGGATAAATACTTTATTTTAAAAAGTTCAGTTTTAACTTTAACTACTAAGAAAATTGAAGGCATATATCGACGCTTTTTTTATCTACATATTCTTTTATAACGATAAGTTAAGTTTAGAATCCCTGATTTTAAAATATATCGTTAATAGCAATTTGTTCTTACTTAATCATTAGGAAACATCGACCTTAAACGCTAATTACTGAAACAAAATAATTTAGGTTCATAATGACATTAGAAATTTTACAATTGTTTACAGACATTTAAATTTACGATGATATAATTTATAGATATTTAAATTGAAGAGAATATAATTTTTAAAAAAAATCATAAATATTTAGACTAACTACATTAAAAAATATGTTATGAAATTAGGAGAATTTCAACTATATACTATATATTTTATTTATACTTTTTATTTACATTTTAATTTTCTTTGACTTTATCCATTTTTTAATTCTTTTCACCTGCCTTTCTTTACGAAGTAACGAGGCGGTTTCTATTTAGATAATGAATTTTTCAAAAAGTTCTTTACGACAGAATAAACGTATTGCTGTTTTATATTAACTGTGTCATTTCGGAATCCATTCTTTACATAGTTGTTCATTTACTTTAGGGAACACGCGAAAAATTATACATTTTCCTTTTGTTTTTGTATCAGAATTTTTGCAAGTCGCAATCGCGCAAACTGGCATTTCGATAATAGTTTTAAATTCTTGTAAATTCACTGCAAAAGTCATTATAGAAAATAACAAATGTCTTAGAATATCTCGCAAAAAGAAATGATCCAATATTAGTTAGAGCTAGTAAGGCCAAACGCTCCGTTCTTGAAGTAAAAGTGCGAGCTTTGCGCCAAAGTGACGTCACTAGAGTGACGTCGGAGGATCGGCGCGGCAAGAGATACTTCAAAGGAGTGAACCAGCCCTCCTATTCTCTTTAGCTCTGATACACTGTAGCGACAAATTCAGTTTTCCCTCACGCTCAATAGGAATATCCAGATCCACCTGGAAATGGGTATTTGCACTTCAAGAAGAAGATCACAATACCCCCACATGTGACCTAGGACCTCAGTGTCAACTAATAGCTTATAAGGAAAATGGCGTGTTAAAGTTGAGCTAAGTTTCTCCACGTGAGTTCGAGTGATATCATGAGGTTAATTAAATGCAGCTCCGTATCACACATGAAATTTGTTGAAGTATAATTCATTCTCGCCTACTCCTTTTATTTAACTTAGATTCATTATTTGCTTAGGTATTTCATTGTCATCGTAATATATTTTGCGTGTGTACTTGGCAGCTTGGATGCATAACTAGTTTGTTTATGTCTTATATGACTTCGTTCGGGCTTGGCTTTCTCGAAACGGAATGGAAATAAGAATTGCTTACGCAATCATACATAACGTTATGTAGGAAATCAATATTTCAAACGTAACGTTATTTATGAAATCAAGATTGCATACATAATTCATAGGACACCTTAACTTCCAATTTTTTTAAATTCAGTTAACTGCAATACAATCGAGTGTAGAATGCAGTAGAGTATAGAATATGCACTCTTAATTATACATATTTTTAGAATGGGTGTAAGAACAAAAAGCGGACAAAAGGCATACATATTAGGGATGTAGGTCAACACAATTGCAATTTTCTGAAAAACTACTGGAAAAATTGGAACGGAAAAACATTACCATTCAATTTGATTGCTGGAGCGGAGCTCAAGAATATTTATTTGAAGCACATTCAAATTTTATCAAACAGATAAATTGGTTTGGGCATTTTCAGTTAAGTCATTATTAATAGCAACTCCTTAAACTTAGTTAGCATTTCGTTCTTCCCTTACATAGATGTTATTTAGCCAACCCCTAATAAGTATACTTCTTGGCTTCCTTTTCAATGATTATTTTAAAAATACAATCCTTGCCTTAAAAATTAATTCACGTAGAAATAGTTGTCAGAATAAAACGAATTCTTCAATACTAAAATGCAGTTTTGTTATAAGCAAGTATTTTAAAAATCGATGCAAACTTATTACAGGGGAAAATGCAAATGATTGGAAATTTCAGTAACCTCTTGCGCCACCTCTACTGAAAATGCAGGCTGAGATATGATCATATATTAACACATATGATTCTTTTATGTTCAACAGCACCTCGTTCACAGTTGCTGTATAAAAATTGCTAAATCAAATAAACTTGGAGGTTGTCCACTTGACTGAAGTGGGGCAACATAGGATCATTCGGAGTCAAATCTGGGAAACGAGCAGGGAAATGTGATAATGTGACGGAGGCATTCCTGGGATACCTCTGCTGAGTGCAGCTGAGCAGTGTATGATTGAAAAATGCCTCCTGCAATCCTTCCCTTGAGTGGCAACACATTTGGCTGAAGGATGTCATAAGCGTAACACTGAGCTGTCATCACATTATGGATCACTATTAGTGGTGATCATGTATGGTATGCGATAGCACCCAATATAATCTCATACCATCTGTAAGAGTGATGAGTAATGTAAGTAGACAGACATTCACCCAATGTTGCCTACATTTCGAAGGGTGTTTCTCTCGACGTGATCGGACTGCCATCAAGTGAAATCAGGTCGTCTACAGTGACGAATCCAGATGTAATTTGCGCAGTGATGACTAACGTATACAAGTGTGGAAGCTTGGTAGTGAATGTCTCAAACTTGGCTACAATGTATAGCAGTATGCCGTTTCTACAGCTAGTGTGATTATATGGCCACACATTCCTAATATTGATCCATGACAGTAGCATGGTAGATGCGTGATATCATCTGGCCACGTCTAGGAAGGCCACTCATGGCAGGACTCTTACGAGCCTTTTTTCAACTAGCAGTTCTCGACCACACGCAGCAAGAGTGTCAGAGGAATACCACCGTCTCATTACCGCACTTCCCTGACTTGCAAGATCCCCTGACTTGCCATAGATTGAGCATATATCTGGAACCATTTGGGATAGCAAAGTTGGACAACTTCCCAGTTTAGTCTATTTCTATACTGGAGTCATTACAGCATTACATCACCATGGAGTCATTACAGCAACTGTGTAACTAGATACCGCAGAGCATCAAAAAGGACTTGTATGCCCCAAAGCACGACTATGTCGTATCCTGCATTCGTTCTGAAGGTGGTCCAAGAGTTTAAGAAAATCTCCACTCATTTGTTGCAATAAATGAAATTTTTTTTCTCATTTTGATCACTTTAATTTTCGATCAACTTTGTACTTGCATACGTATAATTTTATATCAACAACTCCTTTTCAGTGAGCTTATGTTTATGGTAATGAATGTATATAAAAATGGCTGATGTTACAGAGCATTCTGTTTTCAAAGTTCTAAAAACCCTTTCTTTACCCAGTCACTTAAGAACTTTAAAATTTAGTTTGTCTTAAGAGCAGGATAATAGGCTTGTTGCAGAAACATCTTTGTATAAATCTCTATATATACTTTTGAGATAATTCATACTTGCCAAAAGTGTTTGGATAGATAACATCAGCTGAAAATGGATAATTTATTTGCGACTCGACAGTGTAGCAAAATGTTGGATTCACTCTTTGAGACACCACGGGAAATCTTCGAACCCTAAAAATAAATGTATTTCACCGTAAATTAAAAAATAAAGTGCATTTTAAGGTAACAGTTTATGTGCGTTTACAAACACTTCTTATAGAACCAATTCGCACAATATCTGCCAGTCATTATTATGTTACTTATAATGTATTTTAAGTTTCATTCATTCACAACGTTTTTCATGATTCGCAATAAGATTTTCAGTAAGTTTCCACCAGCCCATCGCTGGTATCAGAGTAAACAACCATTTTGCTCTTTGGCACTTAATTGCGACAAGCGAAATCAAACACTATTATCACCTGCTTCCTTAATGGCCATCTGAAGGTTTTGAAGTATACTGAGGATAACTACTGATTTAGATCAATGTTGAGGTTCTAACTGATTTGAAACTTGTACCCGTTATTCCTTCAACTAGGCTTTCACTGATCATATTCATGGTGCTTTCCTAACGGGATCTGATCAGTAACCTATGGTTGGTTTTGTACTTCTTTATGATGTGGAAAATCATGGACTTGATTTAGCCTTTCTTATCTTAAGCGATTTGTAACAACAACAAATACAAAGGTCTCAAAAGAGGGCTGACTGTTTTCAAAATTACAAATTCTGAATAAAAAGATTATAGAGGAGTAAACAAAAGATATGTTCATTATTAAAACTATCACTTTTTTTACATTGAAAATTAGGAGTTTAGTAACTACAATTGCCATCAGAGGACGCTTTGAAAGAGCAATGATCAGAGCAATCAGTTTCAGCTTTACAACATAAAAGAGGCCTCAACTTAAGCTGATTGGAGTCCCAGGCAGTCAATCGAACATCAATGGCAAGAAGTGAAAATTAATCGATTTTGCGAAGTGAAAACCTGTAGTCTATATATGACCCACACTAAACAGACGATAATCTAATGTGATAGCACATTTCCGAATCAGCTTTCAGTTAATCCATGCAATGCATATTTTGCTTCCTGAAACTGCGACTTTATTCCACGAACTTTGATAACTTTTGGTAAACGCAATGTAGTGTATAAAACATGGTCCGCATGAACATCACGCAGCGACTACCCCTTCAATAGAATCGAAAGTTTTATCCCAAGTATCAGAGAACCATCAATTTTATGTCAAAAATGCGTATATATGAATTTTAGATTTTTCTAAGCATTCGTAAAATTTATTTAAAGCTAAAACGTCAAATTATAAATTTAAAAAAAATGATTCTCCAAAAAACGTAAAATTCGCATTAAATTACACGTAAATAAATTAATTTTTCTGCGAATATTTTACCAAACACTTTTTACTAAGTAAGAATGAGTATGGTATTTTTGCATATTATTTACGTCAAAAGTAAGTCTAAAGTAATGTTAAGTTGAAAACGAATTATACAAAAAAGTGGCTAGCCAAAAAATTTAGTAAAGAAATTCGAACCAAAATTTAAATGGTACATTTACTTCGTCAATAATACGCAAAAGAAACATAATCATTTTCACTAAATCAAAATAATAAATATTCTTTCGTCAATCTTTCGTGAAAAATGCAAAATGAATCTTACAGAAGGGTAGTTGGCAAAATCCATTCCTTTAAAATTACGTAAATCATTCCTAAGCTTTAAAAACCAAATATCTTAATAGTAGTATCATTCCGTCATTATTACATAAAATTTATGTATAAAGAGTACTAACTTTCCCAATTTCCCCCAAATTTTCGTTTAATTTACGTATTATGCTACATGGGAGGTCCTGGACACATCGCCAACAACGCCATGTCATTTTCCCGATTTGCTCCTGATGTTTTGGTCTAAGTTGCCACTACTTTATTAAATATTTATCATCCTAAATTATCAATACTCTAAACCAGCGTTTCTCAACCTTTCAGTATTCACGGCCCTGTTTTCAATCATAATTTTCATCGCGCCCCCCGCTTGTAATAAAATGTATACAACAATAAATGTATATTGAGTAAATAGGATTCTGTCTTAAAATTATTTTTAACTAACTGCCAAAACAAAAATTAAGTAAAAGCCAACAGCAATTAAGATTGTAGAAATTACGCTTGGAGATAATTTTTCAAAACACTTGCACTCCATACCTCTTTTGAATGATACTGTTGCTCGTCGAATTGGTGATATAGCTGAATATGTACAGTGTCAGGTTTTCTCGAAGTTGCATGACAAATTGTTTTCAATACAGCTTGAGGAAGCAACAGATAGTAATAAAGATGCTCATTTAATTGCTTATGTTCGATTTTGTGTTAATATGTCAGTAGTAGAAGAACAAACCAATAGAAATAAAAACAACAGCGCTCGCATTATTTGCTATTTTGAATGATTTTATGAACGAGGCAAACATTTGATGGAAAAATTGCGTCGGAATATACACTGATGGTGCTCGCTAATTGTTCGTAAGATTAGAAAGTATACAAGCACTTGTAAAACGAAAATCTCTTCAATGCGTCTGGACAAATTGCATGATCCACAGAGAAATTTTGGCTTCGAAACAAATGAGTCCTGGTTTAAATATTGTGTTAACTACGGTTGTAACCGTAGTAAATTATTTTAAAATGAGATCCCTGAAATCGAGAATCTTTTCCGTACTTTTTAAAGGCATGGGTCCAGTACATTCAGTGTTACTATTTAATTGCGAGGCAAGATGTTTATCAAGTGAGAAATTTTTGCAACGTGTTTATGAATTAGGCGAAGAAATAGCGATTTTCCTAGAAGAAGAAAACAGACCGAAAGCCGAGAATTTTCGTGATGGTTTATTTCTGATAAAATTGAGCTACTTGGTCACCATATTCGAGAAATTAAATAACCTGAATATTCAACTCCAAGGAGCAAATTCACATATGTTGGATACTTTGGATGCTTTTTGTAGAAAATTGGAATTGTGGGGCAGAAATTTAAAGCAAAAAAACCTAACAATGTTTGCATATGTAGATGATTGTATTAGAACTTATAAGGCTGAAAAAGAACATGTAAAAGTTGTTTTTGTAACCATTGAAAATCATTTAGGCATGATGGCAAATAATTAAAACAATTGTTTTCTTGCTGACGACTGACTGATAGCAAGTTACGAGTGAATTCATTTCATAAGACTCCCGAAGGGCTCTCAATTGATGAGGAAGAAAAATTCATAGACTTCAAGGCAAGTGGTGAAACCAAAAGACAATTTAGTAATAAATCACTGTTTGAATTTTGGGCAGAAGTAGAGGATGATTTTTCTACATGAAAAACAAGGGCATTTCGCAATCTATTACCATTTTCTACATCCTACCTTTGTGAAACTGTATTTTCTGTTGTGGCTTCTTTGAAGACAAAATATAGATCTCGGCTAAATATAGAAACAGAACTGAGAGAGGCTCTTTCTGATATTAAGCCTTCCTTCGAAAAACTTGAAAGACTGGAAGTCACTAATAATTATTAAATTCGTTTTTAATTTAATATGTTTTGATTAAGTAAGATGGGTGAGCCAAAGGTGGCCAGTGCTCCTAACGTAGTCCACCCCTCAAAAATAGAATTAATTTAATTTCGAATCACAAGATAGCTCTACTGCATTGTAAATCATGTGTCTGAGGTGCACGTGGCTGAATTGGAATAATATTTTGACGTTCTCTGCATTTTAGTATATTTTGCGATATTTTGTTTCAAGTGTTTTGTTTTGTTTGCATTTTTAAAGTATTTTTTCGGGTATTATTTGTTATTTTTGTGGTAATTATTGGTGTTTTTGTGGTAGATTCTGGTATTTTCTTGTAAATTTGAGTATTTTTATACTAGTTATGGGTTTGGTTAGTTAACTTTAGTATGGTAAGTCAACTCTTACTAACTAGTTATGGTTAGTTAACCCTTTTGAAAGAATTAACTAATTAATTCTTGATTAATTCTTTATTCTAATGGTCCTCTTGATTTCTTCAAAAGAATCGATAGTGACGTCGCACATGAACTATCAATGTAAATGATACATAAAAAAATAATGCACTCTAAAAACAAATATCTTTTTTAAAGTCGGGAAAGTTGTCCCTACCAGCAAGACACTTAAAGTGTCTTTTTAAAAGACGTTTGCCAGTCCGAGTATCTTTTCTAAAGATAATTTGAGTAAGTGAAAAAGTGATTTCAATATATTGCCCACCTTTGGAACCAGTGGGAAACCGCAGAAGTGGTGAAGAAAGCACAGAGGAGTAGAAGTTAGGCGCAGAAGGTACAATTTTAAAATTGTACTATAAAATAAATGAAATTTTATTTTACAACTAAAAGTACGTGATATGTATTAGAGATAGGTGTAAGACGTTACAAAAAAATTTCAGCTTCTCTGACTTGACCAGAAAATTTGGAAAAATCCTCAAAGCAAAGCCACCTTCGACTACCCACCTTAAATTTTGATTTAATAAGTTGTTGTTTTTTTACTTTAATAAGTTATTAAATATGTCAAAAAAAAAATTTCTATGTGCATGTGCGCTTTCCTTTCAGCCAGTAAATCAATTTTTTCAAGTTATATTTTCTCTTAGATATTCTCGCGCCACCCCACTAGTGTGGTCGCGCCCCCCTAGGGGGGCGCGCCCCACAGGTTGAGAATCGCTGCTCTAAACAAAAAATTACACATACGAACAAAATGTGAAATTAGAATCTGTGATCTTTCTGCAGGTAGAAATCATCTCTTCTGTGGGGGAAAATTCGATGGCTTCTTCCCAAGACGTAGAGAATACATTACTGTAAGCATCCAGTACTGTTGGAATCTGCATAAAATTTTTCATTAAGGCAATTTACAAATTTTTTCACAAATTTTTTGCACTGATGAAACAAAAATTTTAAACATATTAAATATAATTTAACATATTTTATAAAGAAATAAATACATTTTGATGCAATTGAAATATTTATGATTTAATCTTGAACATTATGTCATTTTTAATAACATTATCATCCGATATGTATCCAGAGTTGTAGAAAATATAAAGTTAAAAACTAATTTGTTTCTTTTATTACGAATATCAATTATATGATAAAATGCAAAGTTTGAAAGTTTCTCATTGCTGGGATTTTCCAATTGAATCTGGGATATGGAATAATATATAAGAGCATCTTCTTCAAGTTTTGCAGACGAGATGTCAAGATAAGAAATGATTCGAAATGAAACTTAAAGTTTCCAATGAAAAATAGAGAAATAAAGTTGAGACACATAACATGAAAAACCACAGAATCTGAGAGAGGAAAAAAAATGAAATTTTAGATTTTATTAGCACGATAGATATGTTCATTATCAAGAAATATTTAATTGCTTTGCATTGTTGGAATCTTGGGAGTAAATTCAATTTCGACAGTACTAAAATTATTTCAACCCCAGTTACATCAGCTATTACTGTTTTTCATTTTTTTTCCACTCACGACTTCTGTAGTTGTTCATGATTTGTTTATCACCTTTATTTTTCCATTTTTCTTAGGCAACTTTGAGTTTGAATTTCAAACCATTTTTGTTTCTTTACATTCATGACCGGCTGGTTTTGAAAATGGATGTCTATTTTTGATGCACTTTAAACATGTCAACTGTTATTTTCATTCTGTTTATTTCTTAAGTTTCCAATCAGTATCATACCATTTCAGTTTATTGGGATTATTTATTTCATTTTATGACTATATATATTAATATATATTAATATCATTTTATAATAATATTTATATATATGGGTCATTCTCACAAAAACAGTCATTTTCATGTCCCCAGTATATTTTATGTTTGTTTTACAGCTTACGAAAAAAAAAAATTCAGGTAAAGTGTCCTTCAGAATGCAAGCTAACAAAAGAATAAAAATAAAATTATCAATTTTTATTTTTTATTTATTTTAGGTAATTAAAATGTACCAATATGTCATTCCCTCACTTGTCCCCACTGCTTATTTAAAAAAAGAAAAAAATTGTTTCTGAAATAATTTTTTTTTTTTTACAAATTCCTGTTTTTTATTTCAGAATACTGAAATATAGAATTCAGAAAATCAATTTTAAATTTAATTTCTGATAAAAATATTAACACAGCACTATTTTAAACTTTGTCCCCAGTGTTTCGCGTCATTCCCTCACAACAATGTTCTTATCACCTGCAATCTTCTTAGAATAAAAATATTTTAATAAAAACTTCAGAAGTTAACTACTGGCATCATAGAACAAAATTGCAGTATGTTTCCATCTTCAACTTAAAGAAGCTTTGCTGTGGAATAAATTTGAATGAATCAAACCAGGTAAAATTTTTTACATTTGTCATTCCCTCATGTCACTTTTTAGAGTAAAATAAAATACAACTTCATCGAGAAAGTGGATAATTATATGTTCCTTTCTTGTATGAATATAATTGTATGTGATTGACTTCAGAAATTAATTAGGCCTAACTGTTATTTTAAAATTTTATTGAATTTATCATTCCCTCACTAGTGTATAAAGTGAGGGAATGATTCAAGATGAGTATATTATTAAATTTTTTTTTGTTCAATCGTGCCAGCCAATTTTATTTCCCAAACCAGTAAAAACTATTAAATATATGACTAAATCATAATAAATATTAGATATACTTAGTATGTTATCATTTTCAAACTTTAGGTAGATGTAACTTAGATAAAAACATGTATTAAAATAAAATATCATTCCCTCACTATTAGTGTCATTCCCTCACTTTTTAAATAGTGAAAATAATTAATTTACTTATTAATTAATTGGAAAAATAAATTGAAAAATTAATAAATTAATTTGTTAAATGAATTAATTCATTTATTAAATTAATTAATTAATTATTAATTATTATAAATTAATTAATTATAAATTAATTATTGAAAAATTAATTAATTATAAATTAATTATTTAAAAATTAATTAATTTAAATATTAAGTATAATTTATAGGATATATACTTTCTTTATAATGCCATTACATATTTCTATTAATATAAAAAGTTTCAGAGCTTTTTATTCACTTTACTTTTTTGGGATTTTATGAACTGAAAAATTACAGTTTTCGTGAGAATGACCCATATATATATATATATATATATATATATATATATATATATATATATATATATATATATATATATATATATATATATATATATATATATATATATATATATATATATATATATATATATATATATATATATATATATATATATATATATATATATATATATATATATATATTACTGTGAACCATTAGCTTATATTGTTTTGAGAAAATAAAATTAATGAAATTAACTTTAGATCCAATTTTAATCATATTTCGATATTGTTTAACGGCCGAAATGATCAAAAATATAATTATAGAAAGAAAAGTGGATTTTAAGTTACAGAGAAAATGATGATCCCATCTGTCGTTCCTAACCGGATTGACTGTGTTTGTGAGAGGCATCTTGTCTATTGATTGATAACGTTTAAAAACAGGCAAAACAAAACATTTATTTTAAATAAAAAACAACAAAAAACAAAACAAAGCACAGCGTTCCAAAGATATTTTAGAAAGCTAATTCAACGATATTTCCAGTTCTCTCTTTTTTCTCTTGCCATACTCAGAGTAACCTACATATTCTGAATACTTTTGGTGGCGCAAACTAATTGGAGTTAGTGTTTGCCGCAACACCATCTATACTTACTCCGTAATATGTTTCATTTTTTAAGCAATATGAGGGAAAGGAGTTGCAGAATTTCTCATGATCATCAAAAATCTCACAGGAACTGTCATTTTGTTCGCAGTAAACTTGTCTTCGAATTCTGAAATTAAAAATTGACAGCAATGAATTATCAAACATAACATCTTCATACGTTAAAAAATAGCGGAGAAGGAAACAAAACATATTTAAAAAGTTTAATAAGTTTTTAAGTAGAGATATACAGTTGTTGATTCCAAGATAAGACCAACGTTGGTGGCCATAAGGTTTTGCGGTGTTATTCTTAAAAGTTTTTATTTTGTTTCATTTGGAGTAGTCTCACAAGATAGAGGGGATACCATCTAAAAAAATAATGAGCTTGAGTCGTTCGTAAGTTAACCGCTGCATTTGCGCGGAACTAAAATTTTAAATCCGCGAGGGGGAAAAAATCAATTTAAAATAAGTCTGAAGAATCAACTTAGGTGTGATTTCTTTTTAAGTAAAGCTCTTATAATGATTTATATATTTGGCATTATTGTCTTTACTCATATTCATCTTTAGATATTCATATATTATCATCTCATATTCATATATTAGATTCATTGCAATATCTCAGCATTCATTCAACAGTATCGATTTCAAATTTTTGAAAAAAGCAGCATTTTCTTTTCTTACAATTCTTGAAAACAATTTTTTACTTGAGAACACTGAAACATTTTTCAATATATTATCTTAACTATTTGAGGTTGACTTTTAATTTTTTGACTTGAACAAATTAAACGGAAATAAATCGTCGAAAACTAAATGCAGAGAGCAAATAATAAAGTCGTCTAATGTTACAAACAGCCCGGAGAATTTAAATATCAGCACCTGCAGCAATAATAGACCAATTTACCACCTTAAATTGAACCATGTTTACATACAAATTGAACCGTAGGAAAAAGTACGATAATATGGTTATATTCAGCGCCTTATAGTAAGGTTGCAGATAAATTGAAAGATATGTTCATTCGATAAGCTCTTAATTTTCCAGCTGTGATTTTAAAATTAATATTAAGAAGCATTGCTCGGGGAAATGACAGGTGTATGTTTTTAAAATGGCAATTGTATTTTTTTCTAGTATTTCAGACTCTAAATCTATATATATAAAAATCTCTTGTCACAGTTTTAGTGGTTAAACTCCTCCTAAACGGCTCGACCGATTTTGGCGAAATTTTATACGTATATTCAGTAGGTCTGAGAATAGGTTTATAACTAATTTTTTTTTCATTTTTTGGACAAATTTAACGTATATTTTAAATATATCTTTATTTAATCGTATTCGGATCCAAAAGAGACATAGAGACATGATAAATCAAAAGTAATATTCACGCACGTTGCAACAAGTCATATTAAACTTTAATACTTATGCTCGCCCTTAAAAGAAGAGCATCAAACATATTTGCAAGTATGTGAATGAAGGCAGTGATATGGCAGTATTTCGAGTCGAAAATACTGCTCTTCAAGTGAATAACAACGACGAAATAACGCTGTACCAAATTGGCCGGTACATCAGCTCCAATGAAGCTGTTTGGTGTAACTTTGGATTCCCAATTCATGATCCAACCGTTAGTCATTTAGCCGTCCATCTTGAAAACGGTCAGAGCGTATATTTCACGAACGAGACTGCGATTGACCGAGCTAGAAATCCAACAAAAACTACACTAACCGAATTTTTTTTAATTGTGTAATCGTGCGAATGCTTTTGGTGCCTTTGCACGGACATTACTCTACTCAGAAGTACCACACTATTTCGCATGGGCTCAAACAAAAAAATGGACACCCTGCGAGCAAGGCACACCGGTTGATGCATGTCCCGGTTTGTTCACACCAAACACCGTAGGGGAGAGTATTTACAGTCAATCCAAGGCAGACTGAGTGCTTTTATTTTCGACTGTTGTTGGTTAATGTCACCGGCTCATTGTCCTTTCAAGATATACGTAAAGTCGATGGACATCAGCATCCAAAGTATAAAGATGCATGCCTTGCACTCGGCTTGATGGAAGACGACAACCCGTGGAAATGTATGCTTGCTGAAGCAGCACTGAACTGTACTGCAAAGCAAATTCGTCTACTATTTGCTATAGTATTAACTACATGTATCCCGGCCCGTATAGGAACGTTATGGGATAATCACAAAGATTCGATGACTGATGACATACGGTATCAACATCGCACACGTTGCAACGATCTAACGATAGCATTCAGCGATGCTATGTGCAGTGAAGCACTGATTGCTATTGAGGATCTTTGCATTATTATTGCGAACTTGCAACTTAGTCATTTCGGTATGCCTTCGCCAAATCGAAGTGCATCTGATTTATTAACCGCTGACATGAATCGTGAACTTCAATACAATACGATAGAAATGGCAGCGATTGTTACTCGCAATGCTCCACTAATGAATGAGGAACAAAGGAACATTTATGACCGCATTATGCTCGCAGTTTTGTCAGAACAAGGTGGATTTTTTTTGGATGCACTAGGTGGAACTGGCAAAACATTTATTATTTCGTTAATTCTCGCTGAAATGCGATCAAATAATGGCCTCACGTTGGCCGTTGCATCATCTGGCATTGCGGCAACTTTATTGGATGGAGGCAGAACAGCTCACTCAGTATTTAAGCTGCCACTAAATATTCAAAACAACCCAGATGCAGTGTGCAACATAAAAAAAGCAATCGTCTATGGCCACAGTGTTGAAACACTGTAAAATTATCACCTGGGATGAATGCACTATGGCACACAAACATTCGCTTTAAGCGTTGAACAGAACATTGAAAGATATAAAAAACAATGACAAATTATTTGGCGGCACTCTGTTACTCCTTTCAGGTGATTTCAGACAAACACTTCCATTAGGTTGGCATTTGCAATAACAAGGCCAAACAATGTCTGTTTTTGTCTTAGATTTGAGCACACCATGTTTTTCACACGGTGTGCTCAAATCTAAGCATTCATACGTGGATAATAAGCATTCATACGTGGCATGCTCTCGAGTGGGCAAACCATCCAATTTATTTGTGTTAGCTTAAGATGGAAAGACAAAAAATATTGTACACTCCATTGCACTAAGAGATTAATATTGTTGACTAATACTTTCAGAATTCGTTGTATATATAATTTATAAAAAAAAAGTTACAATAAAATAAAAAAACTATTATTTGGTGTGCTGTTATTTTCACATTTTGTCATCGTTCACAGCGCTCCATGCCTCTTCCACTCATATACCACATACGCACACACTTACTATAAATAAAATGTATATTCATACTCTAGAAATAATTCATATGGCAAAACAACGTTTGCCGGTCAGCTAGTATATATATATATATATATATATAGATATATATATATATATATATATATATATATACAATATGATTTGTTTTTTTTATTTGTGAAATTTATTTTGCAACTCTCATGCACATTATATTTTGTCTGATAAGTTCACGCAGTAAAATATTCCGGATCAAGTTGCGATAGAAAGTACCGGTAAACAAGGTACTGGTACATTTTACCGTAAACTTCATTCTTTCCGGAACATATTACGGAATAAAATATCTCATACACAGTAATTTCTCAGTTATAATTACAGTAAAATCATTGAAACACTGTAATTAAATAAATAATAGTAAAATTATGGTATGATATTTTACGATTAAAATGGATTTTACGGATGATGTACTCAAATTCCCGGTACTTTATACCGTAATTTGATACGGATTTTTTTTTTTTTACAGTGTGCAGGTTAAATTAAATTTAAAAATGATCCATTTTTTTTATCACGATTAAAGCTAATTTTAATATTTTAAATTTTAACCGGGACTTAAATCTCTTACTGATTATTACTGCAGAAAGTTAATGCTGGCTGTACAACTTCATATGGACTGCTGTCTTCAATGTAAGAAACTGTAGGATACGTCCAAAAATACTGTAAAAAATTTCCTGTTTGATATAAAAATCCCATTAAACAAAACAAAAGGATTAATATTTTTCGAATTCTTCTTCTCCACGTTCTGCTGTTGGCAATCTGAGGCAATCCTGTTACTAATGACTTTTTAAATACAGACTTTGCATACATTTGAAAAGATTCGTCTCTTATGTTCCCCGAAGAGTTTTTGACAGATTTGTCAAAATTTGGAGATCCTTTTGCCTAGATATAAAATTGAAAAAAAATTATTTTTCTCACAATGATTCGTTGTTAAGAATTATGATAGTACGGCATGCATACAATTCCGAAATTTTACGAAAATGAACCAAACAAAATTTTGTTTTAGACGACATATGGAGTGATCGGGAAAGGATGTTTAAAAGTAGGAATTTTAAAATTCCTTTTTTGCATTCATTCGTTTTTATTAAAGCTATCCAATCTATTTAAAGCAGGTTGTTAAGCATACAGTTTATGTAAGAATAAATTAATACTTTGTACTGCATTATGTAAGGTATGAAGTTATTAACGCTACCGTAAGCAAATTTTTGATAAAACATTAGTTTTTGCTTGCTAAAGAGGTATATGAAGCTAAATTTTTAAAAAAATGAATACTGAAAATAAATACATATTTTCATTTAATAGAGATTTTTTTTGTTTTCATATTTCAAATAAAGAATAACTTGTTTAACGTTGGTTCAGTTTCGCGTATTATTAACAGGTTAAAATCAAACAAAACATAACTGGACACTTTCCCAATTTTTTTCAGAAAAAAATTTGCAAAAAATGAATATATTTTTTATTTCGCTAATAAATAATTTTAATTTCTTTATGTGTAAAAAATATTTAATTTACCATCAGTTTACTATCTCGGTCACATGGAAAAAATAAAATATTAGTCTTTGTATTACAGTTTTTAACAACACAAGAGATACATCACATAGTGATACTTTCCATTCGCCATTTATTTAATCTTTCTTCTATGTAAATTCTACTACCATCGTGAAAACAACCAACAAAACTCCTAAACAAAACTTGGCAAATTTCCAATCTCGGCAGATGGTGTAAAAATATTATAAAACAAAATGTACCGACAAATTCTGCTACCCCCGAGTGTCCTCCGAAAAATAAATAGTTTTAATTTATGCATAAAGTGTTAACTTTGGATAATCATTGAAGCGTGATTTTTGAGGAAAGAATGTTGTATTTTCTCTACTGCAATAAGCAGAAATCTATAAAAGTCTCAATCAGTATTTTAAACGTATTTAAGTAAAATTTTCATAGTTCACCATTAATTTGAATTCAGCTAAATAAAATGTAAGTAAATAAATGTTAAAAAAAAACAACAAATATTTTTGCTAACATAAGAAGAAGAAAAAAATATGCGTCAAGTTTAGAGAGATATTGACATAGAATATTTAAATTTCAGCCCTTCAAAAATTCAAATCAAGGGACACTCATGATTTTGGAGCAGTGTAAAAAGCAAATGTGAAAACCAATTCCGATGTATTTCTGTTTAATTACTTTAATTAGGCCAATTTCAGTACTGCAAGCCGTAATGGCTTAGGGGATAGAGCGTTGGCCTTCCAATGAGGTGAAACCGGATTCGAATCTATTCAACGGTTGGTCGATATGAATTCAGCATCTGGCTTTCACCAACCACAGTGCTGATATAAAATGTCCTCAGTGGTAGACGGATCGTGGATTAGAGTCCCCTTGCCTTCTGGCTAACCGTGGCAGGCTCTCCATGCAACGCAAATGCGGGTTAATTTCATCAAAAAGTCCTCCACGAAGGCAAATTTCTCCCAATACTTGATATAGTAGTTCCCTTGTCTTCTGGATTGGGATCAAAATTACAAGGCTACGTAGTTAAACATTAGTAGTCGTAAGTCCAAATTGGTTGGATTGGATCGGATGTTCAACAACGGTTATAAAATTTCAGTATTGCTATCTGACGATGTCACAACTCTCAAGAATCGAAAAACCTCAAACAAATAGGGGTAGAAACTGAATGTTGTTGTTGCTGTTGTTAATTTACGTCGCACTATCCCGGAGGATGATCCGAAGACATGCCATCACAATTTTGATCCTCTGCGGAGGGGATGGCACCCCCGCTTCGGTAGCCCGACGACCTGCGCGCGAAGTCGAGCACTTTACGGTAGCACAGTTTAACGAGGACCCATACCGCACACCCTCGGTCCCTACGCAGACTGATCCAAGTGGTCACCCACCCGCACACTGACCGCAGCCAGTGATGCTTGACTTCGGTGATCTGCTGGGAACCGCGTTCTTATCGATCAGTCCACTGCGGGACAGAAACTGAATGAGAAAAGGAACGTTATACATTGAAACTTGAAAAAAAAGGATAGTGTAGTTCTTCAGGACAATCCTGACTGGTCTGTTTCCGCTTTCAAAATGGATGTTTACCTTTTACAAAATCACTGATTTATCAGTACAATAATTAGCTAGATACCAGATTTGCGGATAGATTAACCCTGCTTTTTTGAAGCTCTGTCGCCAAGGAAAATAAAAAAAAAAAGCCATAGTCTAAGCAATGCCTCACACTTGAAGCAATGTGATGATTTTAAACGATATATATAGTCTTGCTATTATGAAATATCTAGGCTTTAGAGCAGACAAATAACTTAAGCTTTTTAGAAGTTATTGAACTTTCATTAAAATTGTCTATTCGGCAACTTTTTTTCACCAAGATGAAAATTATCAAAATGCTTGCCGTATTCTCAATTTCCGAAAACTTTTATGATCACAGATAAATGCAACATTGGAGTAAGTTTTTAACAATTAAGAAACTAGACCACGAACGCTTTTCATTTTCACTAAACAGTGGCTTTTCTCCTTATTGACGTTTTGCGCCATTTTCAAAGCAACCGTAAGCAGCACTGGCTTTGAATAGGCTAAACTTGACCCAACTGTCATGAGTAACAGTTGCAAACTCCCAGCAGTTATGAAAATAGCATATTATTCGAGAAAAAGCATAATTTCATATTACGACGGAGCCTTCGAAAAAAATTCTTCATCAGACCAACGGAGACCTCGATCTCTTTATTTATCTATCGTAGATCGTTTCGTAATTATTCTTAAACAATAACTTAAAATAAATCAGTAGACTCGGTGAAGTTTTTCCTATCGCCATAGAATAATAGTAACTAAATATTTCTTTGGTAAGAAATATGATATAATTTTTAAAAAAAAAAATCTTTTTTTTTTTCTTTTTTCGAGTAATGATATTTGGAATCAAATTTTTTCTTTGAAGCAATTTTGCTTGTAAAAAAAACAATAATTTCATTTTACCTTATTTCGAAACCTGGCTATTTTGTAACCTGAAACTCTTCGATTTCGAGTGTACCAAATGCCTGAAGAATTCGTATCCATTTGTCTCTAAAATAGAGAAAGTTTTTTTTTTTAAGAACTAATAATAATGTAACCAATATCAATTATTAGAAAATTAAACGTTGAACTGCTTACAATTTTATATGTAAACGAGTTTCATATATTTATGACTAGCTGAATACCCGTTCTTTTTACGAGGTGAATAAAAAATGCCAATTTATCTGTACTGTACTACATTGCAAAATAATGCAAAAAACTAATGTTGCACAAAAGTTAATTCTATGAAAAGTAATAAAAAAAATCGGTAAAAAGCCCTAAGTATTAGGACATAAAAGTACAAAACTTCAGCTTGATGAGCGATAGCTCAAGGGATAGAGAGTTCACCTTCCAATGAGGGGAATCAGGTTCGAATCCAAGCGATGGCTTGCGATCCGCATCCTTCTTGCACCGAACACAGCATTGACGTGAAATATTCTCAGTGGTAGACGGATTATGGGTTAGAGTCCCCTTGCCATTAGGCTAACCGTGGGAGTTTCTCGTGGTCTTCCTCTCCAAGTAACGCTAATGCGGTAGAGTTCCACCAAAAAGTTCCCCAAGAAGGCAAATTTCTACCACTACTCGTTCCAAGAGTTCCCTTGTCTTCTGGATTTTGTTCCAAATTACAAGGCTACGGAGTTGCATAATAGTAGTCGTAACTCCAAATGGTCGTAACTCCGTGGTCTGCTTTTCAGCAACGGTTCTAAAAGCTTTCAGCTTGATTTTATCGCATCTACAACCCTCTCGTTTACCAAAATATCGACACGCCACCGAACATATTAATTCCAGCACATATCCGTTGTTTTATTAAAACGTACAGTGCGAAAATAAATAAATAAATAAATGGACCACCCTAAACGCGTTTTGACTTTTGAAGAGGAGATGTTGTCTCCTATTTTTCTTAATAATTTATAAATTTACGAACAGTGCTAATTAGAGGATAAACAGAACTGAAAACATTATTATTATTTTTTTTTTTGTCGTATGCCTGTCTAGGCAGTGGGAGTGCGATTGTTCCTGTTTTTAGTGGCGCCATCTTTGGCCAGGAATTCGACTTCTGCCACGCCATTCACACAACCACAACCCGTTTAGAGGGCGGGTCACAGTCACACACGAAGGAGAAAGGACATAGAACACACAGAGAGAAAGAAAAATCCATGCGTTGCCCGGGATTCGAACCCAGGACCTTTCTGACGCAAGGACAGTTCCCTGCCCCCTACAGAGGCCGGTCGGCACATTATTGGTTAAATGTAAGAATAAGAATTTAGGGGAACTCGTTAGCACCCTGATATAAATTGTTCTAGCTCCAGATATTTTATAATCTCTAAATCTTACTGAAGCAATCGGAAGCAAGAAGAACGGTTTCTTATGTTCCAGGACTCAATCTTAATGGTTCAAAAGGATGATCTCTATTAACTTGTTAGACAATATCAATTTATCTTGTAAGACAATATTTTAAGTTATGAAATTAGACTTAAAAACGTACTTTCACTGATTAAACATACCTTTCTTTAGACGGATTTTTGACCTCATAAATATAAGGGGCTATTGCAATCAGGTAAAAATGACCCATATAGTTTGGTCAGGTGGACTGCCCAAAATTTTAACCCTTTACTGTTACTTTCTCTTTTTGCTTATTTCGAGAATACTCGAGAAATTTTTAAGAGAAATGAACCATTTTTTCTTACTATTATAAAATTTGTTTTACGAAGATAATTCCAAGCAAAATATAACTTTCAGTAAATAATTATTATTTTTTACTACTTTATTTAATAAAAGACTAAAAAATTTAGAATTGTAAGGTATATTAATTTTCGCATCTTCTTAAAGAATTCACTTTTCAATGATATACCACAAATATTGAGAGAAATTGATCCTACTGCTCCACTGAAAATGAATTTTAAAAGCACGACATTTTAAAAATTCTGTTATGCCTTTTTCTTATTTTGCGCGATGTACATAAATATAAAAAATATAACTAAAAGAAATATTTATCATAGGTAAAAACTTTTATAATAATACTTACCTAACAAAAGTGACGTAATTTGTTATGTATATTTGAATTAAAATTAATTCACAGTTATTTCTGGAGCATAACTACAATTTCAAAAACATGGGAAAGCATAGAGAATTAAATTTATAAAATGCTCAAGTAAAATAAACAACGTGTGCAATAAAGCTTGTTACTTATCGACAACATTCTAGAAGTTAAAAGCTGGAAGTTTTTTTATTTAAAAAAAGATTATTAACTTAAACGAATTTTCATTCTTTTTCTTATGACGAAAACGTAAAGGAAAAATCAATCAGCTAGGATAATAATACTTAACTATATTTATTTTCCTGCATGTTCAATAAGATACAACAAATTTATTTTCCGAAAACTGCCAATCTTAATTCGAAAATTAAATGAAGAAAAAAAATTCGTAATTTGAGGTCACGCTTTATCGCTATTTCATTTGCAACATAAAATCCTTTTACGCTTCAAATTATGTATAAGTTTAGCTAAACAAAGTTCCATTAATATTTCAATATAATTCGATTAACAGAATTGATACACTTAGAATTATTAATATTGAAATCGCATTAACTTCTTCATATTATGCTATTGATTAACAAGCCACTAAATAGCTTTCGTGCTGAAAAATTGAATATAAAATAAATTGCTTAATGACATGAATAATCGATATAAATATGTATATACAGGTGTTCATTGTGGAGGCGACAAAATAATAAATATACTTCTATACTGATACAATTTTTTTTTAATATTTCACCAGAAATAATTAAATAATCATTTTAGAACTTTACCAGTTTTTCAATCAATTGATTTCTTATATTTAACATCAAAGTTTAAGTTTTTAGTGGTTTGAGGAACCGACAATCAATTTCAAACTAGAAATAATATTTTTGAATATTTTGAATTTTGAAAAAATGTAGCATTAACTTTGTAACTTGTAAAAATAATTTATGCTACTAAATGCTATAATTGCACAAAATTTTATAATCCTGGCTTAAATATTTATGGAGATTTGAACATTTTCATAAAAACGAAATTTTCTACCTTACGTTTTTTGCTACAACTTAAGAAAGTATTCAATATAATAAAGCAAAATTCTTAAAGCAATTTGAAATTAAATTTCAAAATTTTTGCTTTATACTTTGAAAAAAAATTGGTTGAAAACTGAGCAATATATAAGTAATTAAAGTAGTTCAGAAAGAATAAAAAAAATCATAATTTTGTAGTAAATCATTGGCAACTAATGAAGAAAGTCCAGTATATAGACTTAAGTCCAAAAAAGTTCGATATAACGTGCATAAACTAAAAATTTTAAAAAATTCAATAAATTATCTATGTAGTTTTTGTATTTTTTTAAAAAGAAACGTAAAATGATAAGGGGTGTTCTTCAAATAATATTTTGTATCCTAAGACAAAATTAATTGAAAAAAAATTAGTGCAACAGTTATAGGTGATTGATCTGAAATTTTATTACCAAATTTTAAAATTATAGGAGGATTTCTAATTTTCTTTTATCAGTTCATTGTTTTTAAGCGTAACTATTTAAAAAAAGTAAAAAATAAGAACGTACTTATATATATAATGGTTTATGGAGAATAATATTTTACATTCTCAATCCATTTAGAAAGATCTAGAATCAAAAATTTGTTTGTAACATCACACAGTAAAAGTTCTATTGTTATAAAATGACTTAAACGAAGTGACAAGATTATTTTGTTTTTAGATTTTGATATAAAAGATCTATTTAAACTCTAATAAAAAGGTGTTCCACCATCCAATCACCACCCTTAATATAGAATTCTCAGTTAAAATTGAAATGAAAATAAGTAAAAAGAAATCAGATTACCCATTGACAAAATGGCTGTTGTCTATATATATATATATATATATATATATATATATATATATATATATATTGTTTTGAGAACGAGCTTTATTGTGTTTTCATCTTGGACATCTTTATCTGTTAATCCTGAACTGCTGGGTACAAAATTTCGAAAACATATTTAAATGCAGCTCAGACACATTCAGTGTAAATTCTTTTGATGACTGAATAGACATAGAGCAGCCAATCGATATCAGTATTAACATTTTCGGATTGGTACGATGGTGCTTGAAGCAGATTGTAAGCTGCATCGCACACCCGTTTCAGATACACAAGTTCATACATCAAATATGATTTGAAAGCTAGGCTTTTTTTTCAATTTTACATGAATAGTGAATGAAAGATTTATAATGAGTGGAAGACAGTCTATGGTCTTGTGCAAGTCATTCGGTACGTTGACAATGGATCTTTTTATCCCTAATTGGTGATCAACACCCGGTTCTCGTATTTGCATGAAAGGAGTTCGGAGACCCACCATTCGCTCTTCGGTAGATTCCAATTCACTCAACCACTTTAGTACTTTTGTGAGGGGCGGGCTTCATGCTTGCATACGCGAACGGAATTCTTTTGTTTTTCTGTTTATGTGTAACCGTTTTTTTTTTATTGCAATCTACGTTCTTTGGCTTTGGCTTTTGCAGCCTCAGTAAATTTAGGCCTTGGCATCATTCTTTTCTTGCTTGAACCCTAACTTATGGGACTGGGTCAATCAGTTTGGATACTCCTTATTTGTGATATTCGCCTGAATTAGTATTGAAAACGATCCAGTTTGAACTGCAGGTTAGAATTTCTGATTCTTAATTAAAACAATAAAAACAAAAATATCGTTCAAATAATGAAGTTCTCCTTTATTCACAACTCAAGAAGTTTTTATGCGATCTCTCTGTTCCCATATCTCAAAAATAAACTCACCAACTTAATGTATAACAAAATTAAAAGTGGAAAAAAAAAAGAATTCGAAAAAATTATCTAACAGCATCGGTCGCCATAGCAGCGCATGCAATGACAAAGCATGCGCACTGTTTGTTATTACTCTTAAACACAGTTGAAAAGTGTGATGACGTCCAAATAAGGTGTGCGCGCCATCAAACCCAAAACAACACCCATTTTGCCATAAAGTGATAAAAAATTTAAAAAAGAAAAGAAAAGATCTTAATTGATTAATGGTTTAGCAAATGAGCAAAATTGGGACACTGTGCATTATTTATCTAATAACAAGGAAAAACCGGTTTCTCTATGAGGTGAAAACTGTTGGTTGGAATACGACTTTTTACGTGTAAGACCGTTAGTGGGTTAAGAGTCAGGGAATAAAATAAACATTTTAAAAATTTAAAAAAAATATATAAAAAACTAAATATCCTCGTTGGCAAACACGATCATTTCCGCAAACATCGTGCTTTCTTTGACGACTTTTCCTAAATGTTACTGTGCGTTAAATTTCCTCTTCAATATTCGGGGATAAGTGGGCTTGTTGACCTTTGGCATCAAATAACCCCAGAATTGAAATACAATGGTTTTAAGTCACATGATCTAAGGGACCAATTCTGTTCTCACAGTGTACACGAACAGGAAATGCTTTACGCAGTAATTGACTTTTTTGAAGTAATTTTTAATAATAAAACGGGTTTTTTTTATGTAGTGCTACATTTTTATCTTATCACTAGAGCCCGGATTTTGATGACCTAAAAAATCTCAATTAATGCCCTTAAAAAGTGCAAAAAATGCCCTTAAAAAGTGCAAAAAATGCCTTTAAAAGTGCTAAAAATGCCCTTAAAAAGAGCGAAAAATGCCCTTAAAAATTCGAAAATTGCGCTAAAAATGCCTTATGACATGATTTAAATAAAGTAAAAATTTTGAACTAAAACAATGTTTTACTCTTTAAAATTACTATGAGTCACTTTAAAAAATATAAAGCAATGCAATACTTGTTCATTAAAGTTTTAAAAATATGTTTTATATCCTAAAATAACAAAAAAAAGGAAAATATATTGACTCCAAAACTTTTTCATTTTGTATTAAAACTTTAATGAATATAACAACTTCCATCTCATAATATTACTAAATATAAAAATTATATTGGATTATTAATTTTTTTTTGATATTTTGAATTGTAAACGAGCGAGCGTATACCTGGAGAAGCTTCTTTCAACGTCTACTGATGTTATTGGTACTTACTTGAAAAAGACGTTCTCGCTTACTGACAATTCTTCGTCAATTTGAAAAGATGTTGCTTCACCTGTTAATATCCTAGAGATTTTCTTCACAGTTTGGAAGCCAGTTTAATAATAAAAAATGATAAAAAAATAATAAAAATTGGAAAAAATTAACAAAAAATTTTAAAAATACTTTAAAATGCAAAATACGCCAAAAAATTTAAAGAAAAATGCCCTATAAATCTAAAAGAAATGCTCCAAAGGACAAAAGTGTCCAAAAATGCAAAAAATGCAGAAAAATGCAAATGTCATTAAAATTCGGGCCTTTCATCACTCTACACTTTCAGCTGTCAAATTATTGGTTGTCAATAATGAATTAATTAACCTTCTAATTACTTCTTATCTTGCGTAAATATTGAAACTTTTTTTACTATGTTCATTTTTCTTGAAATTTGCTGCAAGAAACTTAGAAAATTGTTTTAAGAAAGTAGGTGAATTTTGGTTTGATATTATTATTATTATTATTCAAAAACCACTGATTTTTCATATGCTCTCTTTCAAAATTTAATTGGAAATTCTTGCAACATATTTTAGGATAAAAGTTATATATTATGGGCATAATATCTGTAAAAATTACTGAGTCAAATTGCTATGTCTTTTCGATTCTTATAAGTTTTATTCAATATTTTATATCTTATATACTTTCTTGTGCAAAACAACAAAAGTTTTTCTTTTCAAAAAAATTAAAATTTTGCTGGTTTATACATATTTTTTAAGATAAATAAACTTTTTTAAAAAAAAATGTTGCCCTTAATTTTTCCAACTATTTTTGCAACTTTGTAAATTCGGTATTGACAGTAAAACTCGATATTTGTTTTTATTTGTATTACATATAATGAAGCAGAAAAGCTTGAAGAACAAAAAAAAGATAAACATTTTTCTGTATTTGAATTGCAATAAAAGAACAAATTAATTTATTACAACTACTTGAATTTGATTGCAAAAATGATTGCATAGATCATATACTTTCCTGGAATTTGGTGGAAATTTTCTTTCAGTATGAGACAGAATCGAAATCAAGGTTCTCTAAAAATTCCAGAATCTGAATTTGATTCGATTATTTTAACTTCCGATTCCACAGCTCCAAGCAGCACTACAAGACCTTGCACAAAACTGAAAACTATAAGAGTTCAGTGGACCTACACGTAACACGATTTCATATAAGTTTGTCCCACTTAGTTTTAACTTAAACTTATATTGGATCTCCTCATCGAAAATGGCTGTTGTATTACGATTTCAGTTCCAAAAGAATTTTTCTAACTGGAATTAGATTATTATCTTTAACTTAAGTTAAGAAATGTCGTATTTAGGGCATTTTTGTCGGCCCTTAATCAGCCCTTAAATGCGACACTCAAAGTACTTAAATACGACAGTGCAATTTTACAACGTTTTTATTCACTTGCTTCTGAGTCTCTAGCAATGAAATCTTGCTATTAAAATTTCGAACAATTTCTGATTAGCCATAATACTCCATTCCCGATGATAACACATGTATCATTCATTTCCTGATGAATGCAGGCAGCATTTATCGCAAATTTGAGGTTTATCATTAATCAAAATTCTGACCATTTTATGTCTAGATAAAGCACTTAAAATTCTACTAGAGTTCTGATCTGAACGACAAAGCAAGTTAAGACCATTTTTTGAATGCTATTTACAGAATTGATCACGATATTATTGTTGACAGGAATTTATCACTATAGCACATGCAAACTCTGCATATACAGACATAAATTTTTTGTTCGCACATTAATATATTTTTGTGCAGGGAACTGTCCTTGCATCTGAAAGGTCCTGGGTTCGAATCCCGGGCAACGCATGGAAGTAAGTTTTCATACATATACATAGCACGCAAAAACACTTTGCGTGTTCATACATAGTATAGTATAGTGGTTAGATTCAAGAATAATTCAAACTGTACTTTACAAAAAAAAATTTGGATTTTACTTTGTCTTGATTTTTTTTCATTACGTATTTTTTCACTTACATTTTTTTGTTATTAATATTATATTATTAATTTTTTGAAAAAATTAATGCATTTAGAATGTTTATTTTGGAAATTGCTCTTCATTATGAGGTTGCCAAGGGATTTGCACATTTTCTCGGGCGTTGACAGGTCGACGGAATAATTCAAATGTACCTTAAAAATAGATTAAACAAACAATAGAATAAACTAAATCATGTATCATATTTTAACGTCATTATGCAAATCAAGTATCATAGTATTAAAGATAATCAGAAAAGATAGCAACCGGGGGGCGTGACCCTCTACTTTTTTCTTAAAATTAATTTGATAATTTCTGTTAGATATTTTTGTCACGTGATCGAATGATCTAAGGTGCTTCTGAATTACGTAGACATATTTCGAGGATCTTCATAGTTTACAATTAAGAGAAAAATAGTCAAAAATGGCTAACAAATTTCCAGAACATCTACAAAAGTTCAACTACTTCGCATTCCCGAATTTTAAATAAATAAAGCAGGTTCAAGAATCACGTTGTATTAAATTTTAAAATGGTTTGTTGAAAAGAGTGCGTGAGAGGCGAAATTTCTTGCCGTTTTTAAAGTTTCTAGAAAATTTAATGGGAAAGTAATTATCAACAAATTGATAAAACAATTGAACTAGCTCTTGACAGAAATTAAAATGGATTATTCGCAAAAAATTTCCACTGTAACAGTGAACATTAATTTTAAAGTATATGTTTAGACACAAAAATAAAAATGAAACAAAATTACACTGTGCTTATTTTCATCATTATATTTAAAACGTTTGTAATTTTTTTTTCATAACCATGCATGGTTTTAATGAAAAAATTTTAATGTTGTTAAATTTACAAAGGTTGTGACTACCAAAAATATAATGGAGTTTGATATATGATAGTTTCCGTATCAAGAAATAAAAATATATAATTTAATAAGCAATAATGAGCAAATAATAAAAAGTTATAGGAAAAGAATAAAAAATACAATATATACTTCTTAATAGGGTATTTTTATAACGTAGTTTGAATATACTGGCAAATATATTGTCTTTTCTAGTGTTTGGAAGTGACTGTTATTACACTGCATTTTTGAACAATCGCAATGTAGTGAAGGGCTATTGCGATTTATAATTTTTAAAATAAACAAACTGTAGAATAATTTATTTTAAAATAAAGAAAATATTTATTTATCTTTTCAAAACAATTTGATTGCTACTTCAGTAGTTCAACATTTATAAAATAATTAAAATTATTTCGGTTAAAAAATAAAAATGTATAAATTCCTGAATATTCGAAATCTTGACAGCATTTAGTGCTTCAGCATTTGCCTTCAAAATGAACTCTATTTAAAACTGCAGCACCACAATCCTAAAAAAAATAATTGTATGTCGATATAAATTTTAATGAATCCTTATTTCCAAATTTAAAAATAATGAAACGTGTACTTAAATTTTCTAAAGGTAGTGTTTCTTTTGTATTCAAAATATTTTGAAAATTTCAAACTTAGATATTTTTTTTTTGAATCTTAAGCCTCCTTGCTTATTTTAAAAATATATCGGTCTTTTAAAAATAATAATTATTCTTATACTTAATGTTGTATTTATTTCAGATTATATGCTTGCAATTATATCTCCCTCATCTTGCGAAATTCTCCATATCCAGGAATTAGTAGAAATTTTGACATCACAAAAGAAACGTGTTGTGCTCCAGTGGGTACCTGGGCACTGTAGTATCTATGGAAACGAACAGGCGGATTTCTTCGCAAAGAGGGGAGCTTGGCTTCTCCGGCTAAAACATACAGAGATCTCCTACCACAGTATAAGGCTACATCTAAAACAAGTTTTTAAAAGAACTCTTGCTTCCAAATTACAAGAAAGAATAAAAGCCAAGCTGTGGAAAGATGACCTCCTGAATATCCCTAATGGTCCACGCCGTGAAGTGGTGGCACAGTTTCGACTCCTAACGGGCCACGACTGTCTGGCTGAACACTTGCACCGCATTGGTATTCTAAATTCACCTGACTGTCCGCTCTGCAACTTGGCAGAACTCATGAATAGGTGTGCTGCATTGCATTCCGGCTCTGAATCGTCGCTTTATTGTCAAGCCAGAGAACTTTTAAGGCAATGACTTCGATCATTCCGTTTAGTTTATTTATTCACCTGTTTCATCTTTGTATTTGTTTTCTGTGTTATTTCTTGTTTATGCCCTGCCATTGGAAATTAAAAAAAAAAAATAAAAAAATGTTTGCAATTTTTTTTAATCAAGTACAAACATACAGGGTGTCCCAAAAGGTCGTTTACAAACTTAGCATGCTGGTCTGTTATATCATGATGAACAAGATTTACATAGGAACTTGTGTCCGAAAATTAAAATTGAGACCGCTAGGGGGCGATAAGTGTAGGTTTGGATGAGGAGAATTAAAATGATATCGATAGCGGTGTTAATATGATTTTTATTATAAAACATCATTACATCGCCGCAAATGCTCAAAATTCCTTCCATTCGCCACAATGCACGTTTCACAGCGTCGGCGCATGGATTCACGAACCCGTTCAAATTGGCCAGGAGTGTCACGGACACGTGCTGCCGCTTCCGCGATCCTGACGATAAGATCCATGTCCAATGTTACAGGTGTCTCGTACACTATGGACTTCATGTGTCCCCACAGGTAGAAATCCATGGGAGTCAGGTCGGGGGATCGCGGCGGCCATGGGACTGGTCCGCCTCTACCGATCCAGCGATTAGGATAAATCCTATCGAGGTATTCTCGAACAGCGTGGCTAAAGTGGGCAGGCGCTCCATCATGCTGAAACCAGATGTTTTGGCGTGTAGCGGCTGGAACGTCACCCATCAGATCCGGCGAAACTCTTTCTAAAAAATGCGATAATCGTCAGCGCACAATGCCTGTACTTTTTGGAAGTGGTAAAGGCGTTGCATGTCATCGTGCAGTATGCGCATTATGGTGGAACGAGCTACACCCACGACACGTTCGCCTTCTCGGAGACTTATTTGATGGCATACTCCTGTAGCACGGTTTCCTCTACGACAGGTGTGCGTGTAGCACGTTCTCGACCGATGTGGCTACGTGCTACGAAAGCACCTGATTCACATAATCTGCGGTGCAATCGTCCAAACAAAACATGACTTGGCTGACGTCTGTTTGGGAAGCGCTCAAGGTACGTCCGTGCCGCGGCTCGTTCATTTCCATCAGCGGCGCCGTATACGTAATGCATGTCGGTCATTTCTGCATTACAAAACTCATTCATCCTTCTCCTTCAACGTCCACGACTGAAATGATTGTGTTTCCCACTCTCCCGTTTTCGTGCAATTATCGCCTTCTAGCGGTCGCAGTTTTAATTTTCGGACACAAGTTCCTATGTAAATCTTGTTCATCATGATATGACAGACCAGCATGTTAAGTTTGTAAACGACCTTTTGGGACACCCTGTATATAATTTTTTAATCTAATAGGAAATTCACAATCAAAAATTTGAACTTTAGATATTAAAACATATGCTCCCGTATTCAGAGATTACCTAAATTATAAAATCGTTTAGTTTTAAAAATTAGCTAAAAAGTATAAGAAGATATTTAGTTTGTTTCACTGGTGGCCAAAGTTGATAAATTCAAATTTTACAAATTTTGCCAAAGTTGATAAATTTCTACAATTGAAACACACGTTTTTGGAATAACTATTTAATTAGATATTTCTGATCAAGTTGTTCACATAATAATTTCGTTTTTTTTAAGACAATGAAAGCTGTTCTTTTAGTGAACTAATATTTTAATGAATCACAATATTCGAGTCTAATCCAATACCTTTTGCCATCTTTCTCGCAATGGCGAGATTTCACTGGCACAAAATTTTTATATGTTGGCAAAAAAACATATCCAAGTGAATTTTGCTTATATTGAACGCTATTAGAATTTTCATTTTAAAACTGTAGTCAGATTAACGGCAACAGTCTGTTCTTCCAGTATACCGTACAGTTTACTGTATAGAATGTTTTGAACTTTAACGGTTTTGAAACCATTTACGAATAGTACGATTAAAAAACTACGAATAAAAACTGTAAGGATTTTTAACCATTTGCAAATAACATGACTTAAAAACCGCAAAATTGGAAATTTAGCTGGATAGTGGAGATAGTTTAGCAGCTTTATAGTGCTTCCATATATGCCTGAATGAGAGCATCGTATTTAAATTTCCGGAGTGACAAATAGGGGTGTAACACTTTTCATGTGTTACTCATTCTTTCAGTCATGATATTGACAGATAAGACCTCTCTGCTATAAAAAGCACCCATTTGAAGAAACTAAGTGGCTTCATTAGGAGAGGGGGCTCAGTTGGCGTAATGAAATTCTGGTTGCTTAACCGTATTAGGTGAAAGCTGTTAATAAACAGTTTTTCTCACATTTTTAATGCCATCTTATTCATGATTATTTTACTGCTTTGTTGAAGTAAAGTATGGTAAAATAACAATTGAATAAATTGTTATTTAACCATTTTTTCCATGAAACTTCTAACAGTGAAGTAAAGATTTCACTGTTTAAAAATATTTAAATAAACTAGAGCATTGCTGTACATTGTTTCATTGTTTTTTGTCCTCAGGGAAAAAGGGTTTTAAAGAAATGGATAATTTTCTTGACGTTTGAAAATGAAATCATAGACGTCAACGCGACGCCACGAGCTTCTTTCCGTAGGAGTAAGAATCCATATGTCGAGTAATAAGATTAAACTTTTACCTTTTCAAATGATCATGACGTGCGTCCGATACGATAAAGTTAATCACTCTGTGATCTTATGAATTTTGACTCGCAGGTTTGCATTGATTAATGATTTTATTTTGTCCTTATAAGCTTAAACTGGCTTAATGAATCTTCATGACTTTAATCGAAATTTTACAAACCAATTTGGTATTGCCGCACTGATAGGGCATCTTCTTGATACGATATTTTTTTCCTTGTTTGAACAGCAATAAAAGGGGGGCATCAGTTAAAAAAAACTGAGTATAATCAATCGCACTTTATCACAATTTATGCTATATCAACAGTCGAAATGCATAATGATTACACGACTTAAATGGCTGCTAAAAATATAATTAAGTCGTCCGTTGGGAAAAAGCAAAATTACTTTCCGATAAACCTAATATATAAAAAAAACACAATATGTAAGAGCGTCTTGTAACATATTATATTAAATATTAACGGTACTTACATTCATTTCCGTCATTTTCTGACATGCCTCAGCCTGCATCATATCAGCACACGTCGCCTAAAATGTATGATTGCTTTTAAAAGAAAAACAAGTAAACAAGTATTTATCAAGAAATTTTTATCTATATTTAACTACGGGGTAACAAAAAAAATATAGGGATCATTTTTTAATGTTTATATTTCCAAAATTCATTACATAAATGCAGCGATGCTTCTCAAATTGTCAACCTCCGGCATAATAGATTTGTCTACAACGCCTCGGCCAGGACTTTAAAGCCCGCAAAATGATTTCCTGGGGGATTTTCTTCACCTCTTCTCTAATAGCTCTTTGAAGGCCTCTCAATGTAAAAATTCTTCGCTTATTCAGTTTGTTTTTCAGATGTCCCCATAGGAAATAGTCGCATGGTGCAGCATCAGGACTCCATTGTTCTAGTCTCAGGAATCGCACTAGCTGATCTGTTAGGAATTTCTGGATGACCTTAGATGCATGCGATGGGGCAGAGTCCTGATGGAATACAGCATCACCATTAGGGTCACTTAAATCATGACATTTAGGTTTTTTATGGCATTTTTTCTTCAACTTTTGATTTAGTTGATAGCTTACAACTTGCTGACCCACGTTAAGAGCTTTAGCCATGCTTGCCTGTGTTGGTGGATCCGGTTTTGATGTCATCTTATCAAGCTTCTGCAAATCTGATTTCTTTGGCCGTCCACTTCTTTTTGGTTTTGCATTATTTTGCATCGATCCGAGTTTTGAATTCGTGATGCGACTGCTATGGCTGAGGGAAATCGCAATACCTTTCTTTTTAAAATGGGTTTGTATAATCCTGTGTCTCCAGCGAAGTTCTAAAAATGCTTGTACTTGACCCTTTTTGTCAAATTTCTTCAAAGGCATTTTTGTGATTTTAGGAAATAGTATTGCAATTGAAAGTCTAATAGCAGAGCTTTAGATCAGTAAGCTATATATGTAAAAAGGTTTTAAAACTTTAGTGTTAGATAGCCACAAAAGTGATCCCTATACTTTTTTGTTACCCTGTATATACAATTTGACCGCTTTTCCTGAACTTGACAAATAAGGATAAATAAGGACAGTGAATTTTTTTTGGAAATAAAGGTCCGCAGTAAATTCACTTCAAATTGCATTGGTCTGTTAACATGTTGCTAATAGTAATGGTATTGAAATGCTTCACATAGAAAAAAAAGCATGGTAAAATTTGCCAAGTTTCTAGCTCTGTGGGAACATTAAAAATATCGGTAATTTTTATAGAAGCTCGTTGGTAATAATTTTGGTAAAATCAACAATAAAAGTTTCATAATTAATATGTGATAAAATCTATTAAATGTGGTAAAAGTTAGTAATCTTATCATGATATCTTAGAGCCTGCCATCAAAACCACTTATTTTAATAAATTTACTTTTCAGTTTTGTAATTTTTTGCTAAATGTGTGGTAATAAGATCTATAACTTTTAAAACCAGAATTTCCGGTAAACTGTAATCATACGAGTGGTGGAAAAATCACCATATGAATGGTTCAAGATTTTTTTTTCCAAGTTGTGAAAGATTCCGTCTTCCGATGATTGCATGTTGTGTATTGGAAATGAGTGGGAAAATTTCTCTAAAATGAGTAATTATGCGGACGATTTTATGTCCCGTTTTTGAATTGTTGAAAATGCTATAAAATCACAATCCATATACAGAATGAAGATCAGCTATAACTAAGAATGAAGAGGTGAGAAAAAGAACAAAAGCGGATGTAACGGTCGAAAAATGGTAAATTTTGTTCGTTTCACTTATTTTGGGAAGAAAAAATAAAAGATTTTCCTTAATTTGTAAAATTACATTTTTTTGCGTAAAATTATATTTTAGAATATGACATTATACATTAATAACCAGATATTGACTAAATTTGACAAAATGACCAAAGATGAAATTCATGACAAATTTGAACATATTTTTCTTCAACCAGCGATGGTAATATTTTTTTTTCGGTGTAAAACTGAATACAGAAATATCCGTTAAGGCATTTCTAAACGGTCTGTTACTCGTCAGAACAAAATTTTCGTCACATCTATACAAATACGTGATTTTGTCTTATTCAGGAATGTGGTCTCTAAATCTGCATTTTGTTTCTCTTTATAAGCTGCAGATTGTTTTTAAATAGTATTTTAGTCGAAATATGTACATTTAAAAATGTTATATATAATAGGCGGACATATAAATTTTCTGATAAACTTCTATAGATTTAGGGGTCATCATCAAGAACGCAATTGCATAAAAACCCATGCCCCGAAATATTGGTGGTTTGTGGTGCTTCTCTATTAGTACCTGACCGGAAGAAGACAAATTAACAGTTCATAATAAGGAAACGTCCCTAGAGGCGTACGACAACAATTTCACGTGTTTTCCTGAGTAATTTTAATTCTTATGAAATGTCCTAATTTTTGTAGATATTTGCCATATCATTTATGTGATTTCCTGCTATGTAAAACACCTTTAAACTTGCGTATCTCGACAAAAAATAGACTAAGAATATCATTTAAAAATATGCTGTTGCTTGAAAAGAGAAACACCTTGCAGATTTGAAATATTCGCAGTGAAATTATCCGAAATCCGTTAAAATATCTCCTGTAATATAAATCCAAATTTTAAAAAAAATGCTTCTCTGTGATTATCCGACTGTGAATATTCATAATCATTCCATGTATGCATGTTTTAACACAAATGATAACAAAATTATAACTGTTTGCTATCAACCAACAATAACAGAATTGAATTTTTGAGCAATTGGACCTGAAACACGTAGTTAGAAGCAAAAATTGAGTTTTTCTGTTTGGTTTTCCGTTACAGAATTTAGGTAAAATCCTAAACAGAAAAAAAAACAGTCTGAGGATTCTAATATAGTAATGTATGCTAGAATACAAGTTAGAAATTGATGATTCATTACACGCAGAAGCGCTTATTTCATTTTAAGAAATCTGTAAGCACAAATACAAGTTGCACTAACGCTACGAACAGCTAGAATAAACATTTAAACACAAGACAATATTATTTCATATCGTAAACTTCATTATTTGAAAACAATCACTCTTTATGTTTTTTTTTGTAAGGCAATTCACTGTTTTTTATTCTATGCAATGGCAGTTGTGGGATTACCTGGATCTTATGAAAAATTTTATATCAAGTTTTTCTAAATTTGATTTCCTATTTATTATTTTTATTTTTGTTTTAGTTTAGTTAAATTTCTTATTTAAACAAAGCACCCATTCGAGTGTTCTTGCTTTTCTCTTTTTCTACGCCTGTTGGGGAGAATCCAACAATTCTCTTAGTTGAACCGGTTTGATGTTCCGCGAAAATTAAAATTGCTAGAATGTCTCCTCCTTTGACGAAGTCTTCTAGCAGTTTTTTCATATTTATTTAATCAAAACTGCATACAATCAACCAGGGTATTTCAGCCCTTAATGCCTCTTAGTATATCGCACCTGATTTTTATTTATTGTTTAAGAGGGTTCTAAGACAGCTCTTAAGACATTCAAATATTTCCAAATTGCTTTTCGAAGTAAATACATATTATTTGCATCATAATTAAATTATATATTTAACTATCGTTTTTCTTATCATCATACTGTATCTTTTTTCACCTTTTTAGAAAAAATATTTTTTAATTATTTTCTACATATTTATATGTTTTACATGTCATATAATTTGGCATATTCAAGAACAGTTTTTGAAATGTTATTATTGATTTTAAGCAGTTTTTGAAAGGTACTGATTTTATTGCACTTATAGATTTTTATTTCATATTTTTCATTTACATTTATGGAATAATTCCTTTAGAATGTTGTTTTTAAGTAGACAAAATGCACAGTGTAAAACTCAATACTATGCAGTAAAAGGATTTTTCACTTAAGATGCATTTTCAAGAGTTTGGTAGACTCAAAATAGGCAAATCATTAGTCCATACTGCCAACATCATTTTAAGTTTTGAAATCAAACACAAAAACGAATTTTATTTCATAACATTTTATCAACGGACTTGTATTTTTTAAAACTTAAAAATAAATAGAGGCTTGATGCAATTTTAGTTTGCATATGTATTGAGTTTTCTATTACAAATACTTACTGAATATTCCTCTACTGCACTCCGAGTAACTTCGAACATAATATCTTCCTTTAAAGAAATAAATACGTTATTGGAATTACACTAAAACTATACTCTTCAATATAATAAATAAAATTTTAATTGCTCTTTAAAATGCTGGTGTTCAAATGAAAATAATTTACAAAATTGAGTGATTATTTTCATAACCACAAGGAAGATTTGAATGAAATTTATTTTGATAGTAATAGTTGATATAATGCGAAAAAAAAATTTAAGTCAGTTTTAATAGAGGTGGAGGATTTTTCATTTTTACCGGAGACAGAAATGCATAAAATTGATGTCGTAGAATGGGATCAAAAAGTCAGTTGTATGACCCTTAAGAACATTGCCTAGAGAGATTTCGCGTGTTAATTAAGGCGGTTTTTAAATGCAAGCGCTATTATCCCTCTTATTAATGCTCTTTTTAGCCTTACGTGGTTTTGAGCGAATGATTGAGAGTTCCAATTGTCTTGCTTAAACTCTTTAAGAGATCATTTGATATACGCAGTCTTGCCAGGCCAACGCTTTTAATAAATATTCCCCCCAGACAGAATGAACGCCATTCTGCAGTGTGTTGTCTTCGGTTAAATTAATTAAGAGTCACTGTATACCTGTAACTTAAACCAAACAAATGCTTTCGTCATAGACATGGAAGGGAACTATCAAACCAGTCCTGTCATATTAGTTGATTTTTCAGATATTGAATAATTGTAACAAATTATTCCCCTTGGATTTCATTATGTGAAAGTATGCAAAATTTTTACTAGGGACCTGCTATTTGCATTTATCATAGAAATTTTTTTATTTTGACAAATGAGTTTATATTATTTTTTGTCTTCTTCTTCAATGGCCTTTCTGCTTTTGACGAATGCACTTTGTCTGGTTGAGTTTGTTTATGATACCGATTTTAATTTCATGAAAGACAACGCAAAGCCATATAGAGTCTATCAGATTGAAAATTTTCTAGAAACTCAAAATATTCGCTTGTTGGATTGGCTTGCCAGTTCTTCAAATTAAGGGAACAAGTTTGAGACACTCTGTGGAAATTATGTCCTCTCTCTTTCACTCTAAGAGAAATTATTTAGGATTAAGTGAATAAAATAATAAATTACAGTGTGAAAAAAGCATGGTCAAAGCTACAACAATATGCTAAAATTTATGATGTTTCTGACTCTATGGGAACACAAAATCCTTCGAAATTTCCCCTGAAGTGTTTTGGTAATACCCCACCGGAACATCAGCTTCTTCACCCCAGAGCCAAAGTCAAGAAAGCTTGGCCCTCTTTGGGCTGTCGTGCCACCGAGTTTAGTTTTGGTAATGATCATGGTAAAATTAACAATAAAATATGGTTTTATGATACGTGATAAAATTTGGTGAATGTAATTTTTTTTTTAAACGGCAGGCACTGAACTTTCACTCTTCGCCTAGGAAGATGCCGGAGGTGTTACTCATTTAACGTTACCCAGTGGGCACCTGTGAAACTAAGTCACGGAGGCGAGCAACATTACCCACGCCACACAGCCACATACTCGTTTATAGGGTTGACCACATTCACACATCACACAATAGAGAACACACACAGAGAGAAACATCCATGCCCTGAGCGGGATTCGAACCCGCAACCATTGGCTTCACAGTCAGACACGCTGACCGCTCGGCTACCTGGCCGGCCGGTAAATGTAATTTAATTATGTAATTTTGCCATGATATCTTAGAGCAAGGGTCCCCAATTTTTTTCGGTAGTGAAACTCTAAGTGATCAACCATCTTTTGACGGAACTCCAAGATTTAATGAATATACTTCATTAGCAATTGTAAGCAGATTAACAAACAGAAGACTATAAACTATTTTTTAAAATCTGTAATGATCCAAATTTTATAAATAATTTTGAAAATATTTAGTGGATGAAATTGTTCCATTATATCGTTTTATTAATTTTAATCTTGAAATCTGTTTTTATGTCAAACATTGGAATTCCAGAGTACTGGAGTCACATCTATAGTTTGTATTTTAATTTTAATTTCGTGCATAAATAGATCGTGCCGAAAATAGGTTTCCATTAAAATAAAAACAAAAAAGAAAATAAGCGTAGAGAATGGTTTTCAGCGAAACATATTTCTTCATTGTCGAATTTGATTATTTTTATTCGAAGTGAAATTCTAATATATTTTTTCACAAAGGCATATATCCTTTCCATTATTAATTCATGACATTGTCATCAGAAAAAAGAATTTTGGTTTAAAATTTCTTTTTTTCACAAGCATTTGAATTAAATTTCGTAAGAATTTTCTAATTTCATAAATAGAACGGAACTATTAAATAAATAACAGATTATTAATTGGATATAAATTTAATTTTAGGCTGCAAAAATTATAACGAGAGCAAAAAAATTTTTAAATTTTGGAAACCCCTATTATCCTTTCGCGAAATACCAATTAGGAAGCACAGCCATTAGAACATAGCATAAAAACCATTTTTTCGTTACTATTCAGTTTTACGATTTTTTTACTAGGTGTGTGATAATAATATATCTGATTTTCAAAACCTGAATTTCCAAAAAAATTTTACCGCATAAACGAAAAAATTTCCCAAATGATTGCTTAATTATCTCTATTTTTGTTTTATTTATCAGAATGTTGGTTTTTTTTACCAGAAATGTCAATACCACACCGTACGGTAAATTTACCAGATTTGTTTTCTTTCACCTTTCTGTCTTTACCAATTTCTTTTTCCAGTCAATAAAAATATATAAACACGTTTGTCGCTACGATTTCATTCAGAAAATAATACAGATTAGATGTCTTTGCAGAAAATTTCCCCACGAGTTCTGCAAAGTATTGTTTTATACCCTGTATATTGTAGTTGTTGGAGGTTAACGAGTTGCAAGTATCTTCCTTTAGGCGTACTGGCCATGCTGATTCCCAAATTTTGCTTCATGGAAATATATTGCTTCAAGAAATGTTTTCCCGTTCTTGAAGAAACGTTAAGGCATATTTAAAATTAAACATTTACTCATTAAACAAACATTAAAGTTTAAATTTAAAAATAAAATATAGTACTGCTTAGTTGAAATATTGTCTGCATGAACACAGAAGTTGCCATTAAATGCATCAATTATTTCTTGTTCACTTGTTTAGAATGCATAGCTATGTCCAAATACATACTTTAAAAATTTAAAAAAATTTTTTATTGGATATGAAATGCGTTTTTTTTTTTAAATTCAATATCTAAATTATTTCAACTGATTCTCGATAGAAAAGTATTTGTATACAATTTAAAAAAATACCAAACATAGATTTGTCTTAGAATTCTTTAAAAGTAAACTTCATACTTTTTAAATTAATATTTTTTTAATAACAATCCACTATAAAAAATTTTTTCAAATTTCTGCAAATTTTGTAATTAGAGATGCCAACTGCTTCATATTCGACGCAAAAATTTAAAAAAAAACGTCAGAGAGCAAAAAACTAAAATGCTACTTTTCAGTTAATTTTGTGAATTTTTTTAAAGGCTCACTCAACATGGGGCGAGTTCCCACAAATTGGTCTCTCACATAAGCTCTCGAATTACTAAGACGTAGTGGTAATTAAAAACCCTGTAAATGCAATAATTAACATTAAAAGACTATTACTCGAAAATATTTATCTGCTGTCCGGAGCAAGTTGGCATCGCTGTATATTATATATATATATATATATATATATATATATATATATATATATATATATATATATATATATATATATATATATATATATATATATATATATATATAATATACAGAAACGCCAATTTGCTCCGGACAGCAGATAAATATTTTCGAGTAATAGTTTTCGAGTTTTTCAAAATTTCAAATTTTTTGAGAGCTGCAATTAAATACGTATTTAAAAGGTATGCAAAAAAGATTTAAAAATTTATTTTTCTTTACAAAAATTATATTTATTCAATATATATAAATAAAAGTACAAAATATGCGTATTGAATTTAAATATTAAAAATTAAACACATTTATTTTACTTCTCTTGACAATTCATTAAAATTTGGTGAATAATTGGTGACAGAACTTCTCAGTAATTTTTTGAAATGCTGATTAGTTAATACTGATCGTTGTTAGGATTCCACGAATTTCAAAGTGGAATAAAATGATTCACATAAGTACGTTGTTCTGAATATTGAAATAATTAGACAAACAGTCTTTTTTAATTCAGAATACTTTGATTCTGGTACAAATTTCTAAAATTCAGTAATCGACCTCGGCTTTTATTTTAATTGTAAAGCTTGATCTTCTTGAATATCTATTAATTCTAATTCTTCAGATCATTTTTGAGTCTTAACTATATTGGAAATGGAAAACTCACCTTGAATTATGTTAATTTCAAATGGATTCAGAAAAACATTAAAGTATAATAGCATGAAAATGGAAAGGGAACTCGGGTACATTTATCGAGAGCCACAAATAATCGCTCTAAGAGCCGCATGTTGGCCACCCCTGATGTATATATATATATATATATATATATATATATATATATATATATATATATATATATATATATATATATAAAGAGAGAGAGAGAGAGAGAGATAAGTTCTCATCACATTCTTTAGCTGTTTCTCAGGACTTATCAATATAAAATATTTCTAATCAAACTAAAGTAAAATTGAAAACATATCAAGAAACTCTGTTTAAAACTATCATCCGAGAGGGTTACTGAAACAAAGTGTAGTATTCAAAGAGTATGCTCTTCAGGAATTCTAAAATGAGGAGCATTCTCATACAACATATACCTGTTCTTCTCCATCCATTTTGCACATCTCATTGAACGCTGCTTTCATGTCTGACCAATCTTTCGAGGCATAACTCGCCACCCGTTTTACAACCTTCAAAATTTTCTAAAAAAAAAAAATGAAAAAAATTCAGTGTAAGATAGATGGTAGATTTCAGTGTAAGATACACCAGATAAATAAATAAAAGCTTTTATTTCAATTTTTTTTTCTTTTACCAAATCATTTGAAAGATGACAAGGAAAAAATTGGGAATAAATCTGCTTCATTAGGTTTTATGGATAATTTTATTTATTTATTATTTTTTTTTTAGATATTTTTATTTGCTGTTAAATGCTTTCGTCTCTTAGGAAAGAAACAATTGTGGAGTGATTCAGGAGAGATTTCTTTTTTTTTCTTCTGGTAATTAAAAACAAACTATTATTTCAGTTCTTACCAAGCCATTTAAAAGACATCCAGGAAGAAATCTGCAACGTCAGATTTTGAGGTTGATATACTCTTTTTGCTAGAGAATGCTAACTATTTCACTAAGGAAAGATACAATTTTAGAGCGATTCCGAAAACATTTTTTTTCTTGCTACCAGATAAATAAAAACAAACTGTAATTAAAGTTTTTTTACCAAGTTGTTTAAAAAGTACCAAGGTGAGACTGAGGCAGAAATCTGCAACGTCCGATTTCATGGATGATTTTCTTTTTTTTCTATATGGACTTGGCTTGCACCACGTTTTTAGTTAAAATTACGGATGTAGCTTTGAATCTGGAAATTAAAGAAAGTTGTTTCATATTATGGGGTACCTGCAAGTGACGTAGCGTACGTATCACGATCTTGATTGGATTTTGAATATGACATTTGTTTGCGTTAGCAACTGTTCTTTCCATTATATTCCGAGTAAGCCAAGCCCGTCTTTTAACTATACTGTATATTTCTTAATTTACACACAGATATTAAGCGATGTAGAACGTAAGCCAACTAATTATGCATTGAAGTTGCCAGGTACACAAAACAGAAATATATCACGGCTACAATAAAATGCATTAAACAAAAAATAAATAAAAGTTAAGTAAAAGACGTAGAAGAGAAAGAATTATATTTCAATAAATTCGATATGTGATACTGCGCTGTATTTAATTAATTTCAAGGTTAATTATCTCTCTAACTTATGAGGAGAAACTTAGATCAATTTTAACACTCCATTTACGGTCTTTTTTTTTTTTTTTTTTTTTTTTTTTTTGAAGTGCAAATGCCCAATTGAAGTGTAGAGAATGGTGAATATTGTAGAATTACATATTGTTTATAATAGAAAGGTGAACAGTAGTAACGTAGTTATACTATTGGAATTTCTTCAACACGGCAACAGAGGTCTGCATGATTGTTCATCGGAAATTGCATCAGGTTATATTAGTAGAAGACTTTAAGAGTGTGTACGGTACGCAAATAAAAGACGTTATTGAAGTTTTACTTCTTATGCGACTTCCAACAAGGTTGCGTTAAACGTTTAACGCTACATTTTTTATTGTGGCAGGATCCAGTGGCAAGATCCCACGTGGCAGGATCCAGTTTTACCTCATTCATTTCCATATTGTTTTGGTTCTCACTAGCATAAAAATAATAAAAGTCATAAAAGTATTGTTTTTCTATAAATATTTTTTTAGTTTGTTTTGAGACACACATAATTTAATAGGGTAGTATTTTTTATTTTCAAATTTAGTGGATAACAATTGTAAAAAATGAGTGAAAACAATCCCACGGACAATGCGACGGATTTAAGGTTACGTAAAGGAACGTCTCTTTTGAATATCAATTGATTGTTAGATTTTCTCTGCTAAAATTACATTATGACGCATTCACATGCATTATTAATACAAATACATTTTCCATGGCGGGACGATGAGGCAACCACAAGCACTTCCACTGGTTCAAGAGGTCCACGAGGGAAAAATGCACAATATTGCCGTGGTTACAGAGCACGGAAGCCAGCGGAGCAGGAAAAAGAGTCGTTGAATAGAACTAGTGATCCTTCTACGACTGCTGATTCTTCTACAACTAACGTCGCAGATTGCTAAGTTTAACTTCTTCCGCGCGGAGGGACTCCGCGCACTATTTATTTAGTCACTTTTTTTTCCTTTTTTATTATTTTAAGTTTAAAAATTAAATGCTCTTATTATTTTGTGTACTTAAAATATTAAATTAAATTATTCACTTTTAGGGATTTTTTAAAATCAATAAATTCTCTACCGTATTTTGTATCAGGAATGTAGTTATAAAATGTTGTTGTTACTAATGCTAATTGCCAAAACCAGCAAGCCTGCTATGGGAAGCAAGCGATTTGAAGGCAGAGGGTGTTTTTTTTTTTTTTTGTTCTACTCCATTTATTCATACACGCATCGTAATTTTAAACTGAACCAGAGAATAATCAACCTCTAATTCAGTACCCTAATAGTATTTTATTTTATTTTATGACCGTCGTTGAACATGTCGTTTTGGAATTCGACTGACAATGTTCAAAATCCGTAGCCTTGTAAATTTGAACCCAATGCAGAAGACAAGGGAACTCCTGGATCAAGCATCGGGAGAAATTTGTCTTCGTGGGGGACTTTTTGGTGGAACTAACCGGCATTTGCGTTGCATGGAGAGGTGAACCGCGAAAACTTCCCACGGGTACCGCAGAGGTATAGATTTTCGCTTAAATCAGTCACCATTTAATACACTGCTATTCTGCGGCTGGCGGAATTCAAGCTCATGATCTCACGAGCACGAGCCCAACGTCCTACCAACCAAGCTATCCCAGTTCCTATGTATATAAAATGTTATTCAAACAGTTTAATTTTGCCCTTATAAAGACTGATATCATATTTATAAACGAACTTACATCTTCTGGTGTAATCTTTACACATGCATCATATTCATCATTTATCTCTTTATCTGAAAGTAAAATATGTATTTTATTGGATAGCAGCAATATCTCTAGGTGATTCAATACTAGTGAAACAATCTTCAATGAGCGGTAAACTACAAATGCAAGAAAATGTGTATCTAGAGGCGGCTAATTTTGGATGACCTTCACAGTATTCCGTGTGTTGCAAACGATATGGGTAATTAAATAATCAGGAATGACGGGATAACTTTATAATCAGAAAAGTCAATTTGTTTTCAACTTATAAACAATTTCAATTTTCACAATAGATTCGTTTTTCTTCCCATGACGTCTGCGCGTGGCTACTGATTACGAACCGGTACCAGCTTCTAAATAAGCCATTTATAGCTTCCTGCGATCCTGCTTTGTTACATAGTACCGGGTATTTATCTGTAATTCACTCATTTTCGAAGTTTGTTATTTTTTCGTAAAACAATTAGCTAGTATGGCATAATCCTTCCCTGGAACATACCATATTTGACGCACCGGACATTTATTTGTATTGCACTCATTTTTGAAATTTAGTTCTCTTTTTTCATTACATAATAAAAGCTTGTATGACATAAAAATTTGACGTACAGGGAGCGTACAGGATTAGACTTACCGGACGTTTATTTGTACTGCACTCTTTTTTGAAATTTAGTTTTCTTTTTTCATCACATAAAAAGCTTGTATGACATAAAAATTTGACGTACAGGGAGCGTACAGGATTAGACGTACCGGACGTTCATTTGTATTGCACTCTTTTTTGAAATTAAGTTTTGTATGACAAAAAAATTTGACGTACAGGATTAGATGTACCGGACGTTTATTTGTATTGCACTCTTTTTCGAAATTTTGTTCTCTTTTTTCATTACATAATAAGCTTGTATGACATAAAAATTTGACGAACCGGGAGCATACAGGATTTGACGTACCGGAAGCGTACAGGATTTGACGTACTGAACGTTTATTTGTATTACACTCTTTTTCGAAATTTGTTTATCTTTTTTTCATAACATAATAAGTTTGCATGACATAAAAATTTGACTTACCGGGGACGTACCGGATTTGACGTAAGGGACGTTTTTTTGTAGCAGGCAAACTGTTTTTTAAGTTATTATTTCATGTTTTGATAAATTTATCTCTTTTGTATTAAGTAAAGTTTCATGGAGTCATTAAGATAATGTGTCAAGCATTGCACACCAACCACATTTACATCCCAGACAAGCTGGTTAAACTACTACCGCAGCTGAAATTTAAGTTCTTTACAATAACAGTTATATGTTTTTGTATTGTTTTTACTATAACAGTTATATATTTTTGTTAAGAGTTATACGTTTTTATAGAGAAAAGGTCAGCTGGTTAAAGTGTGTTAGATGTGTCATCTCTAACAATTGCATGCAGTTCGCTTGAACTTTCTATCTGTTTGAACAAAATCTAGCCCTAAAAATATTTTACTAATTATAACTTATGTTTATATTGTTTTTAGTTATTAAATTTCCGAACTTTCTTGAAAAGTTTGAAAAAAAACCTACTTGAAATGTCTAAGGTAAATGTGATGGGAAAAAATTTTTGAATTTCTCCGGGCCATTATTTTTCCTTTTTGTATTTACAATTTTGCAGTTCCATCAGCACACTAGCCGTGAATAAAAACTAAATTTAGATGAAATAAAATTAAAAACAATGTAAGTATATTTTTAGTAAATACACTACGCTGTTAGATATTGACCACTTTGAAAAATATTCCCTTTTAAACATACTTAAAGTAGAGTCCTTGCATCGAATTAGAGGTTTAAGAGTAATGAATTCTCTTTGACTGAGGAATTGTCTTATCTTAGGGATTATCTATCTTTATCGGCGACCAAAATTATTTTCTTAGAAATTACCTCTAGTAGAAAGCTTTGCAGACGTACTAAGAAAAATGTTTATATAGTACCTAAATTTCATGCAGTTTAGCGTGTCTTTTGGCATCAGTAATAATGATCTAAATAATGTGATACTCGAAACAGTTAACACGATTTTGATCTGGATTAGGAAAAGAATTTTTTTAGAAAAGTTTTCAATAGCTGTGATGACCGTCTGCGATACCTTTAGTTTTCGGACAATTTTGAAGCTGCAAGTCGAAACTCTCTAATTACATTAAGTATATAAACTCTAGTTACAAACACTGGGGCAGAATTATTTCAGTGCGTTGCGTGGACCAGTTGAACATAAATTTAAAAATTATATTCACCTCCTGAAATGCATTTAATCCATTTCCTGCAAGGTCCAAAGTGTATCACTTCCCCTACATCGTCTGAACGCTGGGGCTTAGGCAGATTAAAACCCCGTGCAGTGTTGAAAACCATACACATTAATATCACGTTAATAAGCATCTTGCTCACAATACTCCTAATATAATATGAACTTAATTTAGTATCTGTTCTCAGCTATCTATAGATTTTACTTAGCTCAATCATCTTTAAATATGTGAAAAATAGCTGTGTAAACAAAGCAGCGAGCGTGCTTAATTCTGAATGGGGAAGTTATGCTTAAAACAATGCAAAGATCATTCCACGCTGGACTTATTTTCCTGGTACTTTGTTTCTTTTTGAAGAACATGCAGAAATATATATAATAACTTTCATTTTAATATTAAAAGAAAGTTTTTTATTGAATCTTATATTCTAAAACTTGCGCAGCTGATTTCCAATTTCTTTTGTATTGCAGTAATAAAAGAAACATTGCTTTGCTGCTGCGAATTTCTATTGCTATTGTTTTTCCTGTTTATTGAGCGTATTTAGTTTTTTGCGTTTGCTTTACTAAAAAAATAGTTTATTATTTACTATGTATTTATTTTACACAGACTGTGATTTATTGGAAAGAAAACTTGCATGGGCGGAAGAGGATGGAATAAATTGGCGTTGAATGAAATTATATTCTTTGAAATTTAAAACCTGCATCTTCCAGTTTAATATTGTAAAATTTAACATGTTTCCTTTAACTCGAAGCATTTACGAAAAATTTTTGTATGCCAAAGTAAATAACCAACAGCTATTATCTGAGAAAAAAACCATCTTTGCTCATTCGGGAAGTGGTTACATACATACAGAACTCAAAAATTCTTAGAAGTACTACTTGCCCTGCTGGGCACGATTATCTTTTTCAATAACCTAAAAATGCCTATGAATGCTGCGATAATTAATCTGCAGAAAAATATATTAATCACATAGATGAGATTTTTATTTTAAATATGAACCTGAACCTCAAAAAATATTAGCAATGAAGCATTATTATTAAAAAGGAAGTTATAAGTATTGTTGACGAGAAAGAAGTATTATTATCAGAATTAATATGTATTATCGGCATGTTTATGCACTTTAACCTGATTCTTTAAGAGGAGGATATAAACCTTTATTACATTGTTTTCTCATGCACCGTGATTGGGGTGATCTTTTTTTTTAAAATTTAAAGTAAGCTTGGCTAGAGAAATAAGAAAAGTCATAAAGTGGGTTTAATTTATTCTCATTTGTATAATTTCATTAAATAATCTTTATGTTTTATTAAACTATAATCGATTATCCTTTTTCCTTCATTTTTGGTGCAATATTTATTTGACTCAAAATTTGAGGGATCTTAGTCGGTAAATTATGGTACCTCTGTTAATAACAACACAGGGGAATTTTAGTCATAGCTACCTCCAGTCCTAATAACAGACCATAGGCAAATTTATTCATTATTTATGATTTGCTGCGTTAAATTATGCTAATTTTTCATACTTTTTTAAAATAATTGATAATTAAATCCATTGATAACAATTGATGTTTTGAATAAACTTTTGAGTAACTGGAGTGAAATGCAAATATTATATCGTTTCATGAAAAGCTTTGCACCGATTACAGCAATCAATTAAAACAATCGAATACAGTTGTAATCAGTTACATGTAATAATTACGTAGTAATCAACTACACAACTAACAGATGGTTAATATATGTAATCATGCTAGGCAATCATCACAATTACGAATTACAAGCGTTTATGATTATTTCTAATCACAACATGAAAACATAAACAAGTTATTATCATGATTATAGATATTTATTATGTAATCCCAATTCTATGTCACCATAATCATTTTCATTCAAATATAATGCAAGTAAGTAATCATGATTACCTTTATTCTTAATCTAATAAGAAATCCTTAATGCAAGTAATATTCGATTACACTAGGAATAAATGTAATCATAGTTTCAAGTGATTTTGATAACAATACAATAGCAATTTTAAATAATTGATTACTTTTAAGCAGAATACATAAATTGTACATATAAATTGTATGAGTTCCATTGTTTAGTTTACTAAATGAAAACACTAATAGTATTACAAATGCTATTAGGAAGTCATATACCTATTGAGGTTTTACAGCGCTAAATGAAAGTTTACTAAATGAAAACACTAATGATGAGTTTACTAAATGAAAACAATAATGCTATTACAAATGCTATTAAGAAGTCATATACCTATTGCGGTTTCACAGCGCTGGTAAAATTCATTGCATTGAATATTATCAGGGATAAATTTTATTAGCTAAGTTTACTTATACCGCTTGTAAATACTTGTCATTGCATTGTTTTCTCTGTATTATTGTATCCTGGAACTAAATGGGGGTTTTTTCTGTGATTCACTGCATACTTTCTTCTAATTAACGAAAAAGTTCTGTTCCAGAGGGAAAACGGAATTTTACATGGAATTACAGAAATTTTCTGTTTACCTTGAAGAGATTAGCCAATTGTTTCCGTTGATCAGAGATAGAGGGTGCCACAATCAGTGAAAAATAAAATCTATCCGGAATAGAAGATATTGTCAGTATACTCAGCAATAGCTGACGGTTGATCGGCATTGTTCATTGTTATTATGTCATTATGATTCAAAGAAAATGGTTTGATTCTACTTAAAAATCACCTGAGAGCAATAATTTTTAGTACGAAGTAAGTTAACCAAAATTATTTATTTCAATTTTTCTATTATCAATGACTGTGACGCTATTAGAAGCATTACATATTTCTTATGTTTGAAAACTTCGTTAACTTTAATTTTTTATTAACTCTTAATCTTATTATACTTAAATTAAATCAATAATTTAATTTTTGTAATTTTTTTTATAAAAAACGAATTTGAATACTTTTATTATTTCCTTAGCAAATACTAAAATCTATTTTTAACTATATTTTTATTTAAGCTATTTTATTTCTCTAACATTAAAAATGTTTCGGCTACCGGGATATATTGAAATCTAATGGTCCTTTTAGAGATTAAGTTGCAGCCAGTTTATTTAAAACTTAAAATTGACAACACGATCTTGGCATTAGTCTTGACTATACAATTCGTCAAATTTTTTATCTCTTTCCATGCTCTTAAGCATCAGTTAGCAGCTATGCGTTTACTAGAAATTTGAACTTGGTGTTAGATCTGGAGTATTTTATTTTATTCATTATTATTATTATATTTTTTTTTATATCTGATGGCCACTTCAGTGATTTTAGAGTAAGATGGTGCCTGCCCTTTGAAAGTGTCACGAAATTGTTTTATAAAATCTTGAAAAGAAACTGTCTTCGTATTAAGAGATGGTTTGAGAGATGGCTTAACATTTTATTTTGATAGTAAGTTGTTTTTTTTAGTGTAATTTTAAATGTGGCCATATTTGTTAATTTTTAAAAATGTTCCTTAAAAGAAGCAAGCTGTTTAATCATATCTCAGAGGTAACCCTCTTTCGGTACAAATGCTATATACAAAGAAATTTCACTATTACCAAAATACATGATAATGAGCCTTAAATTAAACCCCCATTATTTTTAATAAATAATGTGTTTCTATTACACACGCATTATTAAACCCCCATTATTTTAAAACTTAATAAAACCTCCATTATTTTAAATACAAATTAGGTTTTTATTGAACCGCATTATTAGAACCCCCATTATTTCGAAGAGTTTAGTAAAAAACCCCATTATTTTAAATAAAAAATGTGCGAAAAATCCAGGTTAGATGACTTATGGTTCTTTTTTTTTTCTCTTTTTCTCAGAAACACAATTAAAATTAGCTTTTATTATTTTCCTCCATCCAATTTCTTCATGGCTTATTATTTCAGTTTATATGACAAGGTTTTACAGGTGTTATACATGTGCAATCTATAGCTCTTAGTCGCACGAATATATATATATATATATATATATATATATATTGTGTGTCTGTATATGTGAATGTGTGCATAAAACATTTGCTCACACGATTTATCCTCAAAATAATGTTTTCCAATATTGTATTAATATAGCCAATAACAAAATGTATCAATACAATAGTGTGAGGAGCACGAAACGAGAGAGAGAGAGAGCGATTCGTTATCAATTAGACCGGCTCAATTAACAATTAAAAAACCGGCTCAATTAACAATCTTTGATTTTTCTAATTTATTGTTTAAAATCCTTTGTTTCGTTCTTGTGAGAGCTAATATCAGTGAACGTTTATTAAATAAATAAAAAAAAATTAGATAGCTTATATTTTGTTATTGTTTTTCAGAATCCCATTCTTGATGTGCTTAAATTTCATAATATGTTTGAGAATTAAAAAAAAATTTTCATTGAAATATATTAACATTGTTAAAAGTTATAAATATAATAAACTCTTAGTAGAACTATTTTTCATTATATTGATATTAGCATAAATAAAGGAAAAATTAAATTATCCCATTATAAAGTAGAGGAATTTTTGGAATTTATTGATGAATATAATAGTATTGATGAATATAATATTATTGATGAATATAATAGTATCAGTATAATAGTATTACTGATAATTTATTATTGAAAATTCAGAAATAAGAAATTCGACGTGAAAAAGCGCCAATTTTTGGATATCTTTACCATATATAGATTCTAAAATACGTTCTAAATGATTCAAATTATTTTTATCTATAGATTATCAATAGATTCTCTCTACGTTTTGGTCTGTTTACAGAATGGAAATGGACAATTCATTAGAGCTTAAGAATCTTTCTTCTCAAATCTGAAGGAATTGTAAATTACTGTAATAATTCGATATTTTTTTAAAGTGATCTTGGTATTAAAAAAATTTTAAAGAATTTTATTATAACCCTCTTATATTAAGCTAACTGCAATTATGCTATCTTCTGTAAAAATTCTAAATTGAGCTTCGAAATCAGGAGTAAATAAATAGTAAAAATCTCAAGTTTAACAATGTAAATTATATTATGATTAAAAAAAGTTTTTTTGATACCCGGTTAATATTTAAAATTAATCATTTACGCTTTCCATACTTATTAATCTGTCTAAAATCTCGTTACTAATTAAATTTAGTTTCGAACTATCACTTCTGAATCTAATATTTACTTATTTAAACCTGACTTTTTTTACAGTATTAACATTATTATTAAAGAAGGTTCTTCTTTGATAATTGATAATGAAAAACCTACTTAATACTTTATTAAACACAACTTAATTATATCTATATCGACATTTCAGTTCCAATTTCTCTGTAATGGCATTCCACTTCTCAAACTAATTTTTTTTATTATTATTTTTATAAAATTATGCTTAATAGCAAAATTATTTACTGGGAAATTTCAATTAATCTGCCAGGATGTGGTGCTTTTTTAAATAGTGCATAAAGGCGCTAATTTTTGACTTACGTTTTTTAAAAGTCCTTGGTGGTGTTTTTTTTTATTTGGGGATTGTAAAAAGTACTTAATTTTAAAAAAAAGATATTTTTCTTTGCCGTGTCGATTATCGTTTTAAATTACAAAAAATACATGATTTTCATAATTTTCTCTATAATATTTATGAAAATCTAGTTATATTATCATGATTATGCAAAGTTTTTGAAAATGTTTTTAAATTTTATTGTTTTTATATTTATAAATTAAGAGCCTTAAGCGATAGAAAGAAAATAATTTTTATACCTGCACAGATTCCTATCATGATTTCTTTTTGAAAGTGATTAAAAATATTTTTTGTATGCTTGAAAAGTACTTAGAAAGTGCTTATTTTTTGTTAAAAAATGTTTTTTATTCAAAATATGTAACATCGCAAGGATCTAAAGTTTCAATAACCTTAACCGTGTAGGCTCAGGGGATAGAGCGTTCGCCTTCCCGGCGATACGAATTCCGCACCGGGCTCGCACCGCCCACAGTGCTGACTTAAGATGTCCTCAATGGTAGACGGATCATGGGTACATTGTTATAAATTTCTTTGGACTTAAATATTCAAAAAGAGGAAACTATCTGCATTGTTTTCTTATACGATAAAAAGAATGATGTTAAGTTTAAAATGAACTAATTGCTGGGAAATTTAATATATCTAAAAAGATTTATTTAAATACCTTTGTGATCGAATCGATAGAATTGAAAGAACTTGCCGAAACAAATATGTCCATTTCCAGTAGATATAGGTTAGCCGAATTTCTTAAAATTTGCCAATTCAATACTAAATATCACATAATTATAAAAAATAGTGATGTAAATTTTTAAATGCGTTTTTACATTTTTAACAATGTTCCATTTCTGAAATATTGACGTTTGTCGTAGATACTTTTTTACTGAGGGAGGGGAAGAACGCTTCGGCTGTATTCCAGAACTAGCCAACGAACTCCTTCAATATTCAATTAAATGTTTAACCACCTATTTAAAATTATTCCACCTTTTATTAATTACAAAATTTGAATCATTCACACTACTGTATCATTATCTCGCACAAATACAGATTACAGTTCAATAGAAGGTAACAGAAAAATCGAATGCATTTCTTTATAAGCGCGTCATAACATTGTCTCCCCGTAGTCTCTACCAACGCTTTAATTTCATACTTTGTAACCCGGTAATTGAATAACGAAAATATTTTAAATCATTTTTGCAAATTATTCATAAGTACTTGACAATCTTTCTCCTTTCATGTGTTCCTCTTTTGTTTCATCTATAAAAATGTTTGAGTTCTATTGAAAATTCTATTTGAATTTTTCTGGAATTTTCATGATACTTTCACTTGTTAAAAGCTTGTTTACCAATCAGTCTCTTTCCTTTATAATGTCCCTCATACTATTATATTAATATATTTTGATTTGTTAATACAATACTTGAAAGCACTATGTTTGCGGAAAAAATCGTGTATTTTAATAACTGCATTATACCTTTTCATCTAGGTCATTTTTTTAAATATTCTAGTTTTAAATAATTTTGTCTACTTTAATTCTTTTAAATTTTCAATGTTTTTTTCTCTTTCAAAAGTTTTTTTCTTTTTTCAATATTTTTTTCTTTGCTTTTTTGTGTTATTATATTATATTATTGGCTCTACGTACTTGTAGCAACCGCACAGTAATGAAACTTAATAAATTTTCTAATTTTTTTCGAATATATATATATCTAATTTCCTGTCTTTTAAACTTTACGTGTGTTTAGGATGTTGCTCTATGAGCCTATTTTTATGGATTTAAACAATTATAACAATTTAGCGCCTGGTAAAAAATGTGTTTAATATTTAAATTATTCTTCATGTTGTACCCGGTACGGAGAGCCTAAATCAGAGGGGAACTTCGGATCGACATCCTGCTACTCTGAAAGCAAAAGCGAATGCAAATGATTTTTTGAATTGCTTTCTGTTCCCGAAACTCTACTGTCCTATAAAGCGTGTGATGATAAAAGATGCAAAACTTGCCCTAATATTGACAAAAAACGCACATTTCTTTATAACGTTAGCTCCAAATCTTTTTGTAAAATTAAAAATGTTATTTATATGTTAACCTGTGGTTTCTGTAATATGAAATATGTTGGACAAATCAGTAACTCAAACATTCGAATTAATCAACACCGTTCTGATATTAACAGTAATAAGACTATCAATAACCTGGAATTGAATCATTTTAGAGTACATAAATTTAACAGTGTCAAAATTAATATTTTGGATATTGTAGAAGATTTAGATTTAAGTCTACAGAAAGAAAATTACTACATGCTTTTAAACAAAACATGCAATATTGTCGTATGGGCAAAACATACACACCAACCTTCCAACATACACAGATTAGCTTTAATAACTCCTCAACTTATTTACTTTTTCATATTAAAGATAAGCCTACAAATAGAGGTAAACGGGGTTTAAGAAGTAATAAAAACTCTCATAATAGTGACAAATTAAATATAAATTTTCTTTCTGAAATGGAAAAAGATTTTAATAAACATTATAACATTTAACCAATTAAAGATTTTGTCTTCTTCCTTAAGAATTATGATGTATATAAGTTCTACGATCTTATTATTAACTTCTCTTTTATTAATTTGCATTTCAAAATCCTTTGTTTCGATCTTATAAAAGCCAAAATGAGCAAAATTTCGCCAAATAAAAAGAAAAGTTTAGATAATTTATATTTCGTTATTAACTTTTAAAATCCTATTTTCGATCAGATAATCTTTCACAACATTTTTGAAAATTTTAAAGCTTTATTTCCATTAAAAGATTTTAACATAATTAAGAGTTTTAAGTATAATAAATCTCTTGGTAGAACTATATTTAATTATAATGATATAAGCAAAAATTTAGGGTGTATTAATATATCCGATTATGAATGTCACTGTGAGGAAGAGAAATATTTTGATTTTGTTGATAAACATCATAAACATATTATTACTGGTAATTTAAATATTATAGAAAACTTAGAACTTAAGAATTTAATGATAAAAGGCACAAAATTTAGACCCATTTACCATATATCAATCAATAAAATTCTAAAATACTTTCTTAATGATCTCAATAGTTTTTTTAATAGACATCAAATAGATTCTCTTTACCTTTACCAATCTTTACATATCTTTAGGTATGCTAACAGACTGGAAATGGGGTGTTTATTATTACTTTAAAAACTTTGTTTTCAATAATAAGGATAATTTAAATAAGAGTAACAATCCAACAAATTTTTCTAATATTGTCCAATCAATTAAGCAACTTTAAAAAAATTTTGTAATTACTCCCATAGACAAAGCTAACAATAACTATGCGATATTCTGTAAAAAATTCTATGCTGAACTTTTAAATACGGAATTAGAAAATAGCAAAAATTTTAAACTAAGTAATTTCAATAATAATATTGTCATTTTAAAATTTTAGCCTTTTATAAGAGGTTAAAAATTTAAATTGGCAATGTACAATTTCCTTACTTAATTATCTGTCCTAAATTTCAATTCCTGTAAAATTTAGAACTATCACATGTGGATCTAATACTTATTTAACTAAACCTGGCACCTTTTTTTCTAACTACTTAAATAAAATTATTTACAATATTTCTAAAGAAAGTCTCTCTTGGATTATCACTAATAATCAACCGATTTTAGATTTCATTAAACATAATAAAATTAATTCTATTGCGACTTTTGATTTCCAGGATCTTTTCAATAGAATTCCCCTTTCTAATCTAAAAGATGTCCCTTTGAATTATTACTTTGATTTTAAAAAATATCCTTTGTTGCGATTTTGATCATTGGAAAATTCTGATTAATTTTTGTCTTTTTAGTACTTATCTTTACAATGGAAAGGTTATTTTTCCTCAAATTGATGGAATACTATAAGGATCTAATTATTCATCTCTCTTAGCTAACTTATTTTTGCATTATTATGAAAAAAATTATACTCTTAGTATTAAATTTGTTTTTACATATATTGATGTTTTAATTATCTTTAATTTTCAAGATTTTACGATTTTATTGAATGATATTTACCCTGAGGAATTAATCTTACTTCGAAATCATGATGATAATATTAATTTCAAATTCTTGGATTTGGGTATTATAAAAGTTGAAAATATCTGCTTTGTTGATTTATACGATAAAAGAAATGATTTTAATTTTGATATTAATAAACTAATCTCTTGGAATTCTAATGTTTCTAGGAGCATCTATTTAAATACCACTTTTAATGAAATGAACAGAATTAAATGAATATGTAGTAATATTTATTTATCCAAAAAACACATAGATAAACTCTTTCAAAATGCGATAAAAATAATGGATACCCAACTAAAGTTATAAAATTTTATGTAAAATCATTGAATAAATCGTATATTTTTGTGGATATATTTACTAAACATTTTCTTCGTTAATTTATATTATTTTCCCATGTGCAAATCCATTTCGGGCAAATCCGTGGTCAAAATTATTTACTAAAAAATTCCTTTACAAAAAAATTTCCTTTGTTAATCAATATAATTTTTCCATGTGCAAATCCATTTCGGGCAAATCAGTGGCTAAAATTATCTACTAAAATTTTTTTCTTTGTTATTTTTTATCATTTTTCCATGTGCAAATCCATTTAGGACAAATCCGTGGGTGCAATTATTTACTAAAAATGTATTTATTAATTTTTCCATGTGCAAATCCATTTCGGCAAATCCTTGGCTAAAATCATTTGCAAAACAGGCAATATATGTTTCTCTTTTCTATTTTATATTTTTTCTTAAATATTTATTTTTTAAAATTATTTATGGTCAACGTTTTTAAATTATCCAGAATAATATTACCTTGCGCATATCCATTTCGGGACCATCCTTGGTAACTAACAAATCAATGCACAGCTTAACAAAGTACTTCAGCAATGCAGTAAGAACGGCACTTTAAAACAAAACCCCTCTATTTACACTTAATTTGTGCTTTTGTTTTCATATTTTGTAATCTAGCAATCTTGTTGCGAAAATATTTTTAAATCATTCTTGAAAAATTTCCTGTTTATGTAAGTACATCTGATTTCGCTACTCGCCTTATAGTTTTTGTTTTATATTGTTTTTTCTTTTTCTTTTATTTTATTTTCTCTTTTTACGTGCTATTTTTACTTATTGTGTTCTATTTTATTTGATGTAATTTTTGTAAAAAAAATTTTGAGTGCTCCTCACACTATTGTATTAATATATTTTGCTTTAGCTATATTGATACAATATTAGAAAGCATCCACACTCTTTTTTGCGGATATAATCGTGTGGGCAGATGAAAATGTTATATCTTTTTTTTCGGTTTTTTTAAAAAAAATTTCATTCTTTTCTCTTTTTTTTAATCAGTTGTTTGTTATTCTTTCAATCATTATTTCCCCCTTCCCCCATTTTCATATGTCTATAATTTTCCTTCGTTTTATCTTCATATATATATATATATATATATATATATATATATATATATATATATATATATATATATATATATATATATATCTATATATATATATATATATATATATATATATATATATATATATATATATATATATATATATATATATATATATATATATATATATATATATATATATATATATATATATATATATATATATATATATATATATATATATATATATATATATATATATATATATTTCCGTCATTTTAGAAGTTCAAAAATAGCATGTCTTTTTTACAACCTGTCTTTCAATTTTGATAATTCTTTTTTCTACTCCTTTTTAGAATCTAGTGTTTTCAGCAGATTTGAAGACCGATCCAGAAAAGCTAACTCTGGATCGGCTTAAAGGCTAAAAGCTATAATTATAGTACTAAATGGCAAAAAAAGTATATCAGTATATATTAATTAAAAAAAGGCAGTTTTAATATTTTTTTGTTTATATGTAACCGTTTGATGTACTTTCACACTTATTTCAATTTTTATTAATGTTCCTAAATCAAAAAGCTTGTATAAGCAAAAAAAAAGAAGAAGAAATAAAAGAAATTCTGTTTTGGACGAAACGCATATAGAATTGAAGAAGAATTAGCTTCTTGAACTTGCTAAGGGTAAATTTTATTTTTTCGAAAATAATTAGTTAGCAAATGCTTAAATGGTTGAAGCTCTATATTTGCATTATCGAAGAATATATTAAGTCGATGCTATAATTTGAGTCTTCAGCATTTTCCTTCAGCATGAGTCTGTTTAATATTTCTGTGCCGCAGCTCTATAATAAGAAAAAAACATATGTAAAAATTAACTAAAAAAAAACTGAAATGAAATTTTATATGAATTATTTTTCGTATTTTAAATAATTTTTCGACGGAAAAAACAAGTCTATAATACTGCTTGAATAAATATGTCGACACGACAACGTAGTTTATAAATGATTAGCAAATAAACCATCCCAGCTTGAAACAATTTTAAATTTAACTATCATAGTTAACGAGCATGAAGTTCGTATAGATAGCCTCTTCCTATCGAAATTGGATGCAAAAACATAACAAGTCATCATAAAAAATATTTATAACAAATAAAGGAAGAGGGGAAAGAAATAAAAAAAAATTTGTAATAAAAGCTTATAAAAATATTTTTTTGTAAAAATGCCTATGTTTAATCTTTTGAAAAAAATAAAATTATCATTCAAGCATGTTTGCTGTGTAAGAATAACGGTAAACCAATCAACCTTAGTAAATTATTCAAAAAAGAAAAAAAAAACATTTGCTGCAAGGTTGCTTGCTTTCGGCGCCTTACGTGTCAAAATAAGTTCTTTACTGATTAGTTACTATTCCGTTTCTGGAAACTATAAGCAGAATTATTGTCACAATACTTATATGAAGTAGCTATTTTAATTTATTAAGTACTTATAACCCATTCCCAATGTATTTAGTGTCAGTAAGTCAATAATAGTTCGGAAAAAAAATATTTTATTTTTATTTTTATTTGAATATCTTTTAAATATAGTATCGCAATATTGATATAGTATGTTTGATACAGTAGAGCAACATGCACTAAACTTTAAGAACCATAATTTAATTAATTCTTCAGTGATTTCTGGATAACTAAATACTATTTCTAAAGATCATACAAAATATAAATTTATAATAACATCAAGTGATACTTATACTTACACTTGCTTTTTCTATTCCATCACATGCTTCAGATTTGGTGAAATCAGCACACGTTGACAAAAATACTATAATTTTTTTTAAGAGAAATATATATTTAACGCTAATAATACAAATATATTTTTCTCCGCTTGTGGTTTGATTTATTGATTAACTATCATTAATTTTCAAGATTGTACAATTTTATTGAATAACATTTATCCCGAGGAATTAATGTTGCTCCGTAATCATGATGATAATATTAATTTTAAATTTTTGGATTTGGGCATTAAAAAAGAAGAAAATAACTGCTTTGTTGATTAATACGATAAAATAAATGATTTTGATTTTAATATAAATAAGCTTATTTCATGAAATTCTTATGTTTATGAAAACAACTACTTAAATACCATTTTTAATCAAGTGAATTGAACTAAAATATTATGTAGTTATTATGTACCTATCCAAAGCGCAAATAAACAAACTCTTTCAAAATTGGAAGAAGAAAAAAAACAATACCAAACGAAAGTAATTAAATTCTATATAAAATCATTGAGTTAATTGTATGTGATTATTAATTAATTTACTCAAAACTTCTTTGTTAATTTTTAATTTAACAATGTGAAAATATAATTCGGACAAATCCATGGGTTAAAATCTCTGCAAAACGGGCAAATGATGTTTTCCCCTCTCTCGTTTTTAAATAAAACAATAATCATAGAACCAAAATCATAAAAATTTTATTATTAAGTATCAACCTTCTAAATTATGAAGTTCTTTAAATTATCCAGTATAATATTATTACCTTGCTCACATTCATTTTTGGGCCAATCCATGGTAACTAACAAATCAAACGCGCTTCAGTACTGCAGTAAGAACGAGCCATAAAAAATCTCCTGATCTTTTAGCTCTATTTGTGCTTCTGTTTTTATATTTTGTTATCTGGTAATCCTATTATGAAAATATTTTGAACAATCTTGAAAGTTTTCCGTTGATGTAAGTTCATTTGAATTCGCTACTCGCTTTACAGATTTCGTTTTCTTCTGTTTTTTTAAACGATATATTTTTTACTTAATGTGTTCTATTTTGTTTGAATTTTAATTTTAAAGTGCTTCTCACATTATTGTTTTGATATATTTGGCTTTGGTTATATTGTTAAAATTATACAACCATCTCTCATTGAATAACATATATATATATATATTATATATATATATATATATATATATATATATATATATATATATATATATATATATATATATATATATATATATATATATATATATATATATATATATATATATATATATATATATATATATATATATATATATATATATATATATATATATATATATATATATATATATATATATATATATATATATATATATGTTATTCAATTGGAAGTTCTTTTTTAAGGAAAACTTTTAAGATAATAGATTTTTTTTTTCCAATTGTAAAACTACTACAAGCAACAGAATTTTAACTCATTTATAAAGAAAAATTTTCTTATGAATCATTTAGAATAGAGAATCATAAAAATTAAATAAAATGGCTGATATTATGTGTAAAGATAGGTACTTTTTGAAGGAGAGTTAGAAACTGTTAAATAATTAGGGAAAGAAGAAGAATTCTACAAACTGTGTAACTTAAAAACTGTGTAAAATGGGAAATTTCTAAAATGATTTAGAAACATAAAGATTTAAAAAAAATAACCAAATAAATCAAAGCTATGAAGAAAAATGAATGTATGTTTGTATGTATCTCCTTTATAGACTCCTAAACTATCCGACAGAAAGCGATGAAATTCGGCATACAGATAGTTTGAAGCACGTGGGAGGTCACTGTCAACATTAGAACATTTTACGACAAATCGTTTAAGCAGGAGGAGCGAAAAACCAAGTGAAATTTTCTGATTGGTTAATCGTTAGTGGTAAACGTGTTTCAAAAAAGTTACTTATTTAAAATCAACGGTAATGGAATAGAAAAAAAAATATGTATTCAAAATCAAAAATTAATAGGAAAGTGGTACTAACTCGTTTTGGAGAAACATGAAAAAATATCGCTAATTAGGCTTAATTGAGCCAATTATGCTTATTTAATTAAGGTAATATATGCATATTGAAATAAAAGAAATAAGTAATATAGTAGAAAGCAAACTATCATTGACAACAATGATACTTAATTCATGTTGGTAATATGTATTAATTGAAATAAATACACTGTGGCATGTCTGCGTTTTAAATGCATATGGTGTCAGAAATATATATCGATTTTTATTTTTTCAATGTTACGGTTTTTTTCCTGTTATAGACTTTAGTTTTAAATTTGAATCACTTGAGGAATATTTTTATCAAAATAAAAATAATAGTGCACTATTTTTTTTTCTGATTTCGTTTTTATCGTTCGCATTCTTTATTAAAACCCTCCGCGTGCGCCTTAGTTTTTATACTTTCCGGTCTTAAAATATGGAGCGATATTTTTTATATATTTTTTATCTACATATGTTACGATTCACATCTTCATTAGTTGTTTTTAAATGATGCAAGAATTTTAATAGATTTTACGTTTTCAAAAAATGTATAATATGGCGCCCACTATTTCAGCGTGAAAGGAATTATGAGTGAAAAAATTGATGCGCTATTTTTATTTTCAGGTGAATATAATTGGTAAGCATTTTGTCTCAAAAAATTATACAGAAATTTTGTAATAAGCAGAAAAAAGAAAAGAAAAGCCCTGATTTGTGGAATACTCCGAATCCGAATCACTATTTTCATAATCAAGATATTTTCGTTTTTTATTCCCACATGTAACACCGCTGACACTCGGCAAATCTATATCTTTCAACAATGCTAATCGTGTTAAAGAAAAACAAACAGCAAGCAAACTCACAAATACACAGGGGACAAATATCTATCAAGAGAGGAAGCAAAATTCATGAGACCTCTGGTGCATACCTGCCAACTTTCACTCTTTCCGAGAATGGATTTTCAGAGTGTAAAACAATAAACGAAAAAAACAATAAACGAAAAACAATCAACAACATTTATTGTAAAACAATATTGTAAAACAATATATTGTAAAACAATATTGTAAAACAATATTTTCGTTTATTGTAAAACAATAAACGAAAAACAATCTGACTCAAAAATATATTTATATTTTGATTCCGTTGAAATTCGCTTGAGCAATGATTATTGTGCTTTTATATATTTATTATAATTATTTATATGTAGTGGTGATCAAACTCATTTATAATTATCATTATAATTCAAAAAGTTAATTGGAAAAACCTGAGTATTGCTACCACTTTAAATGTGAAAATAAAATCTTTGGGAAAGTCCGGAAGAGTTGGCAGGTATGCTCTAGTGCCATCCAGCAGCGAAAATAACCATCAAATTATGTTTTTGTTTCTTTCTTTTTTTTTAACCTACACGTAGAAATAGCGGGATCAGTATTGAAACAAGGGAAAAAAATTTCTTCGACTTCGACCCCGCTCAAATCGCAGGAGAACAGTTAAAAAAATATGTTTAATCTCATCGGGATAAGTTAACTGGCTTAATACTTACTACCCCAACTTCTGTTGCATACTGAACAGCTTCTACAAACAGTTCTGCCTTAAAAAGAAAAAGAAATAATTTAGTTTAATTTGGAAACGACAATATTTTTTTAATAAACATTTATAACAATGATTTGAAATCACATTTTTCAAACATAAGTGTTTCTAACACACTTGAAAAATTTTACTTTACTGACTTACGCTGGAATAACCGCCGCAATATGTCCATCTACAAATCATAAAGTTTTCGTGAAGAAAAGTTTTTACCTTTACGATTTTGAAACCGTGAACAACTAGTATGGTTAAAAAAGAAACACGAATACAAAACTGTTCTGTTCCTCAACCATTTGCAACTGGCATGGTTTCAAAACAGTTTTAAAAAAAAACTCTACTGGGCATTGGTCTTTTTGTTAAGTAATAGGCATTAAAGTTACGTTTTAGTTGAGTTGTGTTTTATGAAAAAAACCATGGGATGTGATTTTATAAGTTTATTTGATTGTTTCCTCTCCCGTAAGAGATTGGAATTACAAGTCGTTTTTGTGTTAAGCAGTTTTAAGGTGCTGGCGTCTTTGTGTGAATAGAGTTTTATATTATAATAGTCCACGGTTACAAATAGGGAAGTGCGGGGCACTCTTTAAGTGTTGAAGGGAATAGAAAAAATATAGTGGAGTCAATGCTGGGGCTCGAACCCAGTTGTAATATGTACAAAACTGCAAAAGAACTAATCGGCTTCATTAGGTGAGCTGAGTTGCTGCGATGGTTATTTAACTTCATTAGGTGAAAGGCCGATATTGGTTGTAAAGTGACTGTAAAATGTAGGGAGAATCGGACAAATCTAAATAGGATATATAGACCAATGTGACTATAGGAAATATTGATCTTTTCAAATATATAGACTGATATCGTAAAATAGCAGCAATTTGAAACATTAGTGAACTAAGATTTGTGAATATAGGCCCGATGAGGGCCCAAGTCATTTTGCTGCTAAGGCGGTTTGAGCTTGTCATTCCGCCTTTTGTTGTGGTTAGAAGAAACGTACGATTTCTTGAAGAATTTTGATAAATATTCTGACATTTTCTTTCTAACAAGTGCTAATGAATGGAAAAATGATTGTTTCTTTTGTGTTTACGATATTTACTGCGCAATAAACATTAAATACATAAATAATCTTCCCAAAACCATGAAACAGACATGTGTGTATCTGCCACTACAAAAATACAATCCCAATTCACTAGTATATAAGGCATGTTAACTCGAATCTATGCTGGGGTACCTTTTCACAGAAGAAAATTGACATTGTCGATAACTACTATCCCCACATTGGTGACCTTCGGACATGATGTGAACACGCTTACCTTTTGTAGAAACGCCCACTACGATATGAACACGCTTACCTCGATAGATATTCCACATTGAACGGTTAACTTGCTACATTAGCCACTTCCACGTACTGGTGCTACTCAGTCTCGTATCAATCTCACACAATGTTAGTTTGCATACATTCGACTGCTAATGGCAACACAGAGAGCTACCACGACCGTGAACTTAATACAACACTCTCAATCAGCAAAAAGTACGGTGATCTTAATACAGTTCACCCGGCATCTCACAAAAAAACAGTAATCAATCAACTACTGGTATCCGTTCATTGAACTCTATAACAGATATAATTCTGGTGGGGGAGTAATGTAGTGTATCTGCCACTACAAAAATATAGTCCTAATTCACTAGTGTATGAAACATGCTAATCGATACTATAGTGTGGTACCTTTTCATAGATGAAGCTTGACACTGTAGATACCAACTCACTCCCCGCAGAAATTCACATTACCATGCATTTATTTCACTTCGAATGTATGTCGAAAATGGTTTTACTATATGTTTATTTTTATATTATTTTTGTGAAGAAATTCAGAAGGAACATCGAAGATTACTTGGACCATTTAAAAAGTGGTTGTCTATCAGAAAATGCTCTTGATGACGAAAATTCTGAAGACAAGCGCCGCGTGGTAGCTAAAATTATATGAGCGTTGCAAAAGAATAATAATAAAAATATTTTTTTTAAAATTATCACCAGGAAGAAAAAAGATGTACAAAGATATATTATTTTTTATGCACTTTATACAGTTATTGATATTTTCACCATACTGTTTTGGATTTATTTAATATTATACATTTATGATATGATTTTTTTAAAACATTTTTCCTTCATGAATTATGTAGATCAATTTGTTTTATTTCACAAAAAATAAGAAACCATGCAAAGATGGATTAATAATTATCCTAACAACAATTTTACCTATGCCCCAATTGGGTTTAAAAATGCATCCTAGGTCCTATAAGAACATGCACTGAGGGACCAATATTGCGATTTATTAGACTTTTTAATATTGCTCCTATAATGGCCAATATCGGGCATAAGTTGGCCAATATAGAACCTACGTTTTCTAAATAAAGGATATAAAATATCGGATATAGCAGCATTTATATGATAATGCAATAATTTTTTTAAAACACTTTTCCTTTAATCTATTAGACCATGAATTAGATCAATTTGTTTTAATTCTTAAGCAAATAAAAAAAAATCATCTAAAGGAGGGTTAATAATTACCCTAGCAACAATTTTACCTATTCCGTAGTTGCGTTCAAAATTGCCACAACATGGTTCCTATATTGAGATTTGCAGACTTTTTAATATTGCTCCCGTAATGGCCAATATAGGGCCTAAATTGGCCTTTATAGAACCTATATTTTCTAAATAATGGATATAAAATATTGGGTGGATCTCATAATTTACATAAGACTAATAATGATTGCAAAGTGACTGTAAAATATGGGGTCGTGAATCGGAAAATTCTATCTACTGCCAATATCGGAAAAATAACGACTATTTGAACATTAATTGAGTCAAGATTTATGAATGTTGGCCCAATGATGGTTCAAGTAATTTTTCCTGCTATTGCAAAATTTATTTAATTTATTGAATTAAGTTTTACATAGGATATAAAACAAATCATTTAGTAACTTTGTTACTTTTAAATTACAGTCAATTTGAGTTTCCATGGCCAATTTTACAATTCCAGAAAAAATTTCGTGTTCATGTTAATTAGTTTAAGAGAGGGAAAAATGTATAGACTTGCTTTTGAGCTTAAATAATTTATGTATTTATTTTGATTTCTCCTGAAGTAAAAATTCCAAACCAAAGACGTGAAAGTTACCTTAACGGGGACTCTTTTGTCACCAGGACAATTTTTTTATTATACACTGGTCCTAATTAAATAAATAATCCATTCTTCTCCGTTTGCACTCATTTTGAAATTTTAGTCTAATACTCCATTATTATAAACTATAAAAGTAAATAAAAGCATCATATATTGTAATTTCATGTGATTCGAAAAAAAATCTTCAAAAAGATTTGTTTGAATTACCCACGCTTTCATGATAATTGAAAAATCTTCGTACCAAATCAATTATAAATGTTTAAAATGTTTGTAAAGCAATATTTTAATTTTTTCTCGTTAAATTTCTCTGCTGTAAAATTTCCAGAAAAAAAGTTCAGATATCCTTCATCAGTTTTAACATTTAGTTCCTATTACAACCCCGCAGCTTTAGCGCAAACTGATGTCTAAACAATCAGTAAATTTTTTAAACTATTTCAATAATGGGCATTCCCCGTCTATTTTATGAAATGTCATTGCTTACTCATTTGTGCAATAGACCTTCTTTTTTTATTCACGGGGCATTAATCTTGGATTGCTGCTTCTCTGTCTAACCTGGACCAGTACAATATTTTATCGTTTTTTTTTTCGGCGAAATTTCCAACGACAAAATATTCCGCAAATAAGTTCCGATATTTTTTATTCATTTCCATATTTTTTTCTAATTTCTTCGTGGAGCTTTTTTTCAAGCTGAAGGGATAACTTTGAGAAAAATTTTTCTTGTTTAAATTGATTCAATAATAATTGCTGTCATTCCTTATCTATTTATATTCTATGAATTGACATTACTAAGTCGAATATGCAAGGTACCTCTTTTACTTCATCCATGGCACACCAATCTTGATATAATGCGTTCCAGTTTGGCCAGGACCAGTCCATTGAGAAAAAATCTGCGAAATGCTTCATTGCGTTCACACCATACTTTAAAGAAAAAATAAGAAATATAAAGCTATTGTGAATTTTTACATTTTCAGTAATTTTACAGGAAACCAAAAGAAAAAAGATCTTAAATAATTTTTGTTTATCGGACCCATGCTGTCGTATTTTCATTTACAGAGTGCATAAAAAATGTGCAAACCTGAATAACTTTTTTATTTTATGATTAATGCTTTCACGTTCTTTGACTCAATCTTAATAGGTTAAAGCATCGATCTCAAACATGCTAATTAATAAGTGTAGACAGTATTTTATGCGACGTAATCAGAAACACAAACGTACTTAATCTGTCAGCTAAATATACCTTTCATTTGACGAACTCTGACTTCTTACCTCTAACGTGCAAGGGGGTTGCTGCAATTTAGAAAATATGATCCTCATAGTTTAGTCAGGAGAGCAGTCCGAGAGTTTTACCCCTTAATCATAATATTACTTTTTGTGTATAGCTCGGGAATAAGCTCGGGAATAATTATAAAGAACGTTTATCCAGAGATGATTCAATGCAAACGGATTCCACACAAGCATTGTGGTCAGTGTGAGCCAAGCTTCTGGATTCGTATCGACCAGCCATTGAAGGGATTCGATCGTGGTTTACCTTATTGGGACGCTAGTGCTCTATATTCTGAGCCACCACGGCATTTACAAAAATATTTTTTTATTTTATGACCATCGTTGAATATTCGACTCAATTTTTGGGTTTACGACTATTAATGCTGAACTCCGTAGTCTTGAAATTTTGAACCCAATCCAGAAGACAAGGGAACTCCTGGATCAAGTATTGGGAGAAGTTTGCCTTCATGGAGGTTCTTTTAATGGAAGTACACCACATTTGCGTTTTGGAGTTTACTGATGCATACGCTATTTTTGAATGAAAATTGTTTACATCGGATATGGCGAGAGACATTTCTAAGTAATTATGTTTACAATGGTATGTGCATTGGTATGTTACATTGCTTTTTGTCCCGCATTGGACTGATCGTTAAGCTACGGTTCCCAGCACCGACGTCAAGCGTCACTGGTTGCTGTCAGTGTGCGGGTGGGTGGCCACTTGAGTCAGTCTGCGTAGGGATCCAGGGTGTGCCGCATTGGTCCTCGTTAAACTGTTCTACCGTAAAGTGCCCGACTTCGCACACAGGTTGTCGTGCTACCTAAGCGAGGGTACCATCCTCTCTGCACAAGATCAAAATTGTTATGGCATGTCTTCGGATCATCCTAAGGGATGTTTCCCAGACAGTCGCCAATAGCCCGTTGTGAAACTCTAGTGCGACGTAAATGAACAACTACTACGCTAGATTGGTTTTTAGTTTCTCTCGAATTTTATTATCAATCAACAAAGAATCACCAATTTATTGAGAATTTGATCATAAAATGCAATATATAAAATAGTTTAAATTTGCTTTAATCAACATTGTTCTACGAAATATATAATCATACCTCTTCTGGTGTCAATATGATGCATGAATCCAACTTATCATTAATATCCTTATCTGAAACAAAATGTCTTCAGATTATAAAAAAAAAATAATAATAATAATAATACAAGTGTCATTTTCAAAAATTAACCGATTTCTGTGATTTTATATGAAATAGAAAAAATTAAAATGTTAAAAATATTTTGTTCACTGGATTCAAAACTTTTTGGTTATAATAAGCTTATTAAAAAATATAAGGACAGTGTGGCTGAATGCGACACGATTTTATCTATTGCCATTTAGGTCTAACTTGGTTTTTATGGGATGCATTCACTGAATAACTGGAGGGAGACGATTTCAGTTCCAAACGAATTTTTTTTTTGATGAAATTGAATGACACACCTTTGGCCAATAAAATTGTTACACCAGCAGGGAATGCAAATAACAGAATGATATTTATTGGGCACATACGATTATAGTTGGAAGAAAAAGTAATTAAATTTTCAGGATATTTGGATGTATTGATCCTGAGGAATCAGTACTCAGAGTAGCCTTCCCTTGCAGCAAGTAACAGCAGTTATTCTCCTGGGCATCGATTCGAACAGAGATTAGATAGCATGGACGGGTACAGCATTCCATGCAGCTTCATCATGATGCCTTAATTAATCGATCGTAGTGGCATGGCAGTCGTTCTAAAGCCATTGACCAGATATTTTCAATTGGTGAGAGATCTGGAGAAAGTGCTGGCCAGAGGCAACAGGCGAACATGATCTGTGTCAAAGAAGGTCAGGACAGTGCGTGCAACATGCGGTCGTACATTGTCCTACTGAAACGTAGCGTTATGGGAGCCTCGAAGACAAGACAGAGCAACTGTCCCTAACTCATCTAAAATGTAACGACAGCTGTTCAAAGTGCCGGCAATGCAAACAAAAGGTTATCGAGACGTGTATCCAATAACACCCCATTCCATTACTCCAGGTGATGGGTCCGTATGACGATGTCGAATGCAAGCAGCCAATGGGCATTTTCCACGATGTCACCTAACACGGATGCGGCCATCATGATGCTGTATACAGAAGCTGGATTCTTCTGAAAGACGACGTCAAGCCATTCCTGCGTCCTGGTTCGTCGTTGATCACACCATTGGAGGAGCTCCTGCGTGTTATGCTGCGTCAAGGGTAGCCGAGGCCATGGTTGCCGTGCTGACAGTCCATGCTGCTGCAAACGTTGTCGAACTGTTCGTGCAGACACTTGTTGTATTGCAAATGATCCTATTTGATGACTCAGGGTTCGTGACGTAGCTGTGTGATCCCTTAAGGCCATGTGGATAACATGTCTGTCTTCTCGGCTGTTAATAATAGGGGGCCACTGAGATCCTACACGGTGTTCATATGATCGTCATGAACCCATCGATTCCATATTCTGCTAACAGTCATCAGATCTCGAACAACGCGAGAAGCAATACTTCGGTATGATAAACCGCAATCCCGATAGGCCACAATTTTTCCTCGATGACACTCAGACACGTGCTGGTTCTTACACGAGACATAACAAACACTTTTTAACCCCAAAACAACGCTCAAATTCAATTTCTGAATGAGAAACGTACTGTCAAATCTCTTGTTTTATACACATTGTAGGTGTTGCTACCTCCACCTCCTTTGAATGAATGCGCTGATAAGCTTCAAAATGTTTCAACTGCTCCCTATATTTTGAGATTTGTAAACTCGAATCAGTAGATAAAAGGTATGTTTTTTCAGGGAAAGTATAATTTTGTGTCTGATTATGTTACTAAAAATATCGTCTGCACTTATTAATCAGAATATTGTAAATAAAACCCTCGAGTCATAAGGATTGAGTCTTAGACGGTTAAAATCCTATCATTAAATCAAAAGTTATTTAGAGTAATCTGTTTATTTATTTTCGCAATGAACATGCATATATTTTGTGTACATACATACAGACATTGATTGGAAATGCAATGTACCTGGATGTATGTGCACGATGAATGTGCCAACGTACATTTTATGTGCCTGCATACATGTATATTCTATGTAGCGTGCTAAAACAAACGGACCATCCTGAAGGACTTTTGATCTAAAGATCGTATTTTCACGTTCAAGGACTCAAATGTATAGGGAGGGTGGCCTCAATTTATTAGTGCAAACGATATTCTAAGTTACGAAATCAAACTTAAAAATAATATAATAAACGTATTGAATAAACGTACCTTTTTTACGATTGTTTCGGATTTCTGACATCCACAGAATGGGGGATAGCCGCAATCTGGGAATTAAGATCCGAATAGTTTGGTCATTGGAGAGCTCGAAGGGTTTGACACCTTAATGTTAATTTTATTTTTTTGCGTATTACGCAAAATCTCGAGAGTTTTTTAAACGAGTTGAAAACTTTTTTCAGACAATTCTAAAATTCCTTTTTCCAAGGATAATTAATTTCATGCAAAAAATATATTTTAGTAAATATTTATTATTTTTTATAAAAATGATAGGAAAAATTTTCCGTTTTAAGGCACACCATTTTTTGCACCATTTTAAAAAATGTAATTACACATGGCAAAAAACAAAATCCGAGCGAAATTGTTTGAATAGTTTTGAGATGTAAAATTATTTTCATAAAAAGGATTCAAAAAATTACATACCTTCAAAAATTATCATATAAAATAGTAAAAAAAATAATAAATATTTAATATAGGTTATTTTTTGCGTGAAACTATGTTTGGATAAACGAATTTTATAATTAATTTTTTTAAACTTCTCGTGATGTAACAAAATGCGCAAGAAAAATAATTAACATTAGAGGGGTCCAAACTTTATAGCGTTCTCCTGTCCAAACTATTTGGACCATATTATCCAGATTGCGGCTATCCCTACATTTTGAGAGTCAGAATTTCGAATCCGTCGAGAAACCGGTAAATTTATTCTGAGAAAGTACGTTTTCGTGTCTGATTTTAAAACTTAAAATATCGTCTGCCCTTATTAATTAGAATATTTGAAATCTCCCCCTCGAGGCATTAAAATTGAGTTAAAGAACGTGAAATCCCAATCATTAGAACACGAGCTATTCTGAGTCTTCAGTTTCTTTTTGTGCACTGTACGTACAATGTTTGCATGTTCGCTTATTCAATAGTACCATTATATACATGTACGCATGTACACGCATTTTATGTGCATGCAATTATATGTGTGCTTATAATGTCCATATATACAACGCATGTTTGTATCATAAGACAAAATTTAATAAACTGTAGTTCAAAATGAAATTTATGGAAAATCCGTGATCATTTCGAGCTTACTTTTAAAAAATACAAAAACTACAAAGAAAATTATTTAAAGAGTTTTAAACTTTCAAGATCTTCAAATCAGACTTTTTTTATTGGTTGCAAAATACGATTCACTACAAAACCATCAAAAAAACATTCGCGCATTTTTCCACGCATGTGCAGTATTAAAGATCTACTTTATCTTAAATGTTCACATCTTTTTCTGTTTTTAACGAATTTTTTCCGCAAATTAAAACAACAATTTTGCAATTAATTTTAAATTGCTCCAAATATTTTGTTGAATTTCATTCAACATTTTTTAAGTTATACCAAAAAAATTTGTTTTCATAAATAAAAAAACATACTTTTTATAAATAAAAATATCTAGATTTTCATAAATGCTTAGACTAAGTTTATGAAACTTATTGCAGTTTATTGCAAATAACAACTTATTTAATCGACACTAGTTACACGCTTGTTGCTTGATTTTATGGCATGAGGTGTTGTTGTATTAGTTTTTTTTCGTAGCGTATTGCCGGTTCCTCAAACCTGTGAAGGTGATAAACCTTACTGCTAATTTTGAAAAATTGCATGAAACTCTAAAATTTCAAAATAATTCTCGAGAAATTTCTTGCGAAATTTTGAAAAAAATAAATTTCTAAGACTGAAAGTGTCTCTTCTATCATCAAAGGAGCTAATTTTCTCCTGATAGCGGATCAAAATTTTCTTGTGTCTTTTAACATATGATTCTTGATTTAAGAAAATCGATTTACATGTTTTTAACTCAGCACTATTTCTAAATAATTCTGAAACGCCAATTTGTTACAATTAAGCCGTGTTGACTCTTTGAAAAAGTTCGCAAAATTAACCGCCAGTCTGAAAATTTAGTTACCATTTTTGAAAATATTTTTTTGAATCCGGAGCAGTTGGTATCTCTGCAGTATTTTTGGGTAGTGTATATTATACGCTGAAAAAAAAACATGGTGGAATAACCACGCAAATTTGGTGTTGAAAAACTCTAAAAAATGTTATTTCAAGTAAATACCAAATTGAGCGTTCGTAAACGTTTTAAAGGGTGCCGTTAAATCTAAACATTCATTGATGAAGCTTACGCCAAGGCTTAACTTTTTTTTCGGCTTTGAAAGCTTCGTAAATTCTGGAAAATAAAAAGTAAATTAGGATCTTATTTGAGTTAAATAATCGAAGAGGGAAGACTTCGGTGACATATAATGAGTGAAGTTATAAAATTAAAACATTATTTCTAATATGAATGTTTTTTTTAAAATTTTCGCTCTATGATGCCGAACATCAAAAATAGACCAGGCTTAACTATTGCGGACTGTGTACACTCAGCAAAAAAAAAAAATACCCTGAATAACTTTCATTCTTAGATCTTTTCACGAACTAAGTGTCAATCTTAATGGTTCATGGGGGTGACCTCAAATATGCTAATTAATTAGTGCTAACTAATAATTAAGTTTCAAAAACAGACTCAAAAACGCACTTTCTTTGAATAAACACATATTTTTTTTTACATATTTGGAATTCTGACCCATTAAGTAGACAAAATTTTGAAAAAATATGGACGTAAATAGGGTGGCAATAAAGGTCTTTATATTTGACGATATTTCAAAAAACAGCCAAGAAAAATCGCTGCCGCAAGTGAATATTTTAAGACATTCCATTGACGGTTAGTCCAACTTCTCTCAAGGTCGTAAAAACATTTTCTAAGTGTTTAATGTGATCTGACCATGTTTTTGAAAACACTGCCACATCGTCGATGCAAGATCGACAGTATTTCTGATGAGAGCTCAACACTTGGTTCATAGATTTTTGAAATGTGCTACCCGCATTTTTCATTCCGAATATTAGAACTTTCCACAGATAATGTCCAGTATGGGTAACGAAAGCTGTAAAGTGTTTTGATTGTTCTTCCATAGGGATTTGCCAGTACCCTTTTGTGAGGTCTAAGACTGATACAAAATGAGCTTTGCCTATCTCGTATATTAAATACATCGCATGCTTCATTCGATATGCATCAGATATTGTATAACTGTTCAAGAGTCTAAAGTCTATGCACAACATAATGCTTCCATCTTTCTTCGCAACACACACCAGAGAATGCGCCCAATCACTATCACTCGGTTCTATCAAGTCCATTTCCAGTAATTCTTTAATTTGACAATCAACTTCTTTCTGGAGGGAAATAGGCACTCTATATGATTGTAATAGTTTCGATGAACAATCTGCAGTAACTTTAACAGAGTGTCCTCTCACTTCGGATTTTCCAGGACGCTTACAAAATATATCTTTTTATTTTCGTAGCAGACTTTTCAACTGGTATTCCTGTTGGTCATTCAAGGTATTAGTCATTTGTTTTAATTCAATGTCATTATTTTTATTCAAGGTGGTTTCTTTGTCCGTTGGAGTATAATACAATTCCCCAAAATCGCTATCTTGATCAAATATAATTCCAAATTGTTCAACTCTAGCTATATAAGGTCTCAATTTATTTACATGTAATTCTCTTGTACTACCATCCTCCATTTCCACTAAACAGGAGTGAAATCTAGCGAGCTTGACTACTTTGGCAGGTCCTATCCACTTATTAAGCAATTTATGAGTTGATGAAGATATAAGAATCAGCCCTTCCTCGATATTTCTGATTTTTAGAACTATTTTCTGATGCTATTAAGTGGGCATCTTGCAGTTTCCTTCGCAATTGTTTCAAGTGATCTTCAGCAGAGCGAGCAGCATTAGTAGGAATTCCTCTTTCACCAGTCCGAAATTCTTTCAAAATGGCTAGTGGTCCAGTAGGTAACCTTCCATAAGCCAATTGATATGGCGACCCTCCAGTGTTTCATGAGGTATTTCTCTGTATGCAAAAAGTAAGCAAGGAGCATTCCATCCTTTCCCATATTCTTGGATATTTTTGCTCAACATGTTTTTCAGAGTTCTATTCCATCTTTCAACTGCTCCCATACTCTCAGGATGACCTGGAGTCGAAAATCTAGGAGAGACTCCCAGTATGTCATGAAAAGCTTCATTTAACTGTGCTGTAAAATTTGTTCCTTGGTCAGTACATATAGTCTTGGGGAAACCAGTTTGACAGAAAATCTTGACATCAGCACATCGCAAGTAATATGTTTCATATTTCTTTGCAGTAATATGTTTCACCCGTATGGCTTCCGCCCATCTTGAACTCAGATCAATAGCACATATGATGTACGAGTGTCGTCTTTTAGATTGGGGCTCTAAAGGTCCAATACAATACACGCTCCAAACCTCAAATGGATTATTAGGCCTTACAATTGGCTGTATAGGAATTTTATTATATGCAGCACGACTACGCCACTAAAACTTGCAGGTTCTTTTTCAAATTTTCATGATGTGAAATAATTTTCTCACTAAACCTTTTCGGTATAAAACAAATTTATTTAAACACATAATTATGCCACAGCACAAACATAAAAGGAAGTATATAGAAATAATAGTAAATAACATCGTCAAAAACGATTCGCTCCTTCCCACGACATTCTAATCCTTTCTACACCAAGCTAATCAAAAGAGAGATATTTTTTTAAAATTAATTCTTAAGTTTTGCTTGTATCTCGTAGAGCCATCTTGTGGTGGCAAGCCTTACACTTGGTTGCTAAGAAACCAAGCTCTGACTGTAAAAAAAAATAAATTTAAATAATGTTTTGTGATTTCTCAGAGAGGTTTAAATAATAGTTGATAGATAATATCTCGAAGTTTCTAGGCAATAGACAATTTTTAACAATATTCTATCCAAAAAGCAAATTTTTTTTTTTACTTTAATCTCCTTTGAAAAAAAAAATTGAATCTATTTATGAAATATTTATGATTTTCTAATCTTTTAGAATTTAAGTACATAAACTTTTTATCTGACATTATTTAGATTATGTTTTTTTTCTATATTTATTCGAGGATTTCATACTAAAATCAATGTGATTGGACGAGAATATAAACGGTAGTCGATTATTTGACAAAATGTATTATTTTGTGTGAATGATTTAACAAACTAGCCAATGAAACTATTGTAAAAAGCATGTGTACTAGGGCGTATCGAAAAAATCAAAATTTCTTAGATCTTTTCGCGATAGTGCGGAAAAGATGTGAACACCCATCATTAAAAATTGTGCGGAATATCAAAACTCTGGGTCAATATCTTCTGTCGCCTCAGGAGGCCGAAAGTTCCGAAAATCGGACTAAAAATCATTAAAATAAAAATAAAAAAATGAACAAACCCATATTTCGTTTATCGGTTTGGGGTAGTGTTTACTAGTTGCTATTCTATAACAAATACAACCATAAAAAATTTTAGAATTATATTTTAATATCTTCTGCCGCCTCATCGCCACAAAATTTTGGAAAATGAAGGCAAAAAATGTAAGTAAATAAGCTTCACACTTACCTCGTTTTAATGGGAAGAGAGACTTTATTTTACCTCTTAAACATACAAATGACAAAAGCATTACTGCTTGTAATCATTTTTTGTCTCAAATTTCGACATATGTTTTCTGGATTCCAGTGTCGCTCTAATAAATCTATCCCTGCTCAGTGGCCCAACAGTTTTTCCCGAAGCTGCTGTAACTAGTTTCACAATCCGCTCCACTACTTGTGTGTGTGAAGGAAATTTAATAAAGTTCCAGGTGTCCATTGGCATACCGTCCCTTATCATCTTCAGAAGTTCTTGAGAACTGATCTCTCTGAGAGCGGGAGAACACATAACAAGCTTGCCAGTCAATGAGATCTACATAGTCTGCTGCTCCAAAGTTAAGAGCAGGAATAACGAATCTTCGAACACAATTTCCTTCTGGGCTAACTTCCCTTGCCTTAATAATCCACCGAGTTGCAAGGGTCCTAATATGGCACCCCTCATCCGTTAACCAAAAGCATGTTTTCTGGAGCTGCAAAGTAAGCGTTGCGAAAAATAATTGGCTTGATTACGTCACGATACTTTTTAGGCAAGTAGCGAGATGAATTGCCACAGGTGTCTAGTACCGTCTTTTATGGAATGATGAATCTTTATTCGGAACCATGAGGGTGCGTAGACTCTTAGAATGAATACAACTAAAGTTAGCAACTCGTTTGATGGGTCTAATGTAGATATATATCAATAGATATGTAGATATAACTCATGTCATACCTCATACCTGATGTAGATATGTAGATATACCTCAGTATTCGATTAGCAGTTGGTAGCCAGTGAGCCGAATTCAATGTTCATGGTTCCCAGTTAGCTAGATCTGAACATCAAACGCCAGAACTAATGGCGGTGCAAATGCTTAATAAGTATCTCTGATCTGAACTGAGAGTGGTGGGATCAATACCTGGCATCTCGCATTCAATGCTTTTAGAAGCAACAATTGAAAGCTTTTCGCATCCTTTGAGGCTCCGTCCAATGTCTCGGGTGAAAGATGTGGGCTCAGATGACTTGCCGTCAATGGACTCAAATAGGCGTCGTAATGGCAACTCGTTGAAATGAAGTAAGCAGATAATCCATTGCACTGCTCTCTGAAGTTTCAATTCAAGCCTGCGAATTACATCATTAAACACTTCTGTGTTCACTACGGTGCCGTCACACCCGAGAACAAAAAGGTTACTAAAATCATCCAATAAATCACCTGTTACAATCAAATGTTATTAGATATATGAAGACTAGATCCACTTACAGGCGTAACATGTCCCATATGTGCGTTGAATCAGGCTCCGATAGAATACAGTAATAAGCTTTTACAATTGTTCTTTGGAACTGCTTGCCCTCGTATGTTTCTGATGTTAAAGTTTTGTCATGTCGTCTATCAAAAAAAAAGGCCATATATAGTGGAACGATTTTCATTTGATTTTGAGACAATTTCTTTGTATATTCTCGATTTTTCCCTCCAAATTTATTTTTGTCTCTAACGAGGCTGGTATGTGAATCCGATATTAAACCCAAATCTTTCAGAACACACCATGCTATAGCAGCCGTGGTTCTGTTGGATACACCATATCTTTGACTGACAAGAACTGTCAAAATAGGGTTCAAAATAAGGTTGTTCTACTTTTTTTGGCAGAGCGCCAAATCCAGTATGTCTCGATTGTGCATTGTGCAAACAGTAAACAGTTATACAAAAAAGTACCAAAGTGCGTCGAAATTTCCAAAATTAGATGCCGATGAGGCGGCAGAAGATATTAATCTGTAATTCTAAAATTTTTAATAATTGTTGCTTTTAAAATATTGAAACTTTTAAGTGGTACCTCAAACCAATCAACAAAATCTGTGGTTATGTATTAATTTTTGTATTTTAATCATTTTCTCAACTAACTCATTTTCTCAATCAACTAGTAAACACTACCCCAAACCGATAAACGAAATATGGGTTTGTTCAGTTTTTTATTTTTATTTTAATGATTTTTAGTCCGATTTTTGGAACTTTACGCCCATTGAGGCAACAGAAGATATCAACCCAGAGTTTTAAGATTCCGCTCATTTTTTAATAATAGGAATTTACATCTTTTCCGCACTACCGCAGAAAGATCTAAGAAATTTCGATTTTTTCGATACGCCCTAAATGTATACATTTTAGTTACATAACAAAGATAGATATAATTTCATAAAAAGATTTATATAAATCTGTCAATTGTATAAAACAATTATCTAAGTGCTAATCATTTCAGTTATATCAAGTCTAATTCAACTTCATATTGTTATTATTTCTGCTAAGATTGTATATTTAATTAATAAATAAATTTTATTTAAAGAAAGATGGTGTAAATGCATCCTAATTTAAATTTATAAGCATTCTTAGTTTAATATCCAACTTAATATTGTATCGCAAAAATAATTTTACTGGCTTTTATGTTTATCATATCTTACAGTAATTATAAATTCAATGTTATGGAATGATGACAGAAATAGTGGAGTCTATTTTACGCCAAATAATATAAAAGGTCATTGCTGGAGCTCCTCTACACCAAAACCTATCATTGCTTCTTGATGTAGTGAAATCCTTAGTGGAACACCACTTTGTAAAGAAGTTGATACCCTTTCAAGATACACGGAAATATTTTACAGGGTAGAAGTTGATGGAACAAAATAACTTAAAACAAATTTATTCGATACATTAAACCTATAAATATTTTCAGCATAAAGTAATTAATCTGTCTAAAAAAAACAATTTTTTTCCTATAAAAAGACCAAAGAGTTTGGCGAACAAAGGAAGTAAGGTATAAAACATCTTTGAGTTAAAGTTAAATTTTTTTCCACTTTCAAACTGCTCATGAGGAGTGGGTAACAGAAATATGTAATCGAAGGAAAATTATGTAACATTCAAATCATTAGAAAAATCATTCTGCTATCAGTCCTCAACTCAGCTTTAAATACGAAAAAAACTAGGTGCTGTTACGCGTAGATTTAAAAATATTCTTACCCCTTGATATGCACTTTATCCATTTTAAGCAAGTTCTTAAGTGCTCACCGTTACCCACGTCAACTGGATCTGAAGGTATATTAATACCACGCACAATATTCAAAACAGCAGCAGTAAACAAAAAAATAAAAAGCATGTTAACCGCAATAGTTTATACAGCCTTACTTAGCATCTTACCTATCAAAACTGCTTTAAATACATAAAATTAGCTGTTTAAACAAGGAAATTATTTTTGGAACGCAGTGCTGATTGACTGAATAGTTATGTTTAATATAAAACATTGCAATGCTCCCGTGATTGCGGTCTCTATTTCCCTGTTCTTTGTTTGGATCCTTGGATTTCAAAGAAAAATCTGAAGAAAAAATTCTGAACAACTTACATTTGTGTTACATTTTAGTCAAAATATAATGTATTGTACTTTGTTTAAGCTTTTTAAAGTTATAGATAATGACATATTTTTCCCTTTAATTCCATTTCCTTTTATTACAATCACAACATTTGTTTTTTTTATTTACAATGTTAAACATATTTTATGTTACAGTTTATCTTTCAGTTTCCTTATTCCTTTCTTTTACAAATATTTTTTTTTAAAATACTTACCGGAGAATTTTTAAACAATACAAACTTCAGATATCGCATGATCAAAGAGGGCATGATCAAAGATTTTGGTAAATATGTAGATTTTCAAGCGTTTCGAAAGTTAAAGTCAGCCATTTAAAAATCCAGACAACATGTAAGTATAAACGAATATTGCATATATAACAGTTTATTTTTACCTTTTCATGTGGATTTTAGAAGTAGATTTATTATTTGTTTCGCAATTTCAGTTCTTGGATGTTTAGAGAAATTTTTCAGATTTTAAAAAATTGGACAGTAGAACCAATTAGAATTTCGTAGTGTTATTCAGTACTGAGAGTTTTTTTTTTTTCATTCACCTCGTATGAAGAACGGTTATTAAGCATAATTTGAGTGGTACAATTTACATAATTAGTAAAATTTTTTGAATTCAGAAAAGGAAATTTGTGTGATAAATACTTTATTTTAAGGATTAATTCGGTTATAATGTATGCATTAAAAAGATCGGTATTTTAGAAAAACATTTGGAAATCCGATAATAACCTCTTAAAACAAGATCGAAAAGTCAATTAGATTAACTATAAACTGGACACAAATAAAGAGCTTTAAAATTGATTATCAAAATTTGAAATTCACGCATTATAATTTTGTCGAAATAAAAATGTTGGGATTTTTAAAATTTCGTTGGTCAGAAATATGTCGCGATAATTACCGAAAAAAGCAAATGAAAAACTACATTGATTTATTAGATTTGACTCGAGAAAAAAGGCGCAATTCAAAATTTCTAATATTTTTTTTTATTTTCCCAAAAAATTATAAATTTTCTTATTATATTCTGGGGCGCTACCGTGGGCCGCAAATTGGGCACCCTTATCACTGTGTATCATTTCTGGATCATACGCCCCTCCCCTCGGACCACGGCGGTAACGGGTTTATTATTTATAATGAGGGTTTATTATTTATTAGTGGATTTATTATTACACACATTTAGCGGGTTTATTATAAGACATTATGTATAACCCTTAGATCAAAAGGTATTGAGTGCAGTTTTTTTGAGATCGCTCACTATATATTAAACTTAAAGCTTAATTTGATTGAAAACTTTAATACTTAACCGTAATTTTTAAAATTTATCACTTTATTTTAGCTACGTATTTTTACATAGTTAGAGATGGTAGTTTTCAAAATTAATAATATTAGCGTTTTAATAAAATTAACTAGAAAAATCACTAGTCATTTTGGTTGAAGTTGTGGAAATATTTTAATTATTATTTTTTGTATAATTAATATTTGTGATTTTCCTGCGTTGACTGCAGTTTTCCATATTAAGCACCAGTCTTCTATTTCGTATATATGGTCCTGTAGTTTTTGAAGAGCATGATTTGAGTTTCTTTATTTAAAAATAATATCGGTGTCATCTGCGTAATAGGCTGTTTTGCTGTTATAATCGGCTTTGTTTATAGGAAAATCATAAGTATATAATATGTATAAAATCGGTCCCAGAATGCTGCCATGAGGTACTGCGATGTTTCTCTTAGTAGACTTTTTGTTTTGGATGGTGACTTGAAATGTTCCATTAGAAAGATAACTGGATAGAAGTTTGATTATGCCTGGCGGAAAATTCAGCTGAATGAGTTTATATATTGTGCACCTATTATCTTTATAAAATTCTTTGGATATGTCGATCATCAGGAAGGCTATTATTTCTTCATTTATGATTGCTCTGCCAGTATAGTCTATTATTCGGAGTAACTGTTTGGTGGTATCTAGTTTTTTCCGGTATCCATACTGCTTGTAGGGAAGAGCTGTAAGTAGTGGGTTTATTATGTTGTAGATGATTTTTTCGTATATTTTTCCAAGTATGTTAAGTAGACTGATTGGGTGATAACTCTCAGGGCAACTTGGGTTCTTGTTTTTCTTGAGAAATAGAATGACTGATACCTTTTTCCAGATTTGTGGGTAGTAATTGTAAGCAAGGCAGACATTAAAAATATGCGTGATTTTGCAAATGTAGTTGTTAGGTAATAGTTTAATCATTTTATTCTATATCCCGTCCTCACCTGGAACTTTATTGTTTTTAAGTTTTTGTATGATGCTGCTAACTTCTTGATTGATGGCTGAATTTATTGTTTCTGAGTTGAGGAGGTCAGTTTGAAAATTATTAACTTCTTCGGTGATGCTGTTGTGATGATTTTGGCCAGAGTTTATATTTGATGAAAATTAATTTTGAAGTGAATCTGCGAATGTTTCGTATTTTGCTGCTATTGTGTAAGCTGCGCCAGATGGTCTATTTATTGGTCTGTCTATTTGAGCAGTTGTTTTCAGTTCCTTGGCCATTTTCCATGTAGAGTTGTCAGTGGTACAGAGGGAGAGACTTTTGCTTGCCACAGTTGTTTTTTTTTATATTTTTACTATGTTTTTGAATTTGATTATTGAGTTATTTTATTTCGTCTAGGTGTGCTGGGTCGTAAGTTCTATTTCCTGTGCGAGTTCCTTAATCTTATTATGTTCTTTATTTCAGGTGATAATCTGTAATGATGGGTAGTATGCTTGTTTTCTGTGGAAGCATTTTTAAAAGCATCTGTTTTTTCATTCTGAATTTGCTGTATATATTTTTCTATTGCAGTTTCGTTATCCAAGGATCGTAGGTCTGCTCCATTGATTGTAAGAATATTTTGATAATGGTTCCAGTCAGTTTTATAATTTAGTTTTTCAGATAGTTATATGGTTTCCCCGACGAACAGTTGAAGTGACAGATGATCTGATGAGAAATTTTTATGAGCGCAGGTGACCATGGGGACTTGCATGTTTGTTATTGCGAAATATCGTATGCCCGGTCTATGGTTAATCAGATTCGGAATGTAAGTTGGAGATACTGCTACTGTTAATTGATATTTTCTGATAAGATCATTCAATTTAGCTGCACTGTGGTCGAAGTTGTTGCACCCCAGTATTGGATGCTTGGAATTAAAGTCGCCTGCAACTATTGTATCTATGTCAGCTGGAAATTGGTGCAGCATATACTCTTTTGGTTCGTGCGCCTGTAAACTCTACATTCAATCAATCAATCAATTGGCTGGAAATAGGAGAATCATATCATTATCTGTTAGTTTATTTTTTGGATAATCGCAATTACCTGTAATTTCGATGTTCTTGTTTCTGTAGATTAATAAAATTGAAATTTGCTCATATCCATTGTCATCTTTTGAGTTATATTCTGTTGTTAATAAGTTGTTTTTTGCAAGAAGTGCTACGTCGCTCCCTCTGTACCTTCTATCACATTTGTAAATTGTATAGTAATCTGTTTTAAGATTCTGAGTTGCATTTAAATGGGTTTCTGTTATTATGAATATATCAGGATTGTGTTCTATTATAAAGTTTTTTAGTTCATGCTGTTTTTCGATTAGGCCATTAGTCATCTGTGTACCTTTTCTCGGTGTGAATCCATATAATATGAGGTTTTGTTTCACTTGTTCTTCTGTAATTTCTACCAGAATACCTTTAATGACAACTCAGATTGGTTTTTCATCATTTAATTGGAAAATATGATATTTAATTTGTAAGTCATTTAGTATATCTATGGCACGACGCCTCATATCAATTTCGAAAAAATGTAATTTTAAATATTCTCCTGAGTGGTTACCTTCAAAACTGGTCTTTTGCTGGTTTTTAAGTTTCTTTCTTAGGTTTAATCATTGTACGCTATTATCTCTTATTATTATCGGCGGAATCCTTGTTTTGCTTGCTCTCTGGTATTGGAAATTTGTTGTTTCTTCCATTGCTTCTTCTTCTGCGACGTCATTAGGTTGGTTTAGTTCAGCGTTTCTCAACCTTTCAGTATTCGCGGCCCAGTTTTCAATCATAATTTTCATCGCGCCCCCCACTTGCAGTAAAATGTATGCAACAATAATGTATATTGAGTATTTTTAATTCTGTCTTTAAATTATTTTTAACTAACTACCAAAACAAAAGTAAAGTAAAAATCAGCAGCAATTGAGATTGCAGAAACTATGTTTGGAGTTAATTTTTCAAAACAATTACAGTCCATACATCTTTTCTGCTCTTTGTAATGACATGGGTTCAGTACATTCAGAGTTACTATTTAAATGTGAGGCAAGATGTTTATCACGTGAGAAATTTTTGCAACGTGCTCATGAATTAAGAGAAGAAATCGTCATTTTCTTAGAAGATAACAGACCGGAAACCAGGAATTTACACTATTGTTTATTTGCGATGAAATTGAGATACTTGGTCGTCATATTCGAGAAATTAAATAACTTGAATCTTAAACTCCAAGGAGCAAATACACATATGTTGGATACGAGTGATGAAGTTTATGCTTTTTGTAGAAAATTAGAATTGTGGGGCAGAAATGTAAAGCAAAAAAACCTAACAATGCTTGCAAATGTGGATAATTGTACTAAAACTTATAAGGCTGAAGAAGAATATATGAAAGTTACGTTTGTAACCATTGAAAATCATTTAGCCATGATGGCAAAGAATTTCAAAAAGTATTTTCCTGCTCATGACAAACTGCTATCAAGTTACGAGTGGGTTCGGAATCCATTTCATAAGACTCCCGAAGGACTCTCAATTGATGAAGAAGAAAACTTCATAGACTTCACGACAAGTGGCGAAACTGAAATGCAATTTAGTAATAAATCACTATTTGAATTTTGGTAGGAGGGGGATTTTTCTGCACTGAAACAAAGGGCATTTCGCATTCTATTACCGTTTTCAATATCCTACTTTTGTGAAACTGGATTTTCTGCTGTGGCTTCTTTGAAGACAAAATATAGATCACGGCTAAATATAGAAACAGGACTGACAGTGGCTATTTCTAATATTAAGCCTCACCTCAAAAAGCTTTGCTCTGCAGGACAGACCCAAGGAAGTCACTAAAAATTATTAATTTTTTTTAAAAATTTAGTATGTTTGATTAAGTAAGGTGGGTAAGCCAAAGGTGGCCAGTGCTCCTAACGTAGCCCCCCCCCCAAAGTAAAAAGAAATTTATTTTGAATCATAAGATGTCCCTTCTGCATTGTAAATCTTGTATCTGAGGTGCACGAGGCTGAATTGGAAGATATTTCCTTGAATGGCCTCCATTGTATGAAGTGATTTAATTATTTGCAGTTGTCGTTCTAATTTCCAGGTGAGAAGATAATGTGTTTAAATTCTTAGAGCTTTGAGTTATAATATGTTTTCTGAAAGTTTATTTCTTTTTCCTTAATCACATTACTTTAATTCGAATTAATCTATCAGATTAATAGTTTTATGTCGTGCAAATGGTAAGAGAGACCTTATGTATTTTCCCAAGTGGCGCGACACTCGGGCCACCTTCGGAAGCAAGCGTGAAATCTATTAAAGAGTTAATTATAAATCATTACGTAGCATATTATTTCTCAAAAAGGAATGCTTGAATTAAATGCCAATTGATTTATTTCATTTCAAGCAAATGTGGAACTTTGGTATTTTTTAAATTTTTATAATATTTTGACGTTCTCTGCACTTTAGTAGACTTTGTGATATTTTGTTTCAAGTTTTCTGTTTTGTTTGCATTTTAAAGTCATTTTTCAGGTATTTTTTTATTTTTTGTGGTAGTTAAGAGTGTTTTTGTGGTCGATTCTGGTATTTTCTTGCAAATTTGGGTATTTTTAGATTAGTTATGGGTTTAGTTAGTTAACTCTAGTATGGTTATTTAACTCTTACTTGTTGGCTAATCCTTCTGAAAACATTTACTCAATAATTCTTGATTAATTCTAATAAGTGAACTCAAAAGAATCGCTAGTGACTTCACACAAGAACTATCAAAGTAAAATCAATAAACAAATTATACACTCTGAAAGCAAATATCTATTTTAAAGTCGGGAAACTTGTTCCTACCAGCAAGACACTTAAAGTGCCTTTTAAAAAGAACTTTGCCAGTCCAAGTGTTTTTTCTAAAGATAATTTGAGTAAGTGAAAAAGTGATTTCTAAACATGGCTCACCTTTGGAAACTGTGCGAAACTTTAGGTGCAGAAACTAAAATTTTAAAATTGTACTATAAAATAAATGAAATTTTGTTTTACAATTAAAAGTATACGTGATATATATTAGAGATAGATGTAAGATGCTACAGAAAAAATTCAGATAAACAGACTTAATCAGAAAATTATAAAAATATCCTTAAGGCCAAGCCACCCTTGGCTCCCCACCTTAAATTTTGATTTAATAAGTTGTTTCACTTTAATAAGTTATTAAGTATGTTAAAATGTATTTTGTTTTCTATGTATATGTGTGCTTTCCTTTCATCCAGTTAATCAATTTTTTTAAATAATATTTTCTCTTGAATATTCTCGCGCCACCCCTCTGGTGTGCTCGCGCCCCCATACGGGGGCGCGCCCCACAGGTTGAGAATCGCTGGTTTAGTTGGTTTCTCCCAGATCTGGATGTAGTGGGCATTTCCCCATACTGACATTCCTTTGAGGTGGTAGCTATTGATGTCTACCGTATGGTGGCTCCATCTTGTGCTGCTGTAGCGTTGGCTTGTTGTTTTCGAATTGCAATAAAAATATTTGCATTGTGAAATTTTTTGTTGGTGTTCATCTTCCTCCGAACTGGAGGATCTGTTTTTTTTTTTGTAACTGCTTGTTGTTTTCCATCGATACTGATTGTTTTTTTTTTTTGTTGATAGTCATTTGTATTGGCTTTTGTTGAACTTTACTTTAGATTTTTATTTTTCTTACTAGAGTATCTATGGAAATCGTGGAATTGCTTGGGATTATTATTTCTGATTCTGTATTCTGTTTGTTGATTTTTTATAGACGTCTATTTTCTTTTTTTAATTCATCATTTTCAGCTTGTAGTTTATCGATACTTTGTTGCAATGTAGTCATCTTATTTTCAAATATTGTATTGATGTCATTTAGTTGCTGAGACAGCTACTTATTGAGTTAGGTTTGTTGTTGCAGTTGGTGTTTTAATAAAGCCATGGTGTCCATTACCCAACTGGGGACGGCACTTTCACTGATTTTAATAGTATTGAACATTATGATGGTATTGTAAGCACAGAGATTGAAATATAAAGTTTATGAAATTCAATCTGCACTTACTTGAAATAAATGCAGCTACCGCTGATCAAAAATGATATCCAGTAATGTAGAAAATGACATTGTGGTTCAACGTGCACTTTATGCTGCCGAAAAAATAAAATAGTCTTAGCGGAGCTCATACTTTGACGCTGTATTTAGGGAATTGGTTTTGCAAAATTACACGCTTATGTATCACTGTTGTAGCACAAAACACAAATAAATCAGTTTAAATAATAGTTCACGAAGATATATTTACTGTTTTAATTGTTTGTGAACGCGGCATAAACACACGTCATCAACACTCCAAATTAAATGGTCAATAAATTATAAGTGAATATCAATAGCGATTCAACTTACACATGAGAGCAGCGCGCTTTCACGTCGATTTGGATCCAATTTCTTTCACGATTTCAGCTTCATAAACCACTTTCGCAAAATCAATTTCAATCCGAGATCAAAAACAATGAATCTGCAGCTATCAATTCCAACTCGAAATCAAGAGATAACTGCAATAAAGTTGGATTTCATACGATAGTGTGAATTTTAGATATGTGGTGGTGAAAAAACTATTTAAAATGAAAAATACTAAACAAAAAATAACTTGAATTTTTCCACCCTCTAGAAAATAATTTTCTTACCAAACCGGAACAAGTTGGCTTCTTTGTGTAGGATATACTAAACAAATGTATACTGGGCTGTTTTATCCTACACTTATGTCTTTTTTTTAAAGCTAAATGATACTCCCAGATATTCAATAATGTTCGATATACCTTAAAATAACTACAAAGGTAGATCGCCTGTTGGAAAAATACGAAGTTTTGTCGAAATATTTTTTCTTATTGAAAATACAAAATAATTCAACTACTTATAACTAATTGGATTTTTTTATGACCTTAAACCTTCTTAACCTGTAAATAATGTCATTAAATCTATTTAATGCATGTAATTCAATTAAAGAAAAACTAAAGATAGCAGACACGAAACGATTGAAACTTGCTTCCATCTGACAATAATCGAAAATTGTGAAATTTCGACCGACAATAAATTCTGCTTATAGCGATAAGGGAACTATTGACGCGAAACTCCAGCAGACATTTCACATTGATAAACATGGAAGAAAGGTATAACGTGAGGAAACAATATAAGAGTTGCACACTGTTCATACAGATTACTAGAATTTTCCTAGATAATTAAAGAGGTAATTACTCTTTCGGAATGCGTGCTTTTCTTCTACTTTTCCGTGCTGTCTGGAACTTTTCTTATTACCATACCGCTTGTTAAACCACACATCACGATACAGAAATATGTAATTTAAAACTTGTTTGCACAGACACCGATGCATTCCAATTTTAGAAATGCTTCGCGTAATTAGTATCCAATCAATACTCGTGATTTAGGTTGCAAAAAATTTTACTCCGTTTCATATAAGAAAACCCACATATTTAAAAGTTGCAGTTACTAAAAAGAAATTCGTTTGTAATATGTATGCACAACTTTGAAATATTTCGCGAATATTTTTAATATTCTATTTCGATTTTGAAATGAAATTGTTTCATGTCCTATTATTCACAATTTTAAGTTTACATTTTACTAGTGCTAAACGTAAAAGTAGAAAGCTAATTGATATGACTTATGTATATGATGAAACTACGTTACGTTATCCAATATACAGTAAATTCAAAATTGAAAAATTAGTTAAAGGCCCCAACAAAGAGTTGGTAACAAAATGGTAAGTATTGTCTTCAACTCTCTTACGAACTTTTCATAAACGATTTCATTTTCCCCCATTTCAAATTCTAAAATTTAGATAATTCCCAAATAATTTTTTAATTTTTAAAATACATGTTACAAAATGTGTTTTGTTGCTCTTTTTAATGTTATTTTATGTTATAATTGCTAATATTTTTTTCGAGACTGCGCATTTTTCTAACCGTTAAAACTTTTTAAATATTTATAACAAAGTAACTGTAAAGTAAGTGAAATGGTTTTTATCGTCTTTTGAAGAAAGTAATTTTGAAAATAGTGCTTAAATTTGTTAAATAAAAGTAATTTTAATAATTATTGTCACCTTAACTTTTATTGAAATACAACAATAAGTATTTTATGTGACATAATCAGTGGTCGGAAGTATCACACTACAATTCGTAAAACTACTGTAGTCACTAATTTTATATTCGTTTGTTGTGTAGGGTGACAAAAGAATGCAGCTTGTAGAGATTCTTGAAAACTACTTTTTTAATGCTAATTTAGTTAAAGATAGGGTTCTAACACAATTAATTTATAGAATTTGGTGGTAACAAATTTTCACGGCTCTGTTAGTGAACGCAATTTAAAATACAACTGTGACTTCGAGTTAATAAGAATTGTGTATTTAGAGAGTTGTATAACTAATATTCAAGCTAGCTATGACGAATAATACATCATTTATCACTTTGGTCACACTGCGTTTCACATGCGAATGTATGCTTGTGAAACGCAGATGTCATTTTAAAGGAAAGGAACATATTTTCGATGTCCTTAATTTCCAAGAGGAAATAAAAGAGCATTAAGAACTTAACAAAATTGCTAATATTTGATAATATCCTAACATTTCTCAAATCAAAACTTCGCTGTCGAGAAATCATAAAATGTTGAAGGGTTACTGAACAAATTGAAATAATAACATCTCAGAATACAAACTGGCTCGCGTGAACAAGAATAAATATTTTATCATAATTCCTTATTTTTAATGCAAGACAATTTTTCATTCAAAACCATTTTGAACATGGCAGTAAATTGTTTTCTCCAGCTACGTTCACCTCCCTTAAGTAATGAAGTAGTTGCTATTTCGAAAGTAGTTTGAAGTAGTTGAACTACATTTGAAAAAAAAAAGTAGTTGTAGCTGTAGTTAACTGCATATGTAATAAAATTGTTGTAGTAAACTACAAAAATATTGTAGTTTTTCCGACCACTGTACATAACAATATTAACTGTGTATAAGTTCTTTGCACAAGGTAAAAAAAATTAACTTAAGCATACACTATCTACCAATAAGTATTTGGACACGTGTGATTGAAAACAAACTTTATTCATAACCAATAGTTGGCAGAGCTTCCACAATAGGCAATTACAGCGTGAACCCTCCGGGTTATACTTTCCACAAGTCCTTGTGTGTAGTGATATTTTCTTCCACTCGGCTTGGAGAAGACATGTAAGTTCCTTCACCGATTTTGGACTTGTACTACGCCCCTTAATTCGGCGATCCAACTCGTCCCAGAGGTTCTCGATAGGGTTCAGGACTGCACTCTGGGCCGGCCAGTCCACTCGATTAACCTCATTAGCACTGTGATGCCAGAATTGGCATACACATATTTATTTTCTATCTTTTAAAATATCCTTCATCACTTAAGCTTATTTTTATTAATGGAAGAATTACTTTTAAAATAAATCAAAAACTTAATCTTTTTAAGCGAACATAAAATATTTATTTCTTCTCTTCCAGATCAATGTAACGGATACTTTCTTTTTATTTCATTATTATACAGACATATTAATTCACTGTCGCCTCTAATCGAAAACAAAAATCTATTTATAACTTTTTATTCTAATTTTCCAACGGCTAAAATGTTTCGGTTGCATGGTTATAAGAATTCACATAAATTTGTTGGCGACTCGTGATCGCCAAGGTGTTCTTTTAAACCCATGTGGATATGCTAGTTGGCTTTGTTTTTGGCTATGATATACGGTGATAAATCGCAAAATTTTGGATCTCCTACCCATACTCTTTCTCTGTCCGTTGAGAATAAATATATTCACTTTGAATTTCTAAATTGGTGAGGCTGGGACCCCTTTTAGGGGGCCTCCCCAGGCTCAATTTTCTAACGGTCAGAAATGTTGTTCTGGCTTTATGATCTCTCAATAGAGAGTATTCTTATTTCATCCCTTTAAGGGATTTCTTATTTTTTGAAGAAATGGCCATTTTCTAATTTACAAATTATGCTTAATGAAATCTAAATTTACATTCAACGATTTGTACATCATTTGCTGGAAACTCAACTGTTATTGTTTTATTCATTCAATATTGGCCTAAGTGAACATTCATATATACCACTATCAACTATACGGCTAATGACGGGGAAGCAAAGCTCTTTCCCTCATCATAAGCACCATGCCAAGCCTTGGTGACCCTCGCAACATGACAGTTGGCATTGTCGTCACGGAAGTAACAGGGGTCCATCCCGTTAAGCTGCCACAACGTAGGAAGCACATTTTCATCCAAAATAGTGCATTAGGAATCGGCGTTGAGCTTACCATGAATGGGGAATCCATACTAGAAGAGCGTGACGTATCTCAGGACAGCAGATACAGTCATTTGCATAGGTGTTCAAATGCTTATTGGTTGATAGCGTAAATCAAAACTATGTAAAAAATGAAATAACTTAAAATGTCATTTTTTTAGAATTATTTGTTGCCTTATCATGTAGATTTACATTATAAGTTTAGGAATAGAACTCTAACGTACCAAAAAAAGGATTGACTAAACTCAGTTTCAAAAGGTACAGTATACAAATTTAGCGAAACAAATTTTCAACGAATAAAATGGATCGAAAACTATTCACAAATCTCAATTAGTTACTTAATGCCGGACAGATAATTTATCATAGGTTAACATGGGAAAAAAATCCTATTTCTGTCTAAAATGGTTCTTATTTTTATTTATTTAGTCCTGAAATTTCAAATACTGCAATAGGGTCTATATTTAGGAATTAGAAAAATTCTCGTTAAATTGAGGTGATTGCTCAATATTAGCTCATGATTAGTATAATATATGAAATGCATATTGCTTTCAGACTTTTTTTTCTGAAAAATAGAAATATATGTTTATCTAACGTTGATTGTTTAATTTAAAAAAACTTTGTTTCTCTTCTTTTTGTCGTAATACAATGTTCCAAATGTTTCATCATCTTTATTTTCTTCAGTTTAAATGAGTTGTTCAAAATTTTGCTTAGATTTTACAGCATTAGAACTGTGCGGTATTTTAAGTAAAGTTTCATTCATTTCAAAGTCTTTGTTTTCAAAATTGTTTTCGGTATTTTTCATACCATTTTTCTCATTAAATTCCACGAGAAATGAAACATTTGACTGAAAGATTGCAATTATGAAAATATTTTTATCTCGCCATTGAAAATAGAAGAAAAAAGGCTTTACCACTTTTCTCTCCTCTCCCCCTCCTCCGGGAAGTTATAAATTTCCTCAAATGAGGGCCTACCTTTCGTCAACGTTTTAGGAGAGCCACCCTGGCAAAGCAGTACCCCACCAACTGTTCTGTTTAGTGTGGAAATGACGATTCAAATCTCTTCCAAATTTCGTGATTTCCTTCTATAATTTGCTCTACCTGTTGTTTAACAAAGAATTATAAACATTTATTGGAGAAGCAAGCCTGCTAATGTATGTAACACCAATGTAATATTTATGTTTCATATTAAATTAACAAGAATGTTTATAAATGAAAAGTCATAGCTAAAAAGAAACGCTATTTCTTTTAAAAAAAACGTTATTCCTCTATAAAATACTCTGTATTTTCATAGAGAAAAGTTCATCACTTGCGTGAAAAAACTTTAGTAGTCCTGTTAACTTCCTTGAGATGGTTGAGTCACCTATGCATTCCCAGGGTGGCGACATTAAGGATGAAAATGATGTAACTGATTGCAAGTTTTTTTAGGTAGGATAATAGTAGTTTGACTTATTTAGTTCACCTAATCCAATACGAGAATTATATTGTTGGATTATTGCATTCATTAGATATATTAAAATTGAAATGAAAGAAAAATAAGACTGATAAGCCCACATGTAAGCTAACAATTTTTATTTTTTTCCCCATCAAGAGTCTGTTCGAATGCCCGCCCGTCCCGAAGAGGTTAAACAAGTGATCAGATAATAAAAGGGAATTTACGTGATTTTGCAAGTTTGGCAAGGAGGCTAATTGTTCCGTTTTCTGTAAAAGGTTTTATTACGAAATAGAGATTTACGGAGAAAAAAAATTACTAAATTTTTAAACCACTGGAGAACAAGATTGTTGACAAAGCGGAACAAGTTGGCATCTCTGTCTCGGTACCTGACAATTGTTCAATATACAGGGATGATCAACTTAACAAATATTCCTCGATCATAAATTTTCTATCATGCCGTGGTGGGTCAATGGATAGAGCTCTCGCCTCAAAATGAAGTCACCCCATGTTTGAACACTAACGATGGCTGGTCAATGAGAATTCTGAACCTGGTTTGCACCGCCCACAGTGGTAGCTTAAAATATTCTCAGTGGTGGACGGATAATATGTTGGTATTCTCTTTCCATCAGGCTAAACATGGGAGGTTTCCGTGGTTTCCCAGACTATGTAAGGAAAGTGCTGGTTAGTTCCATCAAAAAAACTTACACGCATTCAAAATTCTTCCAATATTTGATCCAGGAGTTTGCTTGTCTTCTGGATTGGACTCAATATCAAAAGTTTTCGGAGTTGAAATATTGGCAGTTGTGAGCTGAAAACTGGATCGGCTATTCAATGACGGTTATAAAAAATGTCTTTCCTATAATTTTATTATTTTATTTTTATTTTAGGCTTCAATATGAGGATTTCTACACCTCTACGCACACTGGTACGCACATGGATGCTCCGGCACATGTTGTCAGAGGAGAAATTACCATTGATGAGATACCAGCCAGTTATTTCTTCGGGAAAGCAGCTGTCATAGACATTACTCGAAAAGCATCACTTTGTCCGGATGCTGTAGCTACCGTTGAGGATGTCATGAACTGGGAACGCACTACACAAAGGAGCTTGACTGGGACTATAGTTTTATTGAACTCTGGTTGGGGGCAAAGGTGGCACGACCGTGACGCTTTTTTCGGCACCCCAAGCGATGACCCCACAAAACTGCACTTTCCAGGATTCTCAGCTGAAGCTTGTAAGTGGTTAGCAGAGAACAGAAGCGTCAAGGGAGTAGGTGCTGACACCGCGTCCATTGATCCAGGTACAAGCACGCATTTTCCATGCCACGGTTACATTCTAGGGCGTAGGTCTTTTATTTTAGAAAATGTAGCCAATGTTGGTGAAATTCCAATTGCAGGTGCAATGCTTTATGTATTTCCTATGAAAATTGGTAAAGGTAGCGGTGCACCAACTCGAATAGTAGCATCGGTACGTATTTAAAAATTGATTAACAGGAGCACTTTCAATCCGGATAACTAAAAGTTTTTCAAAAAACCAGTGAAACGAAATCTTGTAGCACAATTAAGAAATATTTTTTTTTGATGAAACTAAATTAGTTTTCTAATATTTGTCAAGAAAAGAAATAAATTAAATTTGCTTTCAATTAAAATTGTATCGTTCTCAATACATTTACAAACAACGTTAGAACCAAATAGTGTAATTGTATTAAATAATAAAATATGTAACAGTTTCTGTATTAATGAAACTAAGTAGTTATGGAATATTTGTCGAAATTGAAGTCAAAGTGCGCTCAAATTAGATGTTGTAAACAAACTTTTAAATGTGAAAAGAAAATAGAAGTTTCTTCAGAAATCTAAGGAATCAAATCTGATGAGGAGGGAATTAAAAACATCAAAAAATTCCAGAATAAACAGAAAAAGGCTGTAAGGCAATTATGAAAAAACAGAAATCGAACTGTTTTTTGTAACTTTTATTCTGCTTGCCTTTCTAATTTTTATTAAATTTCGATAAAAGTTTGTTTCCATCTTTGTCTTTGCTGTTCTGTTTACTTCATTTTTGACAAGGATTTTGATTTAAAAATGTATATTGAGGACAGTGATAACGAAATATATACATTCCAAGAGCATCTGAATAGTAACAAAAATTAACTCTTTTCTATGATCAACATATGAATTTCTTAAATATTCTTAGATGTCACGCATAAATCTCATATGAGATTTACTTTTTCGGGATCTTGAGTGAACACCTTACTTTTCATTCTGAAATTAAAAGAAGGCAAAATTAAAACACTTTTCAATGAAAAAATTTACTAAACTTTGTTTTGATGCACATTTCAATGCGGGTTCATTGAGGCATTTGCTTATTTTTATTTATTTATCAATAAAATTTTTATACAGCAGTTAATAATCTCTAACAATGATTTATTTTTTTACAACATAGTTAAAGTCAAATTTTCCAGATTAATAAAAAAAATGCAATAAAATGTAATCATAATAAGATAAATAATTCACAAATAAGTGCCCGGGTTTTAAATATTTATATTCCCAAACCCTTCACACTTATAACTATTAGTGATGACCAACAAAATAGAAAAAAAGGTCTTGTTTCAAATGAACAAATGTTTGATTATATGCCAACAAAAAAGGCTCTTTGGTTTGCGTTTATAAATTCATGCAGCGTTTTTGACATAAGTGATTCCCTAACAGTGTCTACAAATTTAAAAAGAAATAACTTTATAAATAAATAATAAAAGAAATAACTTGCAGTAAGGTTTGAAATGTCATGAGTTTAATGCTGAATCAGTTATAATCCATGAGTCCGAAAAAGTATACATAAGCTATTGAGAAAAAGAAGACAGTACAATATATGTATATATATATATACTAGAGGGCTCCGCCCCCTGCTCACTGCCGCTCGCCAATCCCCGATAATTGCTACGCAATTACATTTTTGCTCGCTTCTCGAACAAACTTAAAGTCTTTTTCCTGGAGATAAGGTGGCAATTTTTCATCCCCCAACATCCCATAGAGAGAATATGATTGGATTGTAAAATGCCAGAGGTGCTTATTATAAACTTGTATAAAGCAATTTTGAAACAAACAATGCTACAAACTTAGATAATGCGAGGAAGCAATATTATTTAGCACATTACTAAAGGGCAATAGTCGGTGATTAATCTCCGTATTCGAAGCACGCGTGGCAGAGCCTAACTCAAATCATTGTTGATCTTATAGGATGCCGGACGCTCCCTACATGGTGCTCCATCTCCCCCCCTCAGTAATTTAAATTTTAAACTGAAAACAGTTAAAATTTTAAGAGTTAAAATTGAAAAAAAAACGTTCAGATATGGCAAACAAATTAAAATATGTAATATTAATGAGTTGAAGCTAAGTAATATTTCGAAAGCAAATACCATTGCAAGTAATTGCCCAATTAACTTCAATACTGGTAACTGACAAAATATTTTAGTTTCCATATGTAACTGAAATTCAACAAATTAAATTAAGCAATTCAATTTTTTCGTCATACTGAATGCAAATAAAAAAAAATATATAATGAAATTATTATTATGTTATCAATAATCAATAAACATTTTTGTCAGAATTGTTATGAAAAAATTGGTAGACTATATTTGAGGATGCCCCTTGATTCTCGCCACGTTGAAACCTTATCGTGATTCTAATAGGTTTAGATTTCAGCTTTATTTTTAAATGTTCAACAGTATGCGTAATTTCAGAAGTCCGTTAGTTCTACGTTGAATACCGACTGGTAAGATTACTTTTGCTTATGGTCAATAAGATCGAGGGTATGTGGGCAGTCATAAAAAGGGACTATAAAAAAATGTCACCACCAGGCTGTACCACAGACGCCATTTTCGATTTGTATTTCACCGAATTTATGTGGTGATGGAGGTACACAGATTCAATTCATGATAAATTTAGACAGTCTCTAACTGCTATTAGAGAATTCTGTGAACCTAATTCTGAGGATATTGAAGTTTAATGAAGAAGTGAGTTTTTTTTCTTTTCCCTTTCTTAATGTGCTTACTCTATTAATTTTTGTTTCGATTCAAAATTAATTTTATTGTGTTAATTAATCTTGCTTACATTGGGTTCATTACAATTTTATAAAGTTTCGGCCGCCATTCCTGTTACCACAGTGTTCTACGCAAACAGGAATGGCGCCAAATATGAGTCGCCAATTTCGCCAAGGGGCACACTCAAGTATATTTTAACCGAAAAAAATAAGGTGAAAACAATAAAATTCAAATTAATTACGATAAATCTCTGAATATTAACAAAACCTAGCTATGTACATTTTTCATTGATCTTTCTTTTCACATTATTTTCCGAACCAATGATGCACTTTTATGCATTATTTAAGAAATATCTCAAATATGAACAGTTAATTAATATTTCTGGTTGAACAATTTTTTGAAAGTAAGTAAAAAACAATTAAAAGTAAGTAAAAGATATTCACGCCTAAGAAATTCACGGCGATTCATTTTATATAACAAAGATATGACTCTGATAATAGAGGAATCAACATATTTCACGCATTCAACACAAAATAGAAATCACAACAAGATTTAGCTGGTAAGTTTAGTTGTAACGCTTCTGCAGGCAACATTATTAGAAATTATTACCTTTTCACACACATGCGTTCTCAATTTTGATTGGCTGTTTTGTGCGTTACTAACCAGAAGTGTTCTGTGATTGGCTGTGTGTTATCATTCCATTCTTTTCTTATATATACTATATATATGGGTCATTCTCACGAAAACTGTCATTTTTCAGTTCATAAAATCCCAAAAAAGTAAAGTGAATAAAAAGATCTGAAACTTTTTATATTAATAGAAATATGTAATGGCATTATAAAGAAAGTATATATCCTATAAATTATACTTAATATTTAAATTAATTAATTTTTAAATAATTAATTTATAATTAATTAATTTATAACAATTAATAATTATTTAATCAATTTAATAAATAAATTTATTTATTTTTCAAATTAATTAATAAGTAAATTAATTATTTTCACTATTTAAAAAGTGAGGGAATGACACTAATAGTGAGGGAATGATATTTTACTTTACATATTTTTATCTAAGTTACATCTACCTAAAGTTTGAAAATGATAACATACTAAGTATATCTAATATTTATTATAATTTAGTCTTATATATTTAATAGTTTTTGCAGTTTTGGGAAATAAAACTGACTGGCACGATTGAACAAAAAAAAATTTAATAATATACTCATCTTGAATCATTCCCTCACTTCAGCGTCATTTCCTCACTTTATACACTAGTGAGGGAATGACGAATTCAATAAAATTTGAAAATAACAGTTTGGCCTAATTAATTTCTGAAGTCAATCACATACCATTATATTCATACAAGAAAGCAACATATAATTATCCACTTTCTCGATAAAGTTGTATTTTATTTTACTCTAAAAAATGACATGAGGGTATGACAAATGTAAAAAATTTTACCTGGTTTGATTCATTCAAATTTAATCTACAGCAAAGTTTCTTTAAGTTGAAGATGGAAACATACTGCAATTTTGTTCTATGATGCCAGTTGTTAACTTCTGAGGTTTTTATTAAAATATTTTTATTCTAAGAAGATTGCAGGTGATAAGAACATTGTTGTGAGGGAATGACGCGAAACACTGAGGACTAAGTTTAAAATAGTGCTGTGTTAATATTTGGATCAGAAATTAAATTTAAAATTGATTTTCTGAATTCTATATTTCAGTATTCTGAAATAAAAAACACGAATTTGCAACAAAAAAAAATTTATTTCAGAAACAATTTTTTTCTTTTTTTAAATCAGCAGTGGGGACAGGTGAGGGAATGACATATTAGTATATTTTAATTACCTAAAATAAATAAAAAATAAAAATTTATAATTTTATTTTTATTCTTCTGTTAGCTTGCATTCGGAAGGACACTTTCCCTAAGAATTTTTTTTTCGTAAGCTGTAAAACAAACATAAAATATACTGGGGACATGAAAATGACTGTTTTTGTGAGAATGACCCATATATATATATATATATATATATATATATATATATATATATATATATATATATATATATATATATATATATATATATATATATATATATATATATATATATATATATATATATATATATCAATTTTTAAATTTTCAATTCAATCAATTTTTAATATTTTATGGTATAATTTTTGCTGCCACTGGCAGACTTTTATGGTAAGATCATTGGAGTTCTTACAAGAAGGCACTTTTTTGAAGATTGCATAAAAGTAGAACAAAAGCTTACACAGAAGAAATTTTAAATCAGTCAGATGTTCATGCATTAAGACACTTTTCTTATAGTTTGAGTACCTCGCCTATGGTATGATAATCAACTTTTACAAAGAATTATATATTATATATTTAAGTTCTAAAATAAATTCTAAACACGCATAGAAAAACGTTTTATTCTCGAAGAATTTGGACTTTCGAGATATTAATAAATATAACCATTACCTTATTAAAGTCAGCCAGCAAACTATTCCGAACATAGTTACTGCAGTCATTGATATGGTGATAGCAAAAATAGTTACGATCAACTCGTTATCTGAAACAGAGAAACAAAAGTTTAAAAATAATGTGTAAATATTATTAGTAGAGTAAACATAGGACTTTGCCTGCACAATCAAAAATAAATAAAGTTTTCTTTTGTGAACATTTGTTATGAACACTTTTTTAGGAAAAAGTGACTACTGGCTGGGTATCTTTTTGTGGTGAAGACTTATGTCATTAACGGACAACACGCTTGAGTATTTGTTTGTAAAAATGATAAAAACTCAAAGCTTCAGTATTTTTTTGTTTATAGTTTATAACGATAAATAGAAAGTATTTTTATTGTCTTAAATATATTGTTAGGTCTTCCTAAAAATTTTGCTTGTGAAGAACCTATTCCATTAAACAAAAATGCAAAATATAACTTTATAAAAAATGTGGAAGGGTATTTATCCTTAATTGCATACATTATATGTAAAGCTTAGTTCTATCGGAAACTTCCATTGCAAATTTGAATATGTATGTACTTGTTCTTATGCGCCATATATCAGGGCCCGTACGCAACTGGAAAAAACTAGACACGTAACTGGAAATTTTTTTGAAAAATAATACTTTTTAAATCAATAAAAATTAGTGAATTTTCGCAACAGTAGTCTATAGTGCTTTTACGGAAATTAGACCGAATATTAAAAAAAAATAAATTGCCAGAAACTTGATAAAATTTGTCACTTTTTGCAATTTTCTTTGCATTTTTTATTTTTACAGAACTATGCTAAAAATGAATGATAGAGGACTACTCAGTAAGCTTACTCTGTTATAAATACACGATTGATTCAGAATATACTAAGAAACTACATTTTTAATTGGTTATATACAATTAAGCATTGAATTTCTATTTTCAAGTATTCAAGCGGTAATAAATAGAGCAGATAAAAATTAGTAAATAATACTTGCAAGCTGATTAATTTTATATTTTTATGCTTGCTAAAAATACTCCTATGATATAAGAAAAAATGAATAAAATTACAGCGTAAAATTAAGTCATACATTTTAGCAATATCGATTTACTGATATAGCAACATATTAAACGTGTAATATGTTGCTATAATCTCAGTGAGCATCTAAATTTATTAAATGGTTGCAATATTTTTTTAAGTGGTAACACACTCACAGTCCACAAAAAAACGTCCCGTAGACCACAGATAGAGGTTAACGCGAAAAAAAAAAACCTACTGAAAAAAAGCACCAGAAGAAGAAACTAGGAAAAATGACTGGTAAAAACTCACCGGAAAAAAGCATTTCAATAATTATTATACAAATTTAACGTCCGATTCGATTCGGGCATTTGAACCCGAATTCAATTTAATTGAATAATTATTCAAGAGTAATTCTACAATGTTTTTTTAAAAAATAATCTTCATAATTTTAATAAGTAAGTTGTTGACGTATGACCTTTCAGCAAGATGGGTGCCATTTATGGTCAAGAATTAAGTTTCAGCCACACGCATACATCACAGTCCGTTTTATAGAGAGGACACATTCACACACAATTCATACTTTCGTAGATCGAAATTTCAATCTGAACCAGCACATGATCTATCACAAATCCCGAACTCCAATAGGTATCGATTTGTTATGAGAATATTGAAGTCTTTGTGACCCTTGCAGATTTAGCGTGCACCAATCACCATATTGTCCACGGGGGATCTTCCCCACATTCACTCACAACCCCATTTCATCAAACTCACAACCTCTTGGACATGGTCCCAATGCCTAACCAATCAAGCTATCCTGGCAACTCAATGTGCAATAAATTTATTCTTAGTAAATTTTAATATAATCACCAATGCAATAAGCATTTTTTTGTAAATGTAAGTAATTGGTTTTTTATATATAAAAAATTAAACTATAAAAACGTAAGAAAAAGTACTTATCGTAAACTTTGAGTATCGGTCTTGAAATCTACAATAACGAACAAATCGCAATAAAAAATGTAATAAGCAGCCAAAAACATGTTTGATGACGCCAAGTAACATATTACTTAATTTACATCTAGTCAATCTTTTCGCTAAAAGGAACTATGGAAGGGGTTTATATAGAAAGTGCTGCTTTCTGCAATGCATTTTTCAAATATAATCGAAGGATGCAAAGAAAAAGCTTCGCAGCTACTAATTCTCGAATTAAACTTACCACGTGATTCTTCCAATGATTTTTTATCACAATGTTTTCCAGTATAGTCAGCAAAACACCTGCAACGACACAGATCATATTTAGGAAAAATCATAGAGATCATATTTGCAGTAAAAAGCATAGTTATAACAGCAACATTGGATAACATTTTTCTTTTCTGTTGCATGATATTTTTGAACAGATGTTAGATGCTTTTGCGTCTCTGATATCAAACCTGTAACCGGTTTCTCTCCACAAGCTACAATTTTTTTCGCTAATTAATTAATAATACATCACTAACCAGATTTTTTTTTTTTTGAAATTACCTCCAGTAATTACTAAGTGTCCCCACTTTTCCGCTGTGTAGGGAGAGGTACGACGAAGGCGATAGTAAATTTTAGTTTATGATGCGATGCGTTGCAGTCATAAGATTTTTGCCTTCAGTTTCGTTTTCAAAAATAGACAATTGTATAAACCTATAGGGGAGAGTTGGTTCAATGGTAACAGGGTACGATTGTAACAGAGCAAAAATTTCGAGTGTCGGGTTGTAGATTTGGTTCCTAGGTGGCGCATAAGGTGTATTTAATAAATCTACATATACACCCCTTCTGGCAACCATTTTTATGTACTTTTGAAAGAGTTACATCACAAAAGATATTTTCACGCTACGTAAGCACATTTTTGGTATTAGAATATTATATTGTAACAAAGCAATTTTGTTTAAACAAATAAAAATTATTAACCGAATATGTAAGTGGACACCTTAATTAACATTTCAATAAAAAAAATTAGTTTTGTTAATTAACTAGCATTGTTTTTAACAAATGAAACTGAAATGGCGTCTTGGGGACGATTGTAACAATAGGTAAAGGGAAGATTGTAACAGCTGAAAATAAATAATCTTATGTTTACAAACCATTACTTGACTCTTTTAGAACCACCAATAGTTTCCTATATTATTTATATTATGTTGCATGTGCATTATTTTATTTGTCACCTTTCACAGCATAAATTAAAATTTTTAACCCCTTAAAGTTAAGAGTTTAAAACTTTAGGTCTTTGCTCATTATTATTTTTACTCCTAAAATATCACTACTATTTTGATCAATAAAAAATATATCACAACTCTGATAATATATATAAATAACTATGTTTTAGTTGAATTTATAAACTGTTACAATTGACCCCGTAAGTGGGGACAATTGTAACAAGTGCACGACTGTCAAAAATTGTTAATAACTAATATAATAACAATGAAAATAAGGTATTTATTTTTTTTTTCTAGTAGAGGATAGTCTACTTTACTCGTCTGTCAATTAATACTAATAATATATTGGATTTTTTGTTAGTTAAAAATAGTTAAGTAAAAAATATTACAATTGACCCCACTCTCTCCTTCATTCTGTATAGCATTGTACAGTGCGCAAAATAAAAAAATGGACCAACCTTTAATAACTTTTGATCTAATGGTCGAACATACCTCTCTAGGACTCTATCTTAATGGTTTGAGGGGGTGACCACAAATATACTAACTAATGAGTGCAAACGATATTTTAAGTTACGAAATCAGACATAAAAACGTACTTTCTCTGAATAAATATACCTTTTTCCTGACGGATTCGAGTTTCTCACCCCCAAAATATTAGGGGTAGCTGCAATTTGGGAAATATAGTCCATACAATTTGGTCAGGAGAACGCTCCAACGTTTGGACCCCTTAATGTTAATTTTACTTTCTGCATATTTCACCGAATTGAAACATTTTTGCGCAAGCTTATAAAATTTGTTTAGTCACAAATAATTCCAGGCAAAAGATAAGTCTTTGTGAGTATTTATTATGTTTTTATTATTTTATTTTTACTGGTCGAAAAAATTTTGAATTGACCTCTTATATCATATTAAACAAAGTATTTTTACAAGGCAAAATACTTTTAGCAAAATTGGTCAAATAGTTCCTGAGAAATCAAAATTTAAATAAATTAAAAATAAAATTTTTAAAAAATAGCTTTTGGAAACAAAACTATTTTTGGATTTGAAATTTCCACACCTAAATTGGATTATAATGGATAAGGTAGTTGTTGCCCAGTGTCATCTCAGTTGATCAGCTCATTAATAAAGTATAGTTTAACCCTTTTTCTGCAGATGGGTGAGAAATACTTTTACCTCAAAGATGATAGAACATTTGTCCTTAAAACTAGGTATTATGCAATTAAAAAAATGAAATCTCATCGTATTAGATTGAAATCAAAATATTTAGATTATTTACACAAGGCTGCTAATTTTCGACGCATTGCGAAAAAATTTTCTGTTGGTAATGAATTTTATATTTAAATGTGTATTTCTTTGTTTAATATATTTAATTTAAAATTATTTTTGATACCACTACATGTGAATTCAACAGTTTATACAATGAACTGCTTTTCTCCCGTTCTATCATGGCATTTGAAATACAGTGAAAACTCCGGAAAAGACCATCAAACCCTCTCCCAGAGACCGGGCGATTATTTGCACGAAATCCGGAAAAGGTCAATGAAATGAACCGAGTTCGAATCCCAGCTTTGGCTGGTTGATACGAATTCCGCATCCGGCTCTCACCGACCACAGCGCTGACTTAAAATATCCTTGGTGGTAGACGGATACTGGGTTAGAGTCCTCTTGCCATCTAGTTAACCGTGATAAATTTTTGTGGTTATCCTCTCCATGTAATGCAAATGCGGATAAGTTCCATCAACAAAAGAACTGCACGAAAGCAAATTTCTCCCAATACTTGATCCTGGAGTTCCCTTGTCCTCTATACTGGGTTCAAAATTACAAGGCTAAGGAAATGAACAATAATAGTCGTAAGCCCATAATTTGGTCGGCTGTTCAACGATAGTTATAAAATTCCGTATCCGTTTCATCTCATGAGAAATGTAAATGTGATGTCTAATTTGTGTCTCGAAAATATTATAAGTATTTAACTTTAGCTTTCCAGCTATTTCTGCAACTTAGACACTTTAATTATTCATTGGTAAGAAAATTAGGAAAGTTTATTTGGGCTGATTAAATTTGTTTGGACAATTAAAATGTATGTAATAAATGATTTTTTGAATACATGTAAACTAAATTTAAATTTTAATTTAAAAATAAGTTTAAAACTAAATTTGAAACTAAATAAATTAACTTCAACTTAAATAAACCAGGAAAACTATAATAGAAGAATAGTGGCAATTAAAATGGATATAAATGTATATTTTACCTGCATTTATAAGAGTGACCAAATATTTCACATTGTCCATGAATACATTTTGATGCATCACAAATTGCTGAAACAAATATATGAATAAAACTAACTTTATTCCAAATACATAAACATGCCCTAAAATACTATTACTTTATAGATATGAACCATAGGCTAAAAATCCTTCGTTATATAAGGGTTGCCATGGTTTTAAAACATTTAAAAACGATTGAAAACTTAGAGATGACAAAATTTTTTATCTACTTCCTGTAAAACAGAAAATCTTTTTATATTATGAGAAGCAATATAAATTTTAAAACTGTTTCCTTATAAAATTTTTAGTGAAATTAAAACATATGAAGTTTCAAAAAGTTCCGTAATATTTTTCCAACATTTTTTTAAAATTATTTCCATGCCGTTACAATCTATTTATATTGAAGAGCTATGTGAGATATTGATATAGGAATTTTTTTTAATTTCTTCATAGCCTGTTAATATGCGAAAGTTAAGAAATTTTTTATTATTTTTTAGCAGAATAAATAAAACAATTGATAGGACAGGATTCGAACACTTCCACCCTATGGAGTATTTGGAGGATCGGCAAGAAGGCTCGGTTGTATCGGTGAGCGGCTGAGATAATAGACACTTTATCAGAATAGTCACAAGGGTTCACACAACCACATCCCAATTCTGATATGCGTAATTGTAAGAAACATATGCTGACAACTTTGACATCTCCTATCTCCAGCACAAATGATAAATGGTGTCGATCACATCTTTTTTTGCATTCTTAGCACATTCATTGTAACCCTTACATTACAAACGTGTTATGACCAGCACCTCTGACCTATCTTCCAGACCTCACCAACGTTGCTTTTCAACAGAAAAAGAAATGACAGCTTCTTGCCTGCACTGTTCTGATTTTCCGTAATCCAGAATATGTTTGACTGCTGCCATGACCGTCACTTCCTTCTGAATAATAGAAAACGTAAGGTTAATGGTTGTCGAATGATTGTCATCTCATCACTTACTAATAACTCCGGTCAATAAACTTAAGCATTTAATTGAAGCTATATTGACTGAGGTCCCCCGAATCTCCTTACAAACTCAGTATGATCTTTCAAACGAGTGAAAGCAGTTTTTTTTGCCAGAGTTGCCAGTGTTTACTGACCGCATGTTTCTTGCAGTATCTTGACCTTACTTTATTTCATAACTTGTTAGACCATCCAGGACGCTCAATTATTTTTGAACAATCGAAAACGTGTGTTCAATGTTTGCTCATTGATTGGCGCATTATCACTTACTAATATTCCGTGCCAATGAAATTCATTGAAACTGCGTTCACTGAATTACGTGTGTTCATTGGTTGCCGATGAATTAGTGCTTCATTATTTTCTAATAACTTCTGTCAATGAATTGTGACATAGTGGTGAAGGTGTGTTAATTAAGTTTCCCAGAAATACCATACAATCTCTGTATGACACCCCGAATAAACGGATTACAGCAATTCTTGCCGAGTTTCCAACTTTGTATACCGATTTTCCAATATCTTTGCTTGCTAACTCTGAGTAGTTTTAATTACTTGTTCATTCCACTACAATTTTAGTTCAACTAAACATAATTCTCTTATTTTAAAATCATTTAAAGTGTAGAATATTTAATTGCCAGCAGTTTATTAAGTTTAAATTTAATCCTCGTTGAATGAGAAACCGGCTCTGTGTTGGAATTCTGCAGTTCGAAATTTTAATTAAATATTGTATTTATGTAACAATCTGCTTAAAGAAACAAAAATTAATATAAATTTTTTTGTGGGTGTCGATGGCTAGACGTAATGAACTAAACCCGTATAAAATGATTGTCTTATAACAATAACTATTTCAATTGAATTGAAACCTGATAATTTGACTTTGAAATCAGATGCAATAGCTAGTTTATTTTAGTCAGGTTTGATTATATAACTACTTTTAAAACTAAGTAAGTTCGTCATGCATACATTTTTATAGTAAATAAGAAATATTTTCGATTAAGCACTAAATTCTAATATAGAAAACTTGCATACGAAAAATATTTTTTCTTACTTTTACAAACCCCTTTTTGGTATTCTTTATCAGGAGGACACTCACACTGAGGTAATCCATCGTGTATCACACATATGCCACCATGTTCACCACATATGTGGTGTAAATGCCTGCAAACATTGTTGACTTCACATCTGTCTCCACTGTAATCCGCATGACATTCACAGATGCCATCATTGCCATTATGTTTACAGATACCACCATTTTGACAATCTACATCATAGCTGCAAGTTTCTGATAAATAAATTTTTATTTAGATATAGCTTTATTTAATAATTTTAATTTTATTTATTTAGTTTCCGGTTAAAAAATTTTAAGAATTCTGGTTTTAAATTCTAGTTAAAGTTTATGTAAATCCCGGATTTTTAGGCTGATAACACTTAAAGAAATATCATCTGAATGTTTATCGCTCACGTAATCTCTTCATCGCTACCAACACTGAGCATTTGCCCTTTTATTATATTTGAATAATACTAGGGAGCACTTTTTTCTACTGTGTAAGAATTTTTAACGCTTACTCATCATAGATTCTGAATCCACAGTCAGTTTCTCTAAACAAGATGCAATTTTCATGGAATTTAAAATTGTATATTCCTAACCAGAAATTCTTAAAATTCAACCAAGCTTCCTCTATTATCTGATAATAAATTCCTGCTTGTGACGCGGTAAGTTAAAGTCATATAAGTCTTGTATTTAGCGCTATTTTCACCACAGCGTTATTTTCATCCTATTTCTCGTATTTAGCACAGCAGACAAGATCTATATGTTTCTTTATAAACGTTTACATTCAAGTTAAAGATAAACTAAAAAGAATAATCTTAAAAAAAATATTCAGATTTCAGGACAAAACTGATATTACACTTGAAATCCTCACACTGCAATTAAGTAAGATTAATTGCTTGTTTAAATTCAGCAAAAAAAAACTTGTTCCTATTCTAAAACGTTATATAAGAGATGGTGGACGAAATTCTTATGTTTCAAATTCATTAAAATATTAATACTTTAACTATACTACCACTCGGTAAGGTATTTTCTGAAAATATGCATATTCCGCTATCACTTTTTAACCTGATAACACCAATAGATAACTTTTTCACTATCCCAAATAAATTCAAACTAAATAAAATTGCTTAATGCATTTTCTCTCTATATTTGTCTATGTAAGGCTTTTCTATGTAGCTCATTGATTTCGAAGCTGCAAAGGAAGTTCAAATTTTAGTGAGACTTTTCAAAAAAGTAAATGGCTGGTCTTGACCAATCATATCCTACATAAAAAATTCTTCACTGGGTGTTTTATAAGTATGGTCTGAGCAGTGGATCTAAAAACCAAATTCTGTTTTAAAAGTACCGATTTAAACATTTGATACGGAGTACGTAGCCAGATGGGCTATCTGCTCCGTCACCTAAGGTGGGATAAAAAAAAATTTGTGATGAAGGGGGTAGGATATATTTACGTGAACGTAAAACTTAATGGGAATTATTTGTTTTAAAGTAATTGAGAAAAACTTATATAATACAAAGCAATCATATTCAATAAATTAAACAAATTTTTAGACATGTATTTGCTACCACTTACTTATTTTCATTAGATTTTGTAAAAAATAGCTCTTTTGTCAACCTTCATAGTGATATGTTTGGACTGCCTAAAAGAAACCGTGTCGAGGCTTTCGGTTGACCTATTTATGCCCATCATCCTTACAAATGAGACTTTCGCTATTTTTTATCCTTTAAAAAGTAAAAAGTGGTAGCACAGTTTATTCCGGTAACATTTATTTTATAATAATTAATATTTTGTTTATGCTAGTATTTGAAGTGGAGTCACTAAGTATTTTCAAGCTTAATTGAAGGAAAACCTATAAAATCTTACTATTAAATAACATACAAGCTCTTTCCTCAGAAAGGTACATTTTAAAGCATTAAAAAATTTGTGGTTGAGCATAAATAGAAAAAAAAATATTTCACGTGCTTCATCATTACACGGCTTTCGTAAGAAACAAAAAGGACGCTACTGATATTTTAATACGATCGTCTTATTGTGAGACTACTAAAAAATACTACTAATAATAATCTTATATGTGGGAGTTTTATTATTATGTCTTAATGTGCACTTTTAAATTGTGTTTGTGTGTCATTAATTTTTCATTGCATTTACATTTCAAATTTTCGAATTGTTTGTTCTTATTTTATTTATCCATTATCGGGTCTCGGAACACAATCAGTTTTTGGTATTACCACTGACGATAGAAAGGTGAGTTGGCAGGCAGTGTGTCCCCCGATGAAGTACCGTCTTGCTAACACACATATCTTACAATATTCTTCGTTTTCTGATAGAATTTCTGATGTACTAAAACACTAATTAATACAATAATAATTAGTTCCAATAGTTAAAAACTGAAATTAAAAAATATAGTTTATGTGATATTGATGACAAATTAGTAAATTTTACAACTACTATTTTTCGAATTTAATAACAGTGTCAAAAAAAGTGACTCGTACCAGTCCTACAATAAATACTTTATTGGTACTGCAAATATATTTTTTAAAAAAATATTTTTTTCAGTGTTATAGAATATATAAAAAAATATTGTTATATTACTCTGTAAATAATATTATTTCTTTACAAAAAACATGGCAAAACAATAAATTTTAACAATAAATATTTATAAAAACAGAGCTTACTTTTACAAGCTCCATGAATTTGGCCATAACCTTTATAGCACCAGCATTTCTTTTCCAAGTTTCTTCCAAAAGAACAGTTTACAGATTTCTCACCACAATAGCAATCTGTTCAGAACAATTAAAAGCTGCGTTTTTGTTACATTTTTACACAATTATGATACGTTACTGGAAGCTCATGAAAAGCTACACAAAGCGGGCAGGAAACTTGAAAATTTTTAGTATTTGCTTGGCAAACTATTTTTATTCTGTTTTTAGAAAGTCTTTATTCTGTATTTATTTTTGGTCGCCATTAAACATTACTGCTATTAAAAGAGTTTTTTTATCAAATCGTTCAAAATTATATTGAGAATATTTTCAAACTTATTAATATAATTTTTTTATTTAGTTTTTATTATGTATTAATTATTTATTTTAATTAATAATGGATTTTTCATTTTTAATTATTTATTAATAATTATTATTTATTTTTAGTTTTTATTATTTATTAATATCTATAAAAAGAGTAAAACTTGCTTTGCGAAGTACAGAATACCTCGCCAAGAAAAGTTGATTCTATTTTATCAAGAGACGTAATAAAAAAAAATAATTATAAGTTAATTATTTACTTAGAGCTTCCACCTCAGGAGTTCTTGCTCATAAAAATTGGGTTTTTGAAATTTTTTAATCACTCAACCTTTTGGAGACGGGTGAGTTCTCAGGGTGGAAATAATCAGGGTAAAAAATTATAACTGGTAGCCAAATTATTTTGTTAGCAGTTGTATTTGTGGATGGCGGCAATTTAATAATTAGACATAATTCCCCACTTCTTATTTTAAAATAAAGAATACATAGTTACCCTATAAGCAAAATTGCGAACTCATGCTCAAGAAAAAAATCCCTAAAAGGTAGAACTCATAATTATTTAAATTTATTTTTGATGTTTTCTCCGCAAGTCGTGTTTATATCCACCTCCCCCTCATCTAACTTATGCTTCGTCAATTTTAACTTCATATCAATCAAATGAATGAGCTAGAGCCTATTCACGGGGCTGGGAATCAGATAATTAACGTATATATGAATAGGGGTGGCCAACTTGCTCCCGACATCAAATAAATATTTTCGAGTGGTAGTATTTCAATGAATGATACTTATTTTAATAAACTCAATTTATATGATTTTTACTCATTAATAAATTCAAATTTTCTAAATAATTCAAAGGCTTTCGCGATATGCCACTTTGTTTCAGTAAGCCCGTATGGAGCCTGTTAAAAAGTTGGCAAAATTAACCGCCAGTCTGCTAATTTTAGTTGGTACTTCTCTACCGTTTTTTAAAATATTTTGTCGAACCCAGAGAAGTTGGCATCTCTGTAAAAATTAACGTGTTAAAATTAGACAGAAATCAAAATAAAGTCAGTCAAATTAACCGCGTCCGTTTTCAACATAAACACATAATGACATTATTTAGCCTAACAAGGGTAAGAGAGATGACTATTTTTCCAGTTATCATCTCATATGTTATAATCATTTCTTCCCTTTCGAAATTCGCTTTTTTTTTGTAATTTAGCATAATAATCAAATGCATCAAAAAATACACGTAAATTATGTTGAACCATGTTTTCATGATTGTCATGATGAGTAGATTAATTTTATCAATACTACAAATTTCAAAGAAAATCAGTTTTCTTTATAAATCAAATTCAATGCTCTTGAACTTCACATTTTTCTGAGGAATAAATTGAAAGGAGTGTAAAATTAAAAGGAGTACACGAATAAAATATTACGTGTATATCATTGACAGATACCGGTTTTAGACGAAGTGAATCACACATACTGTAAACATGATTTAAGAGTTACATAACTTACCAACGCAGACATCATTCATTTGTGAAAAACCAGTCTCACAGGAACAAATTTTATTCCCTTCGTGATTGAAATCGCAAGATAAAGAATGAAGTCCACAATCACATGCTGTAATTGAAGATAAAATTGATTGAAACTGCAAGATAAAGATTGATTGATTGATCTCATTAAAAACAATTAGTTTGAAACCGCGGGATAAAGAATGACGTCCTTAATCACGCGCTATAATTAAAAAAACAAAATTGATTAAAGACGCGAGATACATGTCTTGAATCATAAATTGTAACAAAAACAAAATTAATTAAAAACAAAATTGTTTGAAAACATAGTATAAAGAATGAAATTTTCAATCACACACTTTAATTAAATAAAACTTGAACTGACAATGAAATGTTTCACCGCTCACCCTATGTCCCTACGCAGTCTGATCAAATTTTAAAATTTTCAGTTCAACAAAACAACCATTAGCTGTGGTAAGTATCATTTAATATGATGTGGCTGATTTAGGCCTTCTCATGGTAGTTTAAATTCGCCAGAATCAAACAATTTCCTCTGGAAATAGCTCTTTTGTTGAACCCTAAAACGACTGTTGCAACAATAACTATATTTATAAAAAATCACATCTATTTCCATAATACCTGTATTAGTCGTAACTAAAATTAATTAAGTTTAATGGAGTCAATAATAGCATAGGGATTTTTGTACGGTATTTATAAAGTACCATTTTTCTATTAACCTTTGTCGTTTACTGCATAAATAATATTTCTTTATTTCAATCACTATTTATTTTAAATTACTTATTTTTATACAAAAGTGTTTTAAAAGCACAATTATAAGCAAAGCAACACATGGTTTCAGATAACTTTAGAAATACAAATTCATTGACGTAGCTTTCCAATTTGATTTACGATGAGTTGATATAGTTAAATATTATAAGGAGTGAAATAAATTCCTGAACAGAATTGTCTACAGTTTAATTTATTACAATGGCTAATGTTGAACTAAGGCAAATAAAATCATTTTTTATCAGCTTTCCAGAAAGGAATAATTAAAATTTTTAAAAGAGTTTTAGTATATGTGGATATAATTGCTTTTTGTAGCCTATGTCTTAGTTACAGGGCCCTAGTATAATTGGTTTTGGAGTTACAGCAGATTTGATATTAGTACAGCAGACAAAAAATTTTCAGTAAACACAAAAAAGATGAAAAAAGATAGGCTTACTTGAGAAGGTTGTTTTTAATGAAATATCCGTTTTAGGGGAAAGAGTTGATTCAGTTGATTCATGAGCTGAAACAGGAAACTTTTAAATAGTTAAATCTGAACAACAATAAACCTACTTACTTATCATACATTACAAAACATTTTTATAAAAGCCTTGATTTAAAGACCTTTAAAAAAATTTTAACGTTTTTCTGATTTTTTAAGAGTCAATGTAAAATATCTGATTGCTTATCATAATTATTGCTCGAATTTTCTTCCAATGTAATTGCAATTGAAATTGGGCGAAGTTTCCAATACTTTTGTGATCATTGCTTGGTAATCCTTAGTTATTTGCAGCTGTCGAAAACATGTGTTTCTGTATTTTCTAAGTAAAACTGTATATAACTGCACGTATTATTAAGTTTTACAATAGGTAAAATATATCTTCAAAACATCCTGGCCATTAAATTTTTACAGTAAGGCCTAATTATAGCTAAATTATATCAGATAATATGCTAATTTTTAGCTGAATGTAGTCTTAAAAATTTTTATACATTAATGATCAATTTGAAAATATTTAGTAATTATGATCAAGGTTCTCAATAAATACATTCATTGTAATTTTGAAGCAAAATAAAACAGTTTTGTATGCTTTAATTAAAAAAAGGAAATTTTCTGTTCCTGAGAAAATGTGATCTTGTAATTTTATCAATCTGAAAGTCATGGCAGCGTCAACTGGTTGAGAAATAGTGATAAAAAAAACTTACCCTCCTAGACAAAGACAGCAATCCTTAGTAATAAATTTCAATTTCGAACAGACAGTTAAATTTATTCCTTTATCTCTAAATTTCTTATATAATAAAGGTAGTAAAATGAAATACACATAAGTGTTGCTTCTGTTTTAATGTTTTCCATTTTTTTTAAAAGCAAAATTCCAAATTTTAAGTTTTAATAAGTATTCAAGTTTTACTTAATTTTATACTTGAACTAAGCCTTGAAAATTATTGTTATCAAAATTATTGTTAGCAAAAGTTTATTCATTTCATAATTCATGATTTATTTGATTTATGCATGTTTTTTTTTTTATTCAAGGCAAGAAATCTTTCATAATCTGAGAATGACGCTCGTACGAAGAGATTGAAATTATGGAAACGGTTAAATTACTCGAATAAAACCTAACATCAAATCAAAAACCTAAAAATGCAATCAACCTCGATCCGATCCCCTAAGGCTGCGATGACACTCTGAGGGTAGGAAAAAACCCTGAGGGTGGGACAGCTCTTTGAGAATGGGGTGAGGCTCGAAATATGAAATTAAATATATATTTTTAATAACATTTTTCTCAAAATATCCCTTGTGTTTTTATTATGTTTTAACTTTTTCATCCAAAATTTATTATTTTTAAAAAATTTATGATGAGAACAACTTAAAAGCACAATCACAATCAATAAAGTAAAAACTTCCTAGAAAACAGATATAATAAGAGACAAAAATTAAATAAATTAAATAAAATACATATGAAGAAATGAACATAAACAAAAAAACTCACTCTAAAACTTAAAATTTGTAAATCTCAATATTAAGAAGCCAACTTGTTTAATGAATTTTAGAAATAATTTTTAAAAAAAATTTAAGGAAAAGTGGGTTAAAACCGAGTATCTAAGATTCGAAAGCGTGTTGATACTAAATTGTTCGACCTAAAAACTATCAGACTTAATCAAGATATCGCACCCTTGCAAAAAAAGTGACTCAAGTAAATAAAAAGCAATTTTGAAGTTATGTCAATAAAAAATATGTTTGAAGTGTCCCATCAAGCTCAAAAAATGTCACATAATCTCCAACGCGCAATTTATCCAGCTGAGGGCAGTTGTGTCAGTTCTGAGTCGAATTCAGAATAAGGGTTATCGTATTAAGTTGATTTGTCTCAAATGCTGCATTTTAGAGTTATGACACTTGCCAAGGTGCGATATTATTTGCTTAGTTACGTGTAATGTATCATTCTTAAAAAAGTCATAGATGCACGATTTTTTTATAAGTGATTTCTTTTTGAGGGAAAAATCAAGTCAAATTACCTCATCTTACCCGAAGTCTTCGCAATATACAAGAATTACCTTCATTGCTTATATTTCACGCGGTCTTTAACTAATATTTCTTAAATTTTAAAGCAATAATTTTGTAATAATTTTCAATTAGTTCCAACAGTTTTATTTTATACCTCTCTCTCTCTGTCTCTCATATAACTAAAGATATAACTATTTGCAAATTCATATGTACATTTCATATCAAGGGTTTTAAGGGAAATTTATATAAAAGTATTACCAATTAGAATACAATGGCATATTTTTGCAAATAACAGTCTTTATCCAATTATGAATATTTAATATGGAAAATGTCAGCGCAATGAGTTGAAAATTTAGGCTCAAAATATGGTTTATATATTTCGACAATGAAGATGCAATTTTGTGACACATAGAACATTTTAAAATGACACACATATTTATAATTTAAAGAGAAAAAAATATCCAACGACATGCTCACAATTTGTTGAAGTTATCCCTTCTGGTTCAGTTGATTCCGGTGTATTTGATACTTCTAAAAAACAAACTATGTTGAGTATAAAGTATAAAAAATAAAGCATAACTATAGACACGAGATTTCCAAACTTTGTTAAAGATAAATTTCGTTGTCTAGAGATTGATGAAGTACAAAAATATTATTTAGCTAAATTATTTTAAAATTGAAACTATAGACTTTAATTTATTTTAATAGATTTTTGCAATCTATTAGGCAATTATTAGGTCTATTAGGCATCCCTGCAAATGATCAAACGAGCTTAAATATTCCTTCTTGCTGATGCATTGAAAAGGGTTCCCTACAAATCAACTCTAACAAACCTACAAATCAACTCTAACATTTTTGAATTATTTAAATTTAACGATGAGCAATGTAACTTTGAATAAAATTTAAGAATTCGAATTAGATGTTTTTACAACCAGAAATAATATTTCCTCGAAGTAAAACTAGGGGGCCTCCCTGGCCGAGCGGTATCTCCCTCCAAACGCTCTGTTGAGCATAGAGGAGGCGAGTTGGAATCACGCCGCAACCCTGGATGAACTGTTTGCCGTGTCCTTCTCTGCATTGGGCATACCTGTCCTACTTGACAAAGGTTTGTAAGCCTTAATTGAGCTTACAAGCCAGCAAATGTTTGTTCTTCTAATATATATAAATAAAATGAAGTAAGTTGGCATTCATGTTGAAGATACCTTTTTGCTACGAGATTCGAAGTATTAAGATAATGGAGAAAACAAATGACGCACAAAACAAAGAGGTTGAGTTTCTAAGATTTAGCTTTTTCATAAAGTGCCAAATAAAGTTTTTAAAGAAGGATTTTTGCTAAAAATTGGCGTTAGAGATTTTCAATTTTTATTTTAAATATTAACAAAACATAATATTGATGCCAAAAATACCTTTAACACATTTCCTATTTGCATCTTCTTGAAACAATGGGGGACATTTGCAAATGGGTTGATAGGTTTCGTCTAATACGCAGTTGGCTGAGAGTTTTATGCATTTCTCTTCATTCTTTTTAATACGGCATTTGTCTGAAATAAAAATTAAATTAGATTTCAAGATTTCATGATTTCAATTTACTATTTCATGAAGATAAAAAAAAATATTTTTTTGTTGGAATGATTTTTTATGAGTTGCATTAACATGCAACCTAATTTTTTAACTGGACTCAGTCTATTATGAATAAAAAAAACAGTAATTGAAAATACTTACGAATACAGAAACCGTTTTCGTTTTTATCGTACCCGTTTTCACAATTACAAGTATAACCTTCATTTACATTTGGGCTTTCAACACATCGAGCATTAAGCTTCGAGCATTCTTTGCTTTTACCTCCTTCCAAGCACATTTGTTTCACTAAAAAACATAAGTTATTGTTGAAAACCATCAATCTTAAGAAGGGATCCAGTAAACATATATAAAATACTCTAAGCGTTATAATCTCCGTTTTTTATTTTGTTAAATATACTCTGAGTAATTTTTTTTGAAATATTATCTAACTTATTATTATTTTCACCACTCCCTCTTAGGTTTTTCTGGATTAATTTATTTTATGTAGAGTTATAAGGGTTTTATTTGCAGATTCTATATACATTCAAATATCCAAAAAAAGTGTACCTGATAAAAGTTATTTGGTTTTGAAATTTTATAGAAGAAAGAAAAATTTGTTGTGCTTATTACAGCACTTCCAATTTGCAATATCTGTTAAAAATTGTCAATCAGAACTTTCACCTTTACGTCAGTAGAACATTTAAATTTTGAGTACGTTTGCAGTCCTGTTAAGCCTACTGTTTCATCTGCTGTAAATTGTAAAACGTAGCCATTGAAATGCGATTGCTTGCCTTTTAATGCTTTCATTTTTTCCAGAATAGATCTATTAGTTGTAATCATTCAGTTGAATGAGGTCAGTTCACTTATCAGTCAGTTATATGAGATTAGCCTGAACATTATTTTCCAACTGATTATTAGTCAGAATGCTTAGAATCTGATGTCCAGATAGCAGGTTTGACTTTATCTTGGAGGAGACAAAGCTTCCAATTCAACAAGGAGCTGTAAGGATAAATAGGGACTTACATCCATGTCACCAAGTTTGTCTAGATTTTAAAGTTCATAGATGAGGTTGATTAAGAATTATAGTTATTTAAACAGCTTAAAGGCATTAAATAAAGTTCAAAATTTCAACGATTAGTTTACATTTTATTAATATAACAATGTAAGTTTCATTCCGGAAATATAAAAAAAAAACATTTGCTTCTATACTTTAAAAATAAATTCGTTGTGATATTAATTATTTTAATTTTTTTGTTGTTTATAGAAATATTAAAGAAAAAAAATGTAGATCTATAACCACTAACAAGTACAGCTTAGTGAATTCAACTATTCAATTTTTCGCATTTGGTAACAGTCTAAATGTTTTGCAGTGAAAAATGCAACGATGCATTTTAAATAGAATTTGTGCTCTAATAATTTAAAATTTCGATGAGTTATAAATGTATTAAAATTATTGAAATTTTACCATTATCGCAAAATGTTCCGTAATAATGTGGCCTACATTCACATTTAAACTTGTTGAATCCATCTGGTCTGCACGTACCTCCATTCTTACAAACATCTCTTAAGTAGCAGACGTCTACAGACAATAAAAACAAATGCTTATGAAAATATACACAAATATCTATACATGTTCAAATATATTCACATTCTATAAAAAAATAGCCATCTGCTTTGTCGCATTTTTATCTCATATTATTATTTCTTGAAATACGATTTTATATCAAATGCAAGAAATCAAAATAGTGCCTTAGCGCCTCCCCTACAATGTTTGTTTTTTTCCTTCCAGTTGTAGTAAATTGATACAGAAAATCTTAAAACAAATAGAAGTTGCATAAAATGTTTAGTAGAACTCAGTTTAGGGATCCTTAAGGTCCGCAAAAAGATATTCAAGCTGTAGCAAATAATCCAAACTCAAAGCAATTTGCAGAATTCCGACTTACGAAACTACTTAATAATCTAATTTACATACCTGCCAAGTTTTACACACTTTGAGTAAAATTTTATTTTTACATTTAAAGTAGTAGGAAATGTATGCTTGCTATTTATTCTTTGCATTCAATAAATCCAATTCAAAATGATTTTGACCATCACTACATTTAAATAAATTCTATATTCTATATATACATATATATATATACATATACATACATATATATATATATACATATACATATATACATATACATACATATATATATACATATATATATTCATATATATATATATATATATATATATATATATATATATATATATATATATATATATATATATATATATATATATATATATATATATATATATATATATATATATATATATATATATATATATATATATATATATATATATATATATATATATATCACATTAGTTAGTTTAATTTTAGACATAATAAAATGTAAATTTTTGCTTATGAATGTAATTTGCTTTTAGTCTTACTACCACTGGGGTGCATCATCTTCGGAAGGATTATAAGTGGGCAGATATTAGTATGTATCAAAACAGTATAAAACAGTCTGTGAGCAGATATTAAAATGTTTCAAACATCCTTAAAACACTAAAACAAACTAATAGAAAAAATAAAAATAAAAATTTGAAAAAAAAAAAATTTGGAAACTCAAATATTTATGTAAAAAAAAATCTGTTAGATAATTCATGCAAGAAATCTCTTTGAGAACTCTGGCCAGTAGACGGTTTGATTTCGAATATATCACTCTATATTAAAAAATTGCAAGGGTCACAGTCGCTGCTTTGAGCGTTTAGCTTAACGTTACATTTTGTTTTGCTGAGCGAAAACTCTAAAACTTAGAAACTTAAGACTAGAAAGTTGGGTAGAAAAATGTACAGATAGTTAGTTCAATGAAATAAAATAACAAAATTCGGTAATTAGTTCAAGAATTATTTATAGGAAACTTGTATAAACTTGCAGTTAAAAATACCATTCGGGCTGCTTTGCAGGACGCAGGAATAGAACCACAGACTTGAAATTCGGTATGCTGAAAAGACCGTTTTTGTTTACGAAGTAAACGCAGAGTCTTTTTTTCCGAATTTTATTTTGTTTTGTTTTAATGCAGTTTTTGCAAATTTTTTCTAACTTTTTTGTTTTCCGTTACATTTTGCCTTGCGGCACAACATTTTCTACTCTTTGAAATTTGAAATTGCAAAGGAATGTCGGTAAAGGAAAAGGAGTACTGGCGAAGCAAAAAAAATTATACTCGATAATTAATTCTAGAATTATTATTTGTTAAACTTTTTGTTCGATCGATTTGTAGCATGTTTAAATGCAAATACGGAATTTAAATTTGCCGTGCTGAAAGAGACATTATTATTATTTGTGAAATTTACAAGAATGTTGTTTCGAAATTACATTTTGTTCAAATGTCACTGCAAATTTAACTGCTTTTTTGGGATTTTTTTACAAATTAGGCAGCAAATATTGACTATTTATCCATTGTACATGAAAATTTGTTTTTTTTCGATCGAGATCTTTATTTCGCGCTAATATAAGTGTCAAAAAAAGAGAAGGAAATTACATGTTGCCAGTTACAAATTTTAATATTTGCATAGAAATTTTCAAAAGTAAAGAAAGAAACTCAATAAAGTCGCGTTAATGGATAAAATTTATTCAAATTTATTTCTGCTTATCGATTCACATAATCTAATTTTCATAAACTAATTTTTATATGAGTGCAATCCGAGCAATAAGCAGGAATTGATAAATCCTACATAATAGCCTATTCCGTTTCGATTAATGTATTGGCTAAATGTGTTTGCATAAAACTGTAATAACTGCGAACCATTAAATGTGTACCATTGGAGTATATTGCCCAGCACTGGATCCGAGACACAAACCTGTGCAAAGACGCCTAAACGACTGAGAATTTTGAATCGGTGGCTTTACGAGGGAAAGGATAAAAATTTTCAAAAATGTAATTCCGTGACCAGTTGTCACAGCGTGCTCATTACTCCATTGCTCAGTTACGAATATTCGAGTCGTAATAAGCATAATTTTTTCTTCATGAGGAGAATTTACAAAAAAAACCCTTCTTGTTGATTTAAAGAAAAAAAAATGACGTGTTAGGAAATTTTAAAGTTACCCTTTTCACATTTCTCTCCATAAAATCCAGGCAAGCAATCACATTTTGGCACTTTTGAGTACATTGTGCACTTCCCTCCGTTATTGCACGGGTTGTTTGCACAAGGCCCTATAAGTACATAAAAATGAGATTTTTTTCAAATTCACATTTTCAGTTATGATAACATTAAACTAATTAATAACATTGTAATCATTTTGCTGTATATTAATAACAAATCATACCCTACATAGCATTTGAGATTATTTTCGAAAAACTGTTTCTACTGTTAGTGAGCTAAAAGAGAAATTTTGAAATCGTATCGAATTTCGATTTAGCTTTTTAAGACATCAATATAATCAAAAGATTATTTGAACATATATATATATATATATATATATATATATATATATATATATATATATATATATATATATATATATATATATATATATATATATATATATATATATATATATATATATATATATATATATATATATATATATATATATAAATATATATATATATATATGTTTAGACTATATATCAGTAATGGTGAACACATTTCTTTTATATTTACTTAGCAAAAAATATGGGGTAATTTGAGGTTGAGATGTTTAAAAAAAATATATCTAAGGTAGAAAATGAGTTTATATTTTGCACCTAAAATAACCTCATCAATGCAGATTCAATTTCAGATTTATTTACACAGCATAAAATCAGGCTCATGTATAGCTCAGTAATGCTTTTATTTAAAATCCGATATTATTCGCAAAAAATAACCTGTACACCTCAAAAACAACATATCGAAGCTGGTTGCTCTATCGTAGATTTTTATCAACCTCAAAGGCGAATAATACAACTTCATTAACCTTAATTATAAATCTTGGGAAGTTGTATTTTTATGATTCTTTTTCGAAGTCAACTTTAAATAAACCTCTATTCAGACCTAACACTTGAGGTGTTATCTCAAAAGTGCCAAAGTTTTGTACATCACCTCTCTGCAACAAAGAATGATATTTTCCGATTAAATTAATAAGAAAGATAATTTCATATTAAATTGAAGGCATGTAATAAATGTCAAGAAACAAATTGAAACTTTAAAAAAAAAAAGAATTGCCTAAAAAGGTCACGTGTATTAAAAAATATAAAAGAAGCCAGCAAATATTAAAGATTCATTGCAAAATTAAGAAAAGTAATTAAATTCTTAAATTAGTTGAGGGTCTATAAAAAGATCTTTATAATTGTACATTTTTGCTGAAGGCTGATAGATAAACTAAATCTATAATATTGAAATGATGAACTCGCTATGTGTTTCTCTCTTATAACTCCTGAACAGTTAAAGCTAGCGTCCCGAAATTTAGAGAGCGGTCTTGATAGGAGCCATTCTATCCCCCCTGTGTCAAAAATCATACTAATATTTCTTTCATACCTTTTGGAAGAGTTGTTTGAAAAACAGAGTTTTTTGATTTATTTAGTTGATGCCATTTATAAAAATTAACATTTATTAGATGATGCCATTTATAAAAATTTATAAAAATTAACAAGCGACTTTTTATTTTCAAATATTTTTTAAGATAACAACAGTAATGCTAGCTAGCTTATAACTCTCAAAACAGAGAGTTTTTACAGAGAGACAATTACAACGATTATGAAACATCATTTACCAAAGGAGACAGAGACCTCCATCATGTACTCTCATAATGGTCATAGTGACCCATTATTTACCCTGTCAGAATTGGAAATGGTAGTTGACGACTCAGGATTAAATAAGGCGCCGGGACCGGACGGAATCCCCGGTGAGATATTTAAAGAATTACTTCTTATTAACAAATCCTGGCTCCTAGAATCAATAAATAAGTGCCTTGAATTGAAAGTATTTCCTGTTTGCTGGAAAAGCGCCAGAGTCACCCTAATTTCCAAATCCGATAGGGACCCACATTTTCCGACATCTTACAGACCAATCTCTCTTCTCCCGGTCTGGGGCAAAATCCTAGATAAACTCTTGACCAAAAGACTTGCCTACTTTTTGGAAAGCAGAGATCAATTAAATCCCTACCAGTATGGCTTCTGGGCTGGGAGAGGCACAGACGACGCATTATTGGAGCTGGTCAAATTTGTTGAGGAGGCTAAAGCAAACAACAAACACAGCATAGGGGTGGCTCTGGACATTAATAATGCTTTTAATAATGCAAACTTTTCGATTTTGAAGTTCGAATTTTTTAAACTTGACCTTCCAGATAATATTGTCAGCATTATCATGAGTTTCCAAAGTAATAGAGATGTTACATATATAGATGAAGAAGGTCAGTGCCTATTTAAACAAGATACGTCGTTGGGGGTTCCACAGGGATCCTCCCTGGGACCGGTGCTGTGGTTGGTATATGTCAATACGATTTTTAACAATTTTAACAATATTGATTTTAGCGGTTTTAGCGATTTTAAAGAAGATGACAGCCGACTGATTGTTTTTGAAGACATTTTACTTCTCTTGAGACACCAGATACTGTATAGATTTGATCTGCTGGCTACCCATTGTCTCACTCATCTCTCAGCCTGGGCCGAGTCAAACAGACTGAGTTTCAGTGATTCAAAAACTAATTGCCTAACATTCCCTAAGAATCAAAAAAGAATCGGCAGACACCCACGTATTAAAATGAGTGTCAATCATAGCCAAACAATTAAGCAAGTCAGGGAGCTAAAATATCTCGGGGTTGTGCTCGACCCGGGCCTGACCTGGATACCCCATTTAAATCAGATCAAAGAGAGAATGAACAATTTTAACAACCTCATCAGATGGGTGGCCAGGGCCACTTGGGGCCTCAAACCATCGATCTTAAAAATCATCTACCTCAGGGCGACCGAAAGAATTATACTCTACGCCGCCAGTGTCTGATATCGCAATAATACAAAAATCAATGACAAGCTTAAATCCATTCAGAGATCCTCCTTGATTACCATAACAAAAGCCTACTCTACTACAAGTACGGAGGCCCTCCAGATACTGGCGGGAGTGATACCTATTCACTTAAAGATTCTTGAAGATATCAGCACAAAAAGATTGACCTGGGGCTGGGGGTTGGCTGACTTGGAAATAGTTTTGGGCCACTCTCTGGACTCGATTGCATTGGAACAACGACCAGTAAGGCAACACCCCTCAAAGTTTGTTTCGGTGCCTTGGGGTAGGTCACTCCCCACTAATGAGGGGTTGGAAATTTTCACGGATGGTTCAAGAGTGGAGTTCGCCGAAGAGACCGATAATGGAAGTAGGATAAAGCACAAGACCGGTTATGGAATTATCATCAAGAGAAATGGGATAATCATTAAAGCGGACTCCATTAGACTCTCCAACAATTGCAGTATTTTTATGGCTGAGCTGATGGCAATTAAAAGTGCATTTGATTGGCTGGCTAAAAATGACTACCCGGACGCCACTCTTTTCACTGATTCGCTCTCATCGTTGCAAGCCCTAAGTGACCCAACTCCAAATAACAAAGAGACAGAAAATACTAAACAACTATGGAGACCAAACATCACATGTAACTGGGTCAGGGCGCACATTGGCATCCTAGGCAACGAGGAGGCGGATCAGACAGCCAAGGAAGCCGTCAGTCGCAGCCAAATCAATTTAGAGGTCCAAAGTTCCAAGGCCCAGATCAAAACAATCATCAAGTCCAACAACCTAAATAGATGGAAAACAGAATGGCAGAGCTCCGAGAGAGGTCGACAAACCTATATTTTTTTTAAAGACCCTTCCACCAAACGACTACAGTCCAACTTTTACCTAAACCAATTACTTACTGGACTGTGTTTGGAGGATACCAAAATAGACTTTTCAATAAAAACCCAAATTGTACCTACTGTGGGGACAATCAGACAATCGAACACTTGATCTTGAACTGCCCACACTTCCAGACACTCCGTGGAAACCATTTTGCAGGGCAAAATTTGCACCAATGCTTTGCTAAGTTGGTCTGTAGAAACATAGTTAAACAAATTATAAAGGTAACATTGGAGGACACTCTGAACCACATTTAACTATGCTCGGAGCCTGCGAACACTATTGCTGGTGTATTGTGTATCTATCTAATTTCATTTTAAACTTCTCTACGTTTTAACTTGTATTGTTTTTATAAATTTTTAATTTAACAAGCATTGTTTTTATCAACTTTTAACTGATTGTTTTGATTCTTAACTTGTTCTGCCTTTTAACCTCTTTATCGAATTTTAACTTCTATATTTTATCACTGTTTTACATGTTCCTGCAAAGTTTTAACATTTATTGGTTTTTGGGTGATTTTGTGTTTTTTTTTTTTAATTTAACCTTTTTACTACTTTATTATTTTATTTGGTTTTAACTTGTTTTATAGAATTGTACTGAACATTATTTTAGATATTCAGATTTTTATATTCACTGTTGATGTAACTTTTAGAGATTTACGTATTTTTAATGTATCATTTGTGTATGTATCAACTCTCGTATGCCCTAAATTAGGTCTGGGCGAGATAAGAATAAAATATAACTCTCAAAAGTATGTTGCACGTTCTTTTATATTTAATTAATTTTTACCCGTTATGTTAGATAAACTCAATTATTTATATGAAGGTGGTAGCATAGGCTGAATTTCCAAAATTAGCTCTTCGTTCCCAAAATTAGCTCTTCCAAAGCTCCTCGTGAGTTAATTTTGTGTATAGTTATTTTAAAATATTTTTCTATAAAACTAAATAATTTAAAATCAACAGAAATTGTACGAAGAAACATTAAAAAAAATCCTCATATTGTTATTGAAGCCAATGATGCTTTATTAATATTGGTAATAGGAAATACTTAGAAGTTAAAATAAAATAAGCTATGAACTAAAAGGCAGTTATTTTTGGTAATATGCACTACTGATATTATGATAATTTCTGCAGTTTAAATGGGTACTAAATATACTAGTATAGGAATTATGTATTTTGCACAGATTAAAACTTAATTAAAAATATGGAATTTTATATTAGATAATGTTTTTTGTTTTTCTAAATTTAAGGAAAAACCAGAAAAAAATTCCTTGATTGAAATTATGATTAGGTCTCGACCAATAGCATCGTGACAAATGATTCTGATTACATTTAATCTTAATATTTATTGATGACCAAAAACGTGTTTTGCTTAATATAATTAATGTAAAGCCACCTAGATGGGAAAAATAATTATTTTAGCTCTATTAACTATGTTGGTACAAGTCTTTGAGTTTTGAGCATGATTTCGAAGAGTTGTTTATTACTAATTTATTGATTATTTACGCTTTTTCACCCCGTACGAACATCTAGATATTGCAAAATATTATATTTTTGTTCAATTTAAGAATAAAAAATACACTTAAAAATTTAAAAGAAATGAATAATGAAAAATATTATACACTAAATTTATGTAAAAATATAATAAGGAGAGCATATATATATGTATATACATACATATATATATATATATATATATATATATATATATATATATATATATATATATATATATATATATATATATATATATATATATATATATATATATATATATATATATTAAATATATATATATATATATATATATATATATATATATATATATATATATATATATATATATATATATATATATATATATATATATATATATATATATAATAAATAAATAAATAAATACAAGAAAACACTGAGAAAGTTAAGAAATAATCATAATCATGATGGTAATATTAATTTCAATTTTTTGGATTTGGGTATTATGAAAGTTAAAATCAACAATCTGCTTTGTTGATTTATACGATAAAAGAAATGATTTTAATTTTAATATTAATAAACTAGTTACTTGGAATTCTAATGTTTCTAGGAGCATCTATTTAAATACCACTTTTAATGAAATGAACAGAATTAAAAGAATATGTAGTAATATTTATTTATCCAAAAAACAAATCGATAAACTCTTTCAAAATCTGATAAAAAAACAATGGATACCCAACTAATGTAATAAAATTTTATATAAAATCATTGAATTAATCGTATATTTTGGTGGATATATTTTCTAAACATTTTTTTTTGTTAATTTTTATGATTTTCCCATGTGCAAATCCATTTCAGGCCAAAATTCATTGCCAAAATTATTTACTAAATAATTTCTTTGTTAATTTATATAATTTTTCCATGTGCAAATCCATTTCGGGCAAATCCGTGGTTAGAATTATTTACCAAAATTCCTTTACTAAATAATTTCCTTAGTTAATCTATACAGCTTTTCCATGTGCAAATCCATTTCGGGCAAATCCGTGGCTAAAATTATGTACTAAAATTTTTTCTTTGTTAATCTTTCCATGTGCAAATCCATTTCGGGCAAATCCGTGGCTAGAATTATTTACTAAAAGCTCCTTTGCTAAATAATTTCACTTGTTAATCTATACAGTTTTTCCATGTGCAAATCCATTTCGGGCAAATCCGCGGCTAAAATTATTTGCTAAGCAGGCAATTTATGTTTCTCTTTTCTATTTTATATTTTTTCTTAAATAAACATCTATCTTCTAAAACTATTTATGATTAATTTTTAAAATTATCCAGTATAATATTACCTTGCGCACATCCATTTCGGGACCATCCTTGGTAACTAACAAATCAAAACTCAGAATAACAAATCACTTCAGCAGTGCAGTAAGAACGACACTTTAAAACCCTCTTGTTACACTCAATTTGCGCTTTTGTTTTCATCTTTTGTTTTCATATTTTGTAATCTGGCAATCTTTCTGCGAAAACATTTTTAAATCATTCTTGAAAAATATCTGTCCATGTAAGTTGTTATGATTTTGCTACTCGCTTTATAGTCCCCCCCCCCTTTTTAATGTTTTTTCTTTTTATTTTATTTTATTATCTGTTTTTACATGTTATTTTTACTTTTTATGATCTATTTTTATGTAGTTATTTTATAAAAATTTTTTTTGAGTGCTCCTCACACTATTGTATTAATATATTTTGCTTTGGCTTTATTGATACAATATCAGTAAGCACTCTGTTTTGCGGATATAATCGTGTGGGCTGAAGAAAAGATTATATCTTTTTTTTCCGGCTTTTTTTCCAGTTTTTTAAAACATTTAATTTTTTTTTTTTTTTTTAAATAAAATTTTGTTTGTTATTTTTTTTACTTATTATTTCCCACCTCCTTTTTTTCATATGTCTATAATTTTTCTTTGTTTTATTCTTCATTTTGAACTTATATATATATATATATATATATATATATATATATATAATATATATATATATATATATATATATATATATATATATATATATATATATATATATATATGTACATATAATAATAAGTTAATTAAAGCAATTAAAAGCAATAGACCAGTAAATTAAAAGCAATGGTAAAATTTTGTTAATCGTTATTACTGATTTAATAATTATTAATAATATAATAATTATCAATTTAATTGTAAAAGTTAAAAGTACCTATTTCACAATTGTCTCCTCTATAAGGTGATTGACATTTGCAAATTTCTTTACCATCTTTAACCATGCATGGAAATCCATTTTTACAGGGATTCGGATGGCACAAGCGAATGTCTGAAAAATTTTAACCATTTAGAAAGCTAACAAAATTTTAATATACCAATAAAAAATAAAGCAATACATTTTTTTTATGTTCCTAATAAGCAATAGTATGAAACGGTAACGAAGGAGGACTGAAATCCTCAACTTATTAGGTATATAACAGTATCGTTTTGTCGATAGAAAGGACTCCCCTTGCCACAACCTCGGAGATTGTCTGCTGCTATGGAAAAAAAAAGAAAAAAAAAACAAATTTCAAAGAGGGGAGCTTCTATTTCCCCATATTTCTTTTCTTCATCTGACACGAGCCAAAACATGTCTTAAATATTGACCTAACACCCCGACTTGAAATAGTTATACCTTGTAACCATAGTTACCGCTATTATGCCAAATGAATGGCGAGGGGAGTTCTTTCCATAGACAGGCTGCAAGTTAGGCTTATCGGATAAAGGTGATCATCAGACTCAATATTCTGAAAAGTTTTGTGAGTACTCCCTCTTCTTCCTGAGATGTAAAAACTGTGATATTATATCTCCCCAGATATGACCTTGAATAACTCAAAAAAAATTTGTGAAGAGACACTTTATTTCGGGCTAATACTAAATTTAGAATTCGAATAAAATTTAAAAAGAGTAATTTAAATCAAGCATCTAAAATCGTAAGATGTATAGCTCATTGTAGTGGAATTCATTTTATTTCTGACTTTGGTTCTCTCTTTTATCAGCAGATGGCAGATCAGAGAAGTTATGATGTAAGAGGAGGACTTCAATACTTCCGGTTTTTCTTTTTTAGGATACTGGGTGAATAAGTTTTGCATCAAACTGTCATACCAATACACCTTTCGAAAATTATTTTCCTTTCCGAAAAAAAAACAATTTTGGCGCGAAATAAATATCAAAAAATTCAAAAGCCTCCAAGAAATAAGAGTTGTGCCTGGTGCTTCACTAAACAAATTCGGTACAAAGTAATTGCGACCCTTTTTGGCGCTGAGATACTCCAAAATGTTTTTACACTGAGTGCGTCACTAAATATTTTTGTTAAATAAGTGCGACAATTTTTGGCGTTGATATGCTTCAATTTTTTCTTACATTGAGTGTTTCACTTAACGACTTTGGTGTAAGGTAATTCCCCCCATTTTCGATACCAATTTTTTTTACACTAAGGAAGTTTGGCTAAGTTGTGCTTTATCGAGTCCAATCTGAACCATGAAATGGATCAGCTAATTAATCTATCTTCCTTTTTATTTAAAAAAAAAACAATTTTAGCAGTAAAATTTATTATCATTATTATTATAATTATTGTTTTTCCACTTACAATGGATCCCATTACATGTTGGGGTTCCTAGTAATAAAGTCGCAGATCGCCAAGCTAAAAGGGGACACTACTTAGGCTACAACATGTGACTACCTCATTACCTATCAAAAAAATTTCTCCCTGAAGAGAAACTGCGACAGGCAACTCTGGTTAATCCCTCCTGTTCACCACTGGTTTGGCAGAAAAAAACCTTGGAGGTGCTCCAGAGTTCAGGTAAGATATATCGGATCAATGGGCAGTTTCACAGTTCATCAGTAGCCATTTAAAAAGTCTGACTTTACTAATTAGGCGAAAAGTCTTCCCATCATGTAGCAAGTCCAAATTGAAGCATTCTTCCCCCGAACACATGAATGATAATCTCGCATTCTCCTTGGATAACATTCTCTTGCGACCAATTTTGGTGTGCAACTTTGCCAGAGAATTTGGACTCATGGATTTGATATAGCTGAGGCTATATTGTGAAGGATTGGACACAACAACAACAAAGGTGCCATTTTAAAATCGGCATAAAAATTGATACTAGGGAATTATAATTTGGGAGCTTTGCACATTTGTCATTAGAAGCAACCAGACATTCCTTTAAACTTTCAGAATTCAACTTTTCATACTTTCTAATAGATTCGTGAAAAGCGGAGGAGGACATTGTTTTCTGTGTGGTTACTATTGCTAAAATTGCCAAATTAAATCTTATTGTGATGATTTTTTTTTTATCAGAACAGTGCTGAAAGCGAAAAATCTACAATAATTTTCTTCTTTCTGCTGTCGAACAAGTACTGTTTTCGCTCTTAAAGTGATTAATAAAATAAAAGTTAATACAATTTACCAATTTCACAATTTGTCCCATTATAACCTTCCAGACAAACACATTCGTAAGTAGCCTTTTCAGATAAAGGTACACACACTCCGTCATTTTTGCAAGGGTTCGGGTTGCAGTTTTCTGTTACTGAAACAGAAAACAATTACAATCAGAAAATTAAAATCAACTCCAAAGTGCGAGCAAAGTACTAAAAGAAAATCTAAAGAACTGCGAGTGAAGTTATCGTGGTAAAAACGCAGCATTCTTCTCTGACAAGATTCAAAAGCCAATCAGGTTCGATATACACGCGAGACATTGCTTACAGATGTCCCATTAAATTTGATCCGAGATTCGATTCAGCGTGATAACAGACCAAGTTTATTTACTGTAACATCAATCCGCCAAGCACGATCACATGTTTAAACGAAAACAAGTGATTTAAATCACTGGGTTGAGCCTAATCACGTATTCTACTTCTCAAATAGCAAATATCCAATCCTTAGTCACAAAAATTGAATTCTCAAGATCTTGAAAAACCTTTACGTCGTCAAAAAAGAACTACTACTTTTATCAAAATATGAACACAGCGATGAGTATGAATATGAAACACAGTATGAATATTAAACAAGCATAGAGAAATTTCAAAATCCGAAATTTTCTAAAGGATAGCAACGATAACTTCTCAGCAATTTATCATGATTTACTAGTTTATAGTAAGGTTTATAAATACTTTATACTGAATGGCCCTTTAACTTGTATATAAAAGTTTAGGGAATGACGTGCAAGTGTTAACTGTTCAGAAAGGCCCATTGAATACTACAAAGTTATTGTCCTGATTAATCTGTTTAAGAAACAATCCTGTTATTAAGAAACAATAAACAATATAAATTAATCGGATTACCCGATGTCGGAAATTAACTGAAACGAAACTATGCAAAAAACTTTCCTTTAATACTCATTGATTCAAGAATAATCTATGACATTGAATTTGTTACTGTAAAAGTGATAAATCCGGTTATTATTAATAATTTCCGATTGTGTTTAATAATTATCGGTAATTCTTAATAACAACCGGTTATTATTAATAATAACCAATGAAGTTTGATAAATGTGATTAAACGGTTTATTTAGAATTGGGACATGGGTGTGCCTCTTTGTATATGTGTTATGGTTGAAGTGATAAATCTGGTTATTATTAATAAAAATTCTAAAATTAATAATTACCGCTTCTTTTGGTCAAAATGCGAAATAAAAATCGCGAACTTGTACTGCATTCAGTGTGAACTACAATACGGGAGAAAATTTTAAACAGCATTTAGAGACACTGATGAGTATGCTGAAACAGCTTATGGTTTGGATATACCAGGAACAACCTATACCAAGCAGTGGTATTTCAAAAACATCAGTATAGGGTATACCGGGCAAATGAGTTTCAGGCAGTGATACAAAATCTAGAAAAAACGCCAGTGTAAGATATACCGGACAAATACATTTAATTAAAAAAACATCAGTGTAGGGCAGGGGTGTCAAACTCGCGGCCCGAGTACAGTATGCGGCCCAAGATGAACATTTTTGTTGGCCCAGTCAATATATTCGAAGCAAAAGTAAAAATAAAATAGAAATGTGAATTAGAAACGAAACCAACATATAAAATTATAATATACTTTATTTATAAACTATACGGATCATTTTAAAATTGTCCGCTCGAAAATGTAAAATTCTAATTGGCTGAAATGGAGTCCGTTTCACACTAAGCTATCAATTAGTACATAATCAGGCTTATCCTATTATAGCGAGGTAAGTTGGTTACCTTGCTCCAAGGTTCTCAATCAATTCTGGGATTTGAAAGAAAAAATACGTAAGATTTTACAAACTATAAATCAAGATACAAGCTTGTTCTCCGATCAAATATGGTCGCAAGATTTATCTTTTACGGTTGACATAACCAAACACTTATCCGATTTAAATTTATTGTTACAAGGCAAGGATCAGATCATTACGAACATGTTTGACATAATTAAAAAATAATTCAAATGTAAACTATTTATTTGGGAAAGGCAACTGAAAAATGAAGATTTAGCGCACTTCCCAACATGCCACAAGAACAAATCTAGTTTAGATGATACTGCATCGTATCAAAAATATGCAGAAAAAAATTTCAAATCTTAGAACAGAATTTGAAACAAGGTTTAAAGATTTTAATTCCTTGGAGGACAAATTTTGTTTGTTTTCCTCGATTTTCTCAAATATGGACTCAGTACCAGTTATTGGCAAATGGAAGTGATTGAGATACAGTGCGACTCAAATTTGAAGGCAAAATTCATTGAAGTGGGTGTGTCTAAATTTCAAAATTTGCGTGTGAAATTATTTCCAAGTTTGGAAGTACTTATCAGAGAGAGCAATTATTTTCTGTTATGAATGGAAATTAATCTCCTGTCCGAAACCGTATTAATAACTCTCACGTTGGGTCAATTTTGAAAGTAGTCTCGGCCAATAAAATTTTCGGATCGAAATGGAAAAGATAATAGCAGAGAAGAGATGTCAGGACGTTAACAATAACTTTCAAAATAAAAATATTTGTTTCCATAAACATTGATTTTTTTTTGCAGCCCACCTAACGTTAGGCATTGTTTATTTGGCCCAAGTTAGCGTTTGAGTTCGACACCCCTGGTGTAGGGTATGCCTAAAAAATTTATTCCGGGTAGAGGCACTTAATTTAAAAATAAAACATCAGTATACTTTAATTTTTAATCACGACACTTTTCAAAACAATAATAGATATACATAACTGCTTTGAACTGAAATATTACATATTTTTAAACAAATTACTTATTTTGGCAGGGAAATCTATTGTGACATTTGGAATAGAATTCATTTTTACCTTCTTTTTTTGTTTACATCTACCTAAAGAGTGGTTGAAACGTGATTTCATGACTTCTAAAACGTCATCTATTGTGTAGCTGTAAAATTTGTTAAATAAACTATCTTGTTTTGTGAAAAACTGTAATATACAAGCCAGAAAATGACAAATAAAAAATTGGGAGCCTAAATTCTTAACTCAACAATCAGCTTATTTTTTCATGGTGTTGCAAACGCTTCTTAAATAAGCGAAAGTATTACATTTAACAAACTTTATTGGTTATTGTTATTAAATAAATTAGAATACCACAGTTGCCAGTGTAAGAAAATCCATCAGAGGGACAAATGCACGTATAACTGTCACCAATTTCTACACAAGCTCCATTACCACAAGAATTAGGATGACAGGGAGATCCTATAGTAAAAGTAAAACCAAAATATTAATGAATTAATTCCAGAAAAAAAACATTTTATTCCATTGCTTTGCATAAATTACACACAGGAACATTTTTTTGTTTGTTTTCCGAATCATCAGATTTTTGAACGGAGTCATTGATTCTTAATCCGTAATTGGTTTCTGCACTCTTCAGTTTTTAAGCAATTTAATATATTCATAAACAGAAATTTTTGAAACTCACTCGAGTGAATACTAAGTATCACCACTTCTCTACTACTAAGAGAGTGGTAGGATAAAGCAAAAATACTCATTAATACATGACAACTAATACTCTTTTTTAATCAGCTATACACATTTTTTAACACAATTAAAGGCTAAAGCTTTCAGAATTTTAGGAAATTTTTGCTATATTTTAAAAGCCTCACCACAAGAGCTAGTAGAAAGACGGGTTTAGAAAAATGTAGTGAAAAGTTTGGGAAATAAGGAAAAATTTTGAAAAAAAGTGGTGTGAAAACTAACTTTAAATTAATATAAAATTTATAAAACATTATAAGAAAACAACTAGAAAACATTTTCTCAAAAATCACAGAATTTTTTTTTACTGTATTATTGTGTTGAAGTTTATATATATATATATATATATATATATATATATATATATATATATATATATATATATATATATATATATATATATATATATATATATATATATATATATATATATATATATATATATATATATATATATATATATATATATACACACTCTATAACAAAAAAATCGACGCACCAAGAAGGAGATGTCCGATTAGAATGAAAATTGGTGGATGGGAAGACAATGTACAGAATAGTAAATGATTAAAATTTCAGAACAATTGAATAATTTATTGCAGAGTTACAGTAACAAGTTCAATAAGGTAATGACCCGCCTCCAGCCTGGATAAAAGCTGCCACACGGCGTGGCATAGACCGATAAAGCTCCCGGATGGTCTCTTGCGGTATTTCCTGCCTAATTCTATCCAATTGTCGAACGAGGTCATCAACATTCCGTGCCAGATGCAATCGCCTTCCCATCATATGCCAGACATGCTCAATGGGAGAGAGATCGGGTGATCTGTCAGGCCAAGGATGAGTTTGACAAGCTTGCAGACAGTTCATAGCAACACGTGCCGTATGTGGACTGGCATTGTCCTGCTGAAAAACCAGCCCAGGGTGCTGCAAAAGGAACTGTAGCAAAACAGGTTTTTGGATGTCGTTGACGTACCGCTGTGCAGTAAGTGTACCTTTAATGACGACCAAAGGGGTCCGGCTGTTAAAGGAAATGGCACCCCAGACCATAATGCCTTGTTGAGGGCCGGTGTGGCATGCAATAGTGAAGGCAGGATCCCCCTCTGCCCTGTGCGTCTCCAAACACGTCGTCGATGATCGTCAGGACACAGTTGGAAGTGGGATTCGTCGCTAAAGACTATACCGTAAACCGGGGCGAGTCTACCCATTTTTTCAGTTTGTCAACTTTCAAGTGGTCAAACTTTTGTAAATATTAAAGAGAAAAGGCTTTTAATAGGTGTTTCGGAATAGCTATTTATCCCTCTTTAAAGTTGTGAAATCGATTTTAGAAAATATTAACAGTTACGCTGTTACTGTATATTTTTATAGAACTGCTGACAAATCTCTCGTATGGGGCGAGTCTACCCATTCTACTAAAATGAATGTTAACATCGTAAATAATAAAATTTTACTATTAAATTGTTATTTTAGTTACTATATAGGATATTTATGAAGTAAAATTCATAACTTTATTATATATTCCATTTTTTTTATTCATAAAATAACACAAATTGAGTATTTGATCGATTATCACATTTTGATCACAGTTTTGTTTTTATAATCATTAACATTATAAAATAACATTTTTTTCTGATTATTGTTGATAAAAATAAATTAAAATTAATATAAATTTACAATTAAATAATTATTAAATAATAATAATTAAAGATTATTAACAAAATCGAAATTCAAACATTGGGAATCATGAAAAATCCTTTTCCCATTCTTTTGGGAGGTAATAATAATTTATAAATAATAATTTATTTAACTTGCATTAAATATAAAAAGTTAATTTTGTAATATAAAAATTGAAAAAATTGGTGAAATAAACATATTTTATATTTACATTTATATTTAACCTATAAATTTTCTTATTAATGATAAATTTATCAATGCAGAATTAAAATAATATACTCAAATTCATTTAAAATGACTTAATTTTAATATAAACAAAGTTCTAAATTATATTATTATGCTTTATTAAAACTAAATACGAATGGGTAGACTCGCCCCGCAAATTCTGGCTTTTTGTTTACAACAGCAAAACTTACATTCTTTTTTTTTCATATAAAATTAATGTAATCTTAGTCTTAGATAAGTTTATCACTTAACCAAAGTAAAAATAGTAATAATAATAATATACTTACGGAGCACCAACTAAAAGTTTGCTGATTTTCAATACAAATCTCTCAAAAGAAGTTTGGACAGGTCGGTTAAAAAGACACCAAATAAATAAAAACGGATCAAACTACTACAGCGCCATCTACCTTAGAGTCTGAACTAAGTCCTCCGTCGGTAAAATTTTTTTTAATTGCAATTTAAAATAGTGAAAATTAAATAAAACTAAAATGGGTAGACTCGCCCCTGGATGGGTAGACTCGCCCCGGTTTACGGTACGTCCCCAGTCGGCATCATTCCAGCTATATCCAGCCATATCTGTTCAAAGCATTCATGCAAACGAAATTTCAAAGCAATCGGATATATATATATATATATATATATATATATATATATATATATATATATATATATATATATATATATATATATATATATATATATATACAAACAACATAACAAACAAATTTTTTTTTTTTACTTATTATTTCCCACCCCCTTTTTTTCATATGTCTATAATTTTTCTTTGTTTTATTCTTCATTTTGAACTTATCTAATGAGTGCAGTTTACTTGCAGCTTAAGCGCAATAAATGAAACTTATTGTTTTTCTTAACTTTCTTAGTGTTTTCTTGTATATATATATATATATATATATATATATATATATATATATATATATATATATATATATATAAAAATGAAAGATAATGAAGTTCAAAATGAAGAATAAAACAAAGAAAAATTATAGACATATGAAAAAAAGGGGGTGGGAAATAATAAGTAAAAAAATAACAAACAACATATTATTTAAAAAAAAAAAATAAAATATTAGTTAAAAAACCTGAAAAAAAGCCGGAAAAAAAAGATATAATCTTTTCTTCAGCCCACACGATTATATCCGCAAAACAGAGTGCTTTCTGATATTGTATCAATAAAGCCAAAGCAAAATATATTAATACAATAGTGTGAGGAGCACTCAAAAAAATTTTTATAAAATAACTACATAAAAATAGATCATAAAAAGTAAAAATAACATGTAAAAACAGATAATAAAATAAAATAAAAAGAAAAAACATTAAAAAGGGGGGACTATAAAGCGAGTAGCAAAATCATAACAACTTACATGGACAGATATTTTTCAAGAATGATTTAAAAATGTTTTCGCAGAAAGATTGCCAGATTACAAAATATGAAAACAAAAGATGAAAGCAAAAGCGCAAATTGAGTGTAACAAGAGGGTTTTAAAGTGTCGTTCTTACTGCACTGCTGAAGTGATTTGTTATTCTGAGTTTTGATTTGTTAGTTACCAAGGATAATCCCGAAAGGGATGTGCGCAAGGTAATATTATACTGGATAATTAATAATATATATATATATATATATATATATATATATATATATATATATATATATATATATATATATATATATATATATATATATATATATATATATATATATTATATATATATATATATATATATATAAATATATATATATATATATATTTATATATATATATATATATATATATATATATATATATATATATATATATATATATATATATATATATATATATATATATATATATATATATATATATATATATATATATATATATATATATATATATATATATATATATATATATATATATATATATATATATATATATATTACAGTTTTTTATTTTTATTTAAATGACTTAAAACTCCTCATGCACCACAAAGTATAGCATAAGGCTTACAGTTGTAAGTCCAAAACAAAAAGCAGAAAAATTTACATTAAAAACAAAATTCCGCAAGGCCGCAAGACTTTCAATACTTTTGACCAGTTCTGATAAGACAGGTGGCCAACAAATAGAAAGACGTCTCAAATCAGTCTTTACATTCATTCGGGCACTCGCATACAGACTACAATGAAGAAGAATATGTTCAGCATCACCGCAAGCACAAATTCCACTGGTCTGCAGATGAAAACGAAATAAATATCTCTTAAAATTTCCATGGTTTGTTAAAATTTGAGTCAATTTAAAATCAGCTGCATAGGTACATTGCAAACGGTGAAAAGTGGATGGAAAGAACATTTCGTCCAAAGCGACCGAAATATAGTTATTTGTTAATATTTTTTCTAATTTCTAATTACATTAGCAATGAAAATACTTACATATTGACATCAAGTGAAAATATAATCATTATTAATGTGTACTGCAGTAGATAAAAACTTTTTTGTTTCCGCAAAATAAGAAAGAACGTATTTTTACTTTCAAAAAGAAAATTGCATTTTTTTTTAAGAAAAAGAAGTCCGTTTCAAAAAGTTGCTAGATACAAATCTTTTTATTGGTATGAAATGCATATATTGAATCAATGAGTTTCATAAAAAATTGGAATCATTCTAATTTAAACTGTTTGTACGACTGGTCATAAGAGGATTTATCATGTCCAGAATGAGTGCAAAACATGTTTTTAATTATCAGATGATAAGAAACTTCTACTTCATAAGTCTTTAGTTTTTTTCATGGAAAATTTGTTGCTGTATTATTATTTTTGTTTTGTTTTTAAAATGCAAAAGTCATGAAAACAGGAGTATTGAAAAAGCAGACGTTATTGCTTGCTAAAACGATAGATAACAGTCTTCATAGAATGATAACCTTTGTATGTTCCATTATTAAAGAAGCAAATACCATTGATTTCCCTCATTAATACAGTCCGTATTAGACTTTTGAAATATAAATATCATAAAAATCATAATTTTTATTTTTAAGTAATCACAAATAAATAAAACATATTATAGTTAAAACTAATTAAATAATTAATACTTTACCTTTCGAGGTTTTAGAAGCAGAGCAACAAACTAAAAGATAAATAATTACCAAAAATAAGTATTCATTTACGTTGGTCATTATGTTAAAATTATTTTATTCTTAAATAAGTATAAACTTTAAAAAAAACTCTTCTTCAACCAAACTTCCAAAAAAGCCTTCTTTAAAGAAGGCTAGAAAAAAAGCGTACAAAGTATCAAAGATCATTAATAATTTTTATCTTAAAAAACACCTGTTTTTCTCGACAGATTAAAAAGCTCATTTTATTCTTCAGTTGCAAAAATTAAAGATTACACAATACGATCAGTTTGTGAGGATGTAGATTATATATATATATATATATATATATATATCTTTTTATTAATCTTCATTATTTTATTTTCCACGATTTCTCTATATATTTAGCTCATTGTTTCACAAGGCTCACATCTATATTATATAAAACGCTAATACGTTTTAATCGATAGGCTTCGGAGCGCAGGAGCACGTAGTGAGAATCATAAGTCTAATCGGATGAATTTTCATCGAATTATCAAAAAATTTATCACAAAATTATCTTTATCGAAGCCGATGCTTTACATCCGACGCTCAGTACTATTTCTTATTGTTTTACAACACATTACTTTAGTCATCTGGTATTAAAGACTTTAAAACAAAACTTACAACAGTCACTTTTCTCAACAACTGAAATTTGGAATAGTGTGATTAAGAAAAATATGTGAACTTTTTGCAATTTCAACTTAATATTGAAATGCACCAGTTTTGAATTTTCTACAGTGAAAAGTTTTCGGAACTTCAGTGTCCGAAGCAATCCGAAATGAACTGCGAAAGCAGTTCCGAGGGTTGGCAAGCGCAAGCGAGCAGGGGGCGAAGCCTCCTAGTTTTTATATAATATTTCATATTATTTCAAAACTCTGATAAACGAGGGCAAATCCAATAATGTGATAGGTAAATAGCAATGAAATCAAACAGAAAAAAAGTCTTGAAATATTATTTTTAGCTAATATTAGTCTTTTTTATCACGACTACGTCAAATTCAATAGTTGGTAAATTTATGAACCATGATGTCGTGAATTTTTTAAAATTTTTAACCATTTTTGCTTTAGAATTGAAAAGTTTTTACTATCCTCTGAAGTTCGTGTTCTTCATTTTTTTCGTTTTCGTGGAGCCAGGAACTTAATGTTTTATATCATATCGCTTGCTGCTTTTTCTATTCTAAACTGACGCATCTGATTTATTTATTTAATGCATATATAGTATTTTCTGAAACACCAACTTCACGACTCATATGCTTATTTTAAAAATATTTGCACAGGAGGGTAGCAACTCAGTTATTGTTTCATCATATTTACTATGCTCCAATCAAAACTCTCTATTCCTGTTATTGAAATAGTATTTTGTGTGAAATAAAACATACGAAATCAAGATTTGCAAATGCAAGAAATATTTGTTTTGCGAAATATGTAAGATTTTGAAACAATTCGTAAACAATTTGTTTTCTCTTTCACCTTTAAAAATGAAAATGGTATTTGTCTTCTTATTCATATTTTTAATTTTCCATTTCATTAATGCTAGGCCTAAAAATAAAGAACTAATTGATATGACTTATGTATTTGACGAAAATACGTTACGTTACCCAACATTTAGTGGGTATAAAATCGAAAAATTAGTTAAAGGCCATAGTGAAAATTTGATCACAAAATGGTAAGTATTGATCTTAATCTTAAAGTTGTTTGCAAACCTTTCTTCTCGTGAAAAAAAATAAATTTAATCTGACTCTGTATAAAAATCTAATGACGGTGTCGCTGTTTTCCATTGTTTTCCGTGCATTTTTAATGATCAAAAAATGTCACTTACCCTGGAAATGTCACTTACGTGCTTCATCTGCTCTTCAATCAGTATCATAAGGCAGCAAAAATGAAATTAAAGCTACGAGTCGGGGCTAGTACTTCATTGCAAGCAGTGATTTACCATAACCGAGCAGGTTTCGAGAGAAATCTGTACTTAACTGTACTTACCTCATTACACCAATGTTTTTTAATCATTACTATAGTAAGAAAGTAAAGAAAATATAATTTGATTTAACCAAATATAAATTATTATTCAACTAAACGGTCTAGAAACAGAAAACTGCTCGTTAAATCCATATTCAAGATTGGTTAAATTAAATAAATAAATAAAATTATTTCGTATATGACACCGAAATATTTATTTACCTGACTTTGAATGTTTAGCTTTTCAAAACATTGTTTCACTTTCTCGTAAAACGTTTAATGCATTTAATGTTTCCTCGTTTACTATTTCTGCAGGTTTAATTAGTTCCACAAGAATTTTTCAATGCTTTTAAATAGTAAAGCACTATAATAGGTCATCATTCATCCCACTATTGTATAACATCTATTTTAAGGGAAGGTTTATCTTTATAAAAAAAAGCGCATGTTCTGTAACTCATGTGATAGGGTAAGTGAATTTAATCAGGATTTATTTTAACGAGACAAAACAAATCTGCATAGCATAAAATAATAATGATGAAAGTATTTAGTTCTGATTTAAGCACACAGTGCTTTTAAAAAGCTAAAGTTTTAATAGCAGTGAAAAAATGGATTATCACTTTTTTTCATATAAGAGTAGTCGATACATTATTATAGACAATTTTATTTGTGGACTTGATTGTGGTCAGAAATTGTTAAGTAAAGTTTCTTTTTCTAAGTCACTAAATCCATTTTTTTTTCTTTACTTCTAAAATACTTTTTATCATTTCTTCAGATATTATTTCCTTTTTCTGTAAAAACCAAAAAAAAAAATTATTATATCTTAACTGATAATTTTGATTAAAATGATGGCAAAAAAAAGTTAATGGTGATTTTTAATGGTATCACTGAAAAGTTAATGGTATCACTGATCACCATTCACCATTAAAAAAAGTTAATGGTGAATGGTGATCAGTGATTTTTTTAATGAAATTTTCTGCCTTGGCACACCACACGCTTCTTATGATGCGAAATACTTTGTCAAGATTTTCTAAATGTGAAATAGCAGCTCAAACAAGAAATCTTTCAATTCAGTGCACAGTGGAGCCTAAGCGCGTTGATCATCACTTTTGTAGTAAACTTTTGAAGTTCTTCTAAGACAAACATTTATTTGCTTTCACTAGTTTTTATACGTGCTTTTATTAAATCAATTTGGGGAGATGATCAACATGAAGAGAAGGTCAATTTGAAATATTTCACTGTGTCAAATTATTAATCATGTTATTATTTTTTCAAGATTGCTTTTCTCTTACAGGCATCAATACGAGGATTTCTCAACCTCTACACATGCCGGTACACACATGGATGCTCCGGCACATTTTATTAAAGGAGGAACTACAGTTGATGAGATACCAGCCCATTCCTTCTTCGGAAAAGCAGCTGTCATAGACATAACTAGAAAAGCATCACTCAGTCCTGACGCTGTAGCTACCATTGAGGATGTCATGAACTGGGAACGCACTACACAAAGGAGTTTGAATGGGACTATAGTTTTATTGAACTCTGGTTGGGGGCAGAAGTGGAACGACCGTGACGCTTTTCTCGGCACCCCAAGTAATGACACCACAAAATTGCACTTTCCAGGATTCTCACCAGAAGCCTGTAAGTGGTTAACAGAGAATAGAAGTATCACGGGAATAGGCTCTGATACCGCGTCCATTGATCCAGGTACAAGCACCAGTTCCCCCTGTCACGGTTATGTTCTAGGGCATAGATTGTTTATCTAAGAAAATGTTGCCAATATAAATAAAATTCCAATTGCAGGTGCAAAACTTTACATATTCCCAATGAAAATCGGTAAAGGAAGTGCAGCACCAACTCGAATCGTTAGCATATTTTCGCCTTGAAAATTGATCACCGCGAGCTGTTTCATCTAGAATAACTAAATCTATATCATGTGGTTCAAATAAATTTTGAGTCCCAATAAAGTTACACAAAATTTAATTGAAATTTTATAGTCTGATAGATAATGATACGAAAATATTTTCCTTTTGTATCTTGCGTTATTGATTTAAAAATACATACTTTCTATTTCATTTTAAAAACTCAAATTAACTTATGAATACAAGGAAAATTCCACACTATTTAAAATAAAATCAATGCAAAATCTTTTAAAAGGATCATCCTTAATTCATCATATTCGATAAATGGTATTACAAAAAACCTTGTAATAAAGCAGATTATTTAAAATCATTCCACTTGCGTTTGTCAATAATTTGCCACCATTACCACCATAATGTATAATATTTTTTATAAAAAATGAAACATATCTGCATGAGAATACATAACTGTTTGGCCGCTATAATATTAAAGTGGTATTATAAATATATATATATATATATATAAAAATTTATATATATATATATAAAATATATATATATATATATATATATATATATATATATATATATATATATATATATATATATATATATATATATATATATATATATATATATATATATATATATATATATATATATAAATTTTTAGGCTCTCAAAATAGTGCATATAATGCATTACACAAACAAAAATTGTGAACAACTTAATGCAACATAATCGAAATGATAAATCAATAATTTCTTCGTCTAAAAATTGACTGCAGCTTATAAAAAAAATTATGTTGTCAAGAAAAAAAATGCACTTGAACATTGTATTCTTTTAAAAGTTAAGTACAGTTGCATGCTAAAGATTTTCTACAAAAGTTGGAAAAGAAAGGCACTTGAACTCAAGACAATACTTTATTATCACAATCAGTTATTATCATTATTATTTATTGATCAATACAAACCATTATATTCAAAATTATATGAGTATTTTGTATCGTTAAAGAGAAAGTTTGTAAATTCCTCGCAATATTTAGATCGATGTAATTAAGAAGCTTTCATTACGATTAGGACACTTTTTTTCAACCTGTAACAGAACCACAAATAAAAATTAGGTTTCAATCTATATATATATATATATATATATATAAATATATATATATATATATATATATATATATATATATATATATATATATATATATATATATATATATATATATATATATATATATATATATATATATATATATATATATATATATATATATATATATATATATATATATATATATATATATATATATATATATATATATATAAATATATATACATATATATATATATATACATATATATACATATATATATATATATATATATATATATTAGGATCTGATATATATCTATTAATCTCATAAATAAAATAAAGTATGTATATCTCTCTCTCAACTTCGATGTCTCTCCTTATAACTTCAGCGGGGTTGAGTCTGCGATTAAATCGGTCTTAAGAGACATTGTAAAAATGGAATTTTCTCATTTTCATAAAACTCGACATTGATATGAATTTAAATGCAGACAGTTTTGATTTATTAGACACTTTAAAGATATTTTAGTGACGTTTTCCAGCTTTTAGTTCTTATTAATAGAAAAAAGAGCTTATTACACTTTCCTTCATATTTATAATTATTTTTTTATTCGATGCATCAGATAAACTCATTGATCAACGTGAATGCGGTAGCATAGACAGACTACGACAGACTACAGTCGTTTTGCGTGTAAACCTAACTTCGACTACAAAAATATCTGAAGGAAATTTTCTTTGTTTTAATATTCAGATGATAAATTAATAAATCAATGCACGGCTTCCAAAAAGGAAGAAAAAAAAAGACTACAACTACGTCAGGCAACTAAATCATGAAAATTCGGAAGCATTGAAAAGTTGAAAGTAAAAAATTGAAAAATTTGAGGAAATCTGGTTAGTCCAAAAAGTATCGTATAACTCCTTTTCAGTGTAGTATTGGACTAAAGACCATTAGCGTAAAGACATGAACATGATTTTTTATAGACATTGACTAAGCAAAAAAAAGCATGATTTGTATTTTTTTTAAATATTTTTTCGTACCTTGTATTAAAAGACTCCTGTCAAACTGAGAAACTTAAACTAAAACAAGTTTTAAAGTGGAACCCTCAAGGCAATAGAAAAAGACCAAGATTTAAAATTACTGGGCTGTGGTCGATTATATTTTAATTTATTTTGTAACCGTCGTTGAACACCCGACCCAATTTTGAGTTTATGACAATCAGTGTTCAAATCTGTTGCTGTGTAATTTTGAACCGGATACAGATAACGAAGGATTAAGTATTGGATGAAATTTTTACTCGTGGAAGGCGATTATAAGTGAATTGAAAACAATAGTAAAGACGTGGAAAGGGACGAAATATATGACCACAATCAGGTGAAATGAAAAGCTATAATAGACGCCCTACGCTTCAAATTGAAGTAGGGAGGAATATGCATGTATGTAAGCATGCCAAACTAAACTATGCCTGCCACGATCATCGATATCATAAATATTATAATAAGGAATAATATGATACATACCTTTTGTATGTTAGTGCTGACAAAGTGGCTCCAACAAGAACTATAAAGAAAATAGTTCCCAGGACAATAAACACTAGTGGTTGCTCTATAAACGATTAAAAAAAGATTATAAAACTGAGCATGGAATGAAGGAGTTAATATAGAAGAGAAATAAATTTAGAAGTGTTTAGATCGTACTTATTTAAATTTCTCAGAATCAATGCAGTTTAAAGCTTTTTGAGGTTCAACTTAGATTGCCGAAGTCAATTTGATTGCTTTTTACTTTTAATTATAAACACAAAGATGTATATAATAACGCTCTTTCTTAGAATTTTGTGACTTCTCGTACATATTATTTTTCTATTGTTAATATTTACCAATAACTTGTTATATAACTGTAAATAATATAAGAAATGTTACAAATTAATTTTAAATAAATTTCTTTACACATTGGTTGTTATTCTTTCACAATCCTGTCATTTTGACTGCTTTTGGGCAATAATATATAATGTATATAATAATATATAAACTAAGTTTTAATCTTTCAAGTGTTCAGGGACCGTCAGTAAGTAACAAATGGATAAAAATTTTATATCTTAAATTTTTTAAAAAAAGTTTCATCTTCAAGCATTTTTTTAACAAGTTTTCTTATTTTTTAAGGGAAAGCTCAAAATTATAAAAAGTTTTTCACAAATTTTGTTTTGTACTATTAAATAAGATTTATTAAAAATGACGTCTGCATTACTGCTGGGGATTATCTCTCATAAAAGTATGTCTTCTTTCGTATGTATTACTTCCTAGTATCATTGCACTTTGTTGTACGATCATCATTAGAAGGGTTTTATCATTTGTAAATAAATCTTGTTTAATAGTTGGAAATGAAATTTGTGGAAAGTTGTTCTTTCCGTGTTCCTTCATCTAAGTTGGGTTAAAAGCAATGAGGGAAGAAGGGGGGGATTTGTTTACGTAAGCGTAACATTAAAGGAGAATAAAAAAAAATTATGTAAAGATGAAGATGTACACTAAATGACAAATTATAAAAACAATTATAAAAAAAAATTATACAAATTATAAAAAAAATTAATCTGGGATAAGGGAGTTCCTCACAAAATATGTGTACATATTTACAAAAATAATTCAAAATTGATGCGAAGCAACAAACATCTCGAATCCCTGCATCACCCCCCCCCCGAAGGGCAACTGAGGTGAGGAGTGAAGCAGTTTATCATAAAGGTGTAGATAATTTAAATGAAGTGGTTGAAGCATTTTGACAATACTCCGTCGTTAATATTACAGGCTGTGTCAGGTCTGAATATAGCGTTATCCTATTTCATTTATCATATTCGATTTAATTAAATCGAAATTGAAGATTAGATCAAAATTGCATTGCGTACACTTAGTAGCTTTGTTGAAGAACGATGCGTTTAATCGTTGCAGATAGTTATCAAAGTTTTTAATTTTGAGGTCATTGTTCAGTGTTATGTTGCTAAAAAAAAACTAGAATGCTCATTAAATAAATGTTTCTTTTTGTAGTTAAGGCCATCTTGGTTATGGCGATAAAGAATTGGTCGATAAGCTTGATATGCAGCATTAGATATCTTGACAATAGTTGAAACATGATTCTGATTCTAAATATTTAGCACAGGTTACCATTGGTATTTCGTTATTAAATCGAGTTATCTTATTATTTTCATTTATTTTCTATCAGTTACTTTTTCTAAATAAAAGAACATTCAATTTTGAGGGATTAATTTTGATTTTCCATTTAGAGCACCATTTTTCTATGGAATCTATTTCATATTGTATTTTATGAATTGCTCTATTTGGATACATCAAATTTGATAGTATCACAGTGTCATATGCGTAGAATGCAGTTAGCAAGTTAGTGTCAACTTTTTATACCATGAAATATGTGCTATAAATTAGAAAGAGAATTGGGCCTGGTATTAAGCCTTGGGGTTCTCCTGCTTTAATGTATCTTTTGGATGAGATAGAGTCGTTGGTTTTATTATTAAATGTTGCTTCGGAAAGCAAATAATTTATCATCTTTTGAATAAGGCCAACGAGCTATACTGTAAAGACTTTTGCAACATCTAACATCAATATCTCAGGTGTTTCTCTTTTAAGCATCCCTAGGCTTATAAATTCCAGAATTCGAACTAATTGTTTTATTGTTGATAAGTTGCTTCTAAAGCCACATTGCTCATTTGGCAGAAATTTTAAATAGAGTTTTAATCTGTTCAATATTATTTTTTCTAGCACAGCTTAGTAAACAATTTTATGTACTAGTGAATTTGAGTTGAATAAAATTGCAGTGGTAGACACGCTATAGTATTAATTTTAACCATTGAATAGGTTGAATTTCAACAATTTTTACTGTACTGCATTTAATTTTTCGGAAAGTGGCTGGGAATTACTTGTGATTTAACTTTCACCAATATCAAATTTTTTATCTTGCAATAATACCTTCCCCACGACCTTCGGACGTGATCTGACTACGCCTACCTTGACAGAGATTCACTTCAATATGAAGGTTTATAATGAGAGTGCAATAACTGAGAACTCTGTTTAAAAGGATTTAATTATTTAGGTGAACCAATATTAAGTTTTTTTTTTCTTTTTGAGACAGCAGAAAATTTCTACATACTAATCTGTCAGAAACAAAATTTAACTACTTAGTAAATATTAATTAGATTTTACATCCTCGTGATAAAATTTATTTTTCTAGTTTAATAAAAAAATTGAAGAAAGAGACGAGCTTCCTTTTTAGTCAAATAATTATATCGTGAGTATTGCTTCAGATGATTGAACTATCTAATCCCTTTGTTGCCGCCTTCAATAAAACGCATTCAATTTTATTGTTGTAAAGAAGAAAAAAGTTGGTTATGGATGCCTCGAAAAACGTGTCTTAACAAACAGCCTTTATTAAAGTCGCCCTTGAATTGTGTAGCAGATAAAAATAGATTCCTCCAACACTTTATAGGCTCAAAATACTGTTATTTTAATTGTAACAGTTCAAAAGTTTGTTTTCGGTTTTATATGATCTACTAATTCACTTAATCATATAAATTCAAAATTTTTAAGGATGGTACGAATAAGAAATCTGGTTTTGTAAACCGCACCCATCTCAGACCTTGCAAACACAATAATGTTTCCATACTTACTGCAAAAATAGTATTACTAAGAAATAATAAAAAAGAGCTAAATAACATTATTTTATTATTAAGACACTTCAAATGTAATTGTAAGTGATTTGTGAGTCATAAAAATTTAAATGTTAAAAGTTGTACGAATTAGGCAACCTTCCTATATAAGCATACTTCATATTAACTCAATAGTTTTCATTTACTTATTTCCGTATTTAAGTGATTTTATTGAAGTTCTTACTTTTTGCTGTTGCTTCATTAATCAAAGGCATTGCAGTTGTTAAAGTGGTATTTTCCTCTTTGCCTTCCTTAGTGTTGGTAAATACTCCAGTCTTATCGATGTCACTTGTACTAATAGTCGTTGTACTTTCATCTGAAGTCTCAATGTTGGTAAAATGCGATGAGGTACTTTCACCTGAAGTGGCAATGCTGGTAACTTGAGATGAGGTACTTTCACCTGAAGTCACAATGCCAATAAAATCCGTTTGAGTACTTTCAAATGAAGTCCCAATACTGGTAGAGTGTGTTGAAATAATATCTCCCGAAGTGGCAATGTTGGTAACTTGCGATGAGGTACTTTCACCTGAAGTCACTATGTTGGTAAAATGGGTTGAAGTACTTTCCTCTGAAGTAGCAATGTTGTTACCCTTCGTTGAAGCACTTGTTGATTCAAATGAAAATGTAGGTGAATATGAACTAAGCTCTAAACGACGGAAAATAGGTTATTACATTATGTGTATTTAGAAACTGAATAATTACATTTCTTTGTTTAAAAGGACGATATAAATTAAAATTGTCATAAAACATTAAAACTTGGAAGGAAAGAAATCGTTATTTCACTAAGAATCACAACGCCTATATTCTTTGATCCTCCTAAAACCCCTCTTGTATGAACGTTTCTATTTTTTTTCTCGAAAAGATAAAGACTGGTAATTGACGAGAAACTTAGGTCCTAAATCTCGATTAATCTTGCAACGAAAAGTACTAAGTGACAACGGCAGTTGGCGGATACTGGAAATGAAATGCACGAAAATGATAAGCATGTACCGAAAACTCTCAGCGACTGCTTCTTTCTTCATCTTCTGCTGCTGAAGAGGAAAGTTGCTGTTTAAAAAGTAAAAAAGAGCGACGATTTTTTTTCTGTACTTTTCAAAGAATGAAAACGTTTTGATCATTTGATTTCTTTGGCGCCTTTTATATCCATGATGGACATAATCTATGTAACTTTTATGTGAAGAAAATATATGGTACTATGTGTCTGTATCGTGTTTTTAATTTTTTTCTGTTTTTAGAGTGCAGCTATATTTTTCTCACGGTTACTAAAAAATGGTTAAAACTACACTTCCTCACGAGCTTTACAAAATTATTCGAAAAGGTTTCTCATCTACTTGTTTTTTCTTCAAATTGAATTTTTTTTTAATTCTACTTCATTACCACTTTAAAAAATTTGACAGATTGCATTTACAGTATATAAATTGTTTATTTATGAATTTGAAGCTGCAGTTCCACACAATTTAAAAACTGACCCTCAGCCGCAGAAACTCTTGTGCTCTCTCTTGTACTTCAAAAACATAATAAATGGTAACTTAATCATTGCAGTTTTTAATTTCTTTTTTGAAGTTACAAAACCATTTAAGATTACCAAAATATAACAAAAGTAATAAAATTTTGGTCTGAAATTAGGCATTTTCGGTGTCTTTTTAAAAAACTAAAATGGTTATCATATTAAAAATTATCAACTTATTTTAAATATTATTAAAATACCACTTCTTCAAAATTTACGTTTTACGACGAATAATAATATTGTTCAAATGTAAAGGTAGCAGAAAATAGGTTTATAAATAAGATGAGCAGTTTTCACAAAAAACTAAAACACTTTTTGCAAAATTTTTAGAAGAAAATTTGAAAAGTCACTTCTAACTTTTCAGAAAAAAATTTATTCTTTTATTGAATCTATGAAAGACCACTCTACTCTAAGATTACTAATTTGGAAGAAAAAAAAATAGGTAGGTTTTAAATTTTCGTACAGAAGTTTCACTACAGGTTTTTTTTTTTTTAATTTCTAGAGGAAGCTGGTTATCTTAGTTATGTGGAATTTCAGCGGCGTCTATGCAACTTTACTGCTGAAAATATACCTTAACTATTCATGAAACTACTTACTGCTGGAAATTGTATCTTCAAGAGAAGTTCTTTTAGTTGTCGAGGAAGGTTCTGTATTTTGATCTTCCCTGGTGAAAATAGTCGTACCAGTTTTCTCTTCGTCATTTGAACCAACTGTTGAAGTACTTTCAGTAGTATAAGTACTAGTAGAGTGATCTGGAGTATTTGTTGAAGTGAATTCTTTTGTCGGGGTGGATGTACTTGCAATATCCTTCATATCTAAATAACGCATTAAATTTTGATATTACAGATTAATTAAGATTTTTCTTTAAACTAAAGTTTCTCCTAGAGTCGGTTAAACAACTCCATTTTGAAGTTGATAATTCTCTCTTGATAATTCTCTAAAAAAATTTTATATATGTAGTAAATATTCTACTTTAAAGTAAAAAGTACAGAAATCTAAGAAAGGTTCAATAAACTCATAATATTAAAAAGACACAGCTGTACCTATTCATGAGTGTAATAAATTGAAATTTATTATAGGTTTTTTTTTCAATACTTTCAAAGATAGATTATTTTTCTGTAGATGGCACCACTACGGTAAAGTTTAAATTCAATCATAATAATGATATTTTTTTTAGAAATTCTGAATTAGTCTTAAAAAGGGATTTTTGGGGTGAAATCTATGTAACTAAATTTATTAATATTTATTGAGGATGGTATTATAACTTGTATAGGGTATTGGTGGATTTATGACGGCTTTTCTCAGGGATCTTTTTTTGGTTCTGACGTCCGCCGGATGCGGGATGACTCTGGACATGGTAAACAGGTCAGTCTAGATTCTTTTGCCTTGTTGAAGGGAGGATAAAAGAGAAGCGACGAATGTGGCTGAAAGCAGTAGCAGTAGTAATCAGCAGTAAGCGGTTAACCAGAGCAGTATCTTGGGGATGCGGAGTTTGTCCGCTGAAGGAGTGGTTCGTGACAGTACCTCGGAGATGGTGGATCGTAATCTTAGGGAAAGCTAAACTGAAGTCTCTAGCGGGAAGGACTACCGGGATTAGCCAAAAGTCGATATCCTCGAGACGATGGGCCAAGTCCGAAGGAATCTATGCTGGACGTCCGGTGTTCCCCTTCTAACTGCCTAAGTCTCTTGAAATTAGAATAGCTGGAGAAATTTCGGACCTAGTCGAGGAGTTTGTCCATGAGTTCATCTAGCATTCCGGTGGGCGGTTCCAGAGAGCCTACAGTAAATTCTTTTGGGTACTTATAAAACGTTAAATTTTATTTCGTTAACATTTTAGAGGAATCATTTACCGTAAATTCTGAACTGTTATGTTGTGTTTTTTTGTGTAGGAGAACAATCAGTATTTAAGTGTGATTTATAGATATCATAAACCAAGTCTGTGTTTTTAGTAATGTTAAATGCAGTTCTTATTTTATAAATGTCTTTTTTGAACTGTAGAAATTGAAGGTTATGCTTGAGTGGTTTAAGGTTGCATTTTTGTTTTAATTAATGTATAAATGTTTATTCCCATGTTAGCATTTGGAAATGTGTGAAAATATGTTTTTTGAAGATTTAGAGGTGCAATAAAAATGAGTTTTAAATGTTAAAAGTTTTCTGGAATTCATTAGATATTTATCTACGAAATAACCTGGGTAACCGTTACTAAATTTAAATTTTGAGATCACAGCCAAAGGAGTAACGGTACATGAGTAAGTTTTAATATCAGAACTTGTTATCGGAGCTTAATGTCGAAACATATGAAAAACATCTGAATTCTTTCAGTTTGGGATCTTGTTGGGTAGAAGACGGAAAAGTGAATTGAAATCTTTTTTGTAAGAATACTTTCAGCAGATTTCAGATCCAATTTTATTTTAAATTTTAAAAGGTAACATGATTTATGCTTCATAATTCCTCGAATAATTGAACTCATATGTCTTTAATGCCCCTTTAAAATTGAAAGAAGATAGCACAATTGTTCCATCTTAAAAATTTCTTTCTCAAAAACAACACAGTTCTATCTGCCATAATTTTTCGATTTTGAAATTAGAGAACTGCTCTTTTTAAGGTAAAATGGTAGACTCAAGTGAGAAATTTCTTTTACTACTTTTCGTCATTGTTTTTTTTTTATGTATTGCCCAGTTTGTGCGGCTATAACCACTATTAAGACACAATATCTTTTGCCGCCAACACATATGAATAATAACTAAGCCCGTCCTCTGTTATTAATGGCTATTAGCAACACTGGACTTTTCGAAGAACACTAAAATCAATTTACACAAAATCTAACGAACAGAAAGATTGAACGATTAAATGTAGGAACATTTATGTTTAAAAATAAAACTGAAACGGTTACATGTAATGTTTCTTCAATACTTGATAACTTCTGTTGTCTTGCATATTTGCTTCCAGATTGCTTTATTTTTGCATTTAAACTATGAGTGTAGTGTGCTTTAAAAATATTTAAATTTTTGTTTGCTTCTTTAAAATATTTTTCAAAAATGCTGACTCCATGACCGGGCACTATTTTATTATAATAATGGGTTTCAGAAATGAAATTTATTGAACAATATTCCCGAATCGCATAATGCCGGAAAGGTGTAATTAATTACTCACAACCCTTTGATATTTTGCTAACAGCTAAATATATACAAGATCCCAATATATTCTAACTTTTCGAGTTTTTAACAAACATATGCATGCGTTTTTATATAGAGAGAGTGATAAAGGGAAATAAAAAACTCTTAAGCAATAGTTTTGATCCAAATAAAACTATTTCATTTTATTACTAATTTTAGAAATGATTAATAATTTATTTGAAGGAAAGCAATTCTCACTTAGAATTCCGAAAATGAATAATGTTTTGACTGATGAAATTAGATTCTTAGGTTCGATTACTTGTTTGAAGAGCTAAGAGGCAATTTAAGGAATATGGGCAAATTTATCGTCAAAACGTTGCTCTTATGAATATGAGAGAAATTCAAAATTAGCACTCACTTTATTTAGTGTACGCAAGCTTACAACATGAATTCTTAAAGCTTATTTGATTTGTTCGGGTTTTGCGTTCACAATGTGGATGTTTTATTATGTTACTAAAAGACAGGAGTTCGAAAACGGTCGTCGATGGTGGCCACATGAACTTTGATCTTTCTTCTACACGAGAACAAAAAAGATTGATTCTTAGTGTCTTCAGCTATTATGATCTTTGCGCATGGATAATTGAGTAAAATATAAACAATGTAGTTAATTTAATGATAAAACCTTATACGATTGTTTTGATAAAACAAAATTAGTTATTCGAAGAAATAACTTTTTTGGATCAACAGAAAGAATCTGGCAGTTCTCTAACTCGAAACTGGTGTGTGATTTTGCTTAAATATGAATTGAAAACATAAACCATACTGACTTTTCCTATTGTATGAGAAAACTTCATTTTTACCTGAGCATTTCATATTTATGATCCTAACGTCATCCACAGCTACAATAATTGCATCACTCATACTATAAATGCAAAACTCTATCTGTAAAGAATGAATTTTATTAGTCTCTGAGTCTATAATTTAGTATGGTTGGTCTGTAAACCTAGTATCGATTTTTAAAAAAAATTTAAATATAAGGGAGCAGTAAAATTATTATTTTATTCTTATCTTCTTAGATTACTCTTCTCGGTTGCGTTTGATTCTAAAACGGATTCCAGATATTTTTGATTGTATTCCAGATGTTGCTGATTTCCAGATATTGCTGATTTCAAATCTACAATTGGTTTTACTCTGCAAGCTTCGATTTTTATGCATTTAAAAATATATTCCTGATCAGAAGTTTCTAAATCTCATTCAAGTGAATTCTAAGTGTTTCCACTTCTCTGTCACGTAAGGAGTGGTAGGAGAAAGGCAACAATACATTTCAGTATGTGATGCAATAGGTCAATGTGATATGTTTTACTGTCGTAAGTGTCATTTTTAAAAGAACAGATAAGTATACATGAACGAACATAAACTATACATTCTTTATAAACTTCTACATTCAGACAAAATATAAACCAAGTAAAAAAAATATTTAAAAAAAAAAATCTGTAACTTTCCTAAAATATCTTATTTTCGATTTGAAATTCCTACAACTGAGTTTGATAGAAATCACGAAGTGATTGTATAAATACAACAAAGCCATTGTTCAAAGGTGTCTTTAATCACAAAATTTGTCATTTACCATAGTTGCTGACGCATATTTTAACCCAGTAAAAGATGATGTTCTGATTTTAAGAGTATCTACATTTATACATTAAAGCAAATTTTTAATTTTCACTATTTTTCTTTTATGACCGAATGTTGGTATCTCTGTACAGGCTGACTACAGAAAAATAACTACCAAACATGTCAATGGAACGTTCTGCAATGGTTAATCACTTCAACTCCTGAGTTCTTTTTTTAAACATGTCTTTTTTTTTAAAAGTTATGAACTTCTATATGATTTATTTTATTCCTAACATTAATTTTGGATAAGTCAAAACGCATCTACACTAATAATTCGTATCTGCACTAAAATATGTACACTGCTAAAAATATTGCACGGGTTTTTAGGCATTAGGAAATAAAAATTTTACTAAAAGAACTTCGCAAACACTCTCATATTCCAAATGGTAGACTTCTGTTAGCGAGCACGGCATTCAATCTCGTTTTAATTTGCGTATTTTCTGAATTTTGAAGCAAGTACAACTGTCATCATTATCATAGTTAGCCAGACAGCCCTGTGTAGGGTAATGCCTTCCTTCGAAGATTACTCTATAGTGACTTCCGATTTATCTTTGTTCTCCAATTCATTTTATTAATTGCAAGAAAATTAGACTCCACCGAATCAGGTCATCTCAGCCGCGGCTTTCCCCTCTTTTTTGTTCCGGTGGGTATCTTTTTTTTTCTATTGCCATTCGAATCACGTGGTTCATCCGATTAATTTTATTTATTTTTATGTATTTAATAATATCTGGTTGTTTGTAAGTCTTGTACAGTTCAAAATTAAATCTCCTTCTCCAGTTATTATTTTCATTTAAATCTCCAAGTATACTCCGTAAAATCTTTCCATCAAGTGTTGTGACACAATCTTCCTCCAGTTTTGTCATTGTCCAAGCTTCAGAAGCGTATATTAAGACTGGTCTGATAAAAGTTTGTAGATGAAGAGCTTTGTTTGCATAGAAAGAAACCTAGATTTAATAAATGTTCTCAGCCCATAGACAGCCTTATTTGCCAGATAGAGCCAATTTTTTATTTCAATAGTCAGTCTGTCAATACTAATAATTGATCCTAAGTAAGTAAGACTCACTACTGTTTCAAATCTATCAGAATCTATTTCAAGATAGGGGTCTGGGACTCTGTTTCTTGAGAATAACATAGATTTTGTTTTCGCTACATATATGACTAATCTCATTTGTCTTGCAGCCACCTCAAGGGCAAGAAGTACAACTATATTCTTGCCATTCGTTCGTTGTAGTTGAACTGGGCGTCTGAGGCTTTACGGCCCTTTTCTCATTCATCCTGAAATTAGACTAAGAAACATACACGACAAAAATAAAATTTGGGGAGCAAAATGGAGTTCTAGAGAGAGAAAAAATGTCACTCTGCAATTATTAGGTAATAACAAAATTGCAAGTAATAAAAAAGGTAAAACATGAAAAAAGGTAAAATTAAAGTACAATGGGAAAATAAACACTATTGAATATTTACAGTTTGGGAATACATACAATAGGGTGAGTTAAGGGAATGTGAGGATGTGTGTAGAAGTGTTAGTAAGTATGGCTCTGTTAAAGTAGGGACCTCGCCATCCCGGTAATTACCACTCGTGGTGGGTTGCTCTCTACCCCTAAGTTACAGGGATTGGCTTACCCCTGATCAGATCCCGAGGCGTATATATTCTTGTCATATTTTGAGTAAAGGAGTTATAATTGTTCTTATTGTTGTTATAATGGTAATAATTGCACCTATTTAGTATCAGAATTTAAAATTTTGACGCATTTCGTTCGGTAGGATATATTGTCTCAATCTTACTTACCATTGGGACAATATATCCTAATCGTACTTACTAGTGGGACAATATATCCCATTAGTGATAAAAATATCATAAGACAAAATTTTTGTTTTTGTTTTGATTATTTTAATCCGTCAACTTCTGGTTTCTATAACATCTGGTAAGAATAATGCGATTCCTTGCATTTTTGATATTTTCATTATTTATTCCCATGCTATATGTAGATATTTTAACAACATTCAAGATGACTGGGACGCATTGTTTCATGAGATTTCCAGAAAAGTAGAAAATTTTGAACTCATAGTATACTTATTTTAATATGTCAGCTTTAACTTATACTGATTTTCATACTTAAATTTTAATGCTTTAAAAGTGGGGTCGAAAGGGTAAAGGATGGGTTCTCGAACGATTGCGTCCTGCATAGAAAAAAGGCGACTCTCATCTTAAACACTATTCATGATGTTTTCTTTTCTCATTGTATATTTGACTAAATCTACACTACTTACTTCATGAGAATGAGTGTGATGGGTAAAACTACAACAACTGGCTAAAATTGTACAATTTAGTACATAAAAAAGAAAAAAATTTCATACTTCACCTACTTAAAATTTCTAATATTTGATACTTACATGAAAATCTTTATATTTCTCCATATCTTGTTTCACTTCTTGCCATCGGAAAGCTTCATTTATCGTTTTAGTATGGACATGCAAATAGAAGCTTCCAGAATCTGTAAAGATTTCAAGCATTCATGCAACTATTCGAAAGATAATCGGTTTAAATGGTATTTTTAAAAAAAATGTAATTTCTACGTTAACCGATTCGTAAAGTTCTTTAAGCAAAATAACTTATTAAAAAAAGATCAATAACTTACTTTCAATTAATTATTTTCCCCTTCTTTCTGCTTTTGTTATAAAGAATTGAATAACTTAGATAGAAATTCAATCACAGTAATATTAATAGTATAGCTCAGCAGTAATTACGATATAAAGAAAAAAACAGTCGCCATCTTAAACTGTTTTTAGCCAAAGGAAGTGAAACCAGCTGTAAACAAACTCAAAAAAATTTGCCTTGGTAAAGATTCCCACCTCGCCGACTGGCCTGTGTAGGGGTCAGGGAACTGGCCTTGCATCAGAAAGGTTCTGGGTTCGAATCCCGGGCGAGGCATGGATGTTCTTTCATTCTCTGTTGTCCCTACTGTGGGAGCAACGTTGGCCCACCTAATATGGTGCCCCTGAAAAAGTGGTCAACGAAATATGCCCTTCAAATGCCTATATGACCTAGGTCATTCTCCAGGTGGGCATTGGAAAAAAAAAAGATTCTCACCTCTATACTCAGTTATTCATATTTTAGTTAATTGAAACACAATATAGGAAGAAAGCCTGGTATCAACTTCTACATGTCCAATCTATGTGATGTTGCCTCATCACACCTGCGTCAATATTCTACTCCTCAATTGTTTTTTTTTTTTTTTCAGTTTTCGTTCGCTTAACCACAATAGCCTTCTAATTTTAAAATTGATTAATTGATTTTTTTTAAATCGATTCTTAACTGTAACCAAGAAGAGCTTTGATCCTTTCCACGTGCCTTCTTGGTGTCAGTTGAAAAGACCACCGTGTGAGAGAACGACATTCCTCTCTTTTTGATTTTTTAGGCGCTTGCCTTCCTCTTTTTATATATTAATTTTCACCTCTCTTTTTTAATCAAAAAAGGGGACATTTTATAAAATTTACTCAAGGAGAATATGAATAAAATTTACTCAACGATCAGAATTTATATCTTATCTCTATTTTAAACTTCAAGTTGCTACATTGAAATGCGAAGTGAACACGTGTGCGCCATCGCCAATAGTTGGTACGTCTCCCGAATAATGAAAGAGTAAAAGTATAAGTATATGAAAATACTCCTAAGTCTTCAAGTGAGTCTAACTTTTTCTGGCTGGAAAGGGACAATTTAATCCTCCAAAACTATGATCCAGAGCCTTCTCATAGTGTAAAATGTAAACATACGATAAAAGGAGCCACCTGAATTCCATAAACCCATAGAATTGAAAAGTAAATAAAAGGTTTTTACGATCCTGAAAAGAATTCTCTTCAATTATTCCCTTTCTACACGCAGCATTTGACCAATTCCTGAACCTGGAGATCCTTCGGGAACGAAGGATCTATTAACCCATTTGAAATTTTTTTTTAAAATAATTTGTACAATCAATTTTATGTTTCGTTAACTTATATCATATGCTTCCATAGTTCCTTTCATGTAATGCTTCCTCCTATGATGTTTATTCACTCCTTTAATTAATATTTTAATAATTCATTTTTTCAATTCTAAATTACTTAAATTGTAACAATACAATAATTTATTTGCGTGTCATCTGCCATGTTAAATAGAATAACACTACTCAGCACAAATTATTGTATTATTCAAATTATTATGTAACTCTGAATAATTCTACTCCTGATATAAAAAAAACTTATATCGGTGTGTTGATTATCTGGAGAATTACAATAATCTATACAATTTAAGTTACTTATATACCTTTAATTCATGCCAATTGATGTTAGAAATGTTATATCAAAAAACACACATCCTACTCTCTCGACTAGCTGTTACCATCCGTCATCAACAGGTTAGAAAACTTATCGCTCTTATAATGAGAATGCAGTTAATTGTGCATTTTTTTAAATATTGATTTTAGAATTTATGCCTTTGGGAATGATTTCTTTTAATGTACAGTGTAAAATAAAAAAAGACCACAATGAAAGGATAACTTTTGATGTTAAAATAGGATCTTCACGTTTTAGGGCTCAATCTTAAGGTTGTGACTTCAAACATGCTAATCAAATAGTGCCGAAAATATATTAAAATACGAAATCAGACACAAAAACGTACTTTTTCTGAATAATCCCCTGTCCTCGTTTTTCGCAAGATTCATATTTCTGACTTCCCCTAATATAAGGGATAGCCTCAATCTGGACAAAATGGTAGCAATAGTTTCTCCAGAGCGGTCTAAGGTTTGATCCCCTTGAAGATGATTTTACTTTTGCGTATGTCACTATAAATCGAAACATTTTTAACTGAACTGAAACTTTTTTGCACACAATTATAAAATTCGTTCAACATGAAGTATTTTTGAACAAAAAAACTTTAAATAAATATTTATAATTTGTAATTATTCTATTTAATAATAGCGTGAAATCACTTAAACTATAAAATAAATTATAAACATCCTATTGAACGATGCAATTCTACATGGCAAAATCCCAAATTTTCACAAAATCATTTGAATAGTTCCTGAAAAGTTGAAATTTGAACGACTTTTTCAAAATTTGATTTCTCAGTAATTATTCAACCTATTTCGCTCAGATTTTGCAATTAAAATTGCAAGCTTTAAAATAATGTCAAAAATGCTTACCTTAAATTTCAAAAAAAAAAAACATTTCTACTATTATTAAATTAAAAATTAATAATATTTGCTGAAAGTTATATTTTGCGTGAAATAATCTTTAGATAAACGAATTTTATAATTGTATACAAAAATTTTCAATTCGCTTAAAAATTTTTCGAGCTGCGTTGCATAAGCAAAAGAAATTTAACATTGAGAGGTCTAAAATTTAGACCGCTTTCCTTATCAAACTATGGGAGCCATGTTCCACAGATTGCTGCCAAGCCCTTATATTCTGGAGACGAATCCATCAAAAAAAGGGGGGCATATTGATTCAAGGGAAGTACGAATTTGTACCTAATTTTGGAACCTAAAATATCACCTGCACTAATTAATTAGCAAATTAGAAATCGAACTATTAAGATTGTATCCTAGAACGTGAAGTTCTAATCATTATAAAGTAAGGTAAAACAACGTTTAAGAGCAGAAAAAATATTTAAGAATGCAGACAGCTGTTTCGGATGCTCAAAGGGCAACCATTCTCAAATATTTTTTGTGCTCTTAAACGTTGTTTTACCTTACTTTGTATTCCAGCACAAATGTCGCCCTTTTGTGTATTTATTTCTAATCATTACATCAAAAGTAATTTAGGGTGGTCCGTTTATTTTCTTTGCGCACTGTATATCCATCAGTATGTTTTAAGAAAAAGAAGTTCAAAATGTTGCTATAGCAATTACCTGGTGGAAACATTAACGCAATAGACGCCCCTCGTTTTACGTTTCCGTAACGTCCATGTAAGTACACATAGAAATGTAAGCATAGTGATGACAGTGTGTTTGGTAGAGAATAATTCGGAGTAACAAGTCTGGAACTCCAAGCAAATATTCTGTTCATGGAGACATACCAAAAGCCACCTGAAAGAAAATTTTATAACTTGCACTTTCACGTATTTCTAAATTAATTATTATTAAATCAAAATATTATTAAATATTACCAATATCATTAAATCAAAACATTCTTTTGGTTTATGTTGGTTGCAATGCGATTTATGATGATCCAACATCACTTGATGGTCACCATCATTGAAAATTTCCCAATACTTTTTCATGGTTTTTGATATGCCAACAAACTTCCATCATTCCATGATGGAAAACACAACTTTAATACTATGATGATTAACCATCAATCAAGAAAAGTTTGATTCTCATGGAACAACAATCTATGATGGTTCCAACCAAACATGTCTGTGATAGTTTAATTGAAAATCTTGTTGACTTTCAGGAATATTCCATCAAACTGATTTTTTTTTGCCTACCAAGAATGAGTCCAAATTCTTTCATTGGGGTGGTGGTGGTTCATAATCATTTCAAAATTTAACTTTTAATATACTATGATGGAAATTCATGATGGTTCACCACTAACAAAAAATCAAAGCAAGTTGTTATTCTTATATTGGATCAACATAAATCAGTCTAAATTCTTACATTGCGGTGATGGTTACTTATGTTAATTACCATCAAAATATAAAATGCTTCATGATGGGATTATTGATGGTGACCATTAAGATTATGTTGGTCCTTCAAAGGAAAACCATCAAATACTTTGACTTGTATTTAATGTACAAATTATCGAGTAATGATACACAAATTTAGTTTGCAACACTTTTTTTAAATGCATTGACTCCGCGATGGCCTTTCAATGAAGTGAACCGGGTTTGAATCCCGTAGATGGCTTGGTCGATATGCACCGACCACAGTGCTGACGAGAAATATCCTCGGTGGTAGACGGACTAGACTCCCTCGGTAGGAGGCTGTCGTAGTCATCCACTCCATGCAACGCAAATGCGTGCTAGTTTCATCAAAAAGACATCCATGAAGGCAATTCTCTCCCAATCCAGGAGTTCCCTTGTCTTATGGATTGGGTTCAAAATTACAAGGCTACGGAGTTGAACATAAAAAAAAATTGGGTCAACTGCTCAACGACGGTTATAGAAATATAAATAACAAACAATAATTAAAATTTTATTGTTCTCTTATCAGCTGGCGTGAAAGCTTGAAGGAAGAATTTATTGTTTCATTGAATGATTAGATGAAAACGCGTTATATTTCTGTGCTTCACACTATCTGTGTAACGTCCGATTGTTAAGATAATAATAATGAATTTAAAACTCTGTTTTTACCAGAAAGGAAGAAAGAGACACTGAAAATAAATCCTCTAATTTCCAAATAATTTCAAAGAGGAATAAAATATTTGTATCTACTTAGAGTATAGACAAAAATATTTTTATGGGAAATATCGGGAAAAAGTAGATCGGGTAATCTTTATTCTGGCAAAAATTACGCAAATCGTATATTTCACTAAGCATTTTAATTATTCTAATGGGTTTTTTTTTTGTTTCGATAAATAAAATTTCGGGAATTCATAGATGTAATTTTTTAGAAAGATGTACCAGGAAAAAAATTACATGATAAATTCATTGAGTCAGTAAAACATTCAGACATCTAAACAATTTCCCCCAATTGCTTTAGAAATAGCTTATCATAAATAGTTGCAACCCGAAAAATAAATCATAGCTAATACTTATGTTATCAAAAAATAAATTTATGTTATAAAAGAATATATTTATGTAGTAACATGTAATTTTCTAATCAGTTCCAAATCTTTTATTTTGCATTTTAGTTCTATAATATTTAAAAAGTGTTTTTGTCATATTTTTGTTCTCTGTTGCTTAGTTCAATTTCTCATATAATAAATTCTACTATAAATTGAGAAAATATTAGAATATCTACATTGATAACTGGTTTATAAATTTATTATTTAGTATAAAAGGGAAAATTGTAAATGTCATTTATATAAATAATAATTTTATTTAACATTGAAATAAATTTTTGAACAAAAAAAATTTTGTTAAATAAAATGTTTAAAATAAGTTGTAACTAACTTTGAAAAATGTATTTTTATCTAACTTAAAAAACGACAACCTTTACGAATTAACAACTAAATTATTTACAGAGCTATAATAAAACAACTGACATAACGATTATAAAGATTATAAACTCAATTGAATATGATAAACGAAAAAGGTAAGTTCATCAAATCGTATAGACGTTCCCATAAAAAAAAACAATATCACCCAGCATGGCGATCAAACGATATCACAATTTGACGAAAATCAAGGGCCACCCACAAATATAGTTTAGCCTGTGTATTAATTGAAATAAAATAGGCTATCTGCAAAAAGCCAGACTCATGAAGGAAAGATTAATGGGAAATTCGTTTAAGAAAATCGTACAAAATTGCCATCCACAGATGACGCTTCACTAATATGTATCACAGACGGTAATATGTACTACACTGGTATTATGGTATTGGCAAATTGGTTTTGATAAGAATTCTACAACGGGTTTTCCGTAGTTTCAGAAAAAAAAAATTTCTAGTGGTGTTCTAAGATAGTGTATAAATATTTTAATGAATTAAAAAAACTTTTTTCCACCATTATTTATAATTATTTTAACAGTAAATTAAAGGTCAGACAGAGAAATGGCCATGCTTCAAAATCTTTATGAAGTTCTGATAATTTTTTTTAAAATTGGTATTTAGTTTGCTGCCATTCACATATGCGTAAATTGAAATGTTGAAAAGTTATGTAATAAGCACCAAATATACTCTAGGAATAAAATATTATATTGAAATATTTGGTGATTATTAAAACTACACCAATGCTATTCAGTTTTTATACCGATACTTTTGAATTAAGCGTTTTACTGTCCCTCGAAAGGAATATGAACCTGAGAAAATCAGTTAATAGTGGTAAATCAAGTGGGCGATCTTTGTACTGACGGCACAACCTTCGGCAACCTTCATCAGTGCATCAGTGCAGCTGTTGCACTGATGAAGGTTGCCTTTTGAGCATCCGAAACAGCTGTCTTAATTTTATAAATATTTTTGCGCTCTTTAACGTTGTTTGCCTTAATTTGTAATAGTGGTAAATATTAACTATTATGAATTGGTAGCGAGCAATAGCATCATGCCAAGTGATGCTAAATACATTTTATCGATATTCCAATTTTATAATTTACAAACAACGAGCTTTGCTTAATTCAATCACGTAGAGCCACCGAAGATTACAACACATAATAGTAAATTAAAAAATGAAATTATATTAGCTATATTAATTGAGAAACATAGTGGAAGAACCTGGTCAGAGACATTTTTCGAACTACAAGAAATCACATGTATTCGAATTATTTTAACACCAATTTATTAGAGGGCTGGACTATTATTTCTTTGCTTTACTTAATTTACCACTGTCTAATTTGAAATAAAAATCATGCTAGCATACTGAAAACTAATATGGATTAGTTATGTTAAGATAAAAGTGAAATCAAAAACAGTTAGGTTACATTAAACATACCCCAATCGACGCAACCACTTTATATTTTTTTCTATAATTCATTAAATCTTCTGACACTGTCATTCACCTGGTTCTTCCATCAAGCTCTTTAATCGTGTCGGTATACGCGTGTCTGATTTGAGTATGACTGCGTTGTGTTTCTCAGCACTGATTTATTGATTATTTTCTCTTTTAAATTAACCCCGTGCGAGAAATGGGTATTCAGCTAGTTTTTTATAAACAACTACTGCATAGATGTCAGGAATTTTAAATTTTCTAATACCATTTATCGATACATCAATAGTAACAATAGCTTCATTTGGAATCATGAACTATTTCGCTTATAAGTCAGATATTTATGTACACTACTCAACACTTAACCCACGTAGTTCTATTCCAGAAGCATTCGTATTAGTACGACATTACATTCACTTTAAATGCTCTAATATGAGCTTTTTAAAGTGTAATAAACAATCAGTAGCGCACTAATTGAGCATAAATTTATGATATTGAAGTACAGCATTGTTATCTTTATCAGTGCTTGTCACATTATCTAGTGTTTCAATTTTTCATATGAATAACCTTTATACTCACCCTCAGTCGTGTTCAGTGTATGATCTCGTATATCCTTTACGCCTGAATCAGCGTCATCAATAGCATGCGCTTTCCATTTCCATATCGTATTATAGAATTCTATAGATGAGTATCCGCAATCATGTTGATCAAAAGTACACAATTCAGTTGCGTTGTCTAAAATTATATACATAAAAAAGTATCCGTCGAAATCCCTTCAAAATAAATGAAAATTTGCAATTCATTAACAAATATTAAAAGAACGTAATAAATCATGCGAAAATACTTAATTTTCTGAAGAAATATGAACTGTCAATATAAGAAAAGTAGAGGGTTGCACCCCCTGCTCGCTGAAGCTCGCCAACTCCTAAAAATTGCTACGCAATCTTACATGGTTTGCTTCGCAAACCAAGCTCGATTCGCTCGCTACTAACTTAGGTACATTGCAAATGCACAAAATTCTAAAAATTCAAAACAATCATTCAAATCCATATAACAACTTTTTTTTAAAAAAAAAATTACATCTTTTTAGTAAATACTAAGCCATTAAAATAAATTTGAATTCAAATAAATGACATGTAATTCTTTAAATCTATTAGAAATTTGCTATAGTATAAAATCATAAGATAAAATTTCTAAAACTGATATCTCAATAAAAAGATTAAAATTTTGATAATATTAAGACCATTAAAAATTGAAATAAGTGAATTGCAATGGAAAAACCTGCATAAACAAATAAATTCTAGTAAAACAAATAAATTCGTGATATAAATCAAAGATCGTCAAATAAATTCGTAATATATAAATTCGTGAAACAAAGCGCTTTCGACAAAATACTAAAATAGAGATCTATCGACAAAGACTACTCACTTCTGCCCAGCTTATGCTCTCTCTGGTAATTTCAGTTTCCGTTTTTAAAAGTGCTATATGTTGAGCTACCTCAGCTAGATTTGGCATATGACATTTTTAGCGGCAATCATTGGCCGATTTTCTAGCGTTACCATTCGGGGGATTGTAATGAGGCTTTTTTTGTCGCCGTGTAAGGTATATATATATATATATATATATATATATATATATATATATATATATATATATATTATTATTATTATTATTATTTAGTTAATTTTCGTAATATAATTTTTTAGAAAAATACGTGGAAAGCATATCAGATTTAATTAGGTATTAAATTAAGACAAAGCACACACGTGCCATTCTAAATTGCTTATTAATCAATAAATAGCTGCTTTAATCCGATTAAAAGCCCTTATTATTCACCCTCTTAAATAACCGAGTTATTTCAGAATAGTACGGATTGCAATTAATTAATATTCTGAGAAAAGTCGGTCATAGAAAAAGTTATCAGTATTTCTTTGTTTTATAGATTAGTTTTTTTATTTTGGACATAGCTAGGAAGACACGTTTAAGAAAATGAACGTTAGCTCAAAGTGTTTTTTTTTTATGAAAATTTATTTATAGCTAAAAATGCTTAATTAGAATCATAGAAGCAGCTCAAAATGCATACTTCAAATTATTGACGTAGCTCAAAATGCGTATCCAAGGAAATGGACACAACCGAAAATCCACTCCATTCAATTTAAAATTCAAGTTTTTTAGCAACCACTTAGTCAGGTATTTCGCTTTCTTTCTTAAACTTCAAACATAATCATTTCGTAGCAATGTCTCAGACTTCAGTGTGGTTGTGCATAATAATTTAACTATTCAGATTATTCCATTAAATTAAAAAAAGGGGTGAATTGATGTAGGTTCTTCATTTTTCCATTTATCTGTTGGTGCGCTACGTCCACCCCAAACATCTCCTTTTTTCTTTATTTCGAAAAATTAAATCGCAATTAGAAATAACATATTAATAATACCTTAAGCTTTTCGTAATAATTTTTTTATGAGATGAAATTTAAGAATGTATTTAGCTTTTTAGATTCTAAAAATTTTATAAATAAAAGAAGAGGAAAAAGAGAATTTTAAAAAGTAAGATTAAGAAAAAAAGAGACACTTACTTTCAAATTTCAATTGGTTATTGATTCTGTCGTTACTACGTGGATCAATAACTGCATCTTTTCTAACTTCGAGAGCACTACCATGTTCATGAAATGTTTTAATTTTCAGCGATTCCGTATTTCGAACCAAAATGATGAAGCACAAAATAGTGCTGAACTCTATACCTTGCTTATTCATATTCACTTTTTCCTTATTCTTTTCTTACAGTGTTCATTAAGCTAGAGAGTTGCAAATATGTTTTTACCTCACAAATATAGTCCAACGATGCAAAGTTTCCGTATCATCGATCGTTAATTTCTTATCTCGTTTGAAACGGCTTTTCAAAAAATGATAATTAAACGTCAAACAACTAATCAAAAGAATTAAATACGTGGTATTATTACAGAATTTATAAAAAAGTTCAATTCTTTTTTCTATTCTTTATAATTCTAATCTTTATAATTAAAGAATTACTATATAGTTCTTACGCATTTTATTTATTTTTTATCACATATCTTAAATTTTGATTACGTAAACTCCTGTTATAGTTTCTTTTAAATTTTCTTTCATGAATTTCTATTCTTTTAATCAACACTTTATGGTCCTCTTACTGTAGGAATTTTAATTTTTAGCTGTCAGTCTGTGCTAAATCATCAAAAGAAAGAAACATGTTTTATAAAGTAAGTCTCAAAAAAAATATTTTGTTTCTATAATTTACATTATGGTTCACCGAAAACCAACATTCGTAAACTAAGTTGATATTCGTGGTGTTAGGAATGAACACTAACCTGTAATTATTATATTAAACTATTGAACAGGTCTTTTGAAATCGAGTTTTATAACTAAAACTTTTTTACTATTCGAATTCTCAGGGACTGTTCAACTAATTTCGCTAAATTGTGTATTTTGCAGTATAAAATTAAATACTTTAGATTTGATGTAGAAATTATATACCTTGCAACTCAAACTTTTTCCGACTATTTTTTAATAAAATGATAAAAAATAACAAATTCTTTTTTTTGTTGTTGCATGAAATCATCTTTGGAGAAAAGTATTTTATAGTTGCGTTTAAAAAATTTTCAATTCAGTTACACAAAAAGCAAAATTAACATTAAGGGCTCAAAACTTTGGACCGTTCTCCTGATCAAACTATTTGAACTTTGTTTCGCAGATTGTGGCTGCCCCTATGTTTCATTGGACAAAATCTGAATTCGTCTAAAAAAAGACATGTTTATTAAGAGAAAGTACATTTTTATGTCTGATTTCGTAACATAAGATATCGTCTGGCTTAAATAATTGGTATATTTGAAGTTACCCACTAAAACCATTAAATTTGAGAGCTAGAACGTGAAGATCGAAACAAAAGATCAAAAGTTATTCAGAGTGGTTCATTTATTATTTTGCTCACAGTATACAGGAAATTACATTTGCAGAAAATTAAATCAAACTTCAAGATACTTTCTTTAGCGGAATAAAAAAAAACGCTAGTCTTGGAGAAGACAAGAGATAGTTGTTCCCATCACTCAAATAAAATCAAACAATATTGTGATAATGCTACCACAATACCCTCAGTTTCCAACCTTTTGGCATTCGCCTAAATTTATAATATCACTTTTGGGACAGTGCCTTGCACCTAGTTTTATAACTGTAGCCGTGGGCCGTCTTAAGCTAGTTGCTCGGATGGACCCACACATTTGATTTGTGTTGCTGTAGGAGTAGGTGGTCTTTTTCTTCAAGATCTCAGTTCCTTCTCTGCATACTCAGGAGATAAAGTTTATTATCTAACTTTTTATTATTTATGAGTTACTAAATCTTTCATTTATGCAGATTTAGTCATTTGAATATATTAACCGTTTTTTCACACATTATTTTTGAGATAACATCAGAGCATGCAGAAAAGGAGACACGTGTTCCCTTCGAAGCTTCAGATTTGATTTACAGTTCCAGTGCCTCTTCATGAATTCTGCAAACTGTATTCACAACCCATTTACCATTTCCAACGCTTTATGTGAGAGATATGTTTCAGGCAACCCTTATTCTCTCTCACTGCACCTTTTTGAAACATCTGGTTTATCTTACTTTTTATAATAAAATTACAGCACTGCTTTTGGTTTCTCTTTGAAAATAAATAATAAAAAACTATAAAATATATCTTCTGATTGAAGTGAATAAGTTTAAGTAGGATACATTAATGGTGAATAATCCTGCCAATATCTAAAGGTTAATATCGATATATATATATTTTTTCGAAATAGGTAGGTACGTTATTTGTGTTGCTCTAGAGCTGCACAATGGGCTGTTGGCAACGGTATGAAAAAATTCCTGAGGATGAACCGGAGGCATGGCATCCCAATTTTGATCCTCTGGAAAAGTGATTCTTTAATTAATTTTGATTGATTTAATTAAAAATTTTAACCTCTATAAATAATGCACTTTCTTTCTACTAAAACTATGTGTATAATGTTCATAAACCTTAAAAGTAGAAAATCTAATATAATATTTAAAACTATATTTATACAACTACTTTACTTTTACTAGCTATTTTCCTACCATAATCCTTTTTTTTAAATTTGCTACCTAAAACTCTAACATTTGACTAATTATTACATTTAAAAGTATATCAAAGTTTTGCCATTCTGCCTGAATTATCAGTGAATTTTTGAATGATAAGTAACAGGAATATTCCATTTGTCGACAGAAGTTTTTCACTTCCATACCCGTCCCTATTTCCCATTTTTCAATTATTTTGGAATTAAATCATAATTGAAAATAACATGTTTTACCTTAAATTTTCCACAATTTCTTTTCTTTTACAGTATAAAATTCAAACCTAAGAATGCATTTAGTTTTTCACTCTGAAGAATTTATTAAACAAAAAGAAGAAGAAAAAACGGATTTTAAAAAAGGTAAGATTAGAACGGAATGAGTAAAAAAGAGTCGCTTAACTTCTAAATTTAATTCTTATTGTTTCGATCAGTACAAAGTGGATCAATGGCCGTATCTTTTCAAACTTCAAGTTTCCTACCATCTTCTTAAAATGTTTTAATTTCCACCGATTCTATGTTTCGAACCAACACGAAAAAGCACAAAACGGTGCTGAGCACTAAACTTTGCTTATTCATGTTAAATTTCTCGTAATTCTTTATGGTTTGCATCAGGGGAGAAAGTAGCAAGGTATAATTTTACTTCAATTTACGTTTTTACGGCGCTTAAAAATAAAATCTGCTTACTCCATAACAATTTTCTCATTATTATTTTAAGGATATTCTCAAATCGGGAAAAATGATAAAAATGCTAATTTCTCTTCAATTTTATATTCCAATGGCGCAATTTTCAATGTCGTTGATTGTTAATTTCTTATCTCGTTTGAAACGGTACTACAAACAATGGTAATTAAGCGTTAATCATTTATTCAAAGAATTTTGAAACTTGCTGCAATCTCACAATTTTGAAGCTATTTTATTTATAGTTCTAAAGCATTTTGGTTTTTTGAATCAATATTTGATTGCTCTTGTGCGCAATTTTATTTTTTAATGTTGAGCTTGTTCAGACTTTTTTAAAAGAAAAAAACGTATATTTTAGAAAGAAAATCTCATAAAATATTTTTAAATATTTTACTTTTATAATTTTAATTAGTTTTCACCTAAAATCAACATTCGGGAATTATGTTGATTTTCGTGGAGTAGCTGTGAAACCGGAAGTACTAGCTTCCCTGCATATTTAAGGCGATAACGAAACAACAATTCAAGGAAAATATAATTTGTTTAATTTTGCCAGCATTTACACACTGCATTTCACAATTAATAAGACTTATGCAAATTATTCAGGTTGTTTGTATGTAGTGGTGGACTAAATCATTTTAAATTAAATTCATTAAATCAATAGTAAAATGCATAAACATGAAATTTGCTACCACTTTAAATATTATGATCCCGTAGATCGGACCAATGAGTTGTATTTATTTATCAAACTAAGACAAGTTCGCTTCTAGCTCAGTATATTATAATTAATAATCACCTTTATATTCATCTAAAACTGTAAAACTAAAACTATATTAAAAATGATACAAGGAAAAAATATTTTAAAGAGAAGAAGAAAAATTATTAATCAATAAAATGTTTGTAAAAGCATAAGAAACTCTTAAAAAAAACGGAATAACTACGGAACAGATCGAATCTCGTCTTCAGCTTACACGATTATATCCGCAAAGAGAGTTCTATCTAATAATGTATAAATATAGCGAAAGAGAACTATTAAACAATAGCATACTACAATAGTGTACTATTTTGTAGATATGTTGTGTTTAGTCTGTATTAATACAATTTAGAAAGCACTTTTTATTGCGGACATAATTGTGTGAGCTGATGACGAAATTATATATTTCCCTTATTTTGTTTTCCAACTTTTTAACATTTTTTTAAATTTTAAGAGTATTTTATTTATTAATAATGATTCTTCTTTTAATGTTGTCTTTGTGTTTTTACTTATTTTATGAGTCCTATGTACTTGCATCTTATGTACAGTAAAAAAATCCTTATTATTAATGTTTCCTTATTTTCTTAATTTTAAACGCTAATCTGTATTTTTTCATTATATATATATATATATATATATATATATATATATATATATATATATATATATATATATATATATATATATATACTGTGCAAAACTTAAGCAACAAGTGCGTTTTTTGTCATAACTCTACAAGAAATCATCCGATTGACATAAAATTTGAATATGATGTACATTATTTTGTACTTAAACGATGGTGAAAGAATAATGGCGCAGAAATGAATATAAAGCTTAAAGTAGGGTATGGAACAAAAAAAGGCTTTATTTGACTGATAGTGGCGTTACACATGATTGCCTGAAGAAGCGTAAGTACAACTGGCAGATGTTCCCTAGTATGGGATATGCCCTCCCCTTACTGTAATTGTTGCTTGGCATCGTCTCTCCATGCTAAGCACCGGATTATCCAGTTCTTGGGGTAAACGTCTCCATTCCTCCTTTAACGTATCTTTCAGCTGATGGGTGTTACCAGGAGGATACAGTAGAGCCACAAGACGTCTCCCTAATGCATCCCACACATGCTCTATGGGATTCAGATCTGGAGAGTAAGCTGGCCAATCCATTCGTGTGATATCTTCACTTTCCAGTAGCTCTTGAACATTAGCAGTACGGTGTGGCCGGATATTGTCATCCATAAAAATGAAGTCCGGTCCAATGGCCCTCGGAACAGACGCACATGGGGTAGGATTACCTCATTGCAGTAGCGGTCTCCAGTTGCAGAACCTCGGTCGAAGATCTGAAGCTCAGTCCGCCCGTTCAACATAATGCCACCCCAGACGACAACTCCAGGATCACCGTAACGATCTCTTTCCGCGATGTTATTGGAATGAAATCGAGCTCCAACCTCTTTCCAGATCAACTGACGTTGAGAATCGCTTGTAGCACTAAAATGACTCTCATCTGTGAAGAGGACGCGACTCCATTGATGAGGTGTCAAGGTTTCGTGTTCTCTGCACCACTCTAAACGGTACCACCGATGGCTAACTTCTAAAGGTATGCAGCGTCCAGGACGTCTAGCAAATAAGCCACCTTTGTGGCGGCGTCTGGCCACTGTAAATCTTGATACTTGTCGTCCTGTGGCTGTGCACAGTTGCTGAGATAAGGAGCTCGCTGACTGAAAACGGTTTCTTTTTGCCTGGAGGACAATGTAACGGTCATCTCTTGGTGTTGTTTTCCTTGGACGGCCACCACCAACCTTCCGAACAGCTGTTCCAGTAGTTTTAAAGGCATTCCAAGCACGAGAAACAACACTTTTGTCGATCCCGAACTCTTCGGAAACACTTGTCACACTACGCCCCTCCTCAGGCTTCCCAATCATTCTTCCTCGAGTAAAGTCGTCTAAATGATTTCTTGAAAACATGTTTCACAAAACAAATCACTTGCACTTGCAGCGAATGTACTACGGTGCTCTTCATCCTTTTATCACAGCTTTGACCTGCACGCGCCGACCCACAAGGTTTACGTACACTTACATCACCTACGACGTTTTATTTCTAAAATTTGCATACAAATAATCTTTCTACTGAATTACGCGCATATTATACTGCAATTTCATGGCTATCTTATACTTTGTTGGGGAGCTGTGTCCGAAAAACCACTTGTTGCTTAAGTTTTGCACACCAGTGTGTATATATATATATATATATACATTGAAACTAATAAAAAAATAGCTAATTAAAGAAAATACCGATATTAAATTTAAGAGCAAATGCTCTACCATCGACGCCATCTATATATATATTTCTCTTACACGGCGATAAAAAAAAGCCTTATTACAAATCTCCGAATGGCAACGCTAGAAAATCAGCCAATGACTGCCGCTAAAAATGTCACATGCCAAATCTAAATTAGGTGGCTCAACATATAGCGCTTCTAAAAACGGAAACTGAAATAATCAGAGTGTAAAATATTATGTGCTTATGCGCATCGTATTTTTTGTTAAATTATTTATTTATTATATATCAGTTTATAGATGGTAACGAGAAGAGTTTTGTGGTTGCTATGGTGACTAATTAGAATGTAAATTGCTTTTCTAAATTGTTGTTGAGTGAGTGTGAGGTTTGTTTTTTGGAACTGCGATGCTGTAATTTTATTGCTTAGTTAATAAATCTTCCTTTTATATTAAACGTGATAGTAGTTTCCTTGATTATTTGATTCGAAGTCCTTGGAGTTTTATTTGAGGTCAGTTTATTTTGTATTTTTTGACAAGAGATAGCATTCTCACCAAATGAGATTTCTTCCGAAATTCAATATTTTGCTTATGTAGGTTTTTCCATTGCAATTCACTTATTTCAATTTTTAATAGACTTAATTATAGCCAAAATTTTAACCTTTTTAAACAGATATCAGTTTCAGAAATTTTGTCTTAAGATTTTATACTATAGCACATTTCTAATAGGTTTAACGAATTTATTTGAATTCAAATTAATTTTAATGACATAGTATTTACTAAAAAGATGTAATTATTTTTTTAAAAAAAAGTTGTTATATAGATTTGAATGATTGTTTTGAATTCTTAGAATTTTGTGCATTTGCAATGTATCTAAGTTAGTAGCGAGCGAAGCGAGCTGGGTTTGCGAAGCAAACCATGTAAGATTGCGTAGCAATTTTTGGGGGTTGGCGAGCGTTAGCGAGCAGGGGGCACAGCCCACTAGTTTTCTATATTGTTGCTTTCGCTCTCTTTGGATATCATTTTAATGGTTATGTATAAACATATAAATATGTATATTATAAATTAATTTTTCAAAAATAAATTGTTGAAAGGGAAAAAAATATACTTTTCACCATGTTTTTTTTTATATGAACTAAAAAAATTATTTTAGTATTGTTTTAAATTATTTATTATCTTTCATAGTTGTTATCATTAAAATTTATTAATCAACACAGACTGTTATATTCAAAACAACATAAAGTTTTCATACAGTATAAGTATGTTTATTAATTCTACGTGATGTTCAGATGCATTAAATGAAGATGCTCTCACTTCATTGCAATCAGGACACTCTTCCTCAACCTGAAAATCCGAAAAGTGCAAATTGGTATTAATTAGTAAGGTATTAAAGCTATATATAAAGTGACAAAATCTCAAAACATTTGTGACCACCATTTAATAAGAGAGGAGTTATTTATTAAAAAGGTGTATAGATATAAGTTCAAAATTGAGATGAAACATAGGAAAATTACAGACATATGAAGAAAAAAAAAAGGGGGGGGAAGAAAAATAAGAATAAAAAATAAAAGAATAACAAACAACTGGGGAAGAAAAAAGGATAAAATTTGTTTAAGAAATCCGTAAAATGAACGATATAATCTTTTCATCAGTCCACACGATTATATACGCAAAAAAGAGTGCTTTCTGATATTGTATCAACATAGCCAAATCAAAATATATTAATACAATAGTTTGCGGAGCACTCAAAAATTTTTTTACAAAAATTACAACAAATAAAATAGAGCACAATATGTAAAAATAACACGTAAAGACAGAAAATAAAATAAAAGAAAAGAAAAAGAAAAAAACAGAATAAAACAAAATCTATAAAGCGAGTAGCGAATTCAAATGTACTTACATGAACGGGAAATTTTTCAAGAACGATTTAAAAATATTTTCGCAACAAAATTGTTAGATTGCAAAACATGAAAGCGAAAGAGCAAATTGATTATAACTAGAAGAGTTTTGTTTCAAAGTCCCGTTCTTACTGCATTGCTGAAGTGCGCTTAATTTGTTAGTTACCAAGTGTTGAGGTTTGAGTTCGAGATTAGTTATAGTTTTGAGTTTCCTGTGCTGGCAACATCTTCTTGTTTTTATATTCTTCTTGATGTAAATAAAGTTAAGTTTTCAGTTTATTCTACGTGACTTTCAGTCTCATTTGCTCTCAACAAAACAAGAAGATGTTTCCAGCACAGGAAACTCAAAACTATAACTAATCTCGAACTCAAACCTCAACATCCTCCCCACCCTGGTCGATCTCGAGGGGGATGACCAGAGCTTCCGGACGGGTTATATTGCGACCATTAACTCTCAGCTTACAGGATCTTATTTTTCCATCTCGTCCTTCATGCAAGTTCACTACTCTAGCTTTCTTCCACATGTGACGTGGTCGGGCATCTTCTTGTAGAAGTACAATATCGCCAATTCGGATGTTAATGATATTGTCCTGATTACGAACTTGATGAAATGACCGCAATTGAAGCAAATATTCCTTAGACCATTTTTTCCAAAAGCAGTCGAGTAAGTCCTGCTGCTGCTTGTAGATTTTTCTTAGCTTTGTGTTGTTATTTGGGCTGGATGGAATGGCCGTTAGTTTTCGTCCTGTCAAGAAATGGCTTGGTGTTAAGGCTGTGGAACTGTCATCTTTTCCATCTTTGTATACCAAAGGTCGCCTGTTCAGAGCGGTTTCTATTCCAATGAGGGCCGTGGACAGACCCAGGGCTAAAGAGAATACAAGGGCTAGTTCAATCCGCTCTTAGAGCTGAAGCTACGATTTCCCTCCTCATGACATCACTGTGTCTACAGATCTCGGAGATTGCAAGCAAAGATATGATAACTTTGCATCTTTCTCTTGTAAAAATAAGTTAGACTTTTTCTGGTTATTAGCCTTCAAACTTTACGTAATTAACACATTATTTCCGTTCATAAACATAGTTCAAAAAAAACTTTCTTGGTTATTATATTAAAAAAATGCCATTTTAAACTTATAAAAATGTTTTGCTAGTTGGTGAAAATGACACGATAAATACTTTATTTTAAAAAGTTCAGTTTTAACTTTAACTATTAAGAAAAATGAAGGCATATATCGACACTCTTTTTATCTACATATTCTTTTATAAAGATAAGTTAAGTTAAATTTCGAATCCCTGATTTTAAAATATGTCGTTAATAGCAATTTGTTCATACTTAATCATTAGGAAACATCAACCTTAAACGCTAATTACTGAAACAAAATAATAATTTAGGTTCATAATGACATCAGAAATTTTACAATTGTTTATAGACATTTAAATTTACGATGATATAATATATAGATATTTAAATTGAAGAGAATATAATTTTTAAAAAAAATCATAAATATTTAGAATAACTACATTAAAAAATATGTTATGAAATTAGGAGAATTTCAACTATATACTATATATTTTATTTATACTTTTTACTTACATTTTAATTTTCTTTGACTTTATCTATTTTTTAATTCTTTTCACCTGCCTTTCTTTATGAAGTAGCGAGGCGGTTTCTATTTAGATAATGAAGTTTTATAAAAGTTCTTTACGACAGAATAAACGTATTGCGGTTTTATATTGTGTCATTTCGGAATTCATTCTTTACATAGTTGTTCATTTACTTTAGGGAACACGCGAAAAATTATACTTTTTCCTTTTGTTTTTATATCAGAATTTTTGCAAGTTGCAATCGCGCAAACTGGCATTTCGATAATAGTTTTAAATTCGTGTAAATTCACTGCAAAAACTGAGGAAAGTCATTATAGAAAATAACAAATGTCTTAGAATATCTCGCAAAAAGAAATGATCCAATATTAGTTAGAGCTAGTAAGGCCAAACGCTCCGTTCTTGAAGTAAAAGTGGGAGCTTTGCGCCAAACTGACGTCACTAGAGTGACGTCGGAGGATCGGCGCGGCAAGAGATACTTCAAAGGAGTGAACCAGCCCTTCTATTCTCTTTATCCCTGGGACAGACCTTCCTCGTCAAGAAGTGCTCGTCCGAGTACCTTTCGTAGACATCGCTTGACAACTCCTATTAGGCGCTCCCACCAGCCTCCCCTAAAGTCAAGTTTTCAGTTTATTCTACGTGACTTTCAGTCTGATTTGCTCTCAACAAAATCCAATACCAAGGATGGGCCCGAAATGGATGTGCGCAAGGTAATATTATACTGGATAATTTAAAGAAGTTGATCATAAATAATTTTAGAAAATAAATATTTATTTAAGAAAAAAATATAAAATAAACGCTCAATTTGCGCTTTTGTTTTCATATTTTGCAATTTGGCAATCTTGTTACGAAAATATTTTTTAAATCATTCTTGAAAAATTTCCCGTTCATGTAAGTACGTTTTAATTCGCTACTCGAATTATAGATTTTGTTTTATTCTGTTTTTTTCTTTTTATTTTATTTTATTTTCTGTTTTCACGTGCAACCAAGAATCACAATTGATGAGCTACCACTTTAATATATATATTTGGTGCCCAGAGCAAGTTGGCAACTCTGTATATTTTATTCTTGAATAAATAGGTGTTATAGCCTATAATCCTATGTAAATGATAAATATCAATAAAACGATTTTTTTTCCTTAGCTTTCACATTGTTATTTTCGATTCTTGATTATATTCGAGTGTGAAAAATTATAGCTGTATGAAGTACAACACCGCTCGAATTATCTCGAGTGTGCACAGTTTGGCCTGTTCAGCGTGCTCAAATTAAATTGAGGGCACAAGTTAAGGGTTTAAAATAAATGTAATGATATTTCAAAATTTCAGGCACACCTGAAAAATCTTTATGCTCAAATCTCATCATTTTGCACAATATTTAGAGGGTATAGCTTTGGAGCACCCCAGTTTAACGATATTTTGATGTTATTGTTCTCAAAATGGACATTTTTCTCACAAACACATGTTGATTTAAATCTACAACTGTATATGTGAGCAAAATCATGCAAATTAGGAAAATTGCTTGTTGGTATAAAACTAGTACAGCTGACGAAAATTATTTTATAACGACTTTTCAGTTTAATAACGTGCTAGACATCAATAATATATGAGTAAGAGTACGATTTTTACTGATTTTAACGAAGTTTTAATTAAAAAAATAATTATTTCAAATTTTTAAATTTTTTTTTCTTTCAAAATTTAACATTTTTCTAGAAATTTTTAAGTGTTAATTGCTAAAACTGCCATGTCGAACATTAACATGGTATGGGTTGGCCATCAATTTCTTAAATATAAATAACATATATAATGATCTATACCTTTTATACGTTATTGCAGACAAGGCGACTCCAGCAAGAACAATGAGAAAAGTAGCTCCCAGAAAGCAAACAAAAATAAGGTCCAGCGTCTGATCTGTAAAAAAATAAAAAAACGGAACAGTTAGATAATTTTTTTAATTTCGAATGGCACATTAAAGATAAAGGAATATCAGAAATATAACAATAGATCTATAAATGAGAGCAAAGAGTCCAGTAGTGTTCCTAGATTGCTCTCCTAGATTGCTATCTAAACAATAGAGACCAGGCCATCTCTTCGTGGAGTTTACACAAGGTATAAGACGTATCATTAACCGCGACATAGATATTTATTCAGAATATCGTGTCCATATATCAGTCGAAACATGGTGACATATTTCATCTATGGTCACTGAGGGACATTAAGAATCTGTTTAAGCGAAGGTTTATCTAAATTGCGATTTTTTTTTTGTTCTTCGATGAAAGAATCCCTCAAGATATTCTTTATTAGACATTTGACATTATTAAGAGGAAGTCTGGAATTTGATCTCTGATTATTCGGCATGATGCTATTGCTCGTGATTATCAAAATTTACCACGATTCATGCAAGCATTTTTATCATCAATAATAATAAGTCAATTTCTTCCGTTCCCTTCAAATATTTTCTCCGATAACCTATAAAGTTAATCATTTTTTTTTCAAAAGTTCTTCACGGAAGCATTGAAATTTTTTTAACAACTATTAGGATCAGTTGCTAAAAATTCCTCTTGTAGACTCTCCTGCGCCTCCTCGATCTGAAATCAGCCGCACGGTTTTGTAAGAGTGGTCTCTTATCACACCGCAACAGTAAAAAGCCAGTTGACAAAATAGCGAATTAATAGGACATCTAAAGAAAATTGTAGAAAATGTAGGACTTAAAATATGTTTAATTAATTAAAAATAAATGTTTTTTTATATTTCCTTCATTATAACAACAAATTAATCCATCAAATGAACAAATATATAAATTTTTTCCTTTTATGTTTTACAATTGTTTTACGATCCATGCAAAGAGCTGGTTCAGTTTAATAGTTTCCGCAAACTACTTGTAAAATACAGTGTATAGGGTTTTGGATGCAGGTGTTGATTCCCATGCCCAAGTTTCAGTTACGATAGTTTAAGTAGTTTTGGTAGGTACTTTACGCTCGCAATAGAGTTGCCAATGGGCTATTGGTGAATATCAGGGAAACATATGCCTGAAAATGATTCGAAGACATGTTCGGTGTTCTACTGGGAAGCGTGTCTTTATGATCAGTCCACTGCGGGGTCTTGCATAATTTTGGAGATTTAAATGAGAGAAAAACAGTTACAAAATGTTACACGAGAACTCTTCATTTTATTAAGATTGACTAACAATCATATTGAGTTGTATATTGCAATTGTATGTTGTATATTGTAAGGAATTTGACGATGATTATCACTGAATAATTTATCAGCTAACCGATTCAACGTTGCAACGTCATTTAGAAAAAAGAACTAAATATGATTGCTTTTTTTTCATGGTATCAATGTTGGTATCTTCATAGTATCATGGTTATATATCATGGTCGAAGTCATTTTTTTAAATGATTTTGAAGACTAGTTATAGGATTTCTGTATCAATCTTTAGAAACTCACTAATATACTTTTGAAATTTAATTTTCTAAGAACATAAATCTTCGCAGAGAATTTCTTAGAGGAATGATTTTTCTAAATAATTAAAAAGGTAAATAAGTGGGTATCCGAATTTTTTTTAGAAATTTCGCTACCAGTCTTATAGTTTAAGCAAGTAGCTGGTCAGCTTACTATCACCTAATACAAAATACGGTCATAACCAAATAAATTCATACCAAGCACGCCTCTGAAAATTTAAAAAAAATGCTGGAATATCCGTATAAAAACTTTTAAGTATATACGATAAGAAGGCTATTATAGATGTAAAATAATATTTAGGATTTATAAAAAACTGTTTATATCAGGGATGGCGAACCAAGGGCACGCGTGCCATTTATGGCACCCGACACAATATTTTGGGCACGCCACCGATCACATTTGTTATTACACAAATGTTATTAATGAGTTATATGTAACAATTAAATTAAATTTCAGAAAAACACACAAAATAATAAGCAATTAATAATAAAAAAATGTACAGTTACAGCTAAAAAAACAATTAATAACCATAAAAAACAAGCTACCAATAAATAACTAGCAAAAAAAATTAACTGACCTGCTTAAACTAACATCTTGCAACCTAATCTAAGTTATTTGACATCTAATCTGCAGAAGTCACACTGATGTTACTTTAAGTTGAATAACGCGTATAACTGAGACATTGCAAAATGTTTTTTTTTTTCTCAATGTATACAAAGAGTTTTGAGTTGATAGTATTTAGTATTATTATTTTCCCAAAAATCACGAAGTCAAAATTATTTGACGGCACGTCTATGACCTCATTAAACATTTTTTCAGAAAAAAAATGGCACGTTGGTGTATAAAGGTTCGCCACCCCTGGTTTATATGAATTATATAAGTTTAACAAAATGGCGACACTATACCCAATGACAGAATGTAATAAACTGTGTAGTAAGAAAAAATTGAGTTATATATTACCATAGAATATTTTGAATATTAATGAATTTAGTGTATCTATTTAACGACTTTCGACTGCTAGTTTAACAAATTTAGAATCCGATCAATTAGACGCTTATTTTTTGTATTATTTAATGAATCATTATTTCTTTTTTTAAACGAGTATTTGTACTCAGATTTTTAACAAAGTTTTATTTATAATCTTATGTTGTTAAATTAAGGAAAATATTACCCTGTAAGAGGTAATTGCCAATTAAGACAACAGGTACAGTGCACAAAGAAAAAAAAAGGACTGCCCTGTATAACTGCTAATCTAATGATTGGATCTTCACATTCTATGACTAAATTTTAATTGCTAAAGGGGGTGACCTCAGATAAGTTAATTAATAAGTGCAGGCGATATTTTAAGTTACGAAGTCAGATCCAAGAACGTGTTTTCTCTGAATACATCTTATTTCGACGGAAACGAATTTCTCACCTCACAAATATAGGGGGTAGCCGCAATCTGCGAAATATAGTCCCAATAGTTTGGTCAAGAGAGTGGCCCTAAGTTTCCACCCCTTATTGTAAACTTTACTTTCTGCGTATTTCATTATACCTCTAAAATTTTTAAACAGATCAAAAAAAATTGCAAACAATTAATAAATTTATTTACAGAAAGATAATTGCATAAAAAATATAAATTTTAAAAATATTTTATTATTTTTAATTATTTTATTTAATAATAATCAAAAAGATTTTGAATTATTTCATTATGAATTTTTTTCATCATTTTAAAGAATGTAATTTTATTTGACTAAATACAAAATTTGAGCAAAAACGGTCAAACAGAATTTCTGAGAAATTTTTTTTTTAAAAATTTATTTTTAAAATTCAATTTCTCAGGAACTATTCAACAGATTTTGCTCAAATTTTGTATTTTGTTATATAAAATTACATTCTTTAAATAAATGCAAAAAAAAATTGTATACTTTACAATACTAAATTAATTTTTTTGATTATTATTAAAAAATTATAATACTTAATAAAAGCGAGTATATTGTAATTATTTGATCGATGTCATTAAATTGCTTACTTTTGGTTGTTGGTTCAATAATCGAAGCCATTGTCGTGGGTTTTTCATTTTTGTCATCCTTGGTGATGATCGATGTTCCAATGTTTTCGATGTCACTCGTACTAATTGCTGAAGTACTTTGAGTTGAAATCTTGTTACTGGTAACTTGCTTTGAAGTACTTGTTAATTGAAATGTGGATATCGATGGACTTGTACTGTCTTCTAAATGATAGAAAATATGATATATTTTATTAAATTTTAATAAAAATTTAACTTTTCGTTAATTTAACACGTTTTGGCACGATTTCAGTTTGATTATCGTATGTTGAAACATAGATTTTATTTTCAATTGTTTATGACTGCCGCCGGCAACTCATCGTCAATTGTATATTTGGAAAGAAAAATTATCAAATTTTCGCCAAGAAACCTGTTGACGCATGGGATAGTCATTTGCTCAACACGACATTTTTTTCTCTTCCCAAATACACAAAAAAGAGCAATAAAAAAAAATTGAAATGTTATCTGGAATGTTACATCTCTGCTTTTCATGTTATACACCATTTACCCTTCAAGCAAACGGCAAACGATCCAAGAAAACTGTAGCAATCGTATTTATACAGCAGAGATCCTAAAACTTCAACCCAAAGTATTCAAGTGGTAGCAAACTACCCAGAAAAGAAATTTGAGGTTTTTATAATTTTGCAATTATTGAATTATTAAACTGTTTTCGAAAAAAATATTCATGTATCAGATTTCTACCTATGTAATTAGATTACAAATGTTAGCGGCGAGCAAGAAAAATTTTATGATAAATTTATAAAAACAAATTATATACCAGTAAAATATAGTACCAATTTTGCAAATATACCAGCTATACTATTACCAGCAAAATATAGTACCACTTTTAAAAATTTGGTATCATTATTAGGAGGCATTTTATTCACACTAAAGGGGTTAGCTCTTTTTTTTGTTTTGTTAAGATTTGTCAAAATAAAGTGTTGTTGAATTACCACATTGTTTTACTGGTACACAAAACGTGTCGGGGTCGCCAAATCTCTTAGTATGAGTTGGGTGAAACTTTGTACAAGATACAATGCCACCCGGGAGGCGACAGGGCCTGTTCTATGGATCCGGTCGTCGATACCACGGGAGGGCGAAAACAAAACCTAGTTTTGTTTTTCCGAAGCCCAGTTTCTTAGCCAATTTTTTTCTCCTCTCGACCAAGTAACCCAAAACCCACAGTCGCAGCTCTCAATTCAACTCTTTATTAAAACCACTTAATCTACCAATAGGTATCGCAATTTCGTTCCAATTTTTATAACCTAATCACTCCAACATCCATCTTATCAATTCGTTAGTTTAATATCCAATAAAATTGTGACCATTAGTATAAGCTACTAACGTCAAATATTTACCATTAATTCATAAATATTAACAATAACTGTAAAACTATAAGTGTAATACTCATGATTTGTGAAATGGATGTCATAAAATAAAGAACATTAAATTCTAATTCCCATGATCAATGAAACTACAAAATTATGTAGTACTGTTTAAGCATTGTAACCACGAACCAAAGTAACTAAAATGTACCTAAGTCACAAAAGAATGTAACCATTGTAAAAACTCAAGTAATGCAATCTAATGTGATGTATAGTTCGTTCACCAGGAATTGGCACTTGGCTCCGCCTTCATCACGTGGTATCGGATGATACTATTTCCCTATTTTAGGGGAAAGGGTGTGAACAAGGCTGCTATTTGGCGATCGTATGACAAAAATATTTATTTCGCAATCTTCATGTGCATTTTATTTCATAAACTTGTTGATATTTCTCTCTTTTTGTTGAATAGATGGTTCTTTTTGTGATATTTTGTTGGGAAAAAGTTTTTAAATATAAATTAGCTAGAATAACGAAAGGTATAACAGCTGATGATAAAGCGAAGTAAGTGACTGAAAAAGAATTCACTATTTGTGTTCAGCCATCACCTTCTACATCAGGAAGCCTCCACACGGTTTCTTACTAGTAGTCTGCGCAGCCTATTTAAAAAGTGAACAGTTTGAGCGCATGAAACCAAGTTAAAGTTCTATTTTAAAAGTGACTGAGAGGAACTTGTCATATATATTTGAGAAATGAATCTGTAGTGGTAAACAAGTAAATAAGACAAACTAATCATATTAAAAAACTAAGCAAATTTTTAGAGAAATATTTGCTACCACTTTTTTATTTTTACTGGATTTTGGATTATAGGGCTCTTCCGTTAACTGGTTTGCCTTCATAGTGGTCTGATTGAAGTACCTATAAAAAACCGTGTGGAGGCTTTGCGCGCATTAGAGGTTATCTCGATTTCAAGCGGGGAAATGTTTTTCTTCTTACACCCCCGCGCTGAAATGAACTCTGCGTCCGAGGAGGTGGAGCCAAGTGCCAACTCCTGGTGAACGAACTATACCTAATAATATATGTCATGATGTAGTGTAACCTAACACTAACCAATCTAACTAATGTAATAACTTATAACCATATGATATGATCCTTACCTTTGCTAGAAACTTTGAATATGTAATCATTGAAATCAATTGACAATCAAATCATGTAATCACATATAATCAACCTAATGTAATAAATCATATTACAGTCCTAAGTTTATTAATCATGTCAAATGCGTAGAACTAATTGATTCAAGTTTCTTCATGTCCACACAAACTTTTCTTTAATCATCAATGTTTTATTCAGGTGATGCAAATTTCCATTTAGTATGCTTAGGTATCATATTCTCTATTTGGTTGACAATTTTTTTAATTGAAGACTAATCTTTAATAATTTATTTAACTCCTTCAATTATCATTCTTAACCTATTCATTAAATTTGTTTAATTATTAGTTTCTCTATTTATTTATTGTTTTTAATTAATTATGGAATATACATTAATTATTTTTTTAATTGCTTCACTTAACATTCTTAACTTAACTATTATCTGCTTCTTAATAAATCTGTATGCCCTGCTCTAAACCTTTCCCTTGCAGCAAGCTCATACAGAAGAGCTTAGAGGGTCTGTAGGGTTGTAGGATTGGGAACTAGGTGCACGGCACCGCATACGCTTCTTGTGGGTGACGGCAGTGTGGTTTCCGTGTCCGAGAGACCTGGGTCCTTCGGACTTCCGGATAGCTCGGGATGGTGCTGTGACCAAACCACATTGAAGAGGGGGAAAAATATAAAATCCTAATGGTTTATATTATTGTGAAGAAGTTAAGAGGGGCAGTTTTTTCAAACCCACTTTGAAAGATTTAGGTCAAAACTGTCAAAATCTCTTGTGTAAATAGAAAAATTGACGAATTGGCGTTTTAAATGTATTTCATTGATACAAAGACATTATTGTTCCGAAAATATATTGATCATAATATTAATCAAAATATATTAATCATGTAAGTAGTTATACTGAGCAGTTAGTAGTTCATTATGCAGTGAAACCTCTCGGGAGCGACCACTCTTTGTTCCACATATAAATGGTCGTTAATGGAGGTTGGTAGTTATTAGAGGTTACCTCCATTCTCTTCAAAATGTTATCGAAGGACAGGCCCGGACTGGCCAGTAGGCAGACCGGGCAAATGCCCGGTGGGCCGGTCTGACCTGAGGGCCGGTTGGGCCGAACCAGCAGCGCAAATTTTTTTTATACATTGCATGAATTTCAAATAATATTGCGCAAATAATAATAATATTAAATTTCAGTTTCAGTTTCAGTTTCGATTTCGATTTCGATTTCAGTTTCAATCAGTGTCATTTTCTTGGGTCGGAAATGTCAATTATGAATGTTAGAACTATTCTAAATAAGTAAACATTTTGAGGAGAGAATGAGGTTTTAATGGTGCCTCCTAAAGGTCTAAACGTTGTCCTCAACACAAAGTCTATGGAAAATATTCCGTGCCTCCTAAAACTAGTCGTAAATACTGAATACATTAAGTAGCGATGATGAGTGATCGCCAGAAGGGTGGTCTTCCTTGAAGGTTTCTCTGTATCTAAAACTATGCCCCAGCAACAGTTTTCAATAAACTTAAGCTAGAAATATAAATTATAATGCGACAGCCAGTTAACGTCTAATTGCATAGTTTTATTTTTCATATATTTGCTTTTTACTGCACAACTAGCTGTTGCAAAAACGCAACCTCAACACACAAAGAGTTTAATAGAATTTGAGCAGCGTCTACAAAACTGTAAAACTCAAGAAATAAGTAAGCAAAATAGATGTGCTATTACATGAATAACTTACTGCTAGTAGTTAGTTCTTCAAGAGAAGTTCCTTTAGTCGTGAAAGAAGGCTTTGTATTTTAATCTTCTCTGGTGAACATAGTCTTTCCAGTTTTCTCTTCGTCAATCGAACCAATAGTTGAAGTACTTTCTTTCGTAGACACAGTACTGGTAAAGAGATCCGGAGTACTTTCTGTTGCGGACAAATTACTGGTAAAGAGAATCGGAGTACTTTTCGTCGTAGACAAAGTACTGGTAAAGGGATCTGGAGTACTTGTTGTAGTAAATTCAGAAGTAGTAGTAGTAGATGGACTTGTAATAGGCTTCATATCTAAATGAGATTAAACAAACCATTAGCGAATTTTTTTCATGTAAATAAAAGGACATTTTTCTTCTTGTTGCTTATTTCTTCTTCCAGCTTGAAATCAGCTTTTTTAAAAACTGCGAATTTTCATGATAAAGACTCGATTAAAGGGACTCCATTACCTTTAAAAATATGCAAATGAAAATAAAAGTACACATGTTTAAAAATAGTAGTCCATTCTAAAGACTTGTTATAAATGAATCAAAGTATCGATATCCCTTTTTTAAAATTTTCAATTAGCTCTCAGTTAGTAACAATAAGTCGATAAATTCTCAAAATTATTGTTATCTTTTCAAAACAAAAACCAAAAAGAATAAAAAACATTTTCTCTGTACATGCAGAAATTGTATATCAAGTACAATGCCCCCAAAATCGCACTTATAAGATAATAAAGTCAAATCAAGATAAAATTATCATAATTTTTTTTTTAAATAACCCATAAGATATTCTGAGTGCGGATTATTGGGAAAAATTTTCTTAAATATTTCATGAGGGTAATAGAAATTTACAGCTTTTAATTTCACTTTTACTTTAGGAATTAAGTTGCGCAGTTTATTTTCTAGATGAATTTGCTTTAATCTAGATAAATCTAGTTAAATTTATTTTATTTTATTCAACATTTTTCAAAAAAAAAAGTTTTTAAATTTTTCCCGATCGCGACCACTTTATTTATTTAAAAGAAAGAACTATTCAAGCGGAATTTGAAACCATTAAAAAAATAACATTTGATTCATAAACATTTGCCTTTCTAATGTCGTTTGCTTTTAAAGAGCAAAGTGAAAGAAAGTTTCAAGTGACATTTTAGCAAATTGGTGCTTTAAAGTCAAAACGTTGCTCGTTCAAGTAAGGGGTAAAATAAAGATTAGCGTTCCTTTATTCCTATCGTAATAAAGGGAATAATTGACACATGCTTCCTATTTTTAAAAAAAATTACTAATCCTTTAACAATTAGTTGAGTTTTTTTTAATTTCAGGATCCTACTTTCAATGTTCTATTTGCTACAAAAGAACAGGTTTTTGAGAACAGTTATTGGATGCTTTCTGAGAAATGGGCTTGTAATATTCTTCTACTCCAAAACACTCAAAGATTGTCACTTAGGGCCATAAACTGTTGAGAAATTTGAATCCCTGTTGTTTAGTTAAATAAAATTAAAATAAAACCTTTACTCGTTGAAATATAAATTTTTTTTTTGAAAATGTCTCTAAGAATCTTCTAACACTGGGTTTTATTAATGATTCCTTAAAAAAACTAACAGCTGTTCGAGGAAATAGCCATGCTGCTATAGCAGGGATAAGTGACAGTAGCTCTATAAAAGGAAATAACATCTCTTTCCGTTGTATATGTATGAGACATTTTAAATAAAAACCGTCATCCAGATTAAAATTTCAGTTTTATTAAAATATAAAAAATTTACTTTTTTACCTGAACATCTACCATCCACGATCCTAACATCATCCACGACAACAATGGATCGAGTATAGTAAGAAAAAGTAGCAAACTCTACCTGTAAAAAATAATTTTTATCAATATCCGAGTCTATAACTAGAGATTAATAATCCACGCAGATTAATAATTCATGTTTTCAAAATGACAACCATGGATTATTAATCTCCATGCTTGTTATTTAACATAATTGGTAATGCTTATATTTATTCAGTGGGAGCTAATATTCCCATTTTGATCCATTTTCCAAAAATATAAACATTAGTGATTCTATTCCTTGTTAGATTATTAATCTTTCCTCGGATTATTGAAATTCTTTTTAATATGGTTGGTGACGATTGTGTTAACTCAGTAGGCTCTGGTGTTCCCAATTCTAGATTTTGCTCTTTTTTTAAAATAGATAAAGAATAGTAATTTCATTTGTTAACTTTTTCGATTATTTATCTCGGATTATCTAAAAAGAATAACACCTTAGAAATTATCAACGTAGTTTAAGCAATACTCCATTATTTTATTTTATCAGAAATTACTTTTTAACAAATTGCCTTTTATCGAAAAGGACCTTTTATCAAAAAGTACCTTTCAGCTACAAATTTTGGCGTAAACACTATTAACCCTTTTGAAGGCCGTGGTAAGTATACTTACCACCACGTTTTACCACTTTCAATTTAGGTTTCCATTTTTCAATAACTTCAGCTTAGGGCCGGGATAGCCTGGTCGGTAGGGCGCTGGGCCCATAACCAAGAGGTCGTGGGTTCGATCCTCGCCGGACGAAGACTCCCCGTGTAGTAAATGGTGACTGATGCACGTTAAATCTGTCGAGTCTCAAAGTCCTCCATGTTCCCACAACAAATCAATACCTCTGCGGGTACTAATCCAGGAGTTTCCTTGTCTTCTGGATTGGTTCAAAATTACAAGGCTACGGAGTTGAACTTAAGTAGTCGTAAACCCATGAAATTGGGTCGGCTGTTCAACGACGGTTATAAAATAAAAATAAAATAACTTCAGCTTTCTTGAATAAAATTGGTAACCATTTGTCACTTTTAAAAAACGTATAAAAGTTATAAAAATACATAATTCCTTTTGAAGTTTGTAGCATTTAAGGAATTTATTTTATAAATAAAGAAGAATAAAAGTCAGTAAGTTCCTAATAGGTCAGCACAACTTAAGTTTGTATTTTTTTTTTTTCAGATAAAGAACAATTTTTGTCTGAATTCTTAGTTTAAAATATCGCTCTCGTAACTTATAATAAGCTTATTCAAAATTAGGCTCTCGAAACAGAAAAAATAAAATCCGATTAAATCGAAATTATTTAGGATATTAGCTTTTTTTTCCGCATCGTACATTTGACCAAATTGACAATATTTATCTCTTGAATATGGGATATGTATAAGTATAAATTTACAATAACTGGCAAAGCTCTGAACAATATATATTTACAGAAAAAATTTGTTGTTACCTATTTAAAATTAATAGTATTTGGTATTTACTTGATAATCTTCAGATACGCTCATATCTACTTTAATTTCCAGCCATCGATCAACTTCAAGTCTGAAATCTTTATAATCTGTAAAAATTGAAAACAGTTATGCTATTATTAGTAATAAAATCAGTTTCAATGGTATTTTTAAAATTATTTCATATTTTATTGATTATTAAATTTATTTCATCAGAAATTTTTTAATTTATTTAAACCTGAAATAATGATATAAAATAATGACCTGAATGAAAACCTGAAAATTGTTTTAAAGTGGTAGCTTAAATTTGAAAAAAAATATGTAGATATTTTTTTTCAAATTATTGCATTTATATGTGCTAAAAATTGACTCTAATTTTTCCATGTTGTGAGTAAGCTGAATTTGGCGAGGTATCCTTATGGTAGGGCTGCCAACTTTTTATATTTTTTGTAAAAATTTATTCTAGTGTTGCCTAGGTTTATGTTTTAATATATTATTTCTTATTCATTTGAACTTATTTTTCCCCACTACATATAAATGATTTTAAAGTTCATATGCAAAGCCACATTGTTATAGTTCTATCGTGATGAGGCTTTTAAAATGCTGGCAAAGTTACCAAACTTCTGAATGCTTTGGTTTTTGAATGTCTACCACTCTATAAAATATTTAGCAAAAAGCGTTGTAGTTGGCAGATCTGTAATGGTTAATTTAGGTCTAACGAGGTTAAAAGGAAGATAAATTATACTGAGAAACATTTTTTTTCGCTACATGAGATTTTTTTAAACAAAACTTAGATACTTTTGCATCAAATCTGCAATCAGTTTCTCTTATTTACAAGCTAAATTTTTTATGTAATTCAACAATATCATCCACACCTGGAATATTGTTTTTATTGTTTACCCAAAGGTGTCATTATTTCACTAATACGGTGGGCGTAGTAACTTGATACATTTCAGTTTATGATTCTTGTTTTAAGTATTATTTTCAAAGGAGCAAACAAGTGCATAGATACAGGGGTGGGATAAAAAATATTGAGTCACTTTCGATACTAATCTATGAAAACAATCTTTCGACTAGCAATAAATGTTTTACAGAATTTCACGTGGCAAAACTGTTTGTACAATTTGAAGTATTATACTTAAAAGCTTTCAGACACGTCTCTTTTTACTATGCGGAATTCTGATTGGCAAATTTTGATAAGAACAGCAAGTTAAATCCTTGACGCAGAAATTTTTTTAAACTTATTTTTAAATTGTTTTTCATTAGTTTGCTTCAAAACAAGTAAAAACATTTTATTTAACATTTTAATAATGTATGGTTATTAATTACAGAAAGAAATCTCTCTTTTTCTATGTTGAAGGTAAAATCTTTTTTTTAAAAATGTGCACTTATTTTCAATTATTAAAATCTAAGATAAACAGCTTCTTTGAAATATACATTGATAAATTTTTGTAAATGGATAAAAAGCATTTTTTTTTTTCAAATTTCTCTTTTTGGGATATTACATAATTTAGCACAAATATAATTCCGATAGTCTAACAGATTTATAGGGTGTCCGTAAAATGATTTTAAAAACATTATTTCAATAAAAAAATATACCGTTGCCGGCAGTATTATTAGGAAAGTATTTTTTTTTTAATAAAATAAGTTCAAATAGTTGCCACTAGGCAACACTGACTATTAAAATCTATTTAGCAAAATTGCAAATGTAGCCAACTTTTGCATTTTTAATATGACATAGTCTATAAACAAAATTTGCACATACATTTGACAATGTTTTTGTAGAATCTTCTTAACCTGCAAATGTATCCTCTAGCGGTACCATCTGTCGAAATTTTAAATTATTTAAACTCAATGCATTTTTCTCTAAAATGTATTGTTCTAATAATAACAATGCTGCAAATACCACATTTTTCTCTCATATCAGGTAGTATTTACAATCTACGTTCAATATGAATCAATCATTTATGGGACACCCTCTATGTTTTAACCCGTTTTGTCCCGACTTTATATGATGCAAGAAGTGGTTTTATGAAAAAGGTGGTATAATACATTATCGAAATTTATTGGTTTTTTTTTTTTTTTTTTTGCTGTTAGGGCATTCAGAAAGTCTTTGATAGATCAAAAAGAACTTGCTCCTTTTAATTCTAGATCTAGTCAGAAATAACTAAATCATTGTGGTATCTGAGAATCTATTAATTCACCCAGATAAATAAAAATTCGAAAAAAGTTTCCCACCACAATGAATGTCTTTGAAAATAGGAACTGTCCTAAATATATGACGCTGGGCGTTAACCGGTTAAGAGAAAGCAGATTACAATTATTGTATTTTCTAGGTGCTTGAGATATTCGGATGTAGTTTGGCGTCGTTGTGTTGTTATTCTCAAGAAATCTGTCCCAATAAGCATACAAATGCAAGCATTTGAATGCATGCAGTTTTGGTGAGGAATATTTTGGTGTTTGCAACAAAACTTCTAGCGCTGCTTCACTGTTCTTAGGGATATCTTTTATAAACCAAACGCCACCTGAAAGAAAGTTCATAGTTATTAGCAACATCTATTTCATAGATACTAAATAAATTAAGCAACAATAAAAAATTTATTAACCCCATTCATGAGTTGGCAGCTGATACAAGTCGACCAGCGGTCCTCAACATTATTATATGATAATAAGTTAAGTACAGGGCTGCCAACTTTGGGGAAAATTTCTTTTGGTGGTAGCTAAGTAGATGATTTTATGTATCATTCCGCTTTTGTAAAGTGGATTTGCTGTTATTTTCACACCACTACAAGTAAATGATTTAAGAGTTTATCTGAGAAGCTTTTTTGTTCCTACATTCTTTTTAGTAAAGCATAAAAATATGACAAGGCAAACTTTAATAATATCTTCAGCAAACAATTATTAAATTAAGATATTACACTTTGCCCAGTGGTAGCCTTTTTCATATTGGAAGGTTACTATATTACTATCTTCAGGGAATCTATTACTATCTTCAGGGTATATTACTATCTTCAGGGAATAGAACCGGAGGTGAACCGGGCTCAAATCTCAGCGATGGCAGGTCGATACGAATTCACATGTATGCATTTTTCTTTTGATCGCCATGTTAGATTCGTAAATAGGCACATGTACAAGTTCGTATTTCGTGTATGTAAAATCTATATAACTTTTAAACTATTAGCCTGATAATCTCATAAATGGTTTCGTTCAATTTAGAGTACGAAATGCATCGGAAACAATGCCTGTTTAGAAAAAAATTCAATCTTCCCTCTCAGATCACTACCTTTTCCCTCTAAAAAGAGAGAAGGGTATAAAAGATAGTACGTGACAGGGTTCATACGCAAATGGAAAAAAATTAATAACATTAATATATATTTTTTATATTATTATGATTGTAGCTACTGGTATGTTTTATTTTCTCTAAGTAAACTTTTCTTTCAAACTTTTCTGACAAATCTCGATTAGTTTTATTTCATACGTACAAGTTCTCTCTGTTTGTTTTACGTTTGGGTTACATTTTCAATTTCTTCTGGGTCTGCGGTCTTATTCCTCTGTCCTGAGAACTATAACAACCTTTAAGGACAGGAAGAAACACAATCTTGCCATATAATTTTTTGGGTTAATTTGAGTAAAAGCATAGATCGAATTTTCAAATTGGAAATTGGAATGTAAACTTTGCCTTATCTTTAACACTAGAACTTGGATTCTATTAATTATTTCCTCATTTTCTATTGTAAATTTTCAAAAAAAATCTGCAAATGAAGTTGTATTTGAATAGTCAGTTTGTATTAAGAACGAATTACAAGATAAAATAAAATGTGAGACTTGAAATAGTTGCTCTTAATACGAATAATATTGTAAGATACGATAGCTAGAACGAACATCGAAAGCATTTAGTTAGTATGTGACGTCATAATTTCTCCTCTCCGAAGAAGAAAATAAGTCCCCAGGAAGAACAAACCTTGCAATTTTTTATAGTGATAATTTTCGATCTTAGCAGATAAGTCTTTCCAGTTCCATTGCATATGGCCGTGTCTTGTAGATGAGTAACCACATTCATGTTGATTAAAAGTACATAGCTCGGATGCATTATCTGAAACTATATTCATAAAGTCAAAACTTATTTTCAATCAAAACTTAGTAAATATGAACAAAAAAATCTGTATATCTAAGCAAATATTTATTATAAAAAATTATATTTACGTATTTAAAAAAATTCTAATAAAAAAATATTTATTCAAACAATTACACACACATACACTATCTACCAATAAGTAATCGGACACCTATGCAAATGACTATAACAGCGGCCCTGATATACATCACGCCCTCCTGATGTGGATTGGGACCCTTGGTCCCCATTCATGGTAAGCTCAATGCCGATGCCTACTGCACTATTTTGGATGACAATGTGCTTCCTACGTTGTGGCAATTTTACGGGATGGACCCCTGTTACTTCTATGACGACAATGCCAGCTGTCATGTTGCGAGGGTCACCAAGGCTTGGTATGGTGCCAATTGGTTTAATCGAATGGACTGGCCGGCACAGAGCCCAGACCTGAACCCTATCGTGAAACTCTGGGACGAGATGGATCGCCGAATTAAGGGGTGTACTACCCGTACAAAATCAGTGAAGGAACCTACATGCCTTCTCCAAGCCGAGTGGAAGAAAATACCACTAGCCGTCACACAAGGACTTGTGGAAAGTGTGCGACGCTGTAATTGCCTAACGTGGTGGCTCTACCAACTATTGATTATGAATAAAGTTTGTTTTTCTTTTCAATCACACGTGTCCAAACACTTACTGGTGGATAGTGTATATATATATATATATATATATATATATATATATATATATATATATATATATATATATATATATATATATATATATATATATATATATATATATATATATATATGTGTGTGTGTGTGTGTGTGTGTGTGTGTGTGTGTGTGTGTGTGTGTGTGTGTGTGTGTGTGTGTGTGTGTGTGTGTGGGTGGGTGGGTGGGTGGGTGTTACTGTGAATGACCGAAACTGGTGGGTTTTGACAACCACATAGTTGCTTTGATAAATATCCGAAATATATACTAGGCCTAGTTCAGTGTCATTTCCGGGTATACTCTATTCCGAAGTTTTAAAGTCAATTTTCACTGCTGGTATGCCTTACATCAATTTGTTTAGGCTCGAAACTGCAATAAAGTGGTGTACAGTATGTGTCTATGAATTATTTGCAGTAGTGGTGGGTATAAATTCTATAAATCGAATTTATAAAAATTAGATTTTTAAATTAAATACTACCATTATAATATATTTATCTGCAATCGGTTTCAGGTTGACATCTGTGAGAATATATACAATTAACAGGGCTGCAAACTTTCTACCCTTTTCGTAAAAACTTATTCTAGTGGTACCTATGTTTATGATTTAATGTATTATTTTTTATTTATATAAATGATTTAAAAGTTCATACGCAACACCCTTTTATTGTAGCTCTTTAGTGGTTGGTCTTTCAAAATGTTCTCAAAAATACCAAAACATGGGTGAAAGCGAGACGGAAAAGAGGAAAAGCTGGTAGTAAAACCATTTCACTTTCAACTTGTTTTCGGGAGGAGTAAAACTATTCTCGTTTTACGAACTAGTTAGCAATGTTTACTTTTTTCTCTGGAAAGAAACAGTTTTATATTCATGCTATAATTGTAAAAAAATCTCGATAGTTTCAGAAATGTACTGTTTCACGAAAAAAAAATTCTAGAATGAGAGGCTTTAAGTACCAGTTTTTGTTGTTTTCAATCTTGGTATTTATAGGCTTTCTGCCCTGCCAAATATTCGGAATGGTTTGGTTTTCAAATGACCACTATTTTTTAAAAGATTATTAAAAAGGCATAGCAATTAAAAAGACTGGACAACGTCATTTTCAATTTAAAAATAAATTTACGAAAACTGGAAGAATATATTTATCTTATTTTACTTTGTCGAAAAATAATGTGTGTTATAATCCTTATCAATAAGTAAATAAAAGCTTTTGATTTGGAGCTAGTGTCAGCACGTGAACTTAACTTAAACTTTAAAATATAAATCTCCGTTAGCTTTCCTTTATTTATCTTAATTTTTAAACATATGAAAGTAAATAAAATAGAAATCTAAATAAAATAAATAAAATAAAAATCTAATTAAAATAAATAAAAGAAAATATAAAATAGAATTCAAAAATAAATAAAGTTTGAAAATAAATAAATGCAAATTTTAAAAAAATAAATGAAATTAAACAAAGTGTTACGAAATAGTTCAATTTCCTTGTGCCCGGTTTACCGAAAAGTATATTTCTAATGAAGTTTGATCGTTTATTTCCATTTTGAGTGATACAGAGCTACTTTTATAATCATTTTGTTAATAATCCTTTTTTTAAAAAATCCCACACTGGTCTCAGATCACATTGCCAGTACAGATGCGTCTTAAAACTTGTTATTTGATTCATAGTTACTAATAAGAAAGCAGATAAAGCAAAATTTTAGTCTTGAGTAAATAATCCTCACAGGTTTAACCCCTTGGGGACGGGTGATTCGTAAAAGCATTCGTGCAAAATCGGAATCAGGGTGTAAATAAATTAAAAACGGTAACTTAAATGTAAGCATTGCTAATTTGACAGACTTACTTTGCTTTTACTTTAATTATTGTTAGTTTAATCATATATATAATCAATGTTAGTTCAAAGTATAACTAAATAATTTTATTTTCAACTAAGTAATGGTGAATTAAATAAATCAAGCAATTATAACCTTGTCCACAAATAAACTTTTGAAGAACTACTTTGATTACCAGTTTTATCTTTTTAACCTGATTGATACGATTTTATGCTGGCACGTATTTGTGACAGTCATCGCGAAAGTGTTAATAATATATAATAATGTTAAATCCTAATGTATGCTTTCCGATTTACCAACAGAGTATTCCTAAGTATTTTAAATGGTCGCGAATGCCACTAATTTTCTAATTAATTTTTGATAGAATATAGTTGGCTTACAGTGATTGGGCCACCACAGTATATATAAACAATAAAAACAAATTTATATAACCTGATAATCGGATGGTGAAGGTTCTTAAGCGAGGGCTAAATAAAACTAACATTGCAATCCTTAATTGATATTACTCTAGCACTTTAAATATTACAGGAATCTACAACTTCTTCGCAGGGGCACAGCGAATTTATACAATTGGGAGGGGGAAATTCCCATTTCGCCGAATGAAATTTCGAATTTGTCCGACTCAAAGTAGGTATTTCATTCGTTTGAATAAAAATATTTTTGTTGCTTATATTTTCGTAATAGAGTAATTTTTCTATCAATACAGTGGTAATTAAACGACTTTATTCTAATCAATGAGCTGCGATTGATCAATGGGTAAGGCACTGAACTATTGTGAAGAACTGAAGTTCGATCCTGAAAACCCACCCTGATTAAGATTGATAAGTACGTAAAGACTGCCTACTCGGAAAGATAGTCATAATGCCACAAAGAGGAAAAGCCACATTGTGGAGCCTTAATACCCATGAGCACAAAAAGCAGTAGTAGAAATGCTTATTTATTCTAGTCAACAAATAAAATAAATAATGAACTATTTGATAAATAAATATAAAAAAAAAGAAATTGACTCGTAGCTAATATAAAGATATAATTTTCCACTATCACATAAATCGAGTAACAAATTATTTAGCAATCGTCAAATTTCGTCAAATGTCAGATGAAAATTAATTAGATAGAAATGAGAGTTATGCTTTTAAATGGAAATATAGTTTGAAAAGTTAAAAAAAAATTAAGGAAATAATCGTTTTGAAAATTAATTACGAATTAAAAGTTTGTTGAACTTATTTAAGATATATTTATTTGTTGAATTTAAAAAGTGAACTAGAATGAAGTTGATACGATGAAAGCTGATTATTTATTGAAAATTATTATTTTTACAATTATTACAAATAATTTGCTGTTTGAAATAACTTTTTTTTCTCGTAAATATTCCGAACGTCTAAGCAAAATGGGCCGAATAGTGAAAATTTCTAGGAGGTCTCAGCGACATAACGTGACTTTCCACCCGGCGGCCCTGTTTCCTTTTTAATTCCGTAAATTTTGCTTGAAGTTTCCATTATTTCTTAGAAAACTTTTATAGTGGTTCACAAAATAATACAAAGTTTTTTAATTAGTGTTTGACCACCATAGGCTATTTTGTAAAGAAATCAGATTTATATAAGAACAGTGTTCCATCAGAATCTAAACTTTAAAGTCGTATCTGATAATTGTCTTTAAGGTAAAATAAATATCTTGTTAACATGAAAGCAAATTAACGGGCAATAAAAGGTATCATTTATGCTGAAATTCCTACTGTAGCCACACACCTATATGTCCACTACCCACCCGATAAGTTCGTTTAAATTTACTAATGGATAATAAAACGAGGTAAATCTCATCCATAATGTAATAGTTTCTATTATTAAAAACGATAAATATAAATGGTACAAAATATGAATTAAGATTTAACTTTTTCACCATAAAAACTTTATTTTTCATTTGCTAATTAACAGCCATAAGTTTTGACAAGTAACTACATATAAAAATATAACAAAGTTTCGCCAATCTGCTGAAATGGACAGATAAATTTAGAGGAATAAATAACAGAAATATTCCACTAGTCTACTATAGCCCCCCTCTCTAGTATATATATAATAAACTGTTATCAAAAATCAGATGATAGGTTTATCTCACGTTTTCCACAACAATAATAAAAAGATAAATCAAAATTAGTGTTAAAAAAATAGCTTAAAACCACAATTTCAAATGAAAATTCCACGAGAAAATTGAAACTAATAGCAAATTGCAAGCAAAGAAAATAATGGAATGAAATAATAGAATATATATATATATATATATCTATATATATAAAAATCTCTTGTCACAGTTTTAGTGGTTAAACTCCTCCTAAACGGCTGGATCGATTTTGATGAAATTTTATATGTATATTCAGTAGGTATGAGAATAGGTTTATAACTAATTTTTTTTTCATTTTTTGGACAGATTTAACGTATATTTTAAATATATCTTTATTCAATCATATTCCAATCCAAACTAGACATAGAAACCTGATAAATCAAAAAGTAATATTCACGCACGTTGCAACAATTCACTTTAAACTCTAATACTTATGCTCGCCCTTAAAAGAAGAGCATCAAATATATTTGCAAGTATGTGAATAAAGGCAGTGATATGGCAGTATTTCGAGTTGAAAATACCAATGTGACCGCTTTTCCAGTGAATAACAACGACGAAATAACGCTCTACCAAATTGGCCGGTACATCAGCTCCAATGAAGCTGTTTGTCGCAACTTTGGATTCCCTATTCATGATCCTACCGTTAGTCATTTAGCCGTCCATCTTGAAAACGGTCAGCGCGTATATTTCACGAACGAGACAGCGATTGGCAGAGCTATAAATCCACCAAGAACTACACTCACCGAATTTTTTTGAATTGTGTAATCGTGCAGATGCGTTTGATGCCTTTGCACAGACATTACTCTGTTCAGAAGTACCACACTATTTCACATGGGCTCAAACAAAAAGAAATGGACTTCCCGCAAGCAAGGCACACCGATGAAGGCCGTTGTCCCGGTTTATTCAAATCAAACGCCTTGGGGAGAGCATTTACAGTCAATCCAAGGCAGACTTAGTGCTTTTATCTTCGAATGTTGTTGGTTAATGTCACCGGCTCATTGTCATTTCAAGATATACGTAAAGTCGATGGACATCAGCATCCAACGTATAAAGATGCATGCCTTGCACTCGGCTTGCTGGAAGACGACAACCAGGTAGAATTTTATTTCTTTATTTCAATTAGTAGCAAAATGTATGCTTTCTATATATTCCTTGCATTTATAAACTTAATTTATTATCTTTTTGATCCACTACTATTTTTAAAAAAATTAAGCATATATATTAATATGTAATACTATTGTAGAAGTACGCATAAGATTGATTTAAATACAGCGAATATTTCTGTCTAAAATTATAATTTAAATTCCGCTTAACTACCGCAGGGTAAAATCATCCTCAAAAGGATTAAAAGTTGGCAGGTTTGCAATAAGCAGTATCTCACTTCTCACGCAGTTTTCGGAAAAATTTCGGCCATTATTATTGTTTGTACATCGAACGCCGTTGCAATTATCATTTCCGTGTAATTATTATTAATTTGCAGTGCTGTAAATATTGATAATAATTATTAATATTAAGAGTATTTCTACTGTATTGTTCTGAAGGAAAAATATTGTGAAAGGTAGGTTAAGTAATAAAAGATAAATAAACACATTACTACTATGCTGTTTTTCATCATACGTTTACAAATATCATTTTACTATTTAAGTGTTATTCTCAAGTAAATTTTTATTAATTTATTAATCTGCAGAGCTGTCATTATTCATTCCTATTTTATAAATAATTGATACAATTATTGATTTTAAGAGTAATTCTACTCTGTTATTTCAAAAGAGAAATATCATGAAAAGTATGTTAAATTAAAAAAGTGTGTGTGTACTTATGTATATGCGTTAGAAGTTATACTTTTTTGGCGTATGGAAAAAAATTTAAAATAATAAAAATGCTGTAATGATCAAATATAAATATTAAAATCAATCAAAAAGGTATTAAAGTAAAAATATATATTTTTAATTAATTTCATTCTATGGCTAACTTTATCCTGTCGTTTTCTGCGCGCGCAGCTCACAAAGTTTACTCTCATCCAAACGCTCCAAAAGAATTATAACTTAAATAAAATATAAATAAATACATAATACTTTTTTTCATCATTAAGTAATTTAATTTTTTTTTAACAGCAAACAATGCCAAAACGACGTAGAGGGGCTTCTTTGGGCCGTAAAACATGTCAAGCTACATTCATGCAGAATGCAAGAGCCGAAAGAAACGCAGAACAAATCCAGCAAGACAATACTGATGCACGTGAGAGCATGGCACGATTGCATCAAGTAGAATCAGAAGATGCACGAGCTGACCGAAATGAAGAAAGAAGATTGGAACAAAGACGATCGCGCCGACTCACATTTAACAGACTAAGAGTAAATGAACAACAACGCCAACAGGCACATCGATCTTTTAACTCTCAGTCTTTCCTGCGCCTAGCATTCGAGTATGTGCCTAATGTTGAATATTATGCTCATTCAAAAGTCATAATTGGTGCTATGGACAAGAAATGCCTGCATTGCAATGCTCTTAAGTTCAAAAATGAGCCAGCCGGGATGTGTTGCTCATCAGGAAAGGTACAACTACATGTAATTGATACACCACCTGAACCATTAAAGGGTTTACTGTTTGGCACGAATCCAGATTCAAATGTGTTCCTGAAATCAATTCGGACATTCAATTCCTGTTTCCAAATGACATCATTCGGAGCAACAGAAATAGTTAAAAATAATACGGTATATGGTCAACAATTCAATTCAACATTTAAAGTCAAAGGTCAAATTTATCACAAAGTGGGCTCATTGCTGCCAATGCCAAACGAAGCGCATAAATTTTTGCAAATCTATTTCATGGGCGGCAAAGATGCGCGCGTAGACGCACGTTGTGAATACAATCACCTCAATTCATTTTTTGCCAAACGCATCGTTGGTGAACTGGACGCTCTATTGAATGAGCACAATGAATTATTGAAAATATTCAAATCACACTTGCCTAAATTACAAAGTGATCATCACGCTATTGTCATCAGCCCTGATAAAACACCTGTTGGAGAGCATATTCGTAGATTCAATGCACCTGTTGTTGACGACGTTGCTGAAATCATGGTTGGCGATCGAACAACTGCACGACAAATCGTGATTCGTAGAAGAAATAATAATCTCCAGTTCATTGCTGAAACACACCGTTCATATGACGCTCTCCAATATCCGCTAATTTTTTGGAAGGGACAAGATGGATATTGCGTAAATATTAAACAACGTGATCCCGCAACAGGTACTTCATTCATTGTGGACTTGAATATTACTCATTTAACAAAGAACTTAATTAATTTCAATTTATCAAACTAAACTAATGTTAATTAATTTCAATTATATTAATTAATGATTTATAATTATTCATGAATTATTTATAATTGTATTTTTATTATTTATTTATAATTATATTTTTATTATTTATTTATAATTATATTTTTATTATTTATTTATAATTATATTTATTAGTATATATTATTACAGGAGCCGAAACAAACAAGAATGTTAGTGCGAAGGATTATTATGCGTATCAGTTGATGAATAGACGCGGTCAGGACAACATCATTCTACGATATCGTGAGCTTTGTCAACAATTCATGGTCGACATGTACGTGAAGATAGAGAGTGAACGACTACGATACTTGCGATATAATCAACAACAGCTGCGTGCTGAAGAATACATTCACTTGCGAGACGCTATTGTCAGCAGCGCCGATGCCGCCGAAATTGGTAACTCGGTCATTCTACCATCATCGTATATAGGCAGTCCACGTCATATGCAAGAATATATCCAGGATGCTCTGGCTTACGTGCGCGAGTACGGACGACCGTGTTTGTTTATCACGTTCACGTGTAATCCTAAATGGCCAGAGATTACATCATTGCTTTTTCCCGGCCAAAATGCAATACATCGTCATGACATTACAGCACGTGTATTCAGACAAAAGTTAAAGTCTTTAATAAGTTTCATTACGAAATTACAAGTATTTGGTCCTACACGTTGCTGGATGTATTCGGTTGAATGGCAAAAGAGGGGATTACCTCATGCGCACATTTTGATTTGGTTAATCAACAAAATACGTCCTGAAGAAATCTGCGGAAATTCCAAATCCGTCTACTGATCAATTGCTGTTTGATATTGTTACAGTTAACATGATTCATGGCCCATGCGGCAATTTTAATCGTTTATCGCCGTGTATGGCAAATGGAAAATGTACCAAAGGGTTTCCTAAAAATTTCACTAACGATACGATCACAAATGTTGACGGATATCCAATATATCGTCGAAGAAATTCCGATAATGGCGGACAATCGTTTATTAAAAATATCAGCAACATCGACATTGACAATCGTTGGGTGGTGCCTTATTCACCTCTACTGAGCAAAACATTCCAAGCTCATATTAATGTAGAGTTTTGTAGTTCAGTGAAGAGCATCAAATATATTTGCAAGTATGTGAATAAGGGCAGTGATATGGCAGTATTTCGAGTTGAAAATACCAATGTGACTGCCCCTCCAGTGAATAACAACGATGAAATAACGCTGTACCAAATTGGCCGGTACATCAGCTCCAATGAAGCAGTTTGGCGTATCTTTGGTTTCCCAATTCATGAACGGGATCCAACCGTTATTCATTTAGCCGTCCATCTTGAAAACGGTCAGCGCGTATATTTCACGAACGAGACAGCGATTGACAGAGCTATAAATCCACCAAAAACTACACTCACCGAATTTTTTGAATTGTGTAATCGTGCTGATGCTTTTGGTGCTTTTGCACGGACATTACTTTACTCAGAAGTACCACACTATTTCATATGGTCTCAAACAAAAAAATGGAAACCCACAAGCAAGGCACACCGGTTGAAGCATGTCCCGGTTTATTCAAATCAAACGCCTTGGGGAGAGTATTTGCAGTCAATCCAAGGCAGACTGAGTGCTTTTATCTTCGACTGTTGTTGGTTAATGTCACCGGCTCATTGTCATTTCGCGATATACGTAAAGTCGATGGGCATCAGCATCCAACGTATAAAGATGCATGCCTTGCACTCGGCTTGCTGGAAGATGACAACCAGTGGGAATGTATGCTTGCTGAAGCAGCATTGAACTGTACTGCTAAGCAAATTCGTGTACTATTCGCTATAGTATTAACTACATGTTTTCCGGGCAGAATAGAAACTTTATGGGATAATCACAAAGATTCGATGACTGATGATATACTGTATCACCATCGCACACGTTGTAACGATCTTACGATAGCATTCAGCGATGCTATGTACAATGAAGCACTGATTGCTATTGAGGATCTTTGCATTACTATTGCCAACTTGCCTCTCAGTCATTTCGGTATGCTTTCGCCAAATCGAAGTGCATCTGATTTTTTAAACAATGACATGAATCGTGAACTTCATTACAATACAGTAGAAATGGCAGCTATTGTGACTCGCAATGTTCCACTGATGAATGAGGAACAAAGGAACATATATGACCGCATTATGCTCGCAGTTTCGGCAGGTCAAGGTGGATTTTTTTTTTGGAAGCACCAGGTGGAACTGGCAAAACATTTATTATTTCGCTAATTCTCACTGAAATACGATCAAATAATAGCATCGCGTTGGCCGTTGCATCATCTGGCATTGCGGCAACTTTATTGGATGGAGGCAGAACAGCTCATTCAGTATTTAAGCTGCCACTAAATATTCAAAACAACCCGGACGCAGCGTGCAGCATAAAAAAGCAATCGTCTATGGCCACAGTGTTGAAACACTGTAAAATTATCATCTGGGATGAATGCACAATGGCACACAAACATTCACTTGAGGCGTTGAATAGGACATTGAAAGATATAAAGAACAATGACAAATTATTTGGCGGCACTCTGCTACTCCTTTCAGGTGATTTCAGGCAAACACTTCCCGTCATTCCGCGTTCAACGTACGCTGATGAGATCAATGCTTGCTTAAAATCATCTCCACTGTGGTATAATGTTGAAAAAGTTCAACTAACAGTAAATATGCGAGTCCAAATGCTTCAGAATCCATCTGCTGAAACATTCTCAAAACAATTGCTAGATATCGCTGATGGAAAAGTTACCAAGGATGAGACAGGATGCATAAAATTACCGGAGGATTTCTGCACAATCATTGATTCAAAAGATGCTCTCATTAACCTTATATTTCCCGATTTACACACGCAATACATTAATCATGAGTGGCTTGCAGAAAGGGCGATTTTAGCAGCAAAAAATGTGGACGTTAACGAATTGAATCTGAAAATACAACAGTTATTGCCAGGTAACATGGTGACATACAAATCCGTTGATGCAGTTTGCGATCCTATGGAAGCTGCATATTTTCCAACAGAGTTTTTAAATTCATTGGATTTACCAGGCATGCCACCGCATAATTTAGTACTTAAAGTTGGATATCCTGTTATTTTGCTTCGTAATTTGAACCCACCACAGCTGTGCAACGGCACGCGATTGGTCGTTAAAAAATTAATGAACAACGTTATCGAAGTCATTATTTTAAATGGAAAATTCCGGGGTGAAAGTGTATTACTTCCACGAATCCCTATTATACCCACAGATGTGCCAATTCAATTTAAACGCATTCAATTCCCCATTAGAATGACTATTAATATTATAATGACTATTGCTATTAATATTATAATGACTATTATTATTCCCCATTAGAATTCCCCATTTGCAATGACTATTAATAAATCTCAAGGCCAAACAATGTCTGTTTGTGGCTTAGATTTGAGCACACCATGTTTTTCACACGGACAATTATACGTGGCATGCTCTCGAGTGGGTAAACCATCCAGTTTATTTGTGTTAGCAAAAGACGGAATGACAAAAAATATTGTATACTCCATTGCACTAAGAGATTAATATTGTTTACTAATATTTTCAGAATTAGTTGTATATATAATTTATAAAAAAAAGTTACAATAAATTTAAAAAATTATTATTTGGTGTGTTGTTATTTTCACTTTCCGTCATCGTTCACAGCGCTCCATGCCACTGCCACTCACATACCACATACGCACACACTTACAATAAATAAGATATATTTTCATACTCTAGAAATAAATCATATGGCAAAACAACGTTTGCCGGGTCAGCTAGTATCTATATATATAAAAATCTCTTGTCACAGTTTTAGTGGTTAAACTCCTCCTAAACGGCTTGACCGATTTTGATGAAATTTTATATGTATATTCAGTAGGTCTGAGAATAGGTTTATAACTAATTTTTTTTCATTTTTTGGACAGATTTAACGTATATTTTAAATATATCTTTATTTAATCGTATTCGGATCCAAACTAGACGTGGAAACATAACAATTAAAAAACAATATTCAAGCACGTTGCAACAAGTCATATTAAACTCTAATACTTATGCACGCCCTTAAAGGAAGAGCATCAAATATATTTGCAAGTATGTGTATAAAGGCAGTGATATAGCAGTATTTCGAGTTGAAAATACCAATGTGACAGCTCTTCCAGTGAATTGGGTATAATATAAAAAAGCACAACTACTTCCACTTAGTAGGAATAACATTTACCATGACGCAATGCTAAATTCTATGCCATTATCCACATAAATGCCACTATCCACATAAATCAATTATTAATCAAAAATCGAATATCAATTACTTTTCTTTATAATGCAATAAAATCTGGCGAGCAGCTATTTAAACGATCAAACTCTTCGTTTGTTTATTTGTGGCTTGAAGTTAGACTCGCAGAAAATGCCGTTCATGGGTTAAATTTAGTAGGAATAACACAACCTGTGACGTAGGCTATAGTATACCCAATAACAACGACGAAATAACGCTGTACCAAATAGGCCGGTTCATCAGCTCCAATGAAGCTGTTTGGCGTATCTTTGGATTCCCAATTCATGAACGGGATCCAACCGTTAGTCACTTTAGCCGTTCATCTTGAAAACGGTCAGAGCGTATATTTCACGAACGAGACAGCGGTTGACCGAGCTGCAAATCCACCGAAAACTACACTCGCCAAATTTTTTGAATTGGGTAATCGTACGGATGCTTTTGGTGCCGTTGCACAGACATTACTCTACTCAGAAGTACCATCCTAATTCACACGGGTTCAAAAAAATGGATAACCCGCACGCAAGGCACACCGGTTGTTGCATGTCCCGGTTTATTCAAATCAAGCGCCTTGGGGAGAATATTTACAGTCAATTCAAGGCAGACTGAGTGCTTTTATTTTCGACTGTTGTTGGTTAATGTCACCGGCTCATTGTCATTTCAAGATATACGTAAAGTCGATGGACATCAGCATCCAACGTATAAAGATGCATGCCTTGCACTCATCTTGCTGGAAGACGACAACCAGTGGGAATGTATGCTTGCTGAAACAGCATTGAACTGTACTGCAAAGCAAATTCGTCTACTATTCGCTATAGTATTAACTACATGTTTCCCGGCCCGTATAGAAACGTTATGGGATAATCACAAACATTCGATGACTGATGATATACGGTATCAACATCGCACACGTTGCAACGATCTAACGATAACATTCAGCGATGCCATGTACAATGAAGCACTGATTGCTATTGGGGATCTTTGCATTATTATTGCCACTCAGTCATTTCGGTATGCCTTCGCCAAATCGAAGTGCATCTGATTTATTAAACACTGACATGAATCGTGAACTTCAATGCAATACGATAGAAATAGCAGCGATCGTTACTCGCAATGTTCCACTAATGAATGAGGAACAAAGGAACATTTATGACCGCATTATGCTCGCAGTTTCGGCAGGACAAGGTGGATTTTTTTTCCTGATGCACCAGGTGGAACTGGCAAAACATTAATTATTTCGCTAATTCTCGGTGAAATACGATCAAATAATGGCATCGCGTTGGCCGTTGCATCATCTGGCATTGCTGCAACTTTATTGAACGAACCAACGAATTGAATCTGTAGATGCAACAGTTATTGCCAGGTAACTTGGTGACATATAAATCCGTTGATGCAGTTTGCGATCCCATTGAAGCTGCAAATTTTCCAACAAAGCTTTTAAACTCATTGGATTTACCTGGCATATCACCGCATAATTTAGTACTCAAAGTTGGATCTCCAGTTATTTTGCTTCGTAATTTGAACCCACCACGGCTGTGCAACGGCACGCGATTTGCCGTTAAAAAATTTATGAACAACGTCATCGAAGTCATTATTTTAAATGACAAATTCCGGGATGAAAGTATATTACCTTCACGAATCCCTATGATACCCACAGATGTGCCAATTCAATTTAAACGCATTCACTTCCATATAAGACTGACATTTGCAATGACAAGGCCAAACAATGTCAGTTTGTGTCTTAGATTTGAGCACACCATGTTTTTCACACAGACAATTATACGTGGCATGCTCTCGAGAGGGCAAACCACCCAGTTTAATTGTATTAGCTAAAGATGGAATGACAAAAAATATTGTATACTCCATTGCACTAAGAGATTAATATTGTTGACTAATATTTTCAGAATTCGTTGTATATATAATTTATAAAAAAAAGTTACAATAAATTAAAAAAAATCTTATTTGGTGTGTTGTTATTTTCACATTCCGTCATCGTTCATAGCGCTCCATGCCTCTTCCACTCATATACCACATATGCACACACTTACAATAAATAAGATATATTTTCATACTATAGAAATAATTCATGTGGCAAAACAACGTTTGCCGGGTCAGCTAGTATATATATATATATATATATATATATATATATATATATATATATATATATATATATATATATATATATATATATATATATATATATATATATATATATATATATATATATATATATATATATATATATATATATATATAATAAATAAAAAAAATACAAGAAAACACTAAGAAAGTTTAGAAAAACAATAAGTATCATTTATTGCGCTTAAGCTGCAAGTAAACAGCACTCATTAGATAAGTTCAAAATGAAGAATAAAACAAAGAAAAATTATAGACATATGAAAAAAAGGGGGGAAAAAGGGGGGTGGGAAATAATAAGTAAAAAAATAACAAACAACATATTATTTAAAAAAAAAAAATATGTGAAATTTTAATTAAAAAACCGGAAAAAAAGCCGGAAAAAAAAGATATAATCTTTTCTTCAGCCCACACGATTATATCCGCAAAACAGAGTGCTTTCTGATATTGTATCAATAAAGCCAAAGCAAAATATATTAATACAATAGTGTGAGGAGCACTCAAAAATTTTTTTATAAAACAACAACATAAAATTAGATCATAAAAAGTAAAAATAACATGTAAAAACAGATAATAAAATAAAATAAAAAGAAAAAACATTAAAAAGGGGGGACTATAAAGCGAGTAGCAAAATCATAACAACTTACATGGACAGAAATTTTTCAAGAATGATTTAAAAATGTTTTCGCAGAAAGATTGCCAGATTACAAAATATGAAAACAAAAGATGAAAGCAAAAGCGCAAATCAAGTGTAACAAGAGGGTTTTAAAGTGTCGTTCTTACTGCACTGCTGAAGTGATTTGTTATTCTGAGTTTTGATTTGTTAGTTACCAAGGATGGTCCCGAAATGGATGTGCGCAAGGTAATATTATACTGGATAATTTCAAAAATTGATCATAAATAGTTTTAGAAGATAGATGTTTATTTAAGAAAAAATATAAAATAGAAAAGAGAAACATAAATTGCCTTGCAAATAATTTTAGAAGCGGATTTGCACGATATGGATTAGCACATAGAAAAATTATTTAAATTATCAAAGAAAGAATTTTAATAGATGCTAAATAATTTGTAATTTGCTAAATAATTTCCCTTGTTAATCTATACAGTTTTTCCATGTGCAAATCCATTTCGGCAAATCCGTGGATAAAATTGTTTGCTAAAAATTTCTTTATTAATTTATACAATTTTCCATGTGCAAATCCATTTCGGGCAAATCCGTGTTAAAATTATCTATTAAAATTCTTTCTTTGATAATTTAAATAATTTTTCTATGTGCTAATCCATATCGTGCAAATCCGCGGCTAAAATTATTTGCAAGGCAATTTATGTTTCTCTTTTCTATTTTATATTTTTTCTTAAATAAACATCTATCTTCTAAAACTATTTATGATCAATTTTTGAAATTATCCAGCATAATAATACCTTGCGCACATCCATTTCGGGACCATCCTTGGTAACTAACAAATCAAAACTCAGAATAACAAATCACTTCAGCAGTGCAGTAAGAACGACACTTTAAAACCCTCTTGTTACACTTGATTTGCGCTTTTGCTTTCATCTTTTGTTTTCATATTTTGTAATCTGGCAATCTTTCTGCGAAAACATTTTTAAATCATTCTTGAAAAATTTCTGTCCATGTAAGTTGTTATGATTTTGCTACTCGCTTTATAGTCCCCCCTTTTTAATGTTTTTTCTTTTTATTTTATTTTATTATCTGTTTTTACATGTTATTTTTACTTTTTATGATCTAATTTTATGTTGTTGTTTTATAAAAAAATTTTTGAGTGCTCCTCACACTATTGTATTAATATATATTGCTTTGGCTTTATTGATACAATATCAGAAAGCACTCTGTTTTGCGGATATAATCGTGTGGGCTGAAGAAAAGATTATATCTTTTTTTTTCCGGCTTTTTTAATTAAAATTTCACATATTTTTTTTTTTTTTTTTTAAATAATATGTTGTTTGTTATTTTTTTACTTATTATTTCCCACCCCCCTTTTTTTCATATGTCTATAATTTTTCTTTGTTTTATTCTTCATTTTGAACTTATATATATATATATCTATATATATATATATATATATATATATATATATATATATATATATATATATATATATATATATATATATATATATATATATATATGATGAAATAATAAAAACAATAGAATACAATTAAAAAATATAAAAAATATAAGAATGACAACGGAAGCTGCCATCGTCAAGGGGTACCAGCCCGAAAGTTTGTTTTACAAATTTCTGAGTATGGTGTGCTTTTAGTTTTGACAATGGGATATGTTTTTAGGTAGGTTTTTTGAAATTTATTTTTCCTTTTGTAATTTGTATTAATTTTGCTTTTGTATTTTGTATTCTCTTTTTCTATTTTCCTTGACTTCTTGAAAAGCCTTAGGAATACAGAGAGAGCAAATTTTAGACCTTGTCTTGTTCTCTAGATATAAAAGATTTTGTGCTATTTTTATGACTTCCGGGACTGGTACCCCCTGGCGACTTAAGCTTCTGTTGTCCTTATTATATTTTTCATATTTTTTGTTATTTTATTCTTTGTTTACTATTTGCTATTGTTCTCCACAATAACTCTTCTTTTGTGGTATAAACTTCCAACATAAGAAAGCATTTAATTTTTTAATTTATAAAAGATTACAAGAAATGTGCAAGTAAAGAATAAGGATAAAATAGAAAAGATTTTGAAAAGAAAATATTTCACAAAATTTGTATTAATTTTGTGACAATGAATATTTTTTTTTTACTTGACTTTCTTTTTTGAACAAAAAATATAAATCTATAGGCTTCATAAGTATATGTTTAAAGCTATTACACATTTCTGATTGTAGCTTACATAATAAGACACAATAAAATGAATACTCCCAAGAAGCTGTGTGGGCTTTATTTAATGTAAACACTTCATTTGCTTCCGAAATTATAAGTCGAAAAGTGGACATCGTTCGAGCGCTCAAGAATAGGCTCAAATGCGCAAGTCTTGAAAAAAGAAATCAAGTCAATTTCAAAAAAGATTTGTCTGTGCTTGAAACTTGTTAACTTTTTACACATAATCTTTTAATTTACTAAGCAAATTAAGTGCCAACATGATCAAGTATATAATAAAACATACTGTTTCATCTATATATTAATATTGCTTCTAGAGTTTTTCCAGGTTCGTACAAACTTATTTAAAAAAGCAGAAATTCTTACCTCCCAGTGACATTTGGTTATTGAATGTATCATTAGTAAACATTTCAACAGCCGCATCTTTTCTAACTTCAAACGTTCTACCATCTTGAAATGTTTTAAATTCTAGCGATTCTATATTTCGAACATGCGTGACAAAGACCAAAATATTGCATAAAATTGTAATTAATTCTAAAGTTTGCTTATTCATGTTCACTTTTCTAATTATTCTTCCCTTTCGGATTTCGATGAGAAGGAAAATGCTAATTTCTCTTCAATATCTATTTAAAAGGCGCTATCATCGGCATCGTTGTCCGTTAATTTCTTATCGCGTTTGAAACGGCTTATAGAACAATGACAATTAAACGTTAGACAACTAATCATAGACATCAGAAATATGATATTAATCTGAAATATTAGAAAATGTGTTGAAGAATTCTATTTCTAGAATTAAAACAGATATTTTCTTCTATTCCTTCTCTTAACTTTTACAACTCTTAATTTTTCCTAAGCAAACTTGAATCATTTCTTTTCTCTTTATTTTAAGTTTTTTTTGTCTAATTTCAAATAATATTTAATGGTCTTTTTCTGTGCAATTTTAAATTTTTAATGATCAGCTACTGTTACAACTTAAAGAGAAAAAAACCACTTCTTTAAGAAAATAAAGCTTATTACAATATTTTTTTAATTTTCTGTTTCAGTAAAATCAGTGTTCGGGAATAATGTAAATTTTCGAGTTTTGCACGACGCTTAAACCACTAAATGCTTATGTTCCTTTTCTGAAAACATTAGCACTTGATTCTTTTTAAAAAGAGACAAAGCAGTACTGTAATTTTTATGCTCTTAGCTACCAATAGGTTGTAGTTCAAAGGCTCCAAAAGTTGGTATATCTAAAAAGAAATTACCACCTTTATTTAAGTGCGAACGCCCTGTTCTTGAAAACAGTTTTGTCACAATAATTTGTTGCGTTCACGCCCCTTCGATAAAGTTATAATTTCTTTGAAATAGTAAAATGGCAGTTGAAATACAATGGCACACAGCAGTTTTGCCAAAGTTTAAACGCAAGCAATCATGGATGCATAAATAGGGATGATTCTTCAGAAAGGGAAATAATCAAGAGTATAAAATTATTACGTTAAATAAATAATCTCAAGAAAACTAAAGCAGTAATATATTTTACTTAATTAAAAAAAGAAAAAAAAATTTTTTTTCTCTCTCATTCACGTCTGGAAAGTCTTGAAAATGGGCACCTATTTCTTAACACTTGAAAGTTGTCGACTATTATTTTTTATTTGTATATTTTTGAAGAAATGAAGTTTTTAATCTAGACAATTATAATAAGTTAGCTTTGCAAAAATGAAATGTCGAAATGCACCGAATAAAATATATAATAGCCAAAAAAAGTAATCAGAAATTGACTTACAGATAGAACGCAATGCTTCAACCACATATGATTCATAAACATACTTTTATTTGAGATTCTTGTCTATAGAACCAAAAATGACATTTCTATACTTTCATTGGTGCTTAATTCACTTTTTTTTTTAATTTTAGTATACACAACACATTGTAATCCATATTCTTTTTACATACGGTAAACTGTACTGGATAAAAAAAAGTATTAAGGTAAGAAGATTTACGGTCAAATATAATAACTTAAATGTTTTAGAGAAGAAAAAAATATATTAGGTTTCTTTCTAAAAGAATCCGTAATTAGGTGATATTTCCTTACTTAGATAAAATTAATACACTTAGTCAATAATTGTAAAGTTTTAGAAATTTTCATAAGGCCAGTCAATTTTAAAGCTGGAGTATTTTTTTTCAATTATATAAGAATTAGAACACACTCGTTTTGTTTCACAAGACTGTGCCATTTCTTCTTATATTGCGCTATTTTCATGCAAACAATAACTAAGGATAGAAAAACTGAACTGATAGTCCTAAATGTCTGTTTTAAAAGAAATACAGAATAATAATAGAACATTATTCCTTAAAAAGCGTTATTCCTTATGAAGATCGAATTTTCGGAAACAGCATTAAGTATATCATATATAAGATAGACAAAGACATTTTCTTTGGATTCTAAGAAACGGACATTATATTGTTTGGATTCTATAAGACAGACTTTCCCTTGCTACAGATGTCTTTCGCTTGTTCTTTGCTTTTTACATAATCCCAGTATATTCTCTGACTACCACTTTAACTACGGAATTCAGCTATGTGATTAAAAAGTGTCGGAAAAGTTCTTATTTCTTTCCTTCAAATACAGATGTGCCAACTTCTCCAGTTTCTAGCTAGATATTTTTCCCAAATAGTTAAAGTACTAGCATAATTTCTGTTTTGATAATCGATTTAAAAAAGATGTTGCCCACCACAGTATATAATTAATTGAAACAAATATAAAAAAAATAGAAATAAGTAGCACAGGGATGATGTGCACTTAAAAAAATTAAAAAGTGGTAGTAATATTTTTAAAAAAAGTTATATCATTATGTTTGTATTAACCAGAATATTTTATTTTCTCTTCTAAGCAAAAGTTAATAGATGTGAAGGTGTCGAATAAAAAAACTTTATTTCGATGGTAGAAACTAATATTAAGAAATTTTGAGTTTCTTAGAAACAAAATTGATTTTTACAAGAGGTGCACACATGGTTTTTACATGGCGACACTTTAAGAAACATTTGCTTATTTATTTAAATATTGTTTTAACCCTTTGACGGTTATGAACGAGTTCAGCTCGCAATCGAATAGTACCTCATAATGCGCGCAAACGAGTTCCGCTCGGGAGCAAGATTTTGACCGTAATGGTTATTAACGAGCACTACTCGCGTAGTGAAATTTTTCCCCAATGCGCGCTGACGAGCTGAGCCCGTTCCCCATTATTATTCTGCATTGACTATGTTAAAAACGAAAAGTATGTAAAAACTGTTATTTATGTACTACGAATTCTTAAAGAAATTTTTAATACGCGTGAGGCGAGCTATCTACCGCATCCAGAGATGCCAACTTGCTCCCCTTTGTAAAATAGTATTTCTTAGTGATGGCGAAAGTCAAGTTACTTTCAGTTTAGTATTTTTCATTTTAAGTAATTTTTTCACCACTAAATATCAAAAACTATAAGTAACATATAAAATGCAACGCTAGAACAACAATCTACTGGTTACTCTATAAAGTAAGCGTAACTGTCCTTCTCCAACGAAATTTACTACATAATTTGCTACCATTTTATTATAACAATTCTAGAAGAAGGAGCAGTTGGCATTGCTAGAGAAGGGTGACATTTTCGAAAGAGCGGCGGTGGAAAACAGCTGCCAATTTCGACTACTGTTTGCACGTAATACTGCGAATTAATGAAACGAAAATTGCTCATTTCCCTGACAGCCAAAGGGTTAAATAACATCGAAGGTAAACTTCTGTGTTCCTAATCTCTGCCTTATAGAATATGAATATAGATGATGTTCATCAGGAAACTATCACTTGGGAGGGAAGACTTTACTTTATTTAAAAACAGTTGGGTACCTGGGCCACGCAGTGGCCCCTATCCCATTCATCATGAAACTACAAAAATAAGTTAAAAACATTTTGAATATAAGCAGTCGTTGTGATAGCTTTACAATAATATTACCATGATTAGAGAAAATACAAACTTGAACAGAGATATTTAGAGTAATTGCCATGAAAAAATGTGCAGAAAATATGACCTTGATTAGAAAACATTACAACTTGAACAGCGATATTTACATTAATTGCCATAAATATGTACAGAAAATTGAATATGAGCATGAATAAAGGATGATTATATATATACAAAAGTCGTGATTCATAGACGTGAAGGTTTTACATAAATTTTGTCAAGCCTTACTGGCGCCATCTAGTATGATCAACTTTAATTTGAAAGAGCAGTATGCAGTATTTATTTTATTAATCTGTATGGAAAATTAGAGTTTTGAATAATAATAAGAGTTCAAATAGAAGTTCAAATCAAGTCAAAAAAGATGTTACTGTGCAAGAGTGGCTCCCCCCCATAATCCTCTGAAGCAGTTGAAGCACTTCTTGATTTTTTAAAAGTTCTTGCAATTCTTTAATTATTGTAACCAACCTTTGAGCAAGTCCTATTGTTGGTGGTGGTATGGCACGTGTTCCCCTCCTGCGGGGACGGGCTCTGCACCCCGTGTAGTTGACTGTATGAGAGTCTCCGCAGTTACTGCACTTAGGTGGTGTATTTTCATCTTTTTGGCACTCGTATGATCGGTGTTTGGCGGCGCACTTAACACATCTTGATGGTGAATTACATGATCTTTGACTGTGTCCAAATTCTTGGCAGTTGTAACACTGGATTGGATTTTGCCCGCCTCGGAACCTTTCAATACTGACCGGGATACTTCGTATATTGGTGATAGAGAAAATTTGTCGATTAACATCTGTTTCTGTGAGAATTGTGAGAAAAAGTGGGAGGTATCTATCGGTGAAAAATGTTTACTATTTGTGGTCATGATTAGATTTGCTTCAGCTTTTTTGACATTATTTTTCTTTTTCTTCTTCTTCGAAGGGGGTTCTGCAATATTTTTGGTTGAGCTTTCTGAATCTCTGGTTGACTCATTCCCTGTCTGCTCCAAAAGTTGGCCGCCTTCATAAGTTTCCATATCAATGACATCAATTGGTGTTGTCGGTATTTCGGGCCTATTTGGCACAGGCATGAGAGACTGCTCCAAATGATTTAGTTTCTCAAGTAGTTCTTTATTTTTTCCTTTCATCTTCTTTAATTCTCCTTCCCATGTCTGCTAACTTTTCAGCCTAAATAGTTTGGTTTCAAAATCCGAGCATTCCTCATCCGTCGTTGAACCACGTGCACGTCTTTCGGTCAGCCGCTTTCCGCCACGTCCGTGTTGGTGATACGTAGCCATTGTTGCGTGATTGCGAATATTAACTTCAGCAGTGATGTTAACGTAAATTATAAGCTACTATATCTGGCAGAATCATTTAATTTAACTTGCATCTACTTATACTCTTAAGTTAATTCAGAATTAGAAAACATACATGATTGCAAGTGTATGAAATAGACATTACTCACTCAAAAGACACCAATGAAAATCAGAAAGTTCTACCACAGATCGCCAGGTTCTAAATCGTCAGTTCTCATTCACCGCGGACCGCATGACATCATTTTCGACAACCGAATTTTCGTTGGCATGAAAAAAAAATCTTCGCATGACATCGCGGACCGGGAGGGAAGAAAGTATAACTCTTTAACTTTTTTTCCAAGGATCATTTTTTCCGCTGGTAGTATAATTAAAATAAATTACAATTACAGACAGAATTTTTTTTTTTTTGCATTTTGTCAAAGCTTAAACACATGATTGAATGATTAACATACATTTATGTGCATGTTTGATATGTTTAAATGTAGTTGTGGTAGTTAGGTTTTTACAGGTAATTCGATCAAACCTCACCACTATGAAAATAAACCTGTCTATGAAAGCGCCATTTAATACAAAATCTAGTAAAAATAAGAAAGTGGTTGACAACATATGTCTTTAATATAGGAATATTGGTTTGTCTTATTTACTTGTCTATCACCACAGATTTATTTGTCAAATATATAATTTAAATTTCTTTCAATTACTATTTATATAAAATTTCGGTGCATGAGCACAACTGGTTCAGTTACTAAATAGTTTGCGCAGATAATTATGCAAAAACCGGGCAGAGGCTTTCTGATGTTGGAGGTTATGCCTGAGCACTTTAGGAAGTAACATTGATACTTTCTGAAAAAACTGTATATCTACTAAAAGTATAATTCCAAAGAAGTTATAAAGTTTCATAATATTAACCCGTCCCGGAACACCAGATTTCAATAGAGAACTTTATTTAGGTTGTATATTCTATGCGAAGCGACATACTTTAGTTCTTAGTTGCTTGAAGAACATTGCTTGCTAAACGCTTGAAAGCAATTAGTTTTACATTTCTAGTGGTTTGTAATATTTGTTAAAGTAGTGTTGTCAGAATGGCTGCATTGAACTAGAAAAAGTTAACCCCAGTATACAAAAGTAAACATTTAAGGACATCGCAGAAATTCAGTTATTGTTGTTGTGTAATATTTGTTTAAGCAGCGTCGCCAGAATGGCTGCACTGAATTGGAAGGGGTTACAAAGCCAGTATACAAAAGTAAACATTTAATTACATCGGAGAAATTAGTGCTGGTGTGTAAAATTTGTTGAAAAAGTGTTCCCGGAATAACTATTCTGAACTGGAAAGGATTAAAGCAAACCGCAAACACAACAAAAAAAGTAACAGTAGGTGTACGGAAGTAAACGCTTAATGACGTAACAAAAATTAAGTTAAAGTTTAACAGTTTTTAGTAAATTTTGCTGTATTGTAAAAAGCAGCTTTAACCAACTAAGGTGCTTTTTCTGTCTCGTCAAGTAGCGTGCCAGCATTTATCTAAAATCTGAATTATGAGAAAAAAAACCGTGATCCAGTTTAAAGCTTTTAGTGTTCTAATTTTCTAAATTATTCTTATTTAATAGCCTTAAATTCTGTTCTACACTATTAAAAGTGTAGCAACATATTGAATCACAATATTGTCCATATCTGCAGCACCATGAATACGGGCCTAAGTTGAACAACATCTCAGAGCAAATTATTTCCGTTTAAGCTAGTTTATCCGTTCAACTCGAATGGAAACATGGTTTCACTTTTTACGTCATTAAGTTTGCAGTAAAATTGCGCAACAATGTAGTTTTCTCAAACTGAGTATTTCTAAAAGAGTAAAAAGTAACTTTTTGTGAATACTTACAATTGAACCATATTATATTTGCAAAACCATGATGTTTTATGAACCCTTTTATTTGTTATTATTAAGCGTGAGAAAGTTAGCTACGTTTAAAGGGAAATCATTAATTTTCCTTTCCTGAAGTAGCTGTTAAGGTGTTTGGATTTTCTGGTTTTCAAAGGGTTAATTTTCCTCCTTTTCTGTTTCTTTTTAGCATTTAAGACACAAAAAAAAGCGGTAGCCTCAAGGAAAGAAAACAATTTTCCTCTCAGAGTGAAAGAAAATCGATTGTATTCCTTCCCCTTTTTTTCGAGCCGCCCATGGGTCCTTTGCCGGACACTGGTCAATTTCCCCGCCTTTCTTATCAATTTATATACTAGTCTCCAGGGTCTACCCTCCAGGACCTTAACGCAATGACTCCTGGGTAATCAGCTATTTCTGTCCCGGCCAACTTCCGCTGGACAGACTTAAGATGCCCATTGTTACCAATAAAGACCTAAACCCATCAAGATCGGGCCAATAGCAAAGCTTAGACCTTAAGTTGCAGCCCTCATGCCTTTACTGCTGAGCTTTAAGCAACGCTGATGCAGATAGAGATGGAATTTTCTTTTCGGTCCAAGTGGTCCCCCACTCGCACACTGATCGCAGCCAGTGATGCTTGACTTCGGTGATCTGCTGGGAACCGTGTCTTAACGATCAGTTCACTGCGGGACCTCTTATAATGAGAATACAGCAAATTGTAATTATTTTTAATCTTGTTTTTAGAATTTATGCTTTTGGAAAAGATTTCTTTTAATGTACAGTGTGCAAAATAAAATACAGAGCACGAATAGGATCATACGTTTTAGGGATCAATCTTTAGGTTGTGACTTTAAATATGCTAATCAAATAGTGCCAAAAATGTATTAAAATACGAAATCAGACACAAAAACGTGTTTTTTCTGAATAAACCCTTGTCCGCTTTTTTCGTGGGATTCGGATATCTTAGTATACCTGATATATGGAATACCCGCAATCTGTGCAATAGAGTCGCAATAGTTACGTCAGAGCGGTCTAAAATTTGATCTAGTTAAAGATGATTTTACTTTTGTCGCTATATCTCCAAACATTTTGAAGTGAGCTTAAATTTTTTAGCACGCAATTATAAAATTTGTTCCCCATGAATATAATCACACAATAATATTTAGTTTTTGCGTATGTCGCCATGTCTCGAGCAATTTTTAATCTAACAGAACGCACGCAACTATAAAATTCATTCAACGTCAAGTATTTTCAAACCAAAAATAACTTCAAGTAAACATTTATCATTCTTTTTTATTCTATTAAATAATAGTGTAAAATCGCTTAACTATTAATTAAATTTTTGATATCCTTTTAAAGGAAGCAATTCTAGAAGACAAAATCCGAAATTTGCTCAAAATCAGTCGAATAGTTACTGAAAAGTTGAAATTTCAAAATACGACTCTTTCAAAATCAGATTTTTCATGAACTATTCAACCTATTTTGCTCAGATAATGTAATTAAATTGGCATGCTTTAAAATAATGTAAAAAATGCGCACTGTATATCCATCATTATGTTTTAAGAAAAAAGAAGTTTAAAATGTTGCTGTTACTTCTTGCACCGTCTAGAACAATACGTAAGAAAACAACACGCGAAGCATGTGGTTCGTTTCCGTAACGTCCATGTAAGTACACATGAAAAAGTAAGCATTGTGTTGATTGTGTGTTTGGCGAAGAATAATTCGGAGTAACAAGTCTGGAACCCCAAGAAAAAATTCTGTTCATGGAGACCTACCAAAAGCCACCTGAAAGAAAATTTTATAACTTAATCATCCAGTCACTTCCAATTAATTTAAATGTGGAATAAAACATTTGTATCTACTTAAAGTATTGACAAAAATATTTTTATCTGGACAAAGTAGATCTGGTAATCTTTATTCTGGGAAGAATGACGTAAATCATATAATATGTAAATCATATAATCATATTGGTAAATCTTTCAGAAACAGAACACGCCAAACATTTGAAGGAAAGTTCCTCAATAATTTTTAACTATTATTAACAACAAACTTGCAACTGATGACTTCCGATTTCGGAAATGCATACTGTTACAGATGAGTGTATTACGGTAAAATACATTTTTTCTGTCTTCAATTCATTACAAATGAAAGTGAAGTCAACATTGCTTTCGTCATTCTAATGAATAAATATGAATTCAGAACTTTAATAGTTATAGAATATTCTTCTTCGTTATAGAATAGTATATATTTCTGTATCTACATAATTCGGAAAACAACAATAAATATTCATCCAAATTACTTGAAATAGTGTCATTTGTGCTGATTATTAATAAATTTTTATCGTTTTCGTGGTAAGTATTTTTTAGTTTTGAAGAAATAATTTTAACTAGAATTCAGCTATTCTGTTTTTAAGCAACATATTAAAATTCATATCGAGATCTTACAATTATAAAATTTTGCTGTGTAGTATGTTATCTAAAAGTAGATGATGATAGGGTAATCTAGTGATGGGGTATGTTATCTAAAAGTAGATGAAGGGATAATCTATGTATATATTATTTGAAAGTAAAATTTTCAAACGAAGAACATTTCATCTAGAATTCTCCGGATTTATAAAGAAGGTGAGTGTTAAGACTTTTATAATAAAAAATTTGCTTGTAAATACTTTTTTTCTTATTTGATGATTTTTCTCTACGGAATGGCTTTTTACGTCTGATTAAGAACTATAAGAATAAAAAAAGAAGCATTATGACAGTTTTTTTATTACAATGTGAGGAGTTCTTAAAATCTTTTTTTATCCCAAGAATTCTTTGTTTTACGTTTTTTAGTTTATGATTTTTAGATAAAAATTGTAGTCAAAAAACTTTTTTTTAAAAATTAAATGGTATAACATTATGTGTTTACGTACACTTCTTGCATATTCTAATGTTTGAAGTAATATGATTCAGAAAAGTACGGAATAAAAATTCGGTACTTACTACAGATTTGGCGGTTTTTAAGTGCCGCCAATCTGCACTTAAAAGTTTTACGACATATCATAAAATGAAACACTTTATTTAAAATCAAAGTAGTCAATCAGATTTCGGTGGGAAATGGGCCAATATAGAGTTTAACTTAGATTCAAAACAATCTCTATTTTCTATCACCTGATCCTGTCGCCATATTAACTCTAATAAATAATTTTCCAAATGAAACGTACGTTTACCAAGATTAAGTTTCATTTCATGGGAATTGGTACATTTTCGTTTTTTCAGTGAAATATTTCGCCCCTGAAGAAATAAAATTGCATCTTGTAAGACAAATTTTCGTTGCACTAAAAAATGACGTAAAAAAAGAATTGTTTTTTTTTCGTATAAGCATTCTTTATTTTACATTTTTTAGTTTCTAAATAATGATTTTAATTGAAACATGAAATTTTTTGATAAAACTTTTTGTCAAAAAACTTTTTTCACAAAATTAAATTTTTGAAATAATGAGGCTTATGTATACTTTTTTTAATTTTATTGTTTGAAGTAATATGATTCTTAAAACTATGGAATGTAAAGTTTAAATAAGCCTTTTATTTTACATCATTAACTTTAGTAAAACTATTTCTCTGTCACTTGGTTTTAACCCTTATAAGAAGATACTTATTTTTTTCTGTTTATGTACAAATATTTTTCTGATGTGTTTTGAATGCTCCTTCTCTAAAAAAAAGAAAATCCATTTTGTTTTCGCTTGCATAAGAAAGAATATAAAGCATTTCTCTTTCTTAAATTAAATAAACCAAATTAAAGAAGGGATGTTGCAGTGCTACACGCTACATTAAAGACGTCTCTAGAGTAATTGAATGACTGTTCATATAGAAATCGTAGTTCAATGCCCCCTGTAGTTCGTCGCAATCTCGAATTTCCCATATAATAAATTATACTGTAAATTGAGAAAATATTAGAATATCTACTTTTAAATCGGGTTTATAAATTTATTACTTAGTTTAAAAGGAAAAACTGTAAATGTCATTCACATAAATAATAATTTTATTTAACATTGAAATAAATAGTTGAACAAAAAAATTGTGTGAAATAAAATGTTTAGAATAATTTATAATTAACTTTGAAAAACGTATTTTTGTCTAAATTAAAAAACGACATCCTTTACGAATTAACAAATAAATTATTTATAGAATTATAATAAAACAACTGACATATCGATTATAAAGAACATTATAAACTATCAATTAAATATGACATAAGAGAAAAAGATAAGTTCATCAAATCGTATAGACGTTCACATAAAATGAACAATATCAACCAGCTCGGCAATCAACCGCTAATAACAACTTGACGAAAATCAAGGGTCACCCTCAAATATAGTCTAACCAGTATATATTTTTCAGAAAATATTTTTCTTGTGGTACAGATAGATAGTGTATAAATATTTTAATGAGTTAAAAAGAAACTTTTTTCTTCCACTACTTAATTATTTTAACAGAAAATTAAATGTCAAATAGAGAAATGGCCATACTTCAAAATCTTTAGAAAGCTCTAATATTTTTTTACACTGAGCTTTAGTTTGCTGCTACTGACATATGCATAAATTAAAATGTTGAAAGGTTATGTAATAAGTACCAAATATACTAATATAGGTATAAATTATTATATTAAAATATTCAGTTTCAATACCGATACTTTTGAATTAAACGTTTTACTGTCCCTCGAAAGAGACATGTATCTGAGAAAATCAGTTAATACTGGTAAATATTAACTATGATGAACTGATTGCGAGCATTAGCATCATGCAAAATACATTTTATCGTTATTCTAATTTTATAATTAACAAACAACGAGCTTTTCTTAATTCAACAACGTAAAGTCAACAAAGATTACAACATATAATGGAAAATGAAAATTGAATTATTTTAGCTATATTAATTGAGAAACATAGTGGAAGAACCAGGTAAGTGACACTTTCCGAACTACAAAAAATCACATGCATCCGAATTATTTTATTACCAATTTATTAGAGGGCGGGACTATTATTTCTTTGCTTTACTTGTTTTACCACTGTCTAATTTGAAATAAAAATCATGCAAGCATATTAAAAACTAATATGGATTAGTAAAGTGAAGATAAAAGTGAAAGCAAAAGCAGTTCAGTTACATTAAACATACCCCAATTGACGCAACTACGAATACTTTATGTTATTTTCTCTAATTTATTAAATCATCTAAACATTGTCATTCGCCTAGTTCTTGTATATGCGCTCCTGTATAACTTGTCGGTATATGCGTTTCAGTTTTGAGTATAGCTGCGTTGTGTTTCTCAGTTCTAATTTATTGATTATTTTCCTTTTAAATTTATTCCGTGCGAGAAACAGGTATTGAGCTAGTTCATTGCAAAAATTTGCTGCATTGATGTCAGGAATTTTAAATTTTCTATTAAAATTTATCTATACATCAAAAGTAACAATAGCTTTTCAGTTCACTATTTATGTACAATACGGAAATCAAGAAAACCTTTTCACCTTTCGTTTATAGACGTTTGTCCTAGATAGTGTTTTTACCATAAACAGCACTCATTCGACGATTAGTATCTGAATTAACGCTGAACTTCTGTGTCAAAAAAAGATCACTTAGCCCGCAAACTTCAATTCTAAAATCATCCGTATTAGTACGGCTTTACATTCACTTTGAATGCTCCAATATGAGCTTTTTAAAGTGTAATAAACGATCAGTAAGGCACTCATCGAGCATAAATTTATAATAATGAAGTACAGCAATGTTTTCGTTATCAGTGCTTGTCACATTATCAAGTGTTTCCACTTTTTATCTGCATAACTTTTATACTCACCGTCCGTCGTGTTCAGCGTATGATCTCGTATCTCCTTTACGCCTGAATCAGCAACATCAGTAGCATACGATTTCCATTTCCATTGCATATTATCGTTTTCTATAGATGAGTATCCGCAGTCATGTTGATCAAAAGTACGCGTTATCTAAAACTATATACAGAAAAAGATATCCGTCAAAATTCCTTAAAAATAAATAAAAATTTGTAATTCCTTAAAGAATATTAATAGAAAATAGTAAATCATGCAAAATTCCTTAATTTTTCTGAAAAAATATGAAATCTCAATATCAGAAAATTATTATTTAGTTTAGAAATTTTCGTAATATAATTGCTTAGAAAAAAACGTGGAAAGTATATCAGATTTAATGAGGTATTTAATTAAGATAAAGCACACACGTACCATTCTAAATTGTTTATTAATTAATACATAGCTGCTTTAATCCCATTAAAAGCCCTTATTATTCACTTCTCTAAATAACCCGAGTTATTTCAGATTAGTATGGATTACAATTAATTAATATCTATAGAAAAGTCGGTCGCAGAAAAAAATTATCAGCATTTCCTTGTTTTGTAGATTAGCTTTCTTATTTTGGAAATAGCTAGGAAGACACGTTTAAGAAAATGAATGTAGCTCGAAGTGCATGTTTATGAAAATTTATGTATAGGTGAAAATGCTTAATAAGAATTATAGAAGCAGCTCTAAGTCAAATTATTGACGTAGCTCAAAATGCGTATCCAACGAAATGGACACATCCGAAAATCCCCTCATCCAATTTAAAATTCAAGTTTTTTAACAACCACTTAGTTAGGTATTTCACTTTCTTTCTTAAATTGCAAAAATAATCATTTCGTAGCAAAGTCCCAGACTTCAGTGTGGCTGTGCATATTAAATTAACTATCCAGAATATTCCATTAAATTCTAAAAGAGTAAATTGATGTGGATTCTTCATCTTTCCATTTGTCTACAGGTGCTCTACGTCCACACTAGCCATCTCCTTTATTTAGAAAAATTAAATCGCAATTAGAAATAACAAATTGATAATACCTTAAACTTTTCGTAAGATCTTTTTTTATGAGATGAAATGTAAGAATGTATTTAGCTTTTTAGTTTCTAAAAATTTTATAAATAAAAGAAGAGGAAAAAGAGAATTTTAAAAAATAAGATTAAGAAAAAAAGAGACACTTACCTTCAAAATTGAATTGGTTATTGATTCTATCGTTACTACGTGGATCAATATCGTTTCTAACTTCGGGAACACTACCATGTTCATGAAATGTTTTAATTTTCAGAGATTGCGTATTTCGAACTAAAATGATGAAGCACAAAATAGTGCTTAACTCTACAGTTTGCTTATTCATATTCAATTTTTCCTTATTCTTTACTAACAGTTTCCATTAGGCTAGAAAGTTGTAAATATGTTTTTACCTCAAAAACATATTCCAACGACGCAAATTTTTGTATCGTTGATCGTTAATATCTTATCTCGTTTGAAACGGCTTTTCAAACAGCGATAATTAAATGTCAAACAACTAATCAAAAGAATTAAATACGTGGTACTATTACAGAATTTATAAAAAAGTTCAATTCTTTTTTCTATTCTTTATAATTCTAATCTTTATAATTAAAGAATTACTATATAGTTCTTACGCATTTTATTTATTTTTTTATCACATATCTTAATTTTTGCTTACTTAAACTCCTGTTATTGTTTCTTTTATATTTTTCTTTTTGAATTTCTATATTTTTTAATCAACACTTTATGGTCCACTTACTGTAGGAATTTTGATTTTTATCTGCCAGTCTGTGTTAAATCATCAAAAGAAAAAAACATGTTTTATAAAGAAAGTCTCATAAAAATCTTTTAAAATATTTTGCTTCTATAATTTACATTATGGTTCATCGAAAATCATCATTCGGTAACTAAGTTGATTTTCGCTGTGTTAGGAATAAATATTAACCAGTTATTACTATATTAAACTATTGAACAGTTCCTTTGAAATCGAGTTTTAAATATAAGACTTTTCTAAGATTCGATTTCTCGGGAATTGTTCAACTAATTTCGCTTAATTTTGTATTTTGCAGTATAAAATTAAAAACTTTATATTTGATGTAAAAATTTATATATTGCAACTTTTTTCGACTATTTTTTAATAAAATGATAAAAAATAACATATAATTACTAAATTTCTTTCTTTTTGCATGAAATCATCTTTGGAGAAACGTATTTTAAAATTAAAATATTTTCAATTCAGTTTAGAAATTCTTTCGATATTTCGAATTACACAAAGAGCAAAATTAACATTAAGGTATCAAAACTTTGGACCGTTCTCCTGGCCAAACTATTTGAACCATATTTCGCCGAGTGTGGCTACCCCCTATATTTTGGGGGACAAAAATCTGAATTTGTCAAAAAAACGTTTATTAAGATAAAGTACAATTTTATGTCTGATTTCGCAACTTAAGATATCGTCTGCACTAAATAATTAGTATATTTGAAGTCACCCCTTTTAACCATCAAGATTTTGAGCTACAACGTGAATATCCGAATATAAGATCAATATAAGATCAAAGACCGGCGAATATAAGGTCAAAGGTTATTCCGAGTGGTCCCTATTTTATTTTGCGCACAGTAGAAAATAAATTGCATACATTTGACGAGAATTAAGTCAAACTTCAAGATATTTACTTTAGTGGAAGAAAAAAAAATCTGGTATTGGAGATGGCAAGAGATAGCCGTTCCCACACAAATAAAATCGAACAATATTGTGATGATGCTATCACAATACCCTCAGTTTTCAACCTTTTGGAGCTCACCTAAATTTATAATATCACTTTTGCGACTGTGCCTTGCACCTAGTTTTTAAGCTGTGGCCGTGAGCCTAAGCTAGTTGCCCGGATGGACACGCATATTTAATTTGTGTTGCTGTAGGAGTAGGTGGTATTTTTCTTCAAGATCTGATTTCCTTCTCTGCATGCTCAGGAGATAAATTTTAGCCTCTAATTTTTAATGATTTACGCGTTACTAAATCTTGCATTGATGCAGGTTTAGTAATTCGAATATATTAACCACTTTTCCCTCATTATTTTTGAGATAACGTCAGAGCATGCTGAGAAGGAGGTACGTGTTCCCTTCGAAGCTTAAGATTTGATTTGCAGCTCCAGTGCCCCTTCATGAATTATTACAGGGATGCCAACTTGCTCCGCTTTGTAAAACAGTATTTTTTAGTGGTAGCGAAATTTAAGTTACTTTTAGTTTAGTATTTTTCATGTTAAGTAATTTTTTCACCACTAAATATCAAAAATTATAAGTATCATGTAAAATGCAACGTTGAAGTATCAATCTACAGGTTACTCTATAAAAAAGTAAGCGTAATTATCCAACTTTAGCGAATTTTACTATATAATTTGTTACCACTTTATTAAAACTATGCCAGAAAGCGCAGCAGTTGGCATCCCTGTTATCATTGTGCCTCTCGTGATGTGATGAGATGTTACAATAAAAGAGAATGGATCCAGAACATGGCCTTTTATTCTTTACACGTTCCTGATGAGTGATCAGTGAATCGCCTCTAATACAGGCCTGAAGCGTCAAATATGTATATTAATTATTCAAAAACTAGAAACTATGTGACTTGAATACGTGTTTCCATCAACACTTTTAGTGTCAGGTATAACGGAATCGATTTTGAATTTTCTAAATAGCAAAGCAAGTGATGCTTCTCAACTTATTGAAGATGGTTGCGACCGAACTGTGGAAAATGTATTAAATTAGGTTTTATTCGTCTGCTTAAGAGGTGTTCAAAAAAGAGTGGGTTATAGACAAGTTTTTCTCAAATGAGCTATTACTGAGGCATATTATGATTTTCCTGGACTGTTCTCAAGGATTTTCTGGTCAGATTGCAAAAGTTTAGTGAACTGCAAACATCTATCAGTAATAATTTTCAACGAATTTCAGCGAATTTGTCAGAAATGAGAAAGTATGATCTTAGTACAGATCAAACATATTAAATAAATATAAGCGAAGCAGTTTCTACCGTTAAATATCCGCCATATTTGGACCATTAAGACCAAGGAAACTTCCGAATGCTAAATAGCTCACTATGCTAAACAAAGCTCTTTGAGTTTACATAAGTAACTTAAATTTTTCATTCAACTTAATGAAATTAGCTTCTTTTAATATAGGAAATTCTATTTATGTTTCCCATCTTTCATTTAATACTGGTTTGTCCGCTAATTAATAAAAAAACTAAGTTAATAGAAAAATACTGTTTTTTTTCCTTAATACATACACAAAAATTCGATTAAATAAAAAAAAATTAATAATAAGTAATTACAAACCCAAGGAAATGTAAATCTAATTGAATAATAAAATATTTAAAAGGTATATTAAAGGGTTGTTTAATATACAACTGCTTTACATTTGCAAGTTACTTTTCCTCCATAGGAACATTTTCTTAAAAATTGCTTGTCACTAAAATTTGTTGCATATAAGACCCTTCGGAAAGGATAACATATTTTAAATAGTAATGTGCAAACATATAAATATGTATATAAAAAATTAATGCTACAAATAAATGTCAAAAGCCAAAATAAAATGTATACTTGTTAGATTGTCAATGTGAACTAAAAAAAACATGTTTGCTTTCGATTAAATTCATTAATATCTTAATCAATTTTTATCATAAAGTTTATTAATCAAGCCAGACTTAGATTCAAAATTAAATTAAATGTCTATATCTCAATTGATAAGGGGAAGATTGATATCTTAATTAATTCCACGTGATATTTTAAACGATGCTATGAAGATGCTTTGACTTTACTGAAATAAGAACGCTCCTTCTCAACCTGCAAAAGGACAAAAAATGGAAATTAGAAATTAATTAAGAAATTTAAGATAAATATAGGGATCCCACGGATGGGATATAAGGCGACAGAACCTAAAAACTTTTTATCCTCAATTTGACCAGCAAAGTATTAATAGAAGAGAATGCAAATACTTGCCATGTCTTCTTTTTTTACCCTTCAAATTTTGTTTTTAAATTTGACTTGATAGTATATAAATTTGCTTTCCAAATTTATTTATAAATCGGCAAATTTTATCCAGAATGATTTTAATTATCACTTTACATACGCGCCAACTGTTTCAGATTTACTGGGAGATTCTATTTTTATATCTAATGTAGAAACAAACGTCATACATTCTGACTTTATTCTCATTAGAATTAATATAAATTAAAATGGTCTTGACTACTGCTACATTTTATATTTCAAATATATAGATATTAGATCTGTTCAAGGTTTACAATTGTATTTAAGTATTAACTGAAATATAACAAAAAATGAGCTTATGATCTCAATGGCATTCCCCAACCTCGAGGAAAAGAAAGCAAAAGCTGACAGGATGTATATATACTGCTCAAAACAATTAAATGATATTGAGGTAGTGGGTTAATCTTACACCTGTAGTATTGCTTGAATGATTGATACATTATCGACAGACCTAGTAGGTTATACGAGATAAAAATGACATTTTTTTGGCAAAAAAATGGTATTTCGGAATGCTTCATTTTGCGTTTGGATACAACAAGAAAAAAACACAGTTTGCACATATGAGAAAAACCAAATAAAAGAGGTGTGGCCTTAAATCGTTTTTTGTAGGGGGTATGGTGTCCCCGGAATATCAACAATGTTGAATACTTTTAAGGCATCGAATCAATGAGATTATTAATGAGGGGCTGGGATATTCTGTCCCACTCCACCAGAAGAGCGTTTTCGATTTCTTGGAGAGTTTGCAAGGGTGGTATGCATCCAGCAGTGCGTCTGCCTAGAGTGTCCCAAACATGCTCGATTAGGTTTATGTCCAAAGAACACGCTGGTCAATTCATTCGTATGATTCCTTCATACAAAAGGAAATCATTCACCAAGTTAGCACGATGTGTCCTCAATTGTCGTCCATGAACATCAAGTCACCTCCGAGCGATGCAGCGTAAGGGACTATAATAAGTCTCAGGATCACATCTCTATATCAGTGACCGGTCAGAGCTCCATTTCGAATGATATGGCAATCTGTGCGCCCACCAATACATATGCCTGCGTAAACCATCACTCGCCAAGCGTCAAATCTTATACTTTCATGCAGGAACGCTGGATTGTATCTGGTGCCAAGTTCCCTTCAGATGAAAATGCGCCTATTCAGGATGAACGGGACTCATCAGAGAAAAGAATATTGCTCCAATCATTTCTCCTCCAGTTCACATGATCTGTTGCCCACTCCCTACGGGTGCGATGTTGCTTTGCTGCTCACAAGACACGCATTATTGCTAGGGAAAGATTACAGACCACCTACAGCGTGAAAGTGGTTTTGTACAGTTCTGCTTCGAAACTATGGTGCTAGTAGTCGAGGGAAGGTGTTGAAATGGCCTTCATATTTCGGTGTCTCATGGCCATTAGCGTCAAATAACGGTCTTCATTGGGCTTTGTTGCGCGTCTACTCCCTTGCTCTGATCTTCGGTCTGTATTTCCAGTATATATATATATATATATATATATATATATATATATATATATATATATATATATATATATATATATATATATATATATATATATATATATATATATATATATATATATATATATATATATATATATATATATATATATATATATATATATATATTAATTATAATATTAATATAATATATATATTAATTAATTATAATATTAATATAATATTAATATTTAATTAAATCATTCATTTTCTTTCTACTGAAACTATATGTATAATGTTTATAAACCGTAAAAGTAAAAAATCTAATATAATATTAAACTATTTAAAACGGTTGTTATACAACTACTTTACTTTTACAAGTTATTTACCTACCATAATCCTTTTTTTTTAATTTGCTACCTAAAACTCTAGTCATTTGACCAGTTATTACAAATAAAAGTCTATGAAAGTTTTACCATTCTGCCAGAATTATCAGTGAATTTTTGAATGATAAAGGACAGAAATATTCCATTTGTCTACAGGAGATTCACGTCTAAACCATCTCCCTTTTTCATTTATTTTGGGATTAAAACATAATTGAAAATTTCATATTTTTCATTAAATTTTCCACAATATCTTTTCTTTTATGGTATGAAATTTAAACCTAAGAATGCATTTAGCTTTTTACTCTGTAGAATTTTATTCATTAAAAAAAGAAGAACATATGAATTTAAAAAAAATAAAGGTAAATTTGGAACGAAAGGATTAAAAAAGTAAAAAAGAGACTCTTACCTTCGAAATTTAATTGGTTATTGTTTCTAGTAGTATTTAGTTGATCAATAGCTGCATCTTTTCTAACTTCAAGTTCCTTACCATCTTCTTGAAATGTAATTTCCACCGATTCTATGTTTCGAACCAACACGATAAAGCACAAAAAGGTGATGAGCACTAAACTTTACTTATTCATGTTAACTTTCTCCCAATTATTCACGTTTTGAATCTGGCGAGAACGTAGCAAGTATAATTTTACTTCAGTTTACGTTTTCACGGTGCTTAAATATAAAGTCTGCTTATTCCATAACAATTTTCTCATTATTCTTTTTAAGGATATTCTCAAATCGGGAAAAATGATAAAAATACTAATTTCTCTTCAAATTTATATTCCAACGGCGCAATCTTCAATATCGTTGATCGTTAATTTCTTATCTCGTTGGAAACGATTCTACAAACAATGATAACTAAACGCTATTGAATTAAACAAAGAATTCTAAAACGTGCTAATCATCTGACAAATATTAAACTGATCTATTTATAGTTCAAAAGCATTTTGTTTCATCCTTTTCACAACTATTCAGTTTTTCTTTCCTTTCGTGAACTCGCGTTATTTTTATTTTGAATCAGGTTTTTTAATCAATCTTTGATTGTTCTTGTGCGCAATTTTATTTTTTAATGTTGAGCTTGTTCAGAAATTTAAAAAGGGAAAAAAACGCATATTTTAGAAAGAAAATCTGATAAAATATTTTTAAATATTTTGCTTTTATAATTTAAATTAGTTTTCACCTAAAATTAACATTCGGGAATTATGTTGATTTTCGTGGAGTTTGGAATGAAGTTTAACACATTCCGTTGTAATGAAAATATATTTAGGAAATATATCCGATTTTTATAATCATACAGTGCTTACGTAATTAATTCTTCTTAGGGTTTACATAGCTGTGAAATCGGAAGTACTAGCTTCCCTTCATATTCAAGGCTATAACCAAACAACAATTCAAGGAAAATAAAATTTGTTTAATTTTGCCCGCATTTACACACTGCATTTCACAATTAATAAAACGTATGCAAATCATTCAAGTTGCTTGTTTGTATTGGTGGACAAAATCATTTTAAAGTAAATTCATTAAATAAAGAGCAAAATGTATAAACATGAAATTTACTACCACTTTAAATATTATGATCCCGTAGATCGGACCAATGAGTTGCATTTATTTATTGAACTAAGACAAGTTCGCTTCTAGCTCAGTATATTATAATTATTAATCAGATTTATATTCATCTAAAACTGTAACACTAAAACTATATTAAAAATAAAACAAGGAAAAAAATATTTTAAAGAGAAGAAGAAAATTTATTAATTATTAATAGAAACACTTAAAAAAAAACCGGAATAACTACGAAAAAGATCGGATCTTGACTTCAGCTTACACGATTCAGCTTACACGATCTAATAAGGGGCCGTTCAAAAAGTACGTACACAAAAATGGAGAAATTTTATTCCCCTCCCCCCTTCGTACATTACCGTACAGAAGGTCTTACTCCCCCCCCCCTAGAGTACGTACATTTTATTAGTCTACCCCCCTTTTTCATAAAAATTAAAATAATTATGTTTTAATTAAAATTAAATATTTTTTTAAGGAGTGTGTAGGAAAAAGTCAAATTTAAATTTGGTGTATGCTTATAATGTACGTACTTTGTGTAATACCTCTCCCCCTCCCCATCGTACAAAACCGTACAATATAGCAAATCCCCTCCCCCCCTTCGGGATGTACGTACTTTTTGAACGGCCCCTAATGTATAAATATAGCGAAAGCGAATAGCATACTCTTGATAGAAACAATCGAATGATCACTACAATAGTATACTATTTTGTAGATATGTTGTGTTTAGTCTGTATTAATACAATTTAGAAAGCACTTTTTATTGCGGATATAATTGTGTGAGCTGATGACGAAATTATATATTTCCCTTATTTTGTTTTCCAACTTTTTAGTTTTTTTTTTAAATTTTAAAAGTATTTTATTTATTAATAATGATTCTTCTTTTAATGTTGTCTTTGTGTTTTTACTTATTTTATGAGTCCTATGTACTTGTATCTTATGTGCAGTAAAAAAATCCTTATTATCAATGTTACCTTATTTTCTTAATTTTCAACGCTAATCTGCATTTTTTCATTATATATATATATATATATATATATATATATATATATATATATATATATATATATATATATATATATATATATATATATATATATATATATATATATATATATATATATATATATATATATATATATTATATATATATATATATATATATATATATATATATATGTATATATATATATATATATATATATATATATATATATATATATATATATATATATATATATATATATATATATATATATATATATATATATATATATATTATATATATATATATATATATATATATATATATATGTATATATATATATATATATATATATATATATATATATATATATATATATATATATATTGAAACTAATAAAAAAATAACTAATAAAAGAAAATACCGATATTAAATTTAAGAGTAAATGTTCAACCATCGAAGCTATTTTCTTGTCACTATATTTTGTTGCATTTGCTCTCTTTGGATACCATTTTAATGGTTACGTATAAACATATAAAAATGTATATTATAAATTAATTTGTTTAAAATAAATTGTTAAAAGGGAAAAAAATACACTTTTTACCATGTTTTTTTTTAGTTTTTATATGAACTAAAAAAATATTTTAGTATGACATTAAATTCTTTATTATCTTTCATAGTTGTTATCATTAAAATTTATTAATCAACACAGACTATTATATTCATAACTACATAAAGTTTTCATAAAGTATAAGGATGTTTATTAATTCTACGTGATGTTCAGATGCATGAAGTGAAGATGCTTTCACTTCATTGCAATCAGGACACTCTTCCTCAACCTGAAAAAAATAAAAGTGCAAATTGGTATTAATTAGTTAATTAGTAAGGTATTAAAGTTATATGTAAGACGATACCTCAAAACATTTGAAACCACCATTTAACAAGTGAGGAGTTATTTGTAAAAACGGTATATATATGTAATACAAAAATTAAATACTTTTGTATTAATAAAAGCATTAAGACTTCATTCCTTTTCATAAAATATCTTTAGTAAAGGATAAGGGTAGAAGTTCTATTTCGGGACTTCAAGGCTAAAAACATGCCAATGAATAATAATTAGATTTATACTTCAAAAGAGAAGTTATTTTAAGATCTTTCACTTCCATATATGGAAAGATTAAACGATTTGCTATGAGTAATAAATAAATTGAAGAGGCGTAAGAATACACAGAAAAAGGCAATATGACTAACCTCTTCACAACCTTTAATCATCCTATATAATGCAGGAGCAATGTTTTAGCGTGGCTTTTTGGTGTATAATGTTTACCAACTAAACTCCGTCGGATCTGACTGGAACTTTGTCCTCCCCCCTCTCCAGCCGGGAGAGCGGGGATGTGACTTCGGCTTCACGATCTATTTAGTAAATAAAATCTTGTGCTCAACATGTTCTCATTATTCCTGCCTTCTTGACAAATAAATCCACCAAAATATAGGGGTTGTTGCCCTTATATATATATATATATATATATATATATATATATATATATATATATATATATATATATATATATATATATATATATATATATATATATATATATATATATATATATATATATATATATATATATATATATATATATATATATATATATAATTTTCACTGCAGTATCGCGCTTTAGGCCACTAGCGTATGCGTATGAACATGATTTTTTTTATAAACATTGACTAAGTAAAAAAATGCATAATTGTATTTTTTTTTAAATATATTTGCCTGCCTTATATTGAAACTAATTCGTGTCAAGCTGAGAAACTTACACTAAAACGAGTTTTATAGTGGAGCCCTCAAGGCAATTGAAATAGAGGAAGATCTAAAATTACTGGGCGATTATATTTTTATTTCATTTTATGACCGTCTTTGAACACTCGATCCAATTGTTAGTTTATGACAACCAGTGTTCAACTCTGTTGCCGTGTAATTTTAAGCCGAATCAAGAAAACTAAGGATTAAGCATTGGGTGATATTTGCTTTCGAAGAGGAATTTCACAAAACGATTACAAGTGAATTGAAAACAGTAGAAAAGACGAGGAAAGAGACAGAATATCTGGCCACAATCAGCGTGAAGTGTAAAGCTATAATGGAAGCCCTATGCTCCGAATTGAAGAAGTGAGAAATATGCATGTATGAATGCATGTCAAACTGAACTATGCTTGCCACGATCATCAATATCACAAATCTTATAATAAGGAATAACATGATACATACCTTTTGTATGTTAGTGCTGACAAAGTGGCTCCAACAAGAACTAATAAGAAAGTAGTTCCCAGGACAATAAACACTAGTGGTTGCTCTATAAATGATTATAAAAATATTATAAAATTAAGCATGGAATTTAGGAGTCGACATAGAACAGAAATAATTTTAGAAGTGTTTAGATCATGCGATTTCTCAATTTCTCAGATATATCAATGAAGTTTAAAGATTTTTGATGTTTAAGAGACAGTCAATAAATTACAAATGGATAAAAAAATGTAATTTTATTGAAAATCTTAAAATTTTTAAAAAAATTTCAAGCAAATAGTTTTCTTACTTTTATAAGAAAACTCAAAATTATAAAGATTTTTCACACATTTGGCTTTGTACTATTAAATAAGATCAGTTAAAAATGACGCCTGCATTGGTGCTGGGGATTATCCATAATAAAATTATGTCTTCTTTCGTAAGTTTTACTTCCTAGTACCATTACACTTTGTTGTACGCACCATTATTAGAAGGATTTTATCATTTGCTAATAAATCTTGTTTTATAGTAAAAAATTAAATTTGTGGAAATTTGTTCGCTAGATGCTCTTTTATTTAAGTTGGGTAAAAAAGAATGAGGAAAGAAGAGTGCGAGATTTGTTTACGTAAGCGTAAAATTAAACGAGAATAATCAAAATCTTGTAAAGATGAAGAGGTATACAAAATGAAAGATATAAATCAAAAAATAATCTGGGATAAGGGAGTTATTTACAAAATAGGTGTACATATTTACAAAAATCATTAAATATTGATGCGAATCAACAAATATCTCAAGTCCCTGTATCACTTCCCCTCCCCCGAAGGTCTACTGCTTCAGATGAATCAGTTCATCTTGAAGATGTTGATAATTTAAATTGAGTGGTTAAAGTATTTCGACAATACTCTGTCGTTAATAATGAAGGCTGCGGCATAACTGAATAGAGCGTTAATCTATTTCATTTATCATATTCGATTTAATAATATTTAATTGAATCGAAATTGAGGATTAGAAATTGCATTGTGCACAGTTTGAAGCTTCGTAGAAGAACGATGCGTTTAATCTTTGCAGATAAGAGTTTTTAATTTTGAGGTCATTGTGCTGTGTTATGTTGCTAAAAAACCAGGATGCACATTAAATAAATGTTTCTTCTTGTAATTAAAGACGTCTTGGAATTGTGAGAAAAAAATGGTAGAAGTGCTTGATAAGCAGAATTAGATTTCTTGATAGTCGTTGAAATATGATTATGATCGTAGGTGACCATTGGTATTTCTTCATTAAATAGAGTGGTCTTATTATTTTCATTCTATGGCTTTTTCTAAATAAGGTTGTTTTGGTTATATATAATCTATTTATTCACTTAATCATATAAATTCACTTAATCATATAAATCATAAAATTTTTAGGGATCGTACGAATTAGAAAACCGGTTTCATAAACCGAACCCATCTCAGACCTTGCGTAAACAATAATTTTTCATTACTTACTGCAAAAATATTATTACTAAAAATAATAAAAGAAGCTAAACAGTCTTATTTTATTATTAAGACACTTCAAATGTAATTGTAAGTGATTTGTGAGTCATAAAAATTTAAATGTTAAAAGTTGTACGAATTAGGCAACCTTCCTATATAAGCATACTTCATATTAACTCAATAGTTTTCATTTACTTATTTCCGTATTTAAGTGATTTTACTGAAGTTCTTACTTTTTGCTGTTGCTTCATTAATCAAAGGCATTGCAGTTGTTAAAGTGGTATTTTCCTCTTTGCCTTCCTTAGTGTTGGTAAATACTCCAGTCTTATCGATGTCACTTGTACTAATAGTCGTTGTACTTTCATCTGTCTCAATGTTGGTAAAATGCGATGAGGTACTTTCACCTGAAGTGGCAATGCTGGTAACTTGAGATGAGGTACTTTCACCTGAAGTCACAATGCCAATAAAATCCGTTTGAGTACTTTGACATGAAGTCCCACTACTGGAAGAGTGTGTTGAAATAATATCTCCCGAAGTGGCAATGTTGGTAACTTGCGATGAGGTACTTTCACCTGAAGTCACTATGTTGGTAAAATGGGTTGAAGTACTTTCCTCTGAAGTAGCAATGTTGTTACCCTTCGTTGAAGCACTTGTTGATTCAAATGAAAATGTAGGTGAATATGAACTAAGCTCTAAACGACAGAAAATAGGATATTACATTATGTGTATTTAGAAACTGAATAATTACATTTCTTTGTTTAAAAGGACGATATAAATTAAAATTGTCATAAAACATTAAAACTTGGAAGGAAAGAAATCGTTATTTTACTAAGAATCACAACGCCTATATTCTTTGATCCTCCTAAAACCCCTCTTGTATGAACGTTTCTATTTTTTTTCTCGAAAAGATAAAGACTGGTAATTGACGAGAAACTTAGGTCCTAAATCTCGATTAATCTTGCAACGAAAAGTACTAAGTGACAACGGCAGTTGGCGGATACTGGAAATGAAATGCACGAAAATGATAAGCATGTACCGAAAACTCTCAGCGACTGCTTCTTTCTTCATCTTCTGCTGCTGAAGAGGAAAGTTGCTGTTTAAAAAGTAAAAAAGAGCGACGATTTTTTTTCTGTACTTTTCAAAGAATGAAAACGTTTTGATCATTTGATTTCTTTGGCGCCCTTTATATCCATGATGGACATAATCTATGTAACTTTTATGTGAAGAAAATATATGGTACTATGTGTCTGTATCCTGTTTTTAATTTTTTTCTGTTTTTAGAGTGCAGCTATATTTTTCTCACGGTTACTAAAAAATGGTTAAAACTACACTTCCTCACGAGCATTACAAAATTATTCGAAAAGGTTTCTCATCTACTTGTTTTTTCTTCAAATTGAAATTTTTTTTAATTCTACTTCATTACCACTTTAAAAAATTTGACAGATTGCATTAACAGTATATAAATTGTTTATTTATGAATTTGAAGCTGCAGTTCCACACAATTTAAAAACTGACCCTCAGCCGCAGAAACTCTTGTGCTCTCTCTTGTACTTCAAAAACATAATAAATGGTAACTTAATCATTGCAGTTTTTAATTTCTTTTTTGAAGTTACAAAACCATTTAAGATTACCAAAATATAACAAAAGTAATAAAATTTTGGTCTGAAATTAGGCATTTTCGGTGTCTTTTTAAAAAACTAAAATGGTTATCATATTAAAAATTATCAACTTATTTTAAATATTATTTAAATACCACTTCTTCAAAATTTACGTTTTACGACGAATAATAATATTGTTCAAATGTAAAGGTAGCAGAAAATAGGTTTATAAATAAGATGAGCAGTTTTCACAAAAAACTAAAAAACTTTTTGCAAAATTTTTAGAAGAAAATTTGAAAAGTCACTTCTAACTTTTCAGAAAAAAATTAATTCTTTTATTGAATCTATGAAAGACCACTCTACTCTAAGATTACTAATTTGGAAGAAAAAAAAATAGGTAGGTTTTAAATTTTCGTACAGAAGTTTCACTACAGGTTTTTTTTTTTTTTTTAATTTCTAGAGGAAGCTTGTTATCTTAGTTATGTGGAATTTCAGCGGCGTCTATGCAACTTTACTGCTGAAAATATACCTTAACTATTCATGAAACTACTTACTGCTGGAAATTGTATCTTCAAGAGAAGTTCTTTTAGTTGTCGAGGAAGGTTCTGTATTTTGATCTTCCCTGGTGAAAATAGTCGTACCAGTTTTCTCTTCGTCATTTGAACCAACTGTTGAAGTACTTTCAGTAGTATAAGTACTAGTAGAGTGATCTGGAGTATTTGTTGAAGTGAATTCTTTTGTCGGGGTGGATGTACTTGCAATATCCTTCATATCTAAATAACGCATTAAATTTTGATATTACAGATTAATTAAGATTTTTCTTTAAACTAAAGTTTCTCCTAGAGTCGGTTAAACAACTCCATTTTGAAGTTGATAATTCTCTCTTGATAATTCTCTAAAAAAATTTTATATATGTAGTAAATATTCTACTTTAAAGTAAAAAGTACAGAAATCTAAGAAAGGTTCAATAAACTCATAATATTAAAAAGACACAGCTGTACCTATTCATGAGTGTAATAAATTGAAATTTATTATAGGTTTTTTTTTCAATACTTTCAAAGATAGATTATTTTTCTGTAGATGGCACCACTACGGTAAAGTTTAAATTCAATCATAATAATGATATTTTTTTTAGAAATTCTGAATTAGTCTTAAAAAGGGATTTTTGGGGTGAAATCTATGTAACTAAATTTATTAATATTTATTGAGGATGGTATTATAACTTGTATAGGGTATTGGTGGATTTATGACGGCTTTTCTCAGGGATCTTTTTTTGGTTCTGACGTCCGCCGGATGCGGGATGACTCTGGACATGGTAAACAGGTCAGTCTAGATTCTTTCGCCTTGTTGAAGGGAGGATAAAAGAGAAGCGACGAATGTGGCTGAAAGCAGGAGATAGTATAAAAGCGATCCCGTGATTGTAGAGAAGAGTTCGGTTCCTCAGTAGGAGTTCAGACAGTTCGGTTCGAGTTCGTTCGTTCAGAAAAGTTCTGGAGTTCGTCGGAGTTATTGTAAACAGGCAGTCATTTTTTCAAAACAAAAGGTCTTTTTCAAGACCACCTATTAACTACTATCCTAGTCTTTTTTAAGACTGTTATCATCTCATCAGCACGTATGTTATTTATATCTCGATTGCTCTTATTATTAATTTGATTATTTTTATTGAATATTGAGATAAGCATTCACTGAAATCCTTCCCTTGTCAAGAACGCCCAAGTGGCTCAGGGTGACTGATTTTCAGGTGATAACTAACGGTCACGTATGACTATATCACTGTGTTGAATTGCTTTTAGCTAATTTCTCCTAGCAACCTTGGTTGTCGGTCTAAATTTATTGAGATTAGGGATATTACTATTTTTGCTATGGCTAAAGAGCAATTGAGTAAAACGTTTGATTTGGATTCCTTTAAAGATTCCTTGTATGATGAACTCTTTAGAGAGCATAATATTATTGCCGACCTTCAATTGGCCGAGCCCAACCCACAAAACCAATTTTTTCTGAGGCAACATAAAATTACTCGAGATAATATCCAACATCAGATTAATTTACTGATAAACAGAGATGCTGGAAAATGCCCAGCATCAAAAAATGAAGAACATAAACTCTCATTTGGCTTTTATAATGACATAAATCCTGATGCTTCATTTAAAAGCAGTATGGCGTCGAGCAAGTCGTCAAAATACGAATCAAATGCTACTCCCAAGGGAGAGGATTATCAAACAGTTAAAAGGGGTGCTAAACCCAAATCCCCAACAATTACTGTTCCTATAACAACATCAAATAAATTCCAGCAATTAAATGAAATTAAATTGACTGGGAATAATTCAGAAAAATCTCATATTCCTACATTAAATCGGAATCCCACTAAGAAAAATAGGCTAACAGCCAATGAGAATGCAGAAACCCCGAAAGGTGCTTACGTCACCAGCCCTGGATCCTCACCCTTAACGCCTAGGCAAATACTTATCAATTCAATGTCTGCCCGAATTTCTAAACCTAAAAGACGATTATCGGGTGATTCTAACTCGATTTCGAAAAAACTTAATGATAAAAATAGCGATGGAGAATACGAAAATGATTTTCCCCCTATAAATAATAATAACGACGAAGGAGAAATGGATACGAATACCTACTCAAATAACGGTATCCCATTGGTTGACTCTGAAGATCCTATCCAACTAATAGAAAACAACCAACAAACTTACGATTTTCAAAATGAAAACTTAAATTTTAATTCAAATGTAAACAAACAAGTACCTAAAACCAAAACCCCCCCAATAATAATTAAAGACGACAAAGTAACATGGAATGATCTAAATGAATCACTAAGGATGAATAAAATGACCGAATTTCACGGTCGAACATACTTTGATACTATTAAAATCTACCCACATGATAATGATACTTGCAGGAAAATTATAGATTTTCTCATAGCAAAAAACGTTAAACACCACACCTTTATTATCCCAGATGACAAGCAAATGAGAGTTGTCATCAGAGGCTTGCCTATTAATATAGACCTTAATCAAGTTAAAGAGGAATTAATGGATGAACATCAATTAAATGTAATTAGCATGACCCAAATGACCAGTCGCCGAAATGGCACTAAAACTCCTATCCCACTTTATTTAATCACATTACCATTATGCGCACAATCTAAAAATGTGTATAACATAACTATGCTAAATAATCTAAGTGGTATCAAAATCGAAAAATATAGGGGACGACCGGGCCCCAAGCAATGTCACAGGTGCCAGCAGTTCTTTCACTCTGCTAATTTTTGCAGGCATGATCCTAAATGTCTAAAATGTGCTGGAGATCACTTAACCAGCCAATGTTTAAAACTATCAGATTCAAAAGCAACCTGCGCATTATGCAACGGTGATCACACGGCAAATTACAGCCAATGCCCAAAAAGGCCAAAAATAAATAACCACAATAATAGCAATTACAATAAACGACCTCAATTCTTTCCGACTAGAACTATCACAGGAAAATCATATGCTGATATCCTAAAAAATTCCGATAACGAAACCGAAACCATAAATAATAGTCTAAAAGAGACTATAACTGTAGCAAAAGGCTTAATAGCCGAACTTAAATCTTTAATAGATAGCATTAATGGACTTGGACTCACCAATATTTTAAACTCAGCTCTTAATAGAAACAATATCAATAATGCTTAATACAACTAATACAAGTAAATCAATTACATTAACCCTCTGGAATGCGGATGGAATTAAATTTAAATTAGACGAATTAAGAAATTTTCTGTTAAACCACGACCCAGATATCTGTATGCTTACAGAAACGCACCTCACCCCACAACATAAACTAAATATTAATAATTATGATACTTTCAGGTGTGATAGACTCACACATAAAGGCGGCGGGGCCGCGATCCTCTCAAAAAGATATCTCAATGCTACATTACTGGATATTGATAACAGCAATGGATTTGAACTAGTAACAATTATCCTAAGCATTAATAATAAAAAATATAAATTTTCATCTATTTACAATCCTCCCAATAATACCCTGAAACAACAAGATATTGACTCAATTTTTAATGATAACATAGACACCATTGTTGGAGGTGACTTCAACAGCAAAAATACTATTTGGGGGTGTCGAAATAATAATAAAAATGGAATTGCACTAAAAGACATTATAAATAGAAAAAATTTAAAAGTGGTAGCACCAATACATCCAACCTATTACCCTAGCTTTGCTAATCATAGACCTGATATTCTTGACTACTTTATTACAAACTCAAATTATCCCCTATGTGCTGATGTAATAAATGATTTATCCTCAGACCATTTACCAGTATTCTCCACATTCTTGCAAAATACCAAAGCAAACCCCCAAAAAATTAAAACAACAAATTGGCAAAACTATACACAGTATCTGGAAAACTTGGAACCAAATGACTACCAACTTAATAGTCCTAAAGATATAGACCTAACCATTAGCAAAATTAACACTATGCTAACAGATGCATTTTATAAATCAACCTCCGAAAAAATAGCAATCCCTAATTTCATGAAACTTCCCGACCACATCCGACAACTGATAAAATACAGAAACAAAATTCGGAAACAATGGCATAAATCTTTTGATCCTCAGCTTAAATCTGAAATAAACTACTTGAACAAAAAAATTAAAAAACAGTGCCAAGATCATCGCAACGAAAGTTGGCAAGAGAAACTTGAAGCACTTAACACCGACGATAATTCTATCCACAAATTAGCTAAAGCTCTTAAAATTAATAAAAATATAAATAGACCCATCCACGGTAAAAATGGTCTAGTTTTCACTTCAGAAGACAAAGCTGAAGCTTTTGCAGACACGATGGAGGATCAATTTACAGAAAACAACAATAATACTAATGATGATTTCGAAGATCAAATTTTAAAAGAAAACAGAAATTATTTCAGTAATATAGTAATGAAAAATAGCATTAGTCCCACTACCAATGATGAAATTACAGCACTAATTAAAAGGCTCAAACCTAGAAAGGCACCAGGAGGTGACCAAATCACTAACAAAATGATTAAAAATTTACCAACAAATTGCATTAATTATATAACTAATATCATTAACGCTTGCCTTAAATTATGCTATTTTCCCACTAAATGGAAAGAAGCCACTGTTATTCTTTTCCCAAAACCACTTAAAAATCCAGTAATGCCTCAAAATCATAGACCTATAAGTTTACTCCCCTCATTAAGCAAAATATATGAAAGAATAATCTATTACAGAATTGAAGACAAACTCATAACACTACCCGACGAACAGTATGGGTTCAGGAAAAAATTAAGTACAACTAAACAGTTAATTAGAATAATTGAATTCATCGGCCAAGCCATTAAAAACAAGCAATGCTCAGCATTTTTAATGCTAGATGTAACAAAAGCTTTTGATAGAGTCTGGCATGCTGGACTCATCAATAAATTGATTAAATTAAACTTTAATAGTGACCTAATTATTCTACTAAAAAACTACCTAAGCAACCGCTCATTTAAAATTAAAATTGATGATACACTTTCAACTAGGCGTATTATTAAAGCTGGGGTCCCCCAAGGAAGTATCCTTGGACCCATTCTTTATCTATTTTTTACACAAGATTTTCCAATTAACAGAACCGATCACAACTGCCTCACTGCATTCTTTGCAGATGATACAGGAATTATTATTAAGTCAAAATCTGCAAATAATGCCTTATTAAAACTACAGGATAACATCAGCACACTTGAAACTTGGTGCTCAAATTGGAAAATTGATATTAACGCTCAAAAATCCAAAGTGCTTATTATTAAGAAGCCAAGAAGCCAAATTATTACAAATACTCTAACCTTTTATGAAAACCAAATTCCAATTGTTAACCAAGCTACATATTTAGGTCTCACAATTAATAATAAATTAAACTGGGACGATCATATTAATAATATTCTTGGTAAAGCCCATGGCATTAATAATAAACTGAAATGTATCCTTGGACCCTTTTCAAAAATGTCCCTTAAAAACAAAAAATTCATATACACAACATATATTCGACCGATCTTAACTTATGCATCCCCAGCCTGGTGCAACTTGAATAAAAAGCAAACAAAGAAATTAAATACTTTCCAAAATAAAATTCTAAGAAAAATGAGTGGAATGCCATACTTCATAAGAAATAGTGCCATCCATAGAGATTTCCACATTAAAACCTTAACTGAAACAATTGTTGATCTAAATTCCAAATTTTTTAAAAATGCGATGAAATGTAATGCAGCAAATTTTTATAAAATTTTTGAGGCAGATATGTTAATAGAGGACTCTAAAATCAGACCTATTGCATACTTTCTAACTAGTGATGCAATACTTTCGAAAAATTTTAATTAATTTTAAAAAATTTTAATATTAAAAAAGGCTTTTAAAAGGGCCAATTTAGTTGTAACATTTACCGCTAAACTTTATTGGCGCTGATTGCATTATCTCAATATTATTTACTTGATATTTCTCCGCTAGCCATAACTGGCGCTAATTTTCAACTTCAAATGTAGGCGTGGCTTTGGGCGCTGCAGTCGCGCACATCTAATATTAAACTAATATTACATTTGTTTCCTTCTTTTCTCTCTCTCTCCTTCTCTTTTAGCACAGATACAACCAAGTCAGATCTCACTAGTACCAGATGGAAGGGTAAAAGGCCCCTACGGGGCCTAAAGGCCCTGAGCAATCCCAAATGATGATGATGATGATGGCTGAAAGCAGTAGCAGTAGTAATCAGCAGTAAGCGGTTAACCAGAGCAGTATCTTGGGGATGCGGAGTTTGTCCGCTGAAGGAGTGGTTCGTGACAGTACCTCGGAGATGGTGGATCGTAATCTTAGGGAAAGCTAAACTGAAGTCTCTAGCGGGAAGGACTACCGGGATTAGCCAAAAGTCGATATCCTCGAGACGATGGGCCAAGTCCGAAGGAATCTATGCTGGACGTCCGGTGTTCCCCTTCTACCTGCCTAAGTCTCTTGAAATTAGAATAGCTGGAGAAATGGGCCTACAGTAAATTCTTTTGGGTACTTATAAAACGTTAAATTTTATTTCGTTAACATTTTAGAGGAATCATTTACCGTAAATTCTGAACTGTTATGTTGTGTTTTTTTGTGTAGGAGAACAATCAGTATTTAAGTGTGATTTATAGATATCATAAACCAAGTCTGTGTTTTTAGTAATGTTAAATGCAGTTCTTATTTTATAAATGTCTTTTTTGAACTGTAGAAATTGAAGGTTATGCTTGAGTGGTTTAAGGTTGCATTTTTGTTTTAATTAATGTATAAATGTTTATTCCCATGTTAGCATTTGGAAATGTGTGAAAATATGTTTTTTGAAGATTTAGAGGTGCAATAAAAATGAGTTTTAAATGTTAAAAGTTTTCTGGAATTCATTAGATATTTATCTACGAAATAACCTGGGTAACCGTTCTAAATTTAAATTTTGAGATCACAGCCAAAGGGGTAACGGTACATGAGTAAGTTTTAATATCAGAACTTGTTATCGGAGCTTAATGTCGAAACATATGAAAAACATCTGAATTCTTTCAGTTTGGGATCTTGTTGGGTAGAAGACGGAAAAGTGAATGGAAATCTTTTTTGTAAGAATACTTTCAGCAGATTTCAGATCCAATTTTATTTTAAATTTTAAAAGGTAACATGATTTATGCTTCATAATTCCTCGAATAATTGAACTCATATGTCTTTAATGCCCCTTTAAAATTAAAAGAAGATAGCACAATTGTTCCATCTTAAGAATTTCTTTCTCAAAAACAACACAGTTCTATCTGCCATAATTTTTCGATTTTGAAATTAGAGAACTGCTCTTTTTAAGGTAAAATGGTAGACTCAAGTGAGAAATTTCTTTTACTACTTTTCGTCATTGTTTTTTTTTATGTATTGCCCAGTTTGTGCGGCTATAACCACTATTAAGACACAATATCTTTTGCCGCCAACACATATGAATAATAACTAAGCCCGTCCTCTGTTATTAATGGCTATTAGCAACACTGGACTTTTCGAAGAACACTAAAATCAATTTACACAAAATCCAACGAATAGAAAGATTGAACGATTAAATGTAGGAATATTTATGTTTAAAAATAAAACTGAAACGGTTACATGTAATGTTTCTTCAATACTTGATAACTTCTGTTGTCTTGCATATTTGCTTCCAGATTGCTTTATTTTTACATTTAAACTATGAGTGTAGTGTGCTTTAAAAATATTTAAATTTTTGTTTGCTTCTTTAAAATATTTTTCAAAAATGCTGACTCCATGACCGGGCACTATTTTATTATAATAATGGGTTTCAGAAATGAAATTTATTGAACAATATTCCCGAACCGCATAATGCCGGAAAGGTGTAATTAATTACTCACAACCCTTTGATATTTTGCTAACAGCTAAATATATACAAGATCCCAATATATTCTAACTTTTCGAGTTTTTAACAAACATATGCATGCGTTTTTATATAGAGAGAGTGATAAAGGGAAATAAAAAACTCTTAAGCAATAGTTTTGATCCAAATAAAACTATTTCATTTTATTACTAATTTTAGAAATGATTAATAATTTATTTGAAGGAAAGCAATTCTCACTTAGAATTCCGAAAATGAATAATGTTTTGACTGATAAAATTGAAGTTCTTAGGTTCGATTACTTGTTTGAAGAGCTAAGAGGCAATTTAAGGAATATGGGCAAATTTAACGTCAAAACGCTGCTCTTATGAATATGAGAGAAAATCAAAATTAGCACTCACTTTATTTAGTGTACGCAAGCTTGCAACATGAATTCTTAAAGCTTATTTGAGTTGTTCGGGTTTTGCGTTCACAATGTGGATGTTTTATTATGTTACTAAAAGACAGGAGTTCGAAAACGGTCGTCGACGTTGGCCACATGAACTTTGATCTTTCTTCTACACGAGAACAAAAAAGATTGATTCTTAGTGTCTTCAGCTATTATGATCTTTGCGCATGGATAATTGAGTAAAATATAAACAATGTTGTAAATTTAATGATAAAACCTTATACGATTGTTTTGATAAAACAAAATTAGTCATTCGAAGAAATAACTTTTTTGGATCTACAGAAAGAATCTGGCAGTTCTCTAACTCGAAACTGGTGTGTGATTTTGCTTAAATATGAATTGAAAACATAAACCATACTGACTTTTCCTATTGTATGAGAAAACTTCATTTTTACCTGAGCATTTCATATTTATGATCCTAACGTCATCCACAGCTACAATAATTGCATCAATCGTACTATAAATCTGAAACTCTATCTGTAAAGAATGAATTTTATTAGTCTCTGAGTCTATAATTTAGTATGGTTGGTCTGTACACCTAGTATCGATTTTTAAAAAAAATTTAAATATAAGGGAGCAGTAAAATTATTATTTTATTCCTATCTTCTTAGATTACTCTTCTCGGTTGCGTTTGATTCTAAAACGGATTCCAGATATTTTCGATTGTATTCCAGATGTTGCTGATTTCCAGATATTGCTGATTTCAAATCTACAATTGGTTTTACTCTACAAGCTTCGATTTTTATGCATTTAAAAATATATTCCTGATCAGAAGTTTCTAAATCTCATTCAAGTGAATTCTAAGTGTTTCCACTTCTCTGTCACGTAAGGAGTGGTAGGAGAAAGGCAACAATACATTTCAGTATGTGATGCAATAGGTCAATGTGATATGTTTTACTGTCGTAAGTGTCATTTTTAAAAGAACAGATAAGTATACATGAACGTACATAAACTATACATTCTTTATAAACTTCTACATTCAGACAAAATATAAACCAAGTAAAAAAAATATTTAAAAAAAAAAATCTGTAACTTTCCTAAAATATCTTATTTTCGATTTGAAATTCCTACAACTGAGTTTGATAGAAATCACGAAGTGATTGTATAAATACAACAAAGCCATTGTTCAAAGGTGTCTTTAATCACAAAATTTGTCATTTACCATAGTTGCTGACGCATATTTTAACCCAGTAAGAGATGATGTTCTGATTTTAAGAGTATCTACATTTATACATTAAAGCAAATTTTTAATTTTCACTATTTTTCTTTTATGACCGAATGTTGGTATCTCTGTACAGGCTGACTACAGAAAAATAACTACCAAACATGTCAATGGAACGTTCTGCAATGGTTAATCACTTCAACTCCTTGAGTTCTTTTTTTAAACATGTCTTTTTTTTTAAAAGTTATGAACTTCTATATGATTTATTTTATTCCTAACATTAATTTTGGATAAGTCAAAACGCATCTACACTAATAATTCGTATCTACACTAAAATATGTACACTGCTAAAAATATTGCACGGGTTTTTAGGCATTAGGAAATAAAAATTTTACTAAAAGAACTTCGCAAACACTCTCATATTCCAAATGGTAGACTTCTGTTAGCGAGCACGGCATTCAATCTCGTTTTAATTTGCGTATTTTCTGAATTTTGAAGCAAGTACAACTGTCATCATTATCATAGTTAGCCAGACAGCCCTGTGTAGGGTAATGCCTTCCTTCGAAGATTACTCTATAGTGACTTCCGATTTATCTTTGTTCTCCAATTCATTTTATTAATTGCAAGAAAATTAGACTCCACCGAATCAGGTCATCTCAGCCGCGGCTTTCCCCTCTTTTTTGTTCCGGTGGGTCTAAAAAGCAGTATCTTTTTTTTTCTATTGTCATTCGAATCACGTGGTTCATCCGATTAATTTTATTTATTTTTATGTATTTAATAATATCTGGTTGTTTGTAAGTCTTGTACAGTTCAAAATTAAATCTCCTTCTCCAGTTATTATTTTCATTTAAATCTCCAAGTATACTCCGTAAAATCTTTCCATCAAGTGTTGTGACACAATCTTCCTCCAGTTTTGTCATTGTCCAAGCTTCAGAAGCGTATATTAAGACTGGTCTGATAAAAGTTTGTAGATGAAGAGCTTTGTTTGCATAGAAAGAAACCTAGATTTAATAAATCTTCTCACCCCATAGACAGCCTTATTTGTTAGATAGAGCCAATTTTTTATTTCAATAGTCAGTCTGTCAATACTAATAATTGATCCTAAGTAAGTAAGACTCACTACTGTTTCAAATCTATCAGAATCTATTTCAAGATAGGGGTCTGGGACTCTGTTTCTTGAGAATAACATAGATTTTGTTTTCGCTACATATATGACTAATCTCATTTGTCTTGCAGCCACCTCAAGGGCAAGAAGTACAACTATATTCTTGCCATTCGTTCGTTGTAGTTGAACTGGGCGTCTGAGGCCTTACGGCCCTTTTCTCATTCATCCTGAAATTAGACTAAGAAACATACACGACAAAAATAAAATTTGGGGAGCAAAATGGAGTTCTAGAGAGAGAAAAAATGTCACTCTGCAATTATTAGGTAATAACAAAATTGCAAGTAATAAAAAAGGTAAAACATGAAAAAAGGTAAAATTAAAGTACAATGGGAAAATAAACACTATTGAATATTTACAGTTTGGGAATACATACAATAGGGTGAGTTAAGGGAATGTGAGGATGTGTGTAGAAGTGTTAGTAAGTATGGCTCTGTTAAAGTAGGGACCTCGCCATCCCGGTAATTACCACTCGTGGTGGGTTGCTCTCTACCCCTAAGTTACAGGGATTGGCTTACCCCTGATCAGATCCCGAGGCGTATATATTCTTGTCATATTTTGAGTAAAGGAGTTATAATTGTTCTTATTGTTGTTATAATGGTAATAATTGCACCTATTTAGTATCAGAATTTAAAATTTTGACGCATTTCGTTCGGTAGGATATATTGTCTCAATCTTACTTACCATTGGGACAATATATCCTAATCGTACTTACTAGTGGGACAATATATCCCATTAGTGATAAAAACATCATAAGACAAAATTTTTGTTTTTGTTTTGATTATTTTAATCCGTCAACTTCTGGTTTCTATAACATCTGGTAAGAATAATGCGATTCCTTGCATTTTTGATATTTTCATTATTTATTCCCATGCTATATGTAGATATTTTAACAACATTCAAGATGACTGGGACGCATTGTTTCATGAGATTTCCAGAAAAGTAGAAAATTTTGAACTCATAGTATACTTATTTTAATATGTCAGCTTTAACTTATACTGATTTTCATACTTAAATTTTAATGCTTTAAAAGTGGGGTCGAAAGGGTAAAGGATGGGTTCTCGAACGATTGCGTCCTGCATAGAAAAAAGGCGACTCTCATCTTAAACACTATTCATGATGTTTTCTTTTCTCATTGTATATTTGACTAAATCTACACTACTTACTTCATGAGAATGAGTGTGATGGGTAAAACTACAACAACTGGCTAAAATTGTACAATTTAGTACATAAAAAAGAAAAAATTTTCATACTTCACCTACTTAAAATTTCTAATATTTGATACTTACATGAAAATCTTTATATTTCTCCATATCTTGTTTCACTTCTTGCCATCGGAAAGCTTCATTTATCGTTTTAGTATGGACATGCAAATAGAAGCTTCCAGAATCTGTAAAGATTTCAAGCATTCATGCAACTATTCGAAAGAAAATCGGTTTAAATGGTATTTTTAAAAAAAATGTAATTTCTACGTTAACCGATTCGTAAAGTTCTTTAAGCAAAATAACTTATTAAAAAAAGATCAATAACTTACTTTCAATTAATTATTTTCCCCTTCTTTCTGCTTTTGTTATAAAGAATTGAATAACTTAGATAGAAATTCAATCACAGTAATATTAATAGTATAGCTCAGCAGTAATTACGATATAAAGAAAAAAACAGTCGCCATCTTAAACTGTTTTTAGCCAAAGGAAGTGAAACCAGCTGTAAACAAACTCAAAAAAATTTGCCTTGGTAAAGATTCCCACCTCGCCGACTGGCCTGTGTAGGGGTCAGGGAACTGGCCTTGCATCAGAAAGGTTCTGGGTTCGAATCCCGGGCGAGGCATGGATGTTCTTTCATTCTCTGTTGTCCCTACTGTGGGAGCAACGTTGGCCCACCTAATATGGTGCCCCTGAAAAAGTGGTCAACGAAATATGCCCTTCAAATGCCTATATGACCTAGGTCATTCTCCAGGTGGGCATTGGAAAAAAAAAAGATTCTCACCTCTATACTCAGTTATTCATATTTTAGTTAATTGAAACACAATATAGGAAGAAAGCCTGGTATCAACTTCTACATGTCCAATCTATGTGATGTTGCCTCATCACACCTGCGTCAATATTCTACTCCTCAATTGTTTTTTTTTTTCAGTTTTCGTTCGCTTAACCACAATAGCCTTCTAATTTTAAAATTGATTAATTGATTTTTTTTAAATCGATTCTTAACTGTAACCAAGAAGAGCTTTGATCCTTTCCACGTGCCTTCTTGGTGTCAGTTGAAAAGACCACCGTGTGAGAGAACGACATTCCTCTCTTTTTGATTTTTTAGGCGCTTGCCTTCCTCTTTTTATATATTAATTTTCACCTCTCTTTTTTAATCAAAAAAGGGGACATTTTATAAAATTTACTCAAGGAGAATATGAATAAAATTTACTCAACGATCAGAATTTATATCTTATCTCTATTTTAAACTTCAAGTTGCTACATTGAAATGCGAAGTGAACACGTGTGCGCCATCGCCAATAGTTGGTACGTCTCCCGAATAATGAAAGAGTAAAAGTATAAGCATATGAAAATACTCCTAAGTCTTCAAGTGAGTCTAACTTTTTCTGGCTGGAAAGGGACAATTTAATCCTCCAAAACTATGATCCAGAGCCTTCTCATAGTGTAAAATGTAAACATACGATAAAAGGAGCCACCTGAATTCCATAAACCCATAGAATTGAAAAGTAAATAAAAGGTTTTTACGATCCTGAAAAGAATTCTCTTCAATTATTCCCTTTCTACACGCAGCATTTGACCAATTCCTGAACCTGGAGATCCTTCGGGAACGAAGGATCTATTAACCCATTTGAAATTTTTTTTTAAAATAATTTGTACAATCAATTTTATGTTTCGTTAACTTATATCATATGCTTCCATAGTTCCTTTCATGTAATGCTTCCTCCTATGATGTTTATTCACTCCTTTAATTAATATTTTAATAATTCATTTTTTCAATTCTAAATTACTTAAATTGTAACAATACAATAATTTATTTGCGTGTCATCTGCCATGTTAAATAGAATAACACTACTCAGCACAAATTATTGTATTATTCAAATTATTATGTAACTCTGAATAATTCTACTCCTGATATAAAAACTTATATCGGTGTGTTGATTATCTGGAGAATTACAATAATCTATACAATTTAAGTTACTTATATACCTTTAATTCATGCCAATTGATGTTAGAAATGTTATATCAAAAAACACACATCCTACTCTCTCGACTAGCTGTTACCATCCGTCATCAACAGGTTAGAAAACTTATCGCTCTTATAATGAGAATGCAGTTAATTGTGCATTTTTTTAAATATTGATTTTAGAATTTATGCCTTTGGGAATGATTTCTTTCAATGTACAGTGTAAAATAAAAAAAGACCACAATGAAAGGATAACTTTTGATGTTAAAATAGGATCTTCACGTTTTAGGGCTCAATCTTAAGGTTGTGACTTCAAACATGCTAATCAAATAGTGCCGAAAATATATTAAAATACGAAATCAGACACAAAAACGTACTTTTTCTGAATAATCCCCTGTCCTCGTTTTTCGCAAGATTCATATTTCTGACTTCCCCTAATATAAGGGATAGCCTCAATCTGGACAAAATGGTAGCAATAGTTTCTCCAGAGCGGTCTAAGGTTTGATCCCCTTGAAGATGATTTTACTTTTGCGTATGTCACTATAAATCGAAACATTTTTAACTGAACTGAAACTTTTTTGCACATAATTATAAAATTCGTTCAACATGAAGTATTTTTGAACAAAAAAACTTTAAATAAATATTTATGATTTGTAATTATTCTATTTAATAATAGCGTGAAATCACTTAAACTATAAAATAAATTATAAACATCCTATTGAACGATGCAATTCTACATGACAAAATCCCAAATTTTCACAAAATCATTTGAATAGTTCCTGAAAAGTTGAAATTTGAACGACTTTTTCAAAATTTGATTTCTCAGTAATTATTCAACCTATTTCGCTCAGATTTTGCAATTAAAATTGCAAGCTTTAAAATAATGTCAAAAATGCTTACCTTAAATTTAAAAAAAAAACATTTCTACTATTATTAAATTAAAAAATAATAATATTTGCTGAAAGTTATATTTTGCGTGAAATAATCTTTAGATAAACGAATTTTATAATTGTATACAAAAATTTTCAATTCGCTTAAAAATTTTTCGAGCTGCGTTGCATAAGCAAAAGAAATTTAACATTGAGAGGTCTAAAATTTAGACCGCTTTCCTTATCAAACTATGGGAGCCATGTTCCACAGATTGCTGCCAAGCCCTTATATTCTGGAGACGAATCCATCAAAAAAAGGGGGGCATATTGATTCAAGGGAAGTACGAATTTGTACCTAATTTTGGAACCTAAAATATCACCTGCACTAATTAATTAGCAAATTAGAAATCGAACTATTAAGATTGTATCCTAGAACGTGAAGTTCTAATCATTATAAAGTAAGGTAAAACAACGTTTAAGAGCAGAAAAAATATTTAAGAATGCAGACAGCTGTTTCGGATGCTCAAAGGGCAACCATTCTCAAATATTTTTTGTGCTCTTAAACGTTGTTTTACCTTACTTTGTATTCCAGCACAAATGTCGCCCTTTTGTGTATTTATTTCTAATCATTACATCAAAAGTAATTTAGGGTGGTCCGTTTATTTTCTTTGCGCACTGTATATCCATCAGTATGTTTTGAGAAAAAGAAGTTCAAAATGTTGCTATAGCAATTACCTGGTGGAAATATTAACGAAATAGACGTCCTGTGTTTTACGTTTTCGTAACGTCCATGTAAGTACACATAGAAATGTAAGCATAGTGATGACAGTGTGTTTGGTAGAGAATAATTCGGAGTAACAAGTCTGGAACTCCAAGAAAATATTCTGTTCATGGAGACATACCAAAAGCCACCTGAAAGAAAATTTTATAACTTGCACTTTCACGCATTTCTAAATTAATTATTACTAAATCAAAATATTATTAAATATTACCAATATCATTAAATCAAAACATTCTTTTGGTTTATGTTGGTTGCAATGCGATTTATGATGATCCAACATCACTTGATGGTCACCATCATTGAAAATTTCCCAATACTTTTTCATGGTTTTTGATATGCCAACAAACTTCCATCATTCCATGATGGAAAACACAACTTTAATACTATGATGATTAACCATCAATCAAGAAAAGTTTGATTCTCATGGAACAACAATCTATGATGGTTCCAACCAAACATGTCTGTGATAGTTTAATTGAAAATCTTGTTGGCTTTCAGGAATATTCCATCAAACTGATTTTTTTTTTGCCTACCAAGAATGAGTCCAAATTCTTTCATTGGGGTGGTGGTGGTTCATAATCATTTCAAAATTTAACTTCTAATATACTATGATGGAAATTCATGATGGTTCACCACTAACAAAAAATCAAAGCAAGTTGTTATTCTTATATTGGATCAACATAAATCAGTCTAAATTCTTACATTGCGGTGATGGTTACTTATGTTAATTACCATCAAAATATAAAATGCTTCACGATGGGATTATTGATGGTAACCATTAAGATTATGTTGGTCCTTCAAAGGAAAACCATCAAATACTTTGACTTGTATTTAATGTACAAATTATCGAGTAATGATACACAAATTTAGTTTGCAACACTTTTTTTAAATGCATTGACTCCGCGATGGCATTCGCATTTCAATGAAGTGAACCGGGTTTGAATCCCGTAGATGGCTGGTCGATATGAATCCACTTGCACCGACCACAGTGCTGACGAGAAATATCCTCGGTGGTAGACGGACTAGACTCCCTCTGCCTCGGTAGGAGGCTGTCGTAGTCATCCACTCCATGCAACGCAAATGCGTGCTAGTTTCATCAAAAAGACATCCATGAAGGCAATTCTCTCCCAATCCAGGAGTTCCCTTGTCTTATGGATTTGGTTCAAAATTACAAGGCTACGGAGTTGAACATAAAAAAAAATTGGGTCAACTGCTCAACGACGGTTATAGAAATATAAATAACAAACAATAATTAAAATTTTATTGTTCTCTTATCATGATTTAAAAGCTGGCGTGAAAGCTTGAAGGAAGAATTTATTGTTTCATTGAATGATTAGATGAAAACGCGTTATATTTCTGTGCTTCACACTATCTGTGTAACGTCCGATTGTTAAGATAATAATAATGAATTTAAAACTCTGTTTTTACCAGAAAGGAGGAAAGAGACACTGAAAATAAATCCTCTAATTTCCAAATAATTTCAAAGAGGAATAAAATATTTGTATCTACTTAGAGTATAGACAAAAATATTTTAATAGGAAATATCGGGAAAAAGTAGATCTGGTAATCTTTATTCTGGCAAAAATTACGCAAATCGTATATTTCACTAAGCATTTTAATTATTCTAATGGGTTTTTTTGTTGTTTCGATAAATAAAATTTCGGGAATTCATAGATGTAATTTTTTAGAAAGATGCAACAGGAAAAAAATTACATGATAAATTCATTGATCCAGTAAAACATTCAGACATCTAAACAATTTCCCCCAATTGCTTTAGAAATAGCTTATCATAAATAGTTGCAACCCGAAAAATAAATCATAGCTAATACTTATGTTATCAAAAAATAAATTTATGTTATAAAAGAATATATTTATGTAGTAACATGTAATTTTCTAATCAGTTCCAAATCTTTTATTTTGCATTTTAGTTTTATAATATTTAAAAAGTGTTTTTGTCATATTTTTGTTCTCTGTTGCTTAGTTCAATTTCTCATATAATAAATTCTACTATAAATTGAGAAAATATTAGAATATCTACATTGATAACTGGTTTATAAATTTATTATTTAGTATAAAAGGGAAAATTGTAAATGTCATTTATATAAATAATAATTTTTTTTAACATTGAAATAAATTTTTGAACAAAAGAAATTTTGTTAAATAAAATGCTTAAAATAAGTTGTAATTAACTTTGAAAAATGTATTTTTATCTAACTTAAAAAACGACAACCTTTACGAATTAACAACGAAATTATTTACAGAGCTATAATAAAACAACTGACATAACGATTATAAAGATTATAAACTCAATTGAATATGATAAACGAAAAAGGTAAGTTCATCAAATCGTATAGACGTTCCCATAAAAAAAACAATATCACCCAGCATGGCGATCAAACGATATCACAATTTGACGAAAATCAAGGGCCACCCACAAATATAGTTTAGCCTGTGTATTAATTGAAATAAAATAGGCTATCTGCAAAATGCCAGACTCATGAAGGAAAGATTAATGGGAAATTCGTTCAAGCAAACCGTACAAAATTGCCCTCCACAGATGACGCTTCACTAATATGTATCACAGACGGTAATATGTACTACACTGGTATTATGGTATTGGCGAATTGGTTTTGATAAGAATTCTACAACGGGTTTTCCGTAGTTTCAGAAAAAAAAAATTTCTAGTGGTGTTCTAAGATAGTGTATAAATATTTTAATGAATTAAAAAAACTTTTTTCCTCCATTATTTATAATTATTTTAACAGTAAATTAAAGGTCAGACAGAGAAATGGCCATGCTTCAAAATCTTTATGAAGTTCTGATAATTTTTTTTTAAATTGGTATTTAGTTTGCTGCCATTCACATATGCGTAAATTGAAATGTTGAAAAGTTATGTAATAAGCACCAAATATACTATAGGAATAAAATATTATATTGAAATATTTGGTGATTATTAAAACTACACCAATGCTATTCAGTTTTTATACCGATACTTTTGAATTAAGCGTTTTACTGTCCCTCGTAAGGAATATGAACCTGAGAAAATCAGTTAATAGTGGTAAATACGCAAGTGGGCGATCTTTGTGCTGACGGCACAACCTTCGGCAACCTTCATCAGTGCATCAGTGCAGCTGTTGCACTGATGAAGGTTGCCTTTTGAGCATCCGAAACAGCTGTCTTAATTTTATAAATATTTTTGCGCTCTTTAACGTTGTTTGCCTTAATTTGTAATAGTGGTAAATATTAACTATTATGAATTGGTAGCGAGCAATAGCATCATGCCAAGTGATGCTAAATACATTTTATCGATATTCCAATTTTATAATTTACAATCAACGAGCTTTGCTTAAATTCAATCACGTAGAGCCACCGAAGATTACAACACATAATAGTAAATTAAAAAATGAAATTATATTAGCTATATTAATTGAGAAACATAGTGGAAGAACCTGGTCGGAGACATTTTTCGAACTACAAGAAATCACATGTATTCGAATTATTTTAACACCAATTTATTAGAGGGCTGGACTATTATTTCGTTGATTTACTTAATTTACCACTGTCTAATTTGAAATAAAAATCATGCTAGCATACTGAAAACTAATATGGATTAGTTATGTTAAGATAAAAGTGAAATCAAAAACAGTTAGGTTACATTAAACATACCCCAATCGACGCAACCACTTTATATTATTTTCTATAATTCATTAAATCTTCTGACACTGTCATTCACCTGGTTCTTCCATCAAGCTCTTTAATCGTGTCGGTATATGCGTTTCTGATTTGAGTATGACTGCATTGTGTTTCTCAGCACTGATTTATTGATTATTTTCTCTTTTAAATTAACCCCGTGCGAGAAACGAGTATTCAGCTAGTTTTTTATAAACAACTACTGTATAGATGTCGGGAATTTTAAATTTTCTATTACCATTTATCGATACATCAATAGTAACAATAGCTTCATTTGGAATCATGAACTATTCCGCTTATAAGTCAGATATTTATGTACACTACTCAACACTTAACCCACGTAGTTCTATTCCAGAAGCATTCGTATTAGTACGACTTTACATTCACTTTAAATGCTCTAATATGAGCTTTTTAAAGAGTAATAAACAATCAGTAACGCACTCATTGATCATAAATTTATGATATTGAAGTACAGCATTGTTATCTTTATTAGTGCTTGTCACAATATCTAGTGTTTCCACTTTTCATATGAATAACCTTTATACTCACCCTCAGTCGTGTTCAGTGTATGATCTCGTATCTCCTTTACGCCTGAATCAGCGTCATCAATAGCATGCGCTTTCCATTTCCATATCGTATTATAGAATTGTATAGATGAGTATCCGCAATCATGTTGATCAAAAGTACACAATTCAGGTGCGTTATCTAAAACTATATACAGAAAAAGATATCCGTCAAAATTCCTTAAAAATAAATAAAAATTTGTAATTCCTTAAAGAATATTAATAGAAAATAGTAAATCATGCAAAATTCCTTAATTTTCTGAAAAAATATGAACTGTCAATATAAGAAGAGTAGAGGGCTGCACCCCCTGCTCGCTGAAGCTCGTCAACTCCTGAAAATTGCTGCGCAATCTTACATGGTTTGCTTCGCAAACCAAGTTCGATTCGCTCGTTACTAACTTAGGTACATTGCAAATGCACAAAATTCTAAAAATTCAAACCAATCATTCAAATCCATATAACAATTTCTTTTTTAAAAAAAATTACATCTTTTTAGTAAATACTAAGTCATTAAAATAAATTTGAATTCAAATAAATGACATGTAATTAGTTAAACCTATTCGAAATATGTGCTATAGTATAAAATAAGATAAAATTTCTAAAACTGATATTTCTTTGAAAATGTTTAAATTTTGGCTATAATTAAGACCATTAAAAATTGAAATAAGTGAATTGCAATGGAAAAACCTGCATAAACAAATAAATTCTAGTAAAACAAACAAATTCGTGATATAAATCAAAGATCATCAAATAAATTCGTAATATTCGTGAAACAAAGCGCTTTCGACAAAATACTAAAATAGAGATCTATCGACAAAGACTATTCACTTATGCCTAGCTTATGCTCTCTCTGGTAATTTCAGTTTCCGTTTTTAAAAGCGCTATATGTTGAGCTACCTCAACTAGATTTGGCATATGACTTTTTAGCGGCAATCATTTTTCGATTTTCTAGCGTTGCCATTCGGGGGGTAGTAAGGAGGCATTTTTTGTCACCGTGTAAGGTATATATATATATATATATATGTATATATATAGATAGATAGATAGATTATTATTTAGTTCAGAAATTTTCGTAATATAACTGCTTAGAAAAATACGTGGAAAGTATATCAGATTTAATTAGGTATTAAATTAAGATAAAGCACACACGTGCCATTCTAAATTGTTTATTAATCAATAAATAGCTGCTTTAATCCGATTAAAAGCCCTTATTATTCACACTCTTAAATAACCGAGTTATTTCAAAATAGTACGGATTGCAATTAATTAATATTCTGAGAAAAGTCGGTCATAGAAAAAGTTATCAGTATTTCTTTGTTTTATAGATTAGCTTTTTTATTTTGGATATAGCTAGGAAGACACGTTTAAGAAAATGAACGTTAGCTCAAAGTGTTTTTTTTTTAATGAAAATTTATTTATAGCTAAAAATGCTTAATTAGAATTATAGAAGCAGCTCAAAATGCATACTTTAAATTATTGACGTAGCTCAAAATGCGTATCCAAGGAAATGGACACAACCGAAAATCCACTCCATTCAATTTAAAATTCAAGTTTTTTAGCAACCACTTAGTCAGGTATTTCGCTTTCTTTCTTAAACTGCAAACATAATCATTTCGTAGCAATGTCTCAGACTTCAGTGTGGTTGTGCATATTAATTTAACTATTCAGATTATTCCATTAAATTAAAAAAAGGGGTGAATTGATGTAGGTTCTTCATTTTTCCATTTATCTGTTGGTGCACTACGTCCACACCAACCATCTCCTTTTTCCTTTATTTCGAAAAATTAAATCGCAATTAGAAATAACATATTAATAATACCTTAAGCTTTTCGTAATAACTTTTTTTATGAGATGAAATTTAAGAATGTATTTAGCTTTTTAGATTCTAAAAATTTTATAAAGAAAAGAAGAGGAAAAAGGGAATTTTAAAAAGTAAGATTAAGAAAAAAAGAGACACTTACTTTCAAATTTCAATTGGTTATTGATTCTGTCGTTACTACGTGGATCAATAGCTGCATCTTTTCTAACTTCGAGAGCACTACCATGTTCATGAAATGTTTTAATTTTCAGCGATTCCGTATTTCGAACCAAAATGATGAAGCACAAAATAGTGCTGAATTCTATACCTTGCTTATTCATATTCACTTTTTTCTTATTCTTTACTTGCAGTTTTCATTAAGCTAGAGAGTTGCAAATATGTTTTTACCTCACAAACATATTCCAACGATGCAAAGTTTCCGTATCATCGATCGTTAATTTCTTATCTCGTTTGAAACGGCTTTTCAAAAAATGATAATTAAACGTCAAATAACTAATCAAAAGATTTTAATGCATGTTCATATTATAGAATTTAATAAAGTATTAAATTCTTTTTTTCTATTTTTTATAATTCTTTATTGGCGAATTACTTTATAGTTTTAACGCATTTTATTTGCTTTTTTAACACATATCTTAAATTTTGCTTACGTAAACTCCTGTTATTGTTTCGTTTAAATAGTCTTTTTTGAATTTCTATCTTTTATAGTCAACAATTTATGCTCCTTTTACAGTAGGAATTTTAATTTTTAGCCGTCAGTCTGTGCAAAATCATCAAAGAAAAAAGCATGTTTTGTAAAGTGAGTCTCAAGAAAAATCTTTTAAAATATTTTATTTCTATAATTTACATTATGGTTCATCGAAAATCAACATTCGTAAACTAAGTTGACATTCGTGGTGTTAGGAATGAAGATCAACCTGTAATTATTATATTAAACTATTGAACAGGTCGTTTGAAATCGAGTTTTATAACTAAGACTTTTTTAAGATTTGATTTCTCAGGGACTGTTCAACTAATTTCGCTAAATTGTGCATTTTACCGTATAAAATTAAATACTTTAGATTTGATGTAAAAATTATATACCTTACAACTCAAACTTTTTTCGACTTTTTTTTAATAAAATTATAAAAAATAACAAATAATTTAAAAAAAAATTTGTGCATGAAATCATCTTTGGAGGAAAGTATTTTATAATTGTGTTCAAAAGTTCAGTTACACAAAAAGCAAAATCAGCATTGAAGGATCAAAACTTTGGACCGTCCTCCTGACCAAAGTATTTGGATAATATTTCGCAGATTGTGGCTACCCCTAAATTTTAGGGACAAAATCTGAATTCGTTGAAAAAAAGATATGTTTATTAAGAGAAAGTACATTTTTATGTCTGATTTCGTAACATAAGATATCGTCTGGCTTAAATAATTAGTATATTTGAAGTTACCCCCTCAAACCATAAAGATTGAGAGCTAGAACGTGACGATCCAAACATAAGATCAAAAGTTATTCAGAGTGGTCCATTTTTTATTTTGCGCACAGTATAAAAGAAATTACATTTGCAGAAAATTAAATCAAACTTCAACATACTTACTTTAGTGAAATAAAAAAAACGCTAGTCTTGGAGAAGGCAAGAGATAGTCGTTCCCATCACAGAAATAAAATCGAACAATATTGTGATGATGCTACCACAATAACCTCAGTTTTCAACCTTTTGGCATTCGCCTACATTTATAATATCACTTTTGGGACAGTGCCTTGCACCTAGTTTTTTAACTGTAGCCGTGGGCCTTCCTAAGCTAGTTGCTCGGATGGACCCACACATTTGATTTGTGTTGCTGTAGGAGTAGGTGGTCTTTTTCTTCAAGATCTCAGTTCCTTCTCTGCATACTCAGGAGATAAAGTTTATTATCTGACTTTTTATTATTTATGAGTTACTAAATCTTTCATTTATGCAGATTTAGTCATTTGAATATATTAACCGTTTTTTCACACATTATTTTTGAGATAACATCAGAGCATGCAGAAAATGAGACACGTGTTCCTTTCGAAGCTTCAGATTTGATTTACAGTTCCAGTGCCTCTTCATGAATTCTGCAAACTGTATTCACAACCCATTTACCATTTCCAACGCTTTATGTGAGAGATGTGTTTCAGGCAACCCTTATACTCTCTCACTGCACCTTTTTGAAACATCTGGTTTATCTTACTTATTATAATAAAATTACAGCACTGCTTTTGATTTCTCTTTGAAAATAAATAATAAAAAACTATAAAATATATCTTCTGATTGAAGTGAATAAGTTTAAGTAGGATACATTAATGGTGAATAATCCTGCCAATATCTAAAGGTTAATATCGGTATATATATATTTTTTCGAAATAGGTAGGTACGTTATTTGTGTCTAGAGCTGCACAATGGGCTGTTGGCAACGGTATGAAAAAATTCCTGAGGATGAACCGGAGGCATGGCATCCCAATTTTGATCCTCTGGAAAAGTGATTCTTTAATTAATTTTGATTGATTTAATTAAAAATTTTAACCTCTATAAATAATGCATTTTTTTTTTACTAAAACTATGTATATAATGTTCATAAACCTTAAAAGTAGAAAACCTAATATAATATTTAAAACTATATTTATACAACTACTTTACTTTTACTAGCTATTTTCCTACCATAATCCTTTTTTTTTAAATTTGCTACCTAAGACTCTAACATTTGACTAATTATTACATTTAAAAGTATATCAAAGTTTTGCCATTCTGCCAGAATAATCAGTGAATTTTTGAATGATAAGTAACAGGAATATTCCATTTGTCGACAGAAGTTTTTCACTTCCATACCAGTCCCTATTTCCCTTTTTTCAATTATTTTGGAATTAAATCATAATTGAAAATAACATGTTTTACCTTAAATTTTTCACAATTTATTTTCTTTTACAGTATAAAATTCAAACCTAAGAATGCATTTAATTTTTCACTCTGAAGAATTTATTAAACAAAAAGAAGAAGAAAAAACGGATTTTAAAAAAAAAAGTAAGATTAGAACGGAATTAGTAAAGAAGAGTCGTTTAACTTCTAAATTTAATTGGTTATTGTTTCGATCAGTACTAAGTGGATCAATGGCTGCATCTTTTCTAACTTCAAGTTTCCTATCATCTTCTTGAAATGATTTAATTTCCACCGATTCTATGTTTCGAACCAACACGAAAAACACAAAACGGTACTGAACACTAAACTTTACTTATTCATGTTAACTTTCTCCCAATTATTCACGGTTTGAATCTGGCGGGAAAGTAGCAAGTATAATTTTACTTCAGTTTACGTTTTCACGGTGCTTAAATATAAAGTCTGCTTATTCCATAACAATTTTCTCATTATTCTTCTTAAGGATATTCTCAAATCGGAAAAAATGATAAAAATGCCAATTTCTCTTCAAATTTATATTCCAACGGCGCAATCTTCAATATCGTTGATCGTTAATTTCTTATCTCGTTGGAAACGATTCTACAAACAATGATAATTAAGCATTAATCAGTTATTCAAAGAATTTTGAAACGTACTATAATCTGACAATTTTTAAGCTATTTTTTTTTATAGTTCTAACGCATTTTGTTTCCTCCTTTTCACAACTATTGAGTTTTTCTTTCGTGAACTCTCGTTATTTTTATTTTGGATGAGGTTTTTTAATCAATCTTTGATTGCTCTTGTACGCAATTTTATTTTTTAATGTTGAGCTTGTTCAGAAATTTTTAAAGGAAAAAAAAGTGTATTTTAGAAATAAAATCTCATAAAATATTTTTAAATATTTTGCTTTTATAATTTAAATTAGTTTTCATCTAAAATCAACATTAGGGAATTATGTTGATTTTTGTGGAGTTTGGAATGAAGTTTAACACATTCCGTTGTAATGAAAATATATTTAGGAAATACATAAGATTTTTTTAAACAAACTGTGCTTACGTAATAATTTCTTTTTAGGGTGTACATAGCTGCCAAACCGCAAGTACTAGCTTCCCTTCATATTCAAGGCTATAACCAAACAACAATTGAAGGAAAATATAATTTGTTTAATTTTGCCCGCATTTACACACTGCATTTCACAATTAATAAAACTTATGCAAATCATTCAAGTTGTTTGTATGTAGTGGTGGACTAAATCATTTTAAATTAAATTCATTAAATAAACAGTAAAATGTATAAACAAGAAATTTACTACCACTTTAAATATTATGATCCCGTAGATAGGACCAATGAGTTGTATTTATTTATCAAACTAAGACAAGTTCGCTTCTAGCTCAGTATATTATAATAATTAATCACCTTTATATTCATCTACAACTGTAAAACTAAAACTACATTAAAAATAATACAAAGAAAAAATATTTTAAAGAGAAGAAGGAAAATTATTAATCAATAAAATGTTTTTAAAAGTATAAGAAACACCTAAAAAAACGGAATAACTACGGAAAAGATCGAATCTCGTCTTTAGCTTACACGATTATATCCGCAAAGAGAGTACTATCTAATAATGTATAAATATAGCGAAAGAGAACTATTAATCAATAGCATACTATTGATAAAAAAAAAAGATAATTACAATCGAATGATCACTACAATAGTATACTATTTCGTAGATATGTTGAGTTTAGTCTGTATTAATACAATTTAGAAGGCACTTTTTATTGCCGGTATAATTGCGTGAGCTGATGACGAAATTATATATTTCCCTTATTTTGTTTTCCAACATTTTAGTTTTTTTTTTAAATTTTAAGAGTATTTTATTGATTAATAATGATTCTTCTTTTAATGTTGTTTTTGTGTTTTTACTTATTTTATTTACTTATTAGTTTCAATATAGATATAAACATATATGGGCAATTCCATGAAATTGTCAACTTCTAAGTGAAAATTTTTTTTAATGAATTGCATACTTTAATTTTAAAAATATGTTCAAAAAAAGCCAAAGTCTACATATTACTGTTTAATTTTTGATAATTTTAAGTTTTTTGAATCTGCCAGCATTCTAAAGTAATCACATGGCTGACAAGTGAATTCTTCACATTTGTGCTCAAATTGTTTTCTTGAAAAATACTTATAAAATAAGAGAAATGTATCTTTCTTTTGCAATATTTTGATAAAAATATGCATATAGTACAAAATTTAAACATTTAAAACATAGCCTTTAAGTCATTTTAAGTTTAATATATTAAATAAAAGTAACTTTTTTTTGTGTCATTCCGTCACATGTTTTAGTATATTTTTTTAAATAGCAACTGCGTTTTTGAATGAAAATTTGTATATTTTGGAATATAAAGCAGATGTGACATAAGAATCAATGAGAAATTGTAAAATTCTATGCATTTGATTATTAACTTCCAATAATTAGCGTGACGGAATGACACATTTTCGGCGATGGAATGACAAAACGAGTCCTTGAGAAGCTTAGTCAAAAACTAGGGAATTATTTTTTTTTCAATTAACCTAATGGCTAAAACAGCAGTTGAAAAACAGATAAAATGTTGAAAAAGACCAAGATCCCCATGATATGATGAAGAAAAAAAACAGAAAAAGAAAGGCAGAGAAGAAAGCTTCCGCTACAAAAGTTGGACTTAAAAAACTCAGAAGTGCAAACGCTGTTGTGCAGAGATTGTGTAAACAAAGAAAAAATCAAATTCTACCAATCTCTCTACATACAAATAATTTAAATTCCCTATACAAATTCCTGCAGAGTCTTGGTAGAGCCATAAAAAAAATTGTACACTCACCATAAAAAAAATTGTACACTCACTTCCAAAATCACCAATAGAGATAAAAAAATTAATTCAGTCTTTATGTGAGAAGTATTTAACATCGAACTCAAAGGAAACTAAGTGAAAAAAGTAATGTTGATGAGCTGTTTAATTTGGTTAAAAAATTTTACTGTCAAGATGATGTTAGTTACAAGCCCCCAAGTATGAAGGATTCAGTCATAATACAAACTCTGACAGAGTAACGAAGAGTGCAGATGCAATATATACTTATGGCCTTAAAAGAGGCTTTTCATAAAGAAGCATATTGATGTAAAGTGTGTCTTATCTCATTTTTGTTCTTATTCTTATTTTTGTTAAGTGTATTTCATTAATACCTCACAGCACATGCACCTATAAATACCATGTAATTTTGATGTTGTTCTAAAAGGCCAAACAAGATGTTGGCTGCTGTAAAACGGCACATAATATGTAAAAGAATTTTATGATTTCATAAAGTCGAAGCAACAAATCGTTGAAGTTTTGTTTTTGTCCAGCTATTCTATTTAAGAGAGGGCAAAAGAGAATGACTTCAGCTAGACACTTGCTACATTATCATTGCCAGGAACAAGAGACCTGCACTAGATGCTCATGTAGTTGAGAAGCGAATCATCAAAATTGGAATGCTTTCTAATTTTAACCAAAACCAAGTGTATGATTTGAAAAGCCACTGTTTTGAAGAGGAAATGGAAAATATGATTGAGGAGTATGCGGTCGGCTCTTTAATCATTGTCCCATTCTGCGAAAAAAAAGAAGGCACATTTATATGCAGCGCAAATTACTTTGATAAATTACTTTGATTTGGTGACTGATGCACGTTAAATCTGTCGAGTCTCAAAGTCCTCCATGTTCCCATAACAAATAAATACCTCTGGGGGTACCGATCCAGAAGTTTCCTTGTCTTCTGGATTGGTTCAAAATTACAAGGCTACGGCGTTGAACATTTGTAGTCGTAAACCCAAAATTTGGGTCGACTGTTCAACGGCGGTCATAAAATAAAATAAAATAGTGTATTTCATTAATACCTCACAGCACATGCACATATAAATACCATGTAATTTTGATGTTGTTCTAAAAGGCCAAACAAGATGTTGGTTGCTGTAAAACGGCACATAATATGTAAAAGAATTTTATGATTTCATAAAGTCGAAGCAACAAATCGTTGAAGTTTTGTTTTTGTCCAGCTATTCTATTTAAGAGAGGGCAAAAGAGAATGACTTCAGCTAGACACTTGCTACATTATCATTGCCAGGAACAAGAGACCTGCACTAGATGCTCATGTAGTTGAGAAGCGAATCATCAAAATTGGAATGCTTTCTAATTTTAACCAAAACCAAGTGTATGATTTGAAAAGCCACTGTTTTGAAGAGGAAATGGAAAATATGATTGAGGAGTATGCGGTCGGCTCTTTAATCATTGTCCCATTCTGCGAAAAAAAAGAAGGCACATTTATATGCAGCGCAAATTACTTTGATAAATTACTTTGATTTGGTGACTGATGCACGTTAAATCTGTCGAGTCTCAAAGTCCTCCATGTTCCCATAACAAATCAATACCTCTGGGGGTACAGATCCAGAAGTTTCCTTGTCTTCTGGATTGGTTCAAAATTACAAGGCTACGGCGTTGAACATTTGTAGTCGTAAACCCAAAAATTGGGTCGACTGTTCAACGGCGGTCATAAAATAAAATAAAAAAGTGTATTTCATTAATACCTCACAGCACATGCACATATAAATACCATGTAATTTTGATGTTGTTCTGAAAGGCCAAACAAGATGTTGGTTGCTGTAAAACGGCACATAATATGTAAAAGAATTTTATGATTTCATAAAGTCGAAGCAACAAATCGTTGAAGTTTTGTTTTTGTCCAGCTATTCTATTTAAGAGAGGGCAAAAGAGAATGACTTCAGCTAGACACTTGCTACATTATCATTGCCAGGAACAAGAGACCTGCACTAGATGCTCATGTAGTTGAGAAGCGAATCATCAAAATTGGAATGCTTTCTAATTTTTACCAAAACCAAGTGTATGATTTGAAAAGCCACTGTTTTGAAGAGGAAATGGAAAATATGATTGAGGAGTATGCGGTCGGCTCTTTAATCATTGTCCCATTCTGCGAAAAAAAAGAAGGCACATTTATATGCAGCGCAAATTACTTTGATAAATTACTTTGACTTGGTGACTGATGCACGTTAAATCTGTCGAGTCTCAAAGTCCTCCATGTTCCCATAACAAATCAATACCTCTGGGGGTACCGATCCAGAAGTTTCCTTGTCTTCTGGATTGGTTCAAAATTACAAGGCTACGGCGTTGAACATTTGTAGTCGTAAACCCAAAAATTGGGTCGACTGTTCAACGGCGGTCATAAAATAAAATAAAAAAGTGTATTTCATTAATACCTCACAGCACATGCACATATAAATACCATGTAATTTTGATGTTGTTCTAAAAGGCCAAACAAGATGTTGGTTGCTGTAAAACGGCACATAATATGTAAAAGAATTTTATGATTTCATAAAGTCGAAGCAACAAATCGTTGAAGTTTTGTTTTTGTCCAGCTATTCTATTTAAGAGAGGGCAAAAGAGAATGACTTCAGCTAGACACTTGCTACATTATCATTGCCAGGAACAAGAGACCTGCACTAGATGCTCATGTAGTTGAGAAGCGAATCATCAAAATTGGAATGCTTTCTAATTTTTACCAAAACCAAGTGTATGATTTGAAAAGCCACTGTTTTGAAGAGGAAATGGAAAATATGATTGAGGAGTATGCGGTCGGCTCTTTAATCATTGTCCCATTCTGCGAAAAAAAAGAAGGCACATTTATATGCAGCGTAAATTACTTTGATAAATTACTTTGACTTGGTGACTGATGCACGTTAAATCTGTCGAGTCTCAAAGTCCTCCATGTTCCCATAACAAATCAATACCTCTGGGGGTACCGATCCAGAAGTTTCCTTGTCTTCTGGATTGGTTCAAAATTACAAGGCTACGGCGTTGAACATTTGTAGTCGTAAACCCAAAAATTGGGTCGACTGTTCAACGGCGGTCATAAAATAAAATAAAAAAGTGTATTTCATTAATACCTCACAGCACAGGCACATATAAATACCATGTAATTTTGATGTTGTTCTAAAAGGCCAAACAAGATGTTGGTTGCTGGAAAACGGGACATAATATGTAAAAGAATTTTATGATTTCATAAAGTCGAAGCAACAAATCGTTGAAGTTTTGTTTTTGTCCAGCTATTCTATTTAAGAGAGGGCAAAAGAGAATGACTTCAGCTAGACACTTGCTACATTATCATTGCCAGGAACAAGAGACCTGCACTAGATGCTCATGTAGTTGAGAAGCGAATCATCAAAATTGGAATGCTTTCTAATTTTTACCAAAACCAAGTGTATGATTTGAAAAGCCACTGTTTTGAAGAGGAAATGGAAAATATGATTGAAGAGTATGCAGTCGGCTCTTTAATCATTGTCCCATTCTGCGAAAAAAAAGAAGGCACATTTATATGCAGCGCAAATTACTTTGATAAACAAAAACGATTTAGATGTTAAAGTATTTAAAGAACATGGGACAAAAATTGATTTATGCATAAATTTCCTGAGAACGAAGATAAGATGTGACATTGGCAAGTTAGATATAAAACCTCTTCTAAAACAACCTAATTTTCAAATTGTTGAAATTTTAACTGATTCTTACGTAAATATTAATTCTGTTTATCTGTTACATTCTGTTTATCATTTACATATTAATAAAACATGTTTTAAATGAAGACTTTCTTCCACAAAACTTTTTGTCATTCCGTCACGGTCATTCCGTCACAGCAAATAGATGTTAATAACTGCTAGCCAACCTGAGGTTAATTTTCCAAATTCACAATTTACATTGCTTACACATTATACTAAAAGTAAAAAATAGTTCAGGAAAATAATAGTTGCAAAATTCACAGAAACTACCTGTTCTAAGCGGCATGCCGAAAGCTTGGTTGCCAAAATGTCATTCCGTCACACAAGTAAAAAGTTCATAAAATTAAAAATAAAAAAAATACAAAATTCTTTTTTTTTAGTTTATGAATCACATTATACCAATAATAATGATATGCATGAGAAAAAATCATGTTTATTTGAAATTAGATGCATAGAAACTTCAATTAATTGTCATCATGCAAGTCAAAATGTCATTCCGTCACATATGGAATTGCCCATATATATATATATATATATATATATATATATATATATATATATATATATATATATATATATATATTATATATATATATATATATATATATATATATATATATATATATATATATATATATATATATATATATATATATATATATATATATATATATTGAAACTAATAAAAAAATAGCTAATGAAAGAAAATACCGATATTAAATTTAAGAGCAAATGTTTTACCATCGAAGCCATTTTCTTGTCATTATATTTTGTTGCATTCGCGCTCCTTGGATATCATTTTAATGGTAATGTATAAACATATAAATATGTATATTAAAAATTAATTTGTCAAAAATAAATTGTTAAAAAGGGAAAAAAATATACTTTTTGCCATGTTTTATTTTATATGAACTAAAAAAATATTTTAGTATTGCATTAAATTCTTTATTATCTTTCATAGTTGTTATCATCAAAATTTATTAATCTACACAGACTGTTATATTTAAAACAACATAAAGTTTTCATACAGTATAAGGATGTTTATTAATTCTACGTGATGTTCAGATGCATTAAATGAAGATGCTCTCACTTCATTGCAATCAGGACACTCTTCCTCAAACTGAAAAACCGAAAAGTGCAAATTGGTATTAATTAGTAAGGTATTAAAGCTATATATAAGGTGACAAAATCTCAAAACATTTGTGACCACCATTTAACAAGAGAGGAGTTATTTGTTAAAAAGGTGTATATATAAAAGTTCAAAATTGAGATAAGACATGGTAAAATTACAGACATATGAAAAAAAAGGGAGAGAAGAAAAATAAGAATAAAAAATAAAAGAATAACAAACAACTGGGGAAAAGAAAAGGATAAAATTTGTTTAAGAAATCCGTAAAATAAAAGATATAATCTTTTCATCAGCCCACACGATTATATCAGCAAAAAAGAGTGCTTTCTGATATTGTATCAATACAGCCGAATCAAAATATATTAATACAATAATGTGAGGAGCACTCAAAATTTTTTTACAAAAATTACAACAAATAAAACAGAACACAATAAGTAAAAATAACACGTAAAGACAGAAAATAAAAGAGAAAAAAAGAAAAAACAGAATAAAACAAAATCTATAAAGCGAGTAGCGAATTCAAATGTACTTACATGAACGGGAAATTTTTCAAGAACGATTTAAAAATATTTTCGCAACAAGATTGCTAGATTGCAAAACATGAAAGCAAAAGAGCAAATTGAGCAAACTAGAGGAGTTTTGTTTCAAAGTCCCGTTCTTACTGCATTGCTGAAGTGCGCTTAATTTGTTAGTTACCAAGGATGGACCCGAAATGGATGTGCGCAAGGTAATATTATACTGGATAATTTGAAGAAGTTGACCATAAATAATTTTAGAAAATAAGTATTTATTTAAGAAAAAAATATAAAATAAACGCTCAATTTGCGCTTTTGTTTTCATATTTTGCAATCTGGCAATCTTGTTATGAAAATATTTTAAAATCATTCTTGAAAAATTTCCCGCTCATGTAAGAGCATTTTAACTCGCTACTCGCTTTATAGATTTTGTTTTATTCTGTTTTTTCTTTTTATTTTATATCATTTTCTGTTTTTACGTGCTATTTTTACTTTTTGTTTTCTATTTTACTTGGTGTAATTTATGTAAAAAAAATTTTTTTGAGTGCTCCTCACTCTATTGTATTAATATATTTTGCTTTGGCAAAATTGATACAATGTCAGAAAGCACTCTTTTTGTCCGATATAATCGTGTGGGCTGATGAAAAGATTATATCTTTTATCTTCCGCATTTTTAAAAAATCTTTTATCCTTTTTTCTCCTCCTGTTGTTTGTTATTTTTTTAATTATTATTTTTCTTTTCCACCCTTTTTTTCATATGTCTGTAATTTTCCTTTTGTTTATCTTCATTTTGAACTTATATAATGAGTTCTGCTTACTTGCAGCGTATGCGCAATAAATGAAACCTATTGTTTTGCTTACATTTTTTCGTGTTTTTTTGTATTTACTTATCTTGTTGTACATATATATATATATATATATATATATATATTGAAAATCAAATCTTCTTATGGAACTATTCAAAGAACTTAAACAAAAGGCTGATTCCCTTCACCTGTCAAATCAAAATTCTCAAATTAAAAATTTTTTTAAACTGCTGGGCAGTCGATTTCTGCACTTTCTATAAAATAATTTATAGGTTTCCTGTTTCCTTACATTTTAAAAGCTTCAGAATAAGAGGGCTGGAGCAAAATGACGTTCTGCAAATGCTTTGGAATTATTTACGCGCGATGGATAAAAATCAACTGAATTGAATTTATGGAACCAAAAATCGCATTTGATAAACTACCACTTTAATATATATATTTGGTGTCTGGTGCAAGTTGGCAACTCTGTATATTTTATTCTTGAATAAATAAGTGTTATAGTGTACAATCCTATGTAAATGATAAGTATCATTAAAGCGATTTTTTTCCTTAGCTATCGCATTGTTATTTTCGATTTTTGATTATATTCAAGTGTGAAAAATTATAGCTGTATAAAATGGAACGCCGCTCGAATTATCTCGAGTGTGCACAGTTTGGCCTGTTCAGCCTGCTCAAATTAACTCGAGCGCACAAGTTAAGGGCTTAAAATAAATGTAATGAATTTTCAGGATTTCAGCCACATCTGAAAAATCATTTCGCACAATATTTAGAGGGTATAGCTTTGGAGCACCCCAGTTTAACGATATTTTGATGTTATTGTTTTCAAAATGGACAACATTTTTTCGCAAACACATGTTGATTTAAATCTACAACTGTATATGTGAGCAAAATCATGCAAATTATGAAAATTGCTTGTTGGTATAAAACTAGTACAGCTGAAGAAAATTATTTTATAACGGCTTTTCAGTTTAATAACGTGCTAGAGATCAATAATATGAGTAAGAGAACGATTTTTACTTATTTTAGCGAAGTTTTAATAAAAAAAATTATTATTTCAAATTTTTTCAATTTTTTTTCAAAATTTAGCATTTTTCTAGAAATTCTTAAGTGTTAATTGCTAAAACTGCCATGTCGAACAGTAACATGGTGTGGGTTGGCCATCAATTTCTTAAATATAAATAACATATATAATGATCTATACCTTTTATACGTTATTGCAGACAAGGCGACTCCAGCAAGAACTATGAGAAAAGTAGCTCCCAGAAAGAAAACAAAAATAAAGACCAGCGTCTGATCTGTAAAAAAATAAAAAAACAGAACAGTTAGATAATTTTTTTTTAATTTCAAATGGCACATTAAAGACAAAGGAATATCAAAAATATAACAATAGATCTATAAATGAGAGCAAAGAGTCCAGTAGTGTTCCCATATTGCTCTCCTAGATTGCTATCTAAACAATCGAGACAAGGCCATCTTCGCGGAGTTTACACAAGGTATAAAACGGATCAATTACCGCGACATAGATATTTATTCAGAATATAGTGTCCATATATCAGTAGAAACATGGTGACAGATTTCATCTATGGTCACTGAGGTACATTAAGAATCTGTTTAAGCGAAGGTTTAGCTAAATTGCGTTTCTTTTTTTTTTGTTCTTCGATGAAAGAATCCCTGAAGATATTCTTTATTAGACATTTGACATTATTAAAAGGAAGTATGGAATTTGATCTCTGATTATTCAGCATGATGCTATTGCTCGTGATTATCAAAATTTACCACGATTCATGCAAGCATTTTTATCATCAATAATAATAAGTCAATTTCTTCCGTTCCCTTCAAATATTTTCTCCGATAACCTATAAAGTTAATCATTTTTTTTTCAAAAGTTCTTCACGGAAGCATTGAAATTTTTTTTAACAACTTTTAGGATCAGTTGCTAAAATTTCCTCTTGTAGACTCTCCTGCGCCTCCTCTATCTGAAATCTACCGCATGGTTTTGTAAGAGTGGTCTCTTATCACACCGCAACAATAAAAAGTAAGCCAGTTGAAAACTAAACCAGTAAACAAGTAAGCCAGTAAACAACTAAAACTGATCACTTTTCTTAAAGTTGTTTTTTGCGAAGAACATACTGTTTTTATAACTGTTGCGAGCTTACAACTGTTAGTCATGACTGTTAGGCCAAGTTTAGCCTATCTAAAACCTTCGCTGTCTACGCTTATTTTAAAAATGGCACAAAATGTCAATATGGAGAAAAGTCATAGTTTTGTGGAAATAAAAAGCGTTTATAGTCTAATTTTTAAAGATATAAAAACGTACTTAAGTTCAGCATTACATAGGCTCATAATAATTTGCAAAAACTGATAATACGGCAGTAATTTTGATAATTTCCATCAAGGATGAAAAGTATCACCAAATTTTCGATTTTTAAAGAGAAAGTTTAATAACTTTTAAAAAATTTAAATTGTTTGTCTGTTCTAAAGTCCAGATAATTCTTCACAGCAAGATTGTATAGTTTAAGATCATTGCATTACGTCAAATGTAACACACTTAAATTATGACTCTGTATATTTTCCTCAGCTACATAGCTACGAATTAAGAACATATCAACATTTATTATTATCTATATATCAACATTTTTATCCTGTATTCTGCTGCACTGCCATTGTTCTGCATGGATTATAACCAAGATAACTTGGCGTTATTTTGAAACTATAAAAAGATTAATTGTAGGATTTCTGTATCGATCTTTAGAAACTTACTGCTATATTTTTTAAATTTAATTTTCTAAGAACATAAATTCTTCGCTGGGAATTTCGGGAAAGAATGTTTTTCTTTTTATAGTGTTGCACTGCCATTGTTCTGCATAGATTATAGCTAAGATAACTTGGCGTTCTTTTGAAACTATAAAAAGAATAATTGTAGGATTTCTGCATCGATCTTTAGAAACTCACTGCTGTACTTTTTAAATTTAATTTTCTAAGAACATAAATTCTTCGTTGAGAATTTCGGAAAAGAATGTTTTTCTTTTTATAGTGCTGCACTGCCATAGTTCTGCATAGATTATAACTAAGATAACTAGGCGTTATTTTGAAACTATAAAAAGAATAATTGTAGGATTTCTGTATCGATCTTTAGAAACTCACTGCTGTACTTTCTAAATTTAATTTTCTAAGAACATAAATTCTTCGCAGAGAATTTCGGAAAAGAATGTTTTTCTTTTTATAGTGCTGCACTGTCATTGTTCTGCATAGATTATAACTAAGATAACTTATCGTTCTCTTGAAACTATAAAAAGATTAATTGTAGGATTTCTGTATCGATCTTTAGAAACTCACTGCTGTACTTTCTAAATTTAATTTTCTAAGAACATAAATTCTTCGCAGAGAATTTCGGAAATGAATGTTTTTCTTTTTATAGTGCTGCACTGTCATTGTTCTGCATATATTATGACTAAGATAACTTATCGTTCTCTTGAAACTATAAAAAAAAGATTAATTGTAGGATTTCTGTATCGATCTTTAGAAACTCACTGCTATATTTTTTAAATTTAATTTTCTAAGAACATAAATTCTTCGCAGGGAATTTCGGAAAAGAATGTTTTTCTTTTTATAGTGCAGCACTGTCATTGTTCTGCATAGATTATAACTAAGATAACTTATCGTTCTCTTGAAACTATAAAAAGATTAATTGTAGGATTTCTGTATCGATCTTTAGAAACTCACTACTGTACTTTTTAAATTTAATTCTCTAAGAACATAAATTCTTCGTAGAGAATTTCGGAAAAGAATGTTTTTTTTAGAGAAGAAAGGTAAATAAGTGGGTAGCCGAATATTTTTTTAGAAATTTCGCTACCAGTCTTATAGTTTAAGCAGGTGAGCTTACTATTAAGTAATACAAAATACGGTCAAAACCAAATAAATTCATACCAAGCACGTCTCTAGAAAATTTTAAAAAAATGGTGAAATATCCATATAAAAACTTTTAAGTATATATGTTAGGAAGGCTATTATAGGTGTAAAACAATATTTAGGTTTTATAAAAAAACAGCTTATATGAATTATATAAGTTTACCAAAATGGTGACACTATATCCAATGACAAAATGTAATAAAATGTGAAGTAGGAAAAAATTAGCTATATGTTACCATTGAATATTTTGAATATTATTGAATTTAGTGTATTTATTTAACGACTTTCGACTCCTGGTTCAACAAATTTAGAATCCGATCAATTAGACGTTTATTTATTGTATTATTTAATGAAACATTATTTAATTTTTTAAACTTGAGTATTTGCACGTAGATTTTTAACAAAGTTTTATTTAGAATCTTAGGTAAAATTAGGGAGAAAATTACCCTGTAAGAGTTCTGAGGCTTGCACATTAAGACAACAGGTACAGTGCATAAAGTAAAAAGAAGCTGACTATCCTGAATAAATGTTAATCTAATGATTGGATCTTCACATTCTAAGACTAAATTTTAATGGTTAAAGGGGGTGACCTCAAATAATTTAATTAATTAGTGCAGGCGATATTTTAATGTACGAATTCAGATCCAAAAGCGTGCTTTCTCTGAATATATCTTTTCTCGACGGATTCGAATTTCTCACCCCACAAATATAGGGGATAATCGCAATCTATGAAATATAGTCCCAAGGCGCCGTTCAAAAAGTACGTACATCCCGAAGGGGAGGGGGAAGGGATTTGCTATTTTGTACGGTTTTGTGCGATGGGGAGGGGGGGAGGTATTAAACGAAGTACGTACATTATAAGCATACACCAAATTTAAATTTGACTTTTTCCTACCTATGTATAATACATATGTTTGTTCTTGTATTTTTTGAACACTGACTGTAGATAAATTGTATTGATTGTAGGAAATTACTATTCTGTTGATCAGATAAGATTGTTTTATTTACTGATTCAAAGATAAAGTTGAGTGTTATTGTTTAAATAATTTAAATGAATAAATTATTTTAAATAAATATTTAATTTTATTTAAAACATAATTATTTTAATTTTTTATGAAAGAGGGTAGACTAATAAAATTTACGTACTCTAAGGAGGGGATAGTAAGAGTTTATGTACGGTAATGTACGAAGGGAAGGGAGGGTGTTAAAAATTCTCCATTTTTGTGTAAGTACTTTTTGAACGGCCCCCAATAGTTTGGTCAAGAGAGTGGTCCAAAGTTTCGTCATCTTAATCTTAATTTTACTTTTTGCGTATTTCATCATACCTCCGAAATTCTTTAAACAAATTTTTAAAAAACTACAAACAATTATTAAATGTATTTACAGAAAGGTAATTCTACGAAAAATATAAAATTTAAAAATATTTTATTATTTTTAATAATTTAATTTAATAACAGTCAAGAAGATTTTGAATTATAAGGTATACAATTTTTTTCATCATTTTAAAGAATGTAATTTTACATCACAAAATACAAAATTTGATCGAAATCGGTCAAACAGAGTTCCAGAGAAATAGAATTTTTTTTTTTTAGAAAAATAGGTACTTTTAAAATTCAATTTCTCAGGAACTATTTAACCGAATTTGCTTAAATTTGTTATATAAAATAACATTCTTTAGATAAATGTAAAAAAAAATTACCTTACAATACTAAATTTTGTGATTATTATAAAAAAAAATTTATAATACTTAATAAGAACGAGTATATTGTAATTATTTGTTCGATGCTATTTAATTACTTACTTTTGGAAATTGGTTCAATAATCAAAGACATTGTCGTGGGTTTTTCCTTTTTGTCATCTTTGATGATGATCGATGTTCCAATGTTTTCTTTGTCACTCGTACTAATTGCTGAAGTACTTTGAGTTGAAATCTTGTTACTGGTAACTTGCTTTGAAGTGCTTGTTAATTGAAATGTGGATATCGATGGACTTTTACTCTCTTCTAAATGATAGAAAATAAGATATATTTCATTAAATTTTAATAAAAATGTAACTTTTCCTTAATTTAACACGTTTCCGCACGATTTTAGTTTGACTATAGTACTTTGAAACACAGTTTTTTTTTTCGCTGCCGCTGGCAATTGAGCGTCAATTGCACATTTGGTAGGAAAAATTATCACATTTTCACTATGAAACCTGTTGAATCCTGTAACCGTCATTTGCTCAACACGACATTTCTTTCTCTTCCCAAATAAACAAAAAAGAGCAACGGAAAAAAAAAAAGAATTGAAATGTTATCTGGAATGTTACATCTCTGTTTTTTATGTAATACCCCCATTCACTTTTTAAGCAACCGGCAAACAATCCAAGAGAACTGTAGCAATCGTATTTAAAGTCCCTGGTCAAATTATTAGACAAAGGTCAAATTTTTAGAATCTATGTAAAAACTTAATTATCGATTAATATTATACAGCATTATTGCTTCTTCGCGGCTGAAACCGGTTTGCACTTATTAACGCTCGTGTATCAGTTGGTTAACATTGCAAAAAAATATGTTAAAAATAAATACAAATAGGAAGCATATAAAAAATCTCCTGAATAAAAGCCTATTACATGTAAAATATAAAAATATTGCATATAAACTCGTGCAAAACATGTCATTTTTAGAACACTACAGTAAATCTAATAATTTGGTCTAAACATTATAATATACTAGTTTGATACCTGATATAATAAATATTCTATATTTATATAATATATCGTCAAATTTAAATTATATATCGTCTAATATAACCAATTGATACACGAACGTAAGCAAGTGCAAACCGGTTTCAGAGGCGTAACAACAATAAAGTTTTATAATATGGCCTGCTAATTAAGATTTTATATCGATCCTATAGTGCGTCTAATAATTTGGCCAGGGAGTGTGTATGTCCCTAGAGTCCTAAAATTTTACCAAAAGTATTCAAGTGATAGCAAACTACCCATCAAAGAAATTTGTGGTTATTCTAATTTTGCAATTATTAAGTTATTGAACAGTTTTTTTGTAAGAATACTCATGAATCGGATTTCTACCGAATCAGATTTAATATGCTTAAGTATCATATTCTCTATTTGGTTGACATTTTTTTTTCAATTGTAGATTAATCTTTAATAATTTATTTATCTCATTCAATTATCATTCTTTACCTAATCATTAAATTTACTTCTCCAGTTATTTATTATTTTTAATTAATTATAGAATAAACATTAGTTATTTTTTTTTTCAATTATTTCATTTAAAATTCTTAATTTAATTATTATCTGTTTTTAATTAATCTGTATGCCATGATCTAACCCTTTCCCTTGCAGCAAGCTCATACAGACGAGCTTAGTGGGTCGGTAGGATTGGGCACTCGGTGCGCAGGACCACATACCCGTCTTGTGAGAGGTCTGAGTCCTTCGTGCCTCCGGATTACTGAGGATGATGCGGTGACCAAACCACATTGTTTTTCAGAAAAAAATAGCTTAAAATCCTAGTGGTTTATATTATTGTGAAAAAATTAAGTGGGGCGGTTTTTTCAAGCCCGCTTTGAAATGATAAAAAAAAAAACTGTCAAACTGCCCGTTCAAAACTGTCAAAATCTCTTGAGTACTTAGAAAAAAAAATTAAAAAAATTAAGGATTAAATTATTTCATTGATACAAAGACATTAGTGTTTCGAAAATATATTAATCTAAATATATTAATCATAATATTAAACAAAATATATTAATCATGTAAGTAGTTATAATGAGCAGTTAGAAGTTAATTATACAATGAAGCCTTTCGGGAGCTACCACTCTCTGTTCCTCAGTAAAATGGTCGTTAATGGAGGTTGGTCGTTGTTAGAGGTTACCTCCATTCGCTTAAAAATTTTATCGAAGGAACACGATTTTTCGAAAACTACTTTAACTTCACTCAGTGTCATTTTCTTAGGTGTGAAATTCAATTAGGAATCTTCGAACTATTCCAAATAAGTAAACTTTTGGGGGGAGCGAGAGAGGTTTTAATGGTGTCTACTAAAGGTTTAAATGTTGTCTTCAACACAAATTCTTATGGAAATGTTCCGTGCCTTCTAAAACTTGTCATAAATACTGAATACATTAAGTAACGATGATGAATGATCGCTACAGAAGGGTGGTCTTTCTTGAAGGTTTTACTGTGTCTAAAACTATGTCCCAGCAACATTTTTCAATAAGCTTAAGCTAGGATTATAATTTATAATGCGACAACCAGTTAAAGTCTAATTGCATACCTTTATTTTTCAAACATTTGCTTTTTACTGCATAACTAGCTGTTGCAAAAACCAGTTTAATAGAATTTGAGCAGCGTCTCCAAAACTTTAAAACTGAATAAGCTCAAGAAATAAGTAACCAAAATAGATGTGCTATTACACGAATAACTTACTGCTAGTAGTTAGTTCTTCAAGAGAAGTTCCTTTAGTCGTGAAAGAAGGCTTTGTATTTTGATCTTCTCTGGTGAACATAGTCTTTCCAGTTTTCTCTTCGTCAATTGAACCAATAGTTGAAGTACTTTCTTTCGTAGACACAGTACTGGTAAAGAGATCCGGAGTACTTTCTGTCGTAGACAAAGTACTGGCAAAGAGATTCAGAGTACTTTCTGTTGTAGACAAAGTACTGGTAAAGAGATCCGGAGTACTTTCTGTCCTAGACAAAGTACTGGTAGAGGGATCAGGAGTACTTGTTGTATATTCAAAAGTAGTAGTGGTAGATGGACTTGTAATAGGCTTCATATCTAAATGAGATTAAACAAACCATTAGCGAATTTTTTCATGAAAATAAAAGGACATTTTTCTTCTTGGAGCGATTCAAACAACTCCAGCTTAAAATCAGCTTTTTTTAGGAAAAAAAACTGCGAGTTTTCATGATAAAGACTCGATTAAAGGAACTCCATTACCAAAAAGTAGTCATGTTTAAAAATTGTAGTCCATTCTCAAGACTTGTTGTAAATGAATCAAAGTATCGATATCCCCTTTTTAAAATTTGGAATCAGCTTTCAGTTAGTAACAATAAGTTATTAAATTTTCAAAATTAGTGTTATCTTTCGGAAACAAAAACCAGAAAGAATAAATAACATTTTCTTTGCACATGCAGAAATTGAATATCAAGCACTATGCCCTCAAAATCACACTTATCAGATAATAAAGTCAAATCAAAATACCTTCTAACGGTGGTTTCAATCAAGATAAAAGAATCCTAATTTTTTGGAAAGATAACCCATAAGATATTCAGAGTGTGGATTATTGGGAAAAATTTTCAAAAATATTTCATGAGGGTAATAAAAATTTTGCAAATTTTAATTTCA